>NC_064628.1:149966371-150599287 GCF_023864275.1 Schistocerca cancellata
TGCTCTGCATCTAACACTAATCTCTCTCCTCCCCACCACACTCGTTCACTGAAAAAACAGGCAACTAGATAGTTCTTTGAACGCAAAACTAGGCCACATCAGACGCAACCTGTATGTAGATGTATGGTGCAAGGGAAATATCCCCCTGCTCCCACACAACTAATTAATACTAGTTGACAACAGAAATAAAATTTCTGTCGATAGTATTTGAACCAGTCTTATTCATTTGCGAATTCCATGCATTCCTTCTTGCAGATAACAGTGCCTTGCAAATCACTCAATTCATGTTTGCTAGCCAAACGCGCTCCTCCTAAATGTTCCGTACATCATGCATTAGTGCTGATTATCAAGACTGTGTTGTGTGTCAGCCGTTTATGGTCATCAATTGCACTCTTCTTGTGTTGCTCACTCATTCTTGTAACTCAAAAGTACGTCGTTGTCATCCAAGCCTAGCACTTGGAGCAGGCCAAATCAAATGGCTCGTCCCCGTGCCACTCGAGAAACTCCCACGAGGCTTTCATGACATGTCGCAATCAAAGTCCTTCCACAACCTGTAGCGACATTGCTGCAACGACGCGGGTCCCGATACCAAAAGTATGACTTATGCTTGCTTCTATTCTATATAATAAAACCACCACTCGGAAAGCGCTATTCCCTTCCCACATCCCTCAGAATGTGGTGAACGATCATCGATTACAACCAAGATGCGATGAATCTCGATCGCAAGCCTCACGCTCAGGGACAGTGCTACCACTCATCATCGTGGTTACGTCTACTCCAGCTTTGAACTAGAGAGAGTTGAAGACATACTACAGAAATGATCCTGTGAAGTATGATCTTGCTAGCAAGCTATCACCGCTCGCTACTTATGCCACGAGACCGTCAACACGCCCTACGAGAATACGACACACTCTTCACATTTCGCGATTTACTTATCGAAGAATTTCTTAAGCTCGGACATTCTGCAAAGAACCTACTTCTACTCTTACTTGGCCGCCATGATCTCACTCAGCTATTTTGTGCGCTACCAGTGCTTCTTGTCTTCCGAAATGAGAGACCATTGCCTCACGCGAGACTGTATGTAAACACCGCTTGCACCTCCGGCCGCTAGATGGGGGCCTGGGGCACATACAGTAGCATCCTATGGCGCAAGCAGACATGCCAAATAGCCACTGAAAGACAAACACACAAGACGGCGTTCATACGACTCTTGTGCTTTCTTTAAAGCCGCCTCTCTCTTCGAAAATTTTCGCACCGCACTAGTTTATTCACCTCACCCTAACAGTGCAAACTCTTGTCGATATATCGCCACTTTCATGCATACTTCCTCTTTCGTTTCACTTTGCGTCTAGCTTGATACCCGCCCAAGAGCTGCTGATATATAATACTCGCAATAAATGTGTTTCTCTCTGTATCTCTTTTCGCCTATCACGAGTATTGCTTTTCCTCACATGGCAATTATGAAAACACCCACAGCTAAACAAACACTTACACTCAGCGCCACGTCCATACTATCAATCATACGCCAGTAATTTCACAGCTACTTGCTCCACTAATACATTTCTTATGTCTACTGTTAAACAGATGAAGAATCAAAGTATACAACAAGTCTCTGTGAACATCACTGTCAGGACATTTTACAGACCTACGCATACCATGCCAATCTTTATGCTTCAACTATGATGGCCATGTGCTATGAATAAAGAAATTTCTCATAAAATAACAATTTTACGACTACTCCGACAAGCTCCTTACTAAAATGCTAGATGTTTAGCAATCTCCCCCCCCCCCCCCTCAAAAAATCATCTCAGAATAATCTCAAGCAGTGCTTACATCCCATGAGCACTTCTTTGCAAACAAAACCACAAACTACTTTTTATACTAGCTTCCTTGTCACAGTGAACAGGAAACTAATGCTAGTGCCTCAGTTTACTAAAAAGCTTTTTTCGCTTGCAACAAATACACTACCAACTTGAACCACTTGGATTTTCAGACACACACAGAAAACTTAATTCCACAGAAATTTAGGAGTAACAGTGGTTACCTCACATTTTCACACACACTCAAATAGCTACTTCTGTGCACTTCACACAATGTTCTCATCGTGTTCCACCAGAGAACACAGTTATCACTATGAATGGATTCTGGTAAAAGAGCATTAAAAAAAAAAAAAAAAAAAACAGCCTGATCAAAGTGATTATCTGCCAATATCATGTCACTCTATACCCGAGGGAAACTAGAATGCAGGGAAAGGAGCTTTGTTGTGAGCAATGTGTTGGTATTTCATCATTTACTGGCCAAAGTCTTCTCAAGCCAAGTATGCACCAGCTCTGTCTATGGCTGGGTCAATCAAGAGCCCCTATCAATTTTACTTAAAAGACAAGCAGCATCAACAACTCACAGGAGGCACTGAACATTTATACCATTATCTGCACCACCTTCCACTGATTTACTGAAGAAGAAACTGCAAAGTCTGGCCAATTTTGTACACAAGTAATCTTGAAAACATTGGAGTCAACAGCAGATACATAGTTTCCAAGACTGTAGCTAGGAACAACCCTTCCATTTCAAGATTTATCTCTCACTGAGACACATCATACCCAAACTACAACTACCAGGAAATTGCTACTCAATTCATCTCTAGCTATCTATGTCATATTCAACAACTGTCTCTTTCTCACCTAAATCTTCTACAAAACTGAGTACACTGTTATGAACAAAGAACCAATGCCACATTATGGCAACAAGCCAGTGCCACTAATATCCACTCTATTGAAAACAATTGAAATGCTCATCCTGCCCAACTAACCACCATCTACAGCCCAAATCTCACTCACATCATACCTACAAATCACAAACTTGTGCGGTAAAAATAATTTTGGGTTTCAAAACACAATCTACTAATCACATACTAGTATTTATTACAAAGCCTCTCAATTCATCATTCACTTCCAAATATCGGCTTATATGCTGTTGTGCAACTGCAGTGCAAGTAAACACCCTCAAATCATCTAGAACTGAGATGCGGAAAGGGTTCACCAAGAGTTTCCAGGACAATAAATAGCGCGCTCTCTCTCTCTCTTTACACAATCGCCTAACACACTGCAAGCCATTTCAGGGCAAATGTACTTGTTTCATTATACTACGAAACGGCCAATTGCATTTTCAAATTAAAAAAGCATCTACCTGATCCAACGTGATCCGCTACTCCACGCCCTTCATTCTCACAACACAACCTACCTCTTGCTAATTACATTACGTTTTACTTGTGATTATGGCTCAGCAATAGCCGAGCACTACGAAAAATACCTTATAGACTCATTTAATGTTCCCCTCCACGGAAATCTTTAGTAAAAGGCGAAAGATTTATTCGTTTTGAAGGGAAACCAGAGCGCCGATCAAAGCCCTCACTTCAATACTTATGGCTGCTTCTCTATTGCTTCTCCGCGAGAACGCGGAAAATTCTTTCCGTCTTGTCTACTTCTCTACCGTCAACAGACTTCCAGTGTCATGCAAGCACACACCCCAAACTAACTGTCAGCGCTGAAATACGTGTCTGCCAAATGTCGTCGATATTACTCTTTAGATAACTATTTTCATCATTTCTGTCACCATTCAAGCTGCTTCATTACCTCACCTGCCGACAGATGGCAGCACGCCTAATTCCTCTCGGCGACCCACCGTCAGACACACAACTAACTGCCCGCACTGCTCTGCATCTAACACTAATCTCTCTCCTCCCCACCACACTCGTTCACTGAAAAAACAGGCAACTAGATAGTTCTTTGAACGCAAAACTAGGCCACATCAGACGCAACCTGTATGTAGATGTATGGTGCAAGGGAAATATCCCCCTGCTCCCACACAACTAATTAATACTAGTTGACAACAGAAATAAAATTTCTGTCGATAGTATTTGAACCAGTCTTATTCATTTGCGAATTCCATGCATTCCTTCTTGCAGATAACAGTGCCTTGCAAATCACTCAATTCATGTTTGCTAGCCAAACGCGCTCCTCCTAAATGTTCCGTACATCATGCATTAGTGCTGATTATCAAGACTGTGTTGTGTGTCAGCCGTTTATGGTCATCAATTGCACTCTTCTTGTGTTGCTCACTCATTCTTGTAACTCAAAAGTACGTCGTTGTCATCCAAGCCTAGCACTTGGAGCAGGCCAAATCAAATGGCTCGTCCCCGTGCCACTCGAGAAACTCCCACAAGGCTTTCATGACATGTCGCAATCAAAGTCCTTCCACAACCTGTAGCGACATTGCTGCAACGACGCGGGTCCCGATACCAAAAGTATGACTTATGCTTGCTTCTATTCTATATAATAAAACCACCACTCGGAAAGCGCTATTCCCTTCCCACATCCCTCAGAATGTGGTGAACGATCATCGATTACAACCAAGATGCGATGAATCTCGATCGCAAGCCTCACGCTCAGGGACAGTGCTACCACTCATCATCGTGGTTACGTCTACTCCAGCTTTGAACTAGAGAGAGTTGAAGACATACTACAGAAATGATCCTGTGAAGTATGATCTTGCTAGCAAGCTATCACCGCTCGCTACTTATGCCACGAGACCGTCAACACGCCCTACGAGAATACGACACACTCTTCACATTTCGCGATTTACTTATCGAAGAATTTCTTAAGCTCGGACATTCTGCAAAGAACCTACTTCTACTCTTACTTGGCCGCCATGATCTCACTCAGCTATTTTGTGCGCTACCAGTGCTTCTTGTCTTCCGAAATGAGAGACCATTGCCTCACGCGAGACTGTATGTAAACACCGCTTGCACCTCCGGCCGCTAGATGGGGGCCTGGGGCACATACAGTAGCATCCTATGGCGCAAGCAGACATGCCAAATAGCCACTGAAAGACAAACACACAAGACGGCGTTCATACGACTCTTGTGCTTTCTTTAAAGCCGCCTCTCTCTTCGAAAATTTTCGCACCGCACTAGTTTATTCACCTCACCCTAACAGTGCAAACTCTTGTCGATATATCGCCACTTTCATGCATACTTCCTCTTTCGTTTCACTTTGCGTCTAGCTTGATACCCGCCCAAGAGCTGCTGATATATAATACTCGCAATAAATGTGTTTCTCTCTGTATCTCTTTTCGCCTATCACGAGTATTGCTTTTCCTCACATGGCAATTATGAAAACACCCACAGCTAAACAAACACTTACACTCAGCGCCACGTCCATACTATCAATCATACGCCAGTAATTTCACAGCTACTTGCTCCACTAATACATTTCTTATGTCTACTGTTAAACAGATGAAGAATCAAAGTATACAACAAGTCTCTGTGAACATCACTGTCAGGACATTTTACAGACCTACGCATACCATGCCAATCTTTATGCTTCAACTATGATGGCCATGTGCTATGAATAAAGAAATTTCTCATAAAATAACAATTTTACGACTACTCCGACAAGCTCCTTACTAAAATGCTAGATGTTTAGCAATCTCCCCCCCCCCCTCAAAAAATCATCTCAGAATAATCTCAAGCAGTGCTTACATCCCATGAGCACTTCTTTGCAAACAAAACCACAAACTACTTTTTATACTAGCTTCCTTGTCACAGTGAACAGGAAACTAATGCTAGTGCCTCAGTTTACTAAAAAGCTTTTTTCGCTTGCAACAAATACACTACCAACTTGAACCACTTGGATTTTCAGACACACACAGAAAACTTAATTCCACAGAAATTTAGGAGTAACAGTGGTTACCTCACATTTTCACACACACTCAAATAGCTACTTCTGTGCACTTCACACAATGTTCTCATCGTGTTCCACCAGAGAACACAGTTATCACTATGAATGGATTCTGGTAAAAGAGCATTAAAAAAAAAAAAAAAACAGCCTGATCAAAGTGATTATCTGCCAATATCATGTCACTCTATACCCGAGGGAAACTAGAATGCAGGGAAAGGAGCTTTGTTGTGAGCAATGTGTTGGTATTTCATCATTTACTGGCCAAAGTCTTCTCAAGCCAAGTATGCACCAGCTCTGTCTATGGCTGGGTCAATCAAGAGCCCCTATCAATTTTACTTAAAAGACAAGCAGCATCAACAACTCACAGGAGGCACTGAACATTTATACCATTATCTGCACCACCTCCCACTGATTTACTGAAGAAAAAACTGCAAAGTCTGGCCAATTTTGTACACAAGTAATCTTGAAAACATTGGAGTCAACAGCAGATACATAGTTTCCAAGACTGTAGCTAGGAACAACCCTTCCATTTCAAGATTTATCTCTCACTGAGACACATCATACCCAAACTACAACTACCAGGAAATTGCTACTCAATTCATCTCTAGCTATCTATGTCATATTCAACAACTGTCTCTTTCTCACCTAAATCTTCTACAAAACTGAGTACACTGTTATGAACAAAGAACCAATGCCACATTATGGCAACAAGCCAGTGCCACTAATATCCACTCTATTGAAAACAATTGAAATGCTCATCCTGCCCAACTAACCACCATCTACAGCCCAAATCTCACTCACATCATACCTACAAATCACAAACTTGTGCAGTAAAAATAATTTTGGGTTTCAAAACACAATCTACTAATCACATACTAGTATTTATTACAAAGCCTCTCAATTCATCATTCACTTCCAAATATCGGCTTATATGCTGTTGTGCAACTGCAGTGCAAGTAAACACCCTCAAATCATCTAGAACTGAGATGCGGAAAGGGTTCACCAAGAGTTTCCAGGACAATAAATAGCGCTCTCTCTCTCTCTCTCTCTCTCTCTCTCTCTCTTTACACAATCGCCTAACACACTGCAAGCCATTTCAGGGCAAATGTACTTGTTTCATTATACTACGAAACGGCCAATTGCATTTTCAAATTAAAAAAGCATCTACCTGATCCAACGTGATCCGCTACTCCACGCCCTTCATTCTCACAACACAACCTACCTCTTGCTAATTACATTACGTTTTACTTGTGATTATGGCTCAGCAATAGCCGAGCACTACGAAAAATACCTTATAGACTCATTTAATGTTCCCCTCCACGGAAATCTTTAGTAAAAGGCGAAAGATTTATTCGTTTTGAAGGGAAACCAGAGTGCCGATCAAAGCCCTCACTTCAATACTTATGGCTGCTTCTCTATTGCTTCTCCGCGAGAACGCGGAAAATTCTTTCCGTCTTGTCTACTTCTCTACCGTCAACAGACTTCCAGTGCCATGCAAGCACACACCCCAAACTAACTGTCAGCGCTGAAATACGTGTCTGCCAAATGTCGTCGATATTACTCTTTAGATAACTATTTTCATCATTTCTGTCACCATTCAAGCTGCTTCATTACCTCACCTGCCGACAGATGGCAGCACGCCTAATTCCTCTCGGCGACCCACCGTCAGACACACAACTAACTGCCCGCACTGCTCTGCATCTAACACTAATCTCTCTCCTCCCCACCACACTCGTTCACTGAAAAAACAGGCAACTAGATAGTTCTTTGAACGCAAAACTAGGCCACATCAGACGCAACCTGTATGTAGATGTATGGTGCAAGGGAAATATCCCCCTGCTCCCACACAACTAATTAATACTAGTTGACAACAGAAATAAAATTTCTGTCGATAGTATTTGAACCAGTCTTATTCATTTGCGAATTCCATGCATTCCTTCTTGCAGATAACAGTGCCTTGCAAATCACTCAATTCATGTTTGCTAGCCAAACGCGCTCCTCCTAAATGTTCCGTACATCATGCATTAGTGCTGATTATCAAGACTGTGTTGTGTGTCAGCCGTTTATGGTCATCAATTGCACTCTTCTTGTGTTGCTCACTCATTCTTGTAACTCAAAAGTACGTCGTTGTCATCCAAGCCTAGCACTTGGAGCAGGCCAAATCAAATGGCTCGTCCCCGTGCCACTCGAGAAACTCCCACGAGGCTTTCATGACATGTCGCAATCAAAGTCCTTCCACAACCTGTAGCGACATTGCTGCAACGACGCGGGTCCCGATACCAAAAGTATGACTTATGCTTGCTTCTATTCTATATAATAAAACCACCACTCGGAAAGCGCTATTCCCTTCCCACATCCCTCAGAATGTGGTGAACGATCATCGATTACAACCAAGATGCGATGAATCTCGATCGCAAGCCTCACGCTCAGGGACAGTGCTACCACTCATCATCGTGGTTACGTCTACTCCAGCTTTGAACTAGAGAGAGTTGAAGACATACTACAGAAATGATCCTGTGAAGTATGATCTTGCTAGCAAGCTATCACCGCTCGCTACTTATGCCACGAGACCGTCAACACGCCCTACGAGAATACGACACACTCTTCACATTTCGCGATTTACTTATCGAAGAATTTCTTAAGCTCGGACATTCTGCAAAGAACCTACTTCTACTCTTACTTGGCCGCCATGATCTCACTCAGCTATTTTGTGCGCTACCAGTGCTTCTTGTCTTCCGAAATGAGAGACCATTGCCTCACGCGAGACTGTATGTAAACACCGCTTGCACCTCCGGCCGCTAGATGGGGGCCTGGGGCACATACAGTAGCATCCTATGGCGCAAGCAGACATGCCAAATAGCCACTGAAAGACAAACACACAAGACGGCGTTCATACGACTCTTGTGCTTTCTTTAAAGCCGCCTCTCTCTTCGAAAATTTTCGCACCGCACTAGTTTATTCACCTCACCCTAACAGTGCAAACTCTTGTCGATATATCGCCACTTTCATGCATACTTCCTCTTTCGTTTCACTTTGCGTCTAGCTTGATACCCGCCCAAGAGCTGCTGATATATAATACTCGCAATAAATGTGTTTCTCTCTGTATCTCTTTTCGCCTATCACGAGTATTGCTTTTCCTCACATGGCAATTATGAAAACACCCACAGCTAAACAAACACTTACACTCAGCGCCACGTCCATACTATCAATCATACGCCAGTAATTTCACAGCTACTTGCTCCACTAATACATTTCTTATGTCTACTGTTAAACAGATGAAGAATCAAAGTATACAACAAGTCTCTGTGAACATCACTGTCAGGACATTTTACAGACCTACGCATACCATGCCAATCTTTATGCTTCAACTATGATGGCCATGTGCTATGAATAAAGAAATTTCTCATAAAATAACAATTTTACGACTACTCCGACAAGCTCCTTACTAAAATGCTAGATGTTTAGCAATCTCCCCCCCCCCCCCTCAAAAAATCATCTCAGAATAATCTCAAGCAGTGCTTACATCCCATGAGCACTTCTTTGCAAACAAAACCACAAACTACTTTTTATACTAGCTTCCTTGTCACAGTGAACAGGAAACTAATGCTAGTGCCTCAGTTTACTAAAAAGCTTTTTTCGCTTGCAACAAATACACTACCAACTTGAACCACTTGGATTTTCAGACACACACAGAAAACTTAATTCCACAGAAATTTAGGAGTAACAGTGGTTACCTCACATTTTCACACACACTCAAATAGCTACTTCTGTGCACTTCACACAATGTTCTCATCGTGTTCCACCAGAGAACACAGTTATCACTATGAATGGATTCTGGTAAAAGAGCATTAAAAAAAAAAAAAAAACAGCCTGATCAAAGTGATTATCTGCCAATATCATGTCACTCTATACCCGAGGGAAACTAGAATGCAGGGAAAGGAGCTTTGTTGTGAGCAATGTGTTGGTATTTCATCATTTACTGGCCAAAGTCTTCTCAAGCCAAGTATGCACCAGCTCTGTCTATGGCTGGGTCAATCAAGAGCCCCTATCAATTTTACTTAAAAGACAAGCAGCATCAACAACTCACAGGAGGCACTGAACATTTATACCATTATCTGCACCACCTTCCACTGATTTACTGAAGAAGAAACTGCAAAGTCTGGCCAATTTTGTACACAAGTAATCTTGAAAACATTGGAGTCAACAGCAGATACATAGTTTCCAAGACTGTAGCTAGGAACAACCCTTCCATTTCAAGATTTATCTCTCACTGAGACACATCATACCCAAACTACAACTACCAGGAAATTGCTACTCAATTCATCTCTAGCTATCTATGTCATATTCAACAACTGTCTCTTTCTCACCTAAATCTTCTACAAAACTGAGTACACTGTTATGAACAAAGAACCAATGCCACATTATGGCAACAAGCCAGTGCCACTAATATCCACTCTATTGAAAACAATTGAAATGCTCATCCTGCCCAACTAACCACCATCTACAGCCCAAATCTCACTCACATCATACCTACAAATCACAAACTTGTGCAGTAAAAATAATTTTGGGTTTCAAAACACAATCTACTAATCACATACTAGTATTTATTACAAAGCCTCTCAATTCATCATTCACTTCCAAATATCGGCTTATATGCTGTTGTGCAACTGCAGTGCAAGTAAACACCCTCAAATCATCTAGAACTGAGATGCGGAAAGGGTTCACCAAGAGTTTCCAGGACAATAAATAGCGCTCTCTCTCTCTCTCTCTCTCTCTCTCTTTACACAATCGCCTAACACACTGCAAGCCATTTCAGGGCAAATGTACTTGTTTCATTATACTACGAAACGGCCAATTGCATTTTCAAATTAAAAAAGCATCTACCTGATCCAACGTGATCCGCTACTCCACGCCCTTCATTCTCACAACACAACCTACCTCTTGCTAATTACATTACGTTTTACTTGTGATTATGGCTCAGCAATAGCCGAGCACTACGAAAAATACCTTATAGACTCATTTAATGTTCCCCTCCACGGAAATCTTTAGTAAAAGGCGAAAGATTTATTCGTTTTGAAGGGAAACCAGAGTGCCGATCAAAGCCCTCACTTCAATACTTATGGCTGCTTCTCTATTGCTTCTCCGCGAGAACGCGGAAAATTCTTTCCGTCTTGTCTACTTCTCTACCGTCAACAGACTTCCAGTGCCATGCAAGCACACACCCCAAACTAACTGTCAGCGCTGAAATACGTGTCTGCCAAATGTCGTCGATATTACTCTTTAGATAACTATTTTCATCATTTCTGTCACCATTCAAGCTGCTTCATTACCTCACCTGCCGACAGATGGCAGCACGCCTAATTCCTCTCGGCGACCCACCGTCAGACACACAACTAACTGCCCGCACTGCTCTGCATCTAACACTAATCTCTCTCCTCCCCACCACACTCGTTCACTGAAAAAACAGGCAACTAGATAGTTCTTTGAACGCAAAACTAGGCCACATCAGACGCAACCTGTATGTAGATGTATGGTGCAAGGGAAATATCCCCCTGCTCCCACACAACTAATTAATACTAGTTGACAACAGAAATAAAATTTCTGTCGATAGTATTTGAACCAGTCTTATTCATTTGCGAATTCCATGCATTCCTTCTTGCAGATAACAGTGCCTTGCAAATCACTCAATTCATGTTTGCTAGCCAAACGCGCTCCTCCTAAATGTTCCGTACATCATGCATTAGTGCTGATTATCAAGACTGTGTTGTGTGTCAGCCGTTTATGGTCATCAATTGCACTCTTCTTGTGTTGCTCACTCATTCTTGTAACTCAAAAGTACGTCGTTGTCATCCAAGCCTAGCACTTGGAGCAGGCCAAATCAAATGGCTCGTCCCCGTGCCACTCGAGAAACTCCCACAAGGCTTTCATGACATGTCGCAATCAAAGTCCTTCCACAACCTGTAGCGACATTGCTGCAACGACGCGGGTCCCGATACCAAAAGTATGACTTATGCTTGCTTCTATTCTATATAATAAAACCACCACTCGGAAAGCGCTATTCCCTTCCCACATCCCTCAGAATGTGGTGAACGATCATCGATTACAACCAAGATGCGATGAATCTCGATCGCAAGCCTCACGCTCAGGGACAGTGCTACCACTCATCATCGTGGTTACGTCTACTCCAGCTTTGAACTAGAGAGAGTTGAAGACATACTACAGAAATGATCCTGTGAAGTATGATCTTGCTAGCAAGCTATCACCGCTCGCTACTTATGCCACGAGACCGTCAACACGCCCTACGAGAATACGACACACTCTTCACATTTCGCGATTTACTTATCGAAGAATTTCTTAAGCTCGGACATTCTGCAAAGAACCTACTTCTACTCTTACTTGGCCGCCATGATCTCACTCAGCTATTTTGTGCGCTACCAGTGCTTCTTGTCTTCCGAAATGAGAGACCATTGCCTCACGCGAGACTGTATGTAAACACCGCTTGCACCTCCGGCCGCTAGATGGGGGCCTGGGGCACATACAGTAGCATCCTATGGCGCAAGCAGACATGCCAAATAGCCACTGAAAGACAAACACACAAGACGGCGTTCATACGACTCTTGTGCTTTCTTTAAAGCCGTCTCTCTCTTCGAAAATTTTCGCACCGCACTAGTTTATTCACCTCACCCTAACAGTGCAAACTCTTGTCGATATATCGCCACTTTCATGCATACTTCCTCTTTCGTTTCACTTTGCGTCTAGCTTGATACCCGCCCAAGAGCTGCTGATATATAATACTCGCAATAAATGTGTTTCTCTCTGTATCTCTTTTCGCCTATCACGAGTATTGCTTTTCCTCACATGGCAATTATGAAAACACCCACAGCTAAACAAACACTTACACTCAGCGCCACGTCCATACTATCAATCATACGCCAGTAATTTCACAGCTACTTGCTCCACTAATACATTTCTTATGTCTACTGTTAAACAGATGAAGAATCAAAGTATACAACAAGTCTCTGTGAACATCACTGTCAGGACATTTTACAGACCTACGCATACCATGCCAATCTTTATGCTTCAACTATGATGGCCATGTGCTATGAATAAAGAAATTTCTCATAAAATAACAATTTTACGACTACTCCGACAAGCTCCTTACTAAAATGCTAGATGTTTAGCAATCTCCCCCCCCCCTCAAAAAATCATCTCAGAATAATCTCAAGCAGTGCTTACATCCCATGAGCACTTCTTTGCAAACAAAACCACAAACTACTTTTTATACTAGCTTCCTTGTCACAGTGAACAGGAAACTAATGCTAGTGCCTCAGTTTACTAAAAAGCTTTTTTCGCTTGCAACAAATAAACTACCAACTTGAACCACTTGGATTTTCAGACACACACAGAAAACTTAATTCCACAGAAATTTAGGAGTAACAGTGGTTACCTCACATTTTCACACACACTCAAATAGCTACTTCTGTGCACTTCACACAATGTTCTCATCGTGTTCCACCAGAGAACACAGTTATCACTATGAATGGATTCTGGTAAAAGAGCATTAAAAAAAAAACAAACAGCCTGATCAAAGTGATTATCTGCCAATATCATGTCACTCTATACCCGAGGGAAACTAGAATGCAGGGAAAGGAGCTTTGTTGTGAGCAATGTGTTGGTATTTCATCATTTACTGGCCAAAGTCTTCTCAAGCCAAGTATGCACCAGCTCTGTCTATGGCTGGGTCAATCAAGAGCCCCTATCAATTTTACTTAAAAGACAAGCAGCATCAACAACTCACAGGAGGCACTGAACATTTATACCATTATCTGCACCACCTTCCACTGATTTACTGAAGAAGAAACTGCAAAGTCTGGCCAATTTTGTACACAAGTAATCTTGAAAACATTGGAGTCAACAGCAGATACATAGTTTCCAAGACTGTAGCTAGGAACAACCCTTCCATTTCAAGATTTATCTCTCACTGAGACACATCATACCCAAACTACAACTACCAGGAAATTGCTACTCAATTCATCTCTAGCTATCTATGTCATATTCAACAACTGTCTCTTTCTCACCTAAATCTTCTACAAAACTGAGTACACTGTTATGAACAAAGAACCAATGCCACATTATGGCAACAAGCCAGTGCCACTAATATCCACTCTATTGAAAACAATTGAAATGCTCATCCTGCCCAACTAACCACCATCTACAGCCCAAATCTCACTCACATCATACCTACAAATCACAAACTTGTGCGGTAAAAATAATTTTGGGTTTCAAAACACAATCTACTAATCACATACTAGTATTTATTACAAAGCCTCTCAATTCATCATTCACTTCCAAATATCGGCTTATATGCTGTTGTGCAACTGCAGTGCAAGTAAACACCCTCAAATCATCTAGAACTGAGATGCGGAAAGGGTTCACCAAGAGTTTCCAGGACAATAAATAGCGCTCTCTCTCTCTCTCTTTACACAATCGCCTAACACACTGCAAGCCATTTCAGGGCAAATGTACTTGTTTCATTATACTACGAAACGGCCAATTGCATTTTCAAATTAAAAAAGCATCTACCTGATCCAACGTGATCCGCTACTCCACGCCCTTCATTCTCACAACACAACCTACCTCTTGCTAATTACATTACGTTTTACTTGTGATTATGGCTCAGCAATAGTCGAGCACTACGAAAAATACCTTATAGACTCATTTAATGTTCCCCTCCACGGAAATCTTTAGTAAAAGGCGAAAGATTTATTCGTTTTGAAGGGAAACCAGAGTGCCGATCAAAGCCCTCACTTCAATACTTATGGCTGCTTCTCTATTGCTTCTCCGCGAGAACGCGGAAAATTCTTTCCGTCTTGTCTACTTCTCTACCGTCAACAGACTTCCAGTGCCATGCAAGCACACACCCCAAACTAACTGTCAGCGCTGAAATACGTGTCTGCCAAATGTCGTCGATATTACTCTTTAGATAACTATTTTCATCATTTCTGTCACCATTCAAGCTGCTTCATTACCTCACCTGCCGACAGATGGCAGCACGCCTAATTCCTCTCGGCGACCCACCGTCAGACACACAACTAACTGCCCGCACTGCTCTGCATCTAACACTAATCTCTCTCCTCCCCACCACACTCGTTCACTGAAAAAACAGGCAACTAGATAGTTCTTTGAACGCAAAACTAGGCCACATCAGACGCAACCTGTATGTAGATGTATGGTGCAAGGGAAATATCCCCCTGCTCCCACACAACTAATTAATACTAGTTGACAACAGAAATAAAATTTCTGTCGATAGTATTTGAACCAGTCTTATTCATTTGCGAATTCCATGCATTCCTTCTTGCAGATAACAGTGCCTTGCAAATCACTCAATTCATGTTTGCTAGCCAAACGCGCTCCTCCTAAATGTTCCGTACATCATGCATTAGTGCTGATTATCAAGACTGTGTTGTGTGTCAGCCGTTTATGGTCATCAATTGCACTCTTCTTGTGTTGCTCACTCATTCTTGTAACTCAAAAGTACGTCGTTGTCATCCAAGCCTAGCACTTGGAGCAGGCCAAATCAAATGGCTCGTCCCCGTGCCACTCGAGAAACTCCCACAAGGCTTTCATGACATGTCGCAATCAAAGTCCTTCCACAACCTGTAGCGACATTGCTGCAACGACGCGGGTCCCGATACCAAAAGTATGACTTATGCTTGCTTCTATTCTATATAATAAAACCACCACTCGGAAAGCGCTATTCCCTTCCCACATCCCTCAGAATGTGGTGAACGATCATCGATTACAACCAAGATGCGATGAATCTCGATCGCAAGCCTCACGCTCAGGGACAGTGCTACCACTCATCATCGTGGTTACGTCTACTCCAGCTTTGAACTAGAGAGAGTTGAAGACATACTACAGAAATGATCCTGTGAAGTATGATCTTGCTAGCAAGCTATCACCGCTCGCTACTTATGCCACGAGACCGTCAACACGCCCTACGAGAATACGACACACTCTTCACATTTCGCGATTTACTTATCGAAGAATTTCTTAAGCTCGGACATTCTGCAAAGAACCTACTTCTACTCTTACTTGGCCGCCATGATCTCACTCAGCTATTTTGTGCGCTACCAGTGCTTCTTGTCTTCCGAAATGAGAGACCATTGCCTCACGCGAGACTGTATGTAAACACCGCTTGCACCTCCGGCCGCTAGATGGGGGCCTGGGGCACATACAGTAGCATCCTATGGCGCAAGCAGACATGCCAAATAGCCACTGAAAGACAAACACACAAGACGGCGTTCATACGACTCTTGTGCTTTCTTTAAAGCCGCCTCTCTCTTCGAAAATTTTCGCACCGCACTAGTTTATTCACCTCACCCTAACAGTGCAAACTCTTGTCGATATATCGCCACTTTCATGCATACTTCCTCTTTCGTTTCACTTTGCGTCTAGCTTGATACCCGCCCAAGAGCTGCTGATATATAATACTCGCAATAAATGTGTTTCTCTCTGTATCTCTTTTCGCCTATCACGAGTATTGCTTTTCCTCACATGGCAATTATGAAAACACCCACAGCTAAACAAACACTTACACTCAGCGCCACGTCCATACTATCAATCATACGCCAGTAATTTCACAGCTACTTGCTCCACTAATACATTTCTTATGTCTACTGTTAAACAGATGAAGAATCAAAGTATACAACAAGTCTCTGTGAACATCACTGTCAGGACATTTTACAGACCTACGCATACCATGCCAATCTTTATGCTTCAACTATGATGGCCATGTGCTATGAATAAAGAAATTTCTCATAAAATAACAATTTTACGACTACTCCGACAAGCTCCTTACTAAAATGCTAGATGTTTAGCAATCTCCCCCCCCCCCCCTCCCCTCAAAAAATCATCTCAGAATAATCTCAAGCAGTGCTTACATCCCATGAGCACTTCTTTGCAAACAAAACCACAAACTACTTTTT
The DNA here is from genome assembly GCF_023864275.1 of Schistocerca cancellata. Taxonomy (NCBI): domain Eukaryota; kingdom Metazoa; phylum Arthropoda; class Insecta; order Orthoptera; family Acrididae; genus Schistocerca; species Schistocerca cancellata. Next base: position 149,983,098 of record NC_064628.1, read on the forward strand.
ATACTAGCTTCCTTGTCACAGTGAACAGGAAACTAATGCTAGTGCCTCAGTTTACTAAAAAGCTTTTTTCGCTTGCAACAAATAAACTACCAACTTGAACCACTTGGATTTTCAGACACACACAGAAAACTTAATTCCACAGAAATTTAGGAGTAACAGTGGTTACCTCACATTTTCACACACACTCAAATAGCTACTTCTGTGCACTTCACACAATGTTCTCATCGTGTTCCACCAGAGAACACAGTTATCACTATGAATGGATTCTGGTAAAAGAGCATTAAAAAAAAAAAAAAAAACAGCCTGATCAAAGTGATTATCTGCCAATATCATGTCACTCTATACCCGAGGGAAACTAGAATGCAGGGAAAGGAGCTTTGTTGTGAGCAATGTGTTGGTATTTCATCATTTACTGGCCAAAGTCTTCTCAAGCCAAGTATGCACCAGCTCTGTCTATGGCTGGGTCAATCAAGAGCCCCTATCAATTTTACTTAAAAGACAAGCAGCATCAACAACTCACAGGAGGCACTGAACATTTATACCATTATCTGCACCACCTTCCACTGATTTACTGAAGAAGAAACTGCAAAGTCTGGCCAATTTTGTACACAAGTAATCTTGAAAACATTGGAGTCAACAGCAGATACATAGTTTCCAAGACTGTAGCTAGGAACAACCCTTCCATTTCAAGATTTATCTCTCACTGAGACACATCATACCCAAACTACAACTACCAGGAAATTGCTACTCAATTCATCTCTAGCTATCTATGTCATATTCAACAACTGTCTCTTTCTCACCTAAATCTTCTACAAAACTGAGTACACTGTTATGAACAAAGAACCAATGCCACATTATGGCAACAAGCCAGTGCCACTAATATCCACTCTATTGAAAACAATTGAAATGCTCATCCTGCCCAACTAACCACCATCTACAGCCCAAATCTCACTCACATCATACCTACAAATCACAAACTTGTGCAGTAAAAATAATTTTGGGTTTCAAAACACAATCTACTAATCACATACTAGTATTTATTACAAAGCCTCTCAATTCATCATTCACTTCCAAATATCGGCTTATATGCTGTTGTGCAACTGCAGTGCAAGTAAACACCCTCAAATCATCTAGAACTGAGATGCGGAAAGGGTTCACCAAGAGTTTCCAGGACAATAAATAGCGCTCTCTCTCTCTCTCTCTCTCTCTCTTTACACAATCGCCTAACACACTGCAAGCCATTTCAGGGCAAATGTACTTGTTTCATTATACTACGAAACGGCCAATTGCATTTTCAAATTAAAAAAGCATCTACCTGATCCAACGTGATCCGCTACTCCACGCCCTTCATTCTCACAACACAACCTACCTCTTGCTAATTACATTACGTTTTACTTGTGATTATGGCTCAGCAATAGCCGAGCACTACGAAAAATACCTTATAGACTCATTTAATGTTCCCCTCCACGGAAATCTTTAGTAAAAGGCGAAAGATTTATTCGTTTTGAAGGGAAACCAGAGTGCCGATCAAAGCCCTCACTTCAATACTTATGGCTGCTTCTCTATTGCTTCTCCGCGAGAACGCGGAAAATTCTTTCCGTCTTGTCTACTTCTCTACCGTCAACAGACTTCCAGTGCCATGCAAGCACACACCCCAAACTAACTGTCAGCGCTGAAATACGTGTCTGCCAAATGTCGTCGATATTACTCTTTAGATAACTATTTTCATCATTTCTGTCACCATTCAAGCTGCTTCATTACCTCACCTGCCGACAGATGGCAGCACGCCTAATTCCTCTCGGCGACCCACCGTCAGACACACAACTAACTGCCCGCACTGCTCTGCATCTAACACTAATCTCTCTCCTCCCCACCACACTCGTTCACTGAAAAAACAGGCAACTAGATAGTTCTTTGAACGCAAAACTAGGCCACATCAGACGCAACCTGTATGTAGATGTATGGTGCAAGGGAAATATCCCCCTGCTCCCACACAACTAATTAATACTAGTTGACAACAGAAATAAAATTTCTGTCGATAGTATTTGAACCAGTCTTATTCATTTGCGAATTCCATGCATTCCTTCTTGCAGATAACAGTGCCTTGCAAATCACTCAATTCATGTTTGCTAGCCAAACGCGCTCCTCCTAAATGTTCCGTACATCATGCATTAGTGCTGATTATCAAGACTGTGTTGTGTGTCAGCCGTTTATGGTCATCAATTGCACTCTTCTTGTGTTGCTCACTCATTCTTGTAACTCAAAAGTACGTCGTTGTCATCCAAGCCTAGCACTTGGAGCAGGCCAAATCAAATGGCTCGTCCCCGTGCCACTCGAGAAACTCCCACAAGGCTTTCATGACATGTCGCAATCAAAGTCCTTCCACAACCTGTAGCGACATTGCTGCAACGACGCGGGTCCCGATACCAAAAGTATGACTTATGCTTGCTTCTATTCTATATAATAAAACCACCACTCGGAAAGCGCTATTCCCTTCCCACATCCCTCAGAATGTGGTGAACGATCATCGATTACAACCAAGATGCGATGAATCTCGATCGCAAGCCTCACGCTCAGGGACAGTGCTACCACTCATCATCGTGGTTACGTCTACTCCAGCTTTGAACTAGAGAGAGTTGAAGACATACTACAGAAATGATCCTGTGAAGTATGATCTTGCTAGCAAGCTATCACCGCTCGCTACTTATGCCACGAGACCGTCAACACGCCCTACGAGAATACGACACACTCTTCACATTTCGCGATTTACTTATCGAAGAATTTCTTAAGCTCGGACATTCTGCAAAGAACCTACTTCTACTCTTACTTGGCCGCCATGATCTCACTCAGCTATTTTGTGCGCTACCAGTGCTTCTTGTCTTCCGAAATGAGAGACCATTGCCTCACGCGAGACTGTATGTAAACACCGCTTGCACCTCCGGCCGCTAGATGGGGGCCTGGGGCACATACAGTAGCATCCTATGGCGCAAGCAGACATGCCAAATAGCCACTGAAAGACAAACACACAAGACGGCGTTCATACGACTCTTGTGCTTTCTTTAAAGCCGCCTCTCTCTTCGAAAATTTTCGCACCGCACTAGTTTATTCACCTCACCCTAACAGTGCAAACTCTTGTCGATATATCGCCACTTTCATGCATACTTCCTCTTTCGTTTCACTTTGCGTCTAGCTTGATACCCGCCCAAGAGCTGCTGATATATAATACTCGCAATAAATGTGTTTCTCTCTGTATCTCTTTTCGCCTATCACGAGTATTGCTTTTCCTCACATGGCAATTATGAAAACACCCACAGCTAAACAAACACTTACACTCAGCGCCACGTCCATACTATCAATCATACGCCAGTAATTTCACAGCTACTTGCTCCACTAATACATTTCTTATGTCTACTGTTAAACAGATGAAGAATCAAAGTATACAACAAGTCTCTGTGAACATCACTGTCAGGACATTTTACAGACCTACGCATACCATGCCAATCTTTATGCTTCAACTATGATGGCCATGTGCTATGAATAAAGAAATTTCTCATAAAATAACAATTTTACGACTACTCCGACAAGCTCCTTACTAAAATGCTAGATGTTTAGCAATCTCCCCCCCCCCCCTCAAAAAATCATCTCAGAATAATCTCAAGCAGTGCTTACATCCCATGAGCACTTCTTTGCAAACAAAACCACAAACTACTTTTTATACTAGCTTCCTTGTCACAGTGAACAGGAAACTAATGCTAGTGCCTCAGTTTACTAAAAAGCTTTTTTCGCTTGCAACAAATAAACTACCAACTTGAACCACTTGGATTTTCAGACACACACAGAAAACTTAATTCCACAGAAATTTAGGAGTAACAGTGGTTACCTCACATTTTCACACACACTCAAATAGCTACTTCTGTGCACTTCACACAATGTTCTCATCGTGTTCCACCAGAGAACACAGTTATCACTATGAATGGATTCTGGTAAAAGAGCATTAAAAAAAAAACAAACAGCCTGATCAAAGTGATTATCTGCCAATATCATGTCACTCTATACCCGAGGGAAACTAGAATGCAGGGAAAGGAGCTTTGTTGTGAGCAATGTGTTGGTATTTCATCATTTACTGGCCAAAGTCTTCTCAAGCCAAGTATGCACCAGCTCTGTCTATGGCTGGGTCAATCAAGAGCCCCTATCAATTTTACTTAAAAGACAAGCAGCATCAACAACTCACAGGAGGCACTGAACATTTATACCATTATCTGCACCACCTTCCACTGATTTACTGAAGAAGAAACTGCAAAGTCTGGCCAATTTTGTACACAAGTAATCTTGAAAACATTGGAGTCAACAGCAGATACATAGTTTCCAAGACTGTAGCTAGGAACAACCCTTCCATTTCAAGATTTATCTCTCACTGAGACACATCATACCCAAACTACAACTACCAGGAAATTGCTACTCAATTCATCTCTAGCTATCTATGTCATATTCAACAACTGTCTCTTTCTCACCTAAATCTTCTACAAAACTGAGTACACTGTTATGAACAAAGAACCAATGCCACATTATGGCAACAAGCCAGTGCCACTAATATCCACTCTATTGAAAACAATTGAAATGCTCATCCTGCCCAACTAACCACCATCTACAGCCCAAATCTCACTCACATCATACCTACAAATCACAAACTTGTGCGGTAAAAATAATTTTGGGTTTCAAAACACAATCTACTAATCACATACTAGTATTTATTACAAAGCCTCTCAATTCATCATTCACTTCCAAATATCGGCTTATATGCTGTTGTGCAACTGCAGTGCAAGTAAACACCCTCAAATCATCTAGAACTGAGATGCGGAAAGGGTTCACCAAGAGTTTCCAGGACAATAAATAGCGCTCTCTCTCTCTTTACACAATCGCCTAACACACTGCAAGCCATTTCAGGGCAAATGTACTTGTTTCATTATACTACGAAACGGCCAATTGCATTTTCAAATTAAAAAAGCATCTACCTGATCCAACGTGATCCGCTACTCCACGCCCTTCATTCTCACAACACAACCTACCTCTTGCTAATTACATTACGTTTTACTTGTGATTATGGCTCAGCAATAGTCGAGCACTACGAAAAATACCTTATAGACTCATTTAATGTTCCCCTCCACGGAAATCTTTAGTAAAAGGCGAAAGATTTATTCGTTTTGAAGGGAAACCAGAGTGCCGATCAAAGCCCTCACTTCAATACTTATGGCTGCTTCTCTATTGCTTCTCCGCGAGAACGCGGAAAATTCTTTCCGTCTTGTCTACTTCTCTACCGTCAACAGACTTCCAGTGCCATGCAAGCACACACCCCAAACTAACTGTCAGCGCTGAAATACGTGTCTGCCAAATGTCGTCGATATTACTCTTTAGATAACTATTTTCATCATTTCTGTCACCATTCAAGCTGCTTCATTACCTCACCTGCCGACAGATGGCAGCACGCCTAATTCCTCTCGGCGACCCACCGTCAGACACACAACTAACTGCCCGCACTGCTCTGCATCTAACACTAATCTCTCTCCTCCCCACCACACTCGTTCACTGAAAAAACAGGCAACTAGATAGTTCTTTGAACGCAAAACTAGGCCACATCAGACGCAACCTGTATGTAGATGTATGGTGCAAGGGAAATATCCCCCTGCTCCCACACAACTAATTAATACTAGTTGACAACAGAAATAAAATTTCTGTCGATAGTATTTGAACCAGTCTTATTCATTTGCGAATTCCATGCATTCCTTCTTGCAGATAACAGTGCCTTGCAAATCACTCAATTCATGTTTGCTAGCCAAACGCGCTCCTCCTAAATGTTCCGTACATCATGCATTAGTGCTGATTATCAAGACTGTGTTGTGTGTCAGCCGTTTATGGTCATCAATTGCACTCTTCTTGTGTTGCTCACTCATTCTTGTAACTCAAAAGTACGTCGTTGTCATCCAAGCCTAGCACTTGGAGCAGGCCAAATCAAATGGCTCGTCCCCGTGCCACTCGAGAAACTCCCACAAGGCTTTCATGACATGTCGCAATCAAAGTCCTTCCACAACCTGTAGCGACATTGCTGCAACGACGCGGGTCCCGATACCAAAAGTATGACTTATGCTTGCTTCTATTCTATATAATAAAACCACCACTCGGAAAGCGCTATTCCCTTCCCACATCCCTCAGAATGTGGTGAACGATCATCGATTACAACCAAGATGCGATGAATCTCGATCGCAAGCCTCACGCTCAGGGACAGTGCTACCACTCATCATCGTGGTTACGTCTACTCCAGCTTTGAACTAGAGAGAGTTGAAGACATACTACAGAAATGATCCTGTGAAGTATGATCTTGCTAGCAAGCTATCACCGCTCGCTACTTATGCCACGAGACCGTCAACACGCCCTACGAGAATACGACACACTCTTCACATTTCGCGATTTACTTATCGAAGAATTTCTTAAGCTCGGACATTCTGCAAAGAACCTACTTCTACTCTTACTTGGCCGCCATGATCTCACTCAGCTATTTTGTGCGCTACCAGTGCTTCTTGTCTTCCGAAATGAGAGACCATTGCCTCACGCGAGACTGTATGTAAACACCGCTTGCACCTCCGGCCGCTAGATGGGGGCCTGGGGCACATACAGTAGCATCCTATGGCGCAAGCAGACATGCCAAATAGCCACTGAAAGACAAACACACAAGACGGCGTTCATACGACTCTTGTGCTTTCTTTAAAGCCGCCTCTCTCTTCGAAAATTTTCGCACCGCACTAGTTTATTCACCTCACCCTAACAGTGCAAACTCTTGTCGATATATCGCCACTTTCATGCATACTTCCTCTTTCGTTTCACTTTGCGTCTAGCTTGATACCCGCCCAAGAGCTGCTGATATATAATACTCGCAATAAATGTGTTTCTCTCTGTATCTCTTTTCGCCTATCACGAGTATTGCTTTTCCTCACATGGCAATTATGAAAACACCCACAGCTAAACAAACACTTACACTCAGCGCCATGTCCATACTATCAATCATACGCCAGTAATTTCACAGCTACTTGCTCCACTAATACATTTCTTATGTCTACTGTTAAACAGATGAAGAATCAAAGTATACAACAAGTCTCTGTGAACATCACTGTCAGGACATTTTACAGACCTACGCATACCATGCCAATCTTTATGCTTCAACTATGATGGCCATGTGCTATGAATAAAGAAATTTCTCATAAAATAACAATTTTACGACTACTCCGACAAGCTCCTTACTAAAATGCTAGATGTTTAGCAATCTCCCCCCCCCCTCAAAAAATCATCTCAGAATAATCTCAAGCAGTGCTTACATCCCATGAGCACTTCTTTGCAAACAAAACCACAAACTACTTTTTATACTAGCTTCCTTGTCACAGTGAACAGGAAACTAATGCTAGTGCCTCAGTTTACTAAAAAGCTTTTTTCGCTTGCAACAAATACACTACCAACTTGAACCACTTGGATTTTCAGACACACACAGAAAACTTAATTCCACAGAAATTTAGGAGTAACAGTGGTTACCTCACATTTTCACACACACTCAAATAGCTACTTCTGTGCACTTCACACAATGTTCTCATCGTGTTCCACCAGAGAACACAGTTATCACTATGAATGGATTCTGGTAAAAGAGCATTAAAAAAAAAAAAAAACAGCCTGATCAAAGTGATTATCTGCCAATATCATGTCACTCTATACCCGAGGGAAACTAGAATGCAGGGAAAGGAGCTTTGTTGTGAGCAATGTGTTGGTATTTCATCATTTACTGGCCAAAGTCTTCTCAAGCCAAGTATGCACCAGCTCTGTCTATGGCTGGGTCAATCAAGAGCCCCTATCAATTTTACTTAAAAGACAAGCAGCATCAACAACTCACAGGAGGCACTGAACATTTATACCATTATCTGCACCACCTTCCACTGATTTACTGAAGAAGAAACTGCAAAGTCTGGCCAATTTTGTACACAAGTAATCTTGAAAACATTGGAGTCAACAGCAGATACATAGTTTCCAAGACTGTAGCTAGGAACAACCCTTCCATTTCAAGATTTATCTCTCACTGAGACACATCATACCCAAACTACAACTACCAGGAAATTGCTACTCAATTCATCTCTAGCTATCTATGTCATATTCAACAACTGTCTCTTTCTCACCTAAATCTTCTACAAAACTGAGTACACTGTTATGAACAAAGAACCAATGCCACATTATGGCAACAAGCCAGTGCCACTAATATCCACTCTATTGAAAACAATTGAAATGCTCATCCTGCCCAACTAACCACCATCTACAGCCCAAATCTCACTCACATCATACCTACAAATCACAAACTTGTGCAGTAAAAATAATTTTGGGTTTCAAAACACAATCTACTAATCACATACTAGTATTTATTACAAAGCCTCTCAATTCATCATTCACTTCCAAATATCGGCTTATATGCTGTTGTGCAACTGCAGTGCAAGTAAACACCCTCAAATCATCTAGAACTGAGATGCGGAAAGGGTTCACCAAGAGTTTCCAGGACAATAAATAGCGCTCTCTCTCTCTCTCTCTCTCTCTCTCTTTACACAATCGCCTAACACACTGCAAGCCATTTCAGGGCAAATGTACTTGTTTCATTATACTACGAAACGGCCAATTGCATTTTCAAATTAAAAAAGCATCTACCTGATCCAACGTGATCCGCTACTCCACGCCCTTCATTCTCACAACACAACCTACCTCTTGCTAATTACATTACGTTTTACTTGTGATTATGGCTCAGCAATAGCCGAGCACTACGAAAAATACCTTATAGACTCATTTAATGTTCCCCTCCACGGAAATCTTTAGTAAAAGGCGAAAGATTTATTCGTTTTGAAGGGAAACCAGAGTGCCGATCAAAGCCCTCACTTCAATACTTATGGCTGCTTCTCTATTGCTTCTCCGCGAGAACGCGGAAAATTCTTTCCGTCTTGTCTACTTCTCTACCGTCAACAGACTTCCAGTGCCATGCAAGCACACACCCCAAACTAACTGTCAGCGCTGAAATACGTGTCTGCCAAATGTCGTCGATATTACTCTTTAGATAACTATTTTCATCATTTCTGTCACCATTCAAGCTGCTTCATTACCTCACCTGCCGACAGATGGCAGCACGCCTAATTCCTCTCGGCGACCCACCGTCAGACACACAACTAACTGCCCGCACTGCTCTGCATCTAACACTAATCTCTCTCCTCCCCACCACACTCGTTCACTGAAAAAACAGGCAACTAGATAGTTCTTTGAACGCAAAACTAGGCCACATCAGACGCAACCTGTATGTAGATGTATGGTGCAAGGGAAATATCCCCCTGCTCCCACACAACTAATTAATACTAGTTGACAACAGAAATAAAATTTCTGTCGATAGTATTTGAACCAGTCTTATTCATTTGCGAATTCCATGCATTCCTTCTTGCAGATAACAGTGCCTTGCAAATCACTCAATTCATGTTTGCTAGCCAAACGCGCTCCTCCTAAATGTTCCGTACATCATGCATTAGTGCTGATTATCAAGACTGTGTTGTGTGTCAGCCGTTTATGGTCATCAATTGCACTCTTCTTGTGTTGCTCACTCATTCTTGTAACTCAAAAGTACGTCGTTGTCATCCAAGCCTAGCACTTGGAGCAGGCCAAATCAAATGGCTCGTCCCCGTGCCACTCGAGAAACTCCCACAAGGCTTTCATGACATGTCGCAATCAAAGTCCTTCCACAACCTGTAGCGACATTGCTGCAACGACGCGGGTCCCGATACCAAAAGTATGACTTATGCTTGCTTCTATTCTATATAATAAAACCACCACTCGGAAAGCGCTATTCCCTTCCCACATCCCTCAGAATGTGGTGAACGATCATCGATTACAACCAAGATGCGATGAATCTCGATCGCAAGCCTCACGCTCAGGGACAGTGCTACCACTCATCATCGTGGTTACGTCTACTCCAGCTTTGAACTAGAGAGAGTTGAAGACATACTACAGAAATGATCCTGTGAAGTATGATCTTGCTAGCAAGCTATCACCGCTCGCTACTTATGCCACGAGACCGTCAACACGCCCTACGAGAATACGACACACTCTTCACATTTCGCGATTTACTTATCGAAGAATTTCTTAAGCTCGGACATTCTGCAAAGAACCTACTTCTACTCTTACTTGGCCGCCATGATCTCACTCAGCTATTTTGTGCGCTACCAGTGCTTCTTGTCTTCCGAAATGAGAGACCATTGCCTCACGCGAGACTGTATGTAAACACCGCTTGCACCTCCGGCCGCTAGATGGGGGCCTGGGGCACATACAGTAGCATCCTATGGCGCAAGCAGACATGCCAAATAGCCACTGAAAGACAAACACACAAGACGGCGTTCATACGACTCTTGTGCTTTCTTTAAAGCCGCCTCTCTCTTCGAAAATTTTCGCACCGCACTAGTTTATTCACCTCACCCTAACAGTGCAAACTCTTGTCGATATATCGCCACTTTCATGCATACTTCCTCTTTCGTTTCACTTTGCGTCTAGCTTGATACCCGCCCAAGAGCTGCTGATATATAATACTCGCAATAAATGTGTTTCTCTCTGTATCTCTTTTCGCCTATCACGAGTATTGCTTTTCCTCACATGGCAATTATGAAAACACCCACAGCTAAACAAACACTTACACTCAGCGCCACGTCCATACTATCAATCATACGCCAGTAATTTCACAGCTACTTGCTCCACTAATACATTTCTTATGTCTACTGTTAAACAGATGAAGAATCAAAGTATACAACAAGTCTCTGTGAACATCACTGTCAGGACATTTTACAGACCTACGCATACCATGCCAATCTTTATGCTTCAACTATGATGGCCATGTGCTATGAATAAAGAAATTTCTCATAAAATAACAATTTTACGACTACTCCGACAAGCTCCTTACTAAAATGCTAGATGTTTAGCAATCTCCCCCCCCCCCCTCAAAAAATCATCTCAGAATAATCTCAAGCAGTGCTTACATCCCATGAGCACTTCTTTGCAAACAAAACCACAAACTACTTTTTATACTAGCTTCCTTGTCACAGTGAACAGGAAACTAATGCTAGTGCCTCAGTTTACTAAAAAGCTTTTTTCGCTTGCAACAAATACACTACCAACTTGAACCACTTGGATTTTCAGACACACACAGAAAACTTAATTCCACAGAAATTTAGGAGTAACAGTGGTTACCTCACATTTTCACACACACTCAAATAGCTACTTCTGTGCACTTCACACAATGTTCTCATCGTGTTCCACCAGAGAACACAGTTATCACTATGAATGGATTCTGGTAAAAGAGCATTAAAAAAAAACAAACAGCCTGATCAAAGTGATTATCTGCCAATATCATGTCACTCTATACCCGAGGGAAACTAGAATGCAGGGAAAGGAGCTTTGTTGTGAGCAATGTGTTGGTATTTCATCATTTACTGGCCAAAGTCTTCTCAAGCCAAGTATGCACCAGCTCTGTCTATGGCTGGGTCAATCAAGAGCCCCTATCAATTTTACTTAAAAGACAAGCAGCATCAACAACTCACAGGAGGCACTGAACATTTATACCATTATCTGCACCACCTTCCACTGATTTACTGAAGAAGAAACTGCAAAGTCTGGCCAATTTTGTACACAAGTAATCTTGAAAACATTGGAGTCAACAGCAGATACATAGTTTCCAAGACTGTAGCTAGGAACAACCCTTCCATTTCAAGATTTATCTCTCACTGAGACACATCATACCCAAACTACAACTACCAGGAAATTGCTACTCAATTCATCTCTAGCTATCTATGTCATATTCAACAACTGTCTCTTTCTCACCTAAATCTTCTACAAAACTGAGTACACTGTTATGAACAAAGAACCAATGCCACATTATGGCAACAAGCCAGTGCCACTAATATCCACTCTATTGAAAACAATTGAAATGCTCATCCTGCCCAACTAACCACCATCTACAGCCCAAATCTCACTCACATCATACCTACAAATCACAAACTTGTGCGGTAAAAATAATTTTGGGTTTCAAAACACAATCTACTAATCACATACTAGTATTTATTACAAAGCCTCTCAATTCATCATTCACTTCCAAATATCGGCTTATATGCTGTTGTGCAACTGCAGTGCAAGTAAACACCCTCAAATCATCTAGAACTGAGATGCGGAAAGGGTTCACCAAGAGTTTCCAGGACAATAAATAGCGCTCTCTCTCTCTCTCTTTACACAATCGCCTAACACACTGCAAGCCATTTCAGGGCAAATGTACTTGTTTCATTATACTACGAAACGGCCAATTGCATTTTCAAATTAAAAAAGCATCTACCTGATCCAACGTGATCCGCTACTCCACGCCCTTCATTCTCACAACACAACCTACCTCTTGCTAATTACATTACGTTTTACTTGTGATTATGGCTCAGCAATAGCCGAGCACTACGAAAAATACCTTATAGACTCATTTAATGTTCCCCTCCACGGAAATCTTTAGTAAAAGGCGAAAGATTTATTCGTTTTGAAGGGAAACCAGAGTGCCGATCAAAGCCCTCACTTCAATACTTATGGCTGCTTCTCTATTGCTTCTCCGCGAGAACGCGGAAAATTCTTTCCGTCTTGTCTACTTCTCTACCGTCAACAGACTTCCAGTGCCATGCAAGCACACACCCCAAACTAACTGTCAGCGCTGAAATACGTGTCTGCCAAATGTCGTCGATATTACTCTTTAGATAACTATTTTCATCATTTCTGTCACCATTCAAGCTGCTTCATTACCTCACCTGCCGACAGATGGCAGCACGCCTAATTCCTCTCGGCGACCCACCGTCAGACACACAACTAACTGCCCGCACTGCTCTGCATCTAACACTAATCTCTCTCCTCCCCACCACACTCGTTCACTGAAAAAACAGGCAACTAGATAGTTCTTTGAACGCAAAACTAGGCCACATCAGACGCAACCTGTATGTAGATGTATGGTGCAAGGGAAATATCCCCCTGCTCCCACACAACTAATTAATACTAGTTGACAACAGAAATAAAATTTCTGTCGATAGTATTTGAACCAGTCTTATTCATTTGCGAATTCCATGCATTCCTTCTTGCAGATAACAGTGCCTTGCAAATCACTCAATTCATGTTTGCTAGCCAAACGCGCTCCTCCTAAATGTTCCGTACATCATGCATTAGTGCTGATTATCAAGACTGTGTTGTGTGTCAGCCGTTTATGGTCATCAATTGCACTCTTCTTGTGTTGCTCACTCATTCTTGTAACTCAAAAGTACGTCGTTGTCATCCAAGCCTAGCACTTGGAGCAGGCCAAATCAAATGGCTCGTCCCCGTGCCACTCGAGAAACTCCCACAAGGCTTTCATGACATGTCGCAATCAAAGTCCTTCCACAACCTGTAGCGACATTGCTGCAACGACGCGGGTCCCGATACCAAAAGTATGACTTATGCTTGCTTCTATTCTATATAATAAAACCACCACTCGGAAAGCGCTATTCCCTTCCCACATCCCTCAGAATGTGGTGAACGATCATCGATTACAACCAAGATGCGATGAATCTCGATCGCAAGCCTCACGCTCAGGGACAGTGCTACCACTCATCATCGTGGTTACGTCTACTCCAGCTTTGAACTAGAGAGAGTTGAAGACATACTACAGAAATGATCCTGTGAAGTATGATCTTGCTAGCAAGCTATCACCGCTCGCTACTTATGCCACGAGACCGTCAACACGCCCTACGAGAATACGACACACTCTTCACATTTCGCGATTTACTTATCGAAGAATTTCTTAAGCTCGGACATTCTGCAAAGAACCTACTTCTACTCTTACTTGGCCGCCATGATCTCACTCAGCTATTTTGTGCGCTACCAGTGCTTCTTGTCTTCCGAAATGAGAGACCATTGCCTCACGCGAGACTGTATGTAAACACCGCTTGCACCTCCGGCCGCTAGATGGGGGCCTGGGGCACATACAGTAGCATCCTATGGCGCAAGCAGACATGCCAAATAGCCACTGAAAGACAAACACACAAGACGGCGTTCATACGACTCTTGTGCTTTCTTTAAAGCCGCCTCTCTCTTCGAAAATTTTCGCACCGCACTAGTTTATTCACCTCACCCTAACAGTGCAAACTCTTGTCGATATATCGCCACTTTCATGCATACTTCCTCTTTCGTTTCACTTTGCGTCTAGCTTGATACCCGCCCAAGAGCTGCTGATATATAATACTCGCAATAAATGTGTTTCTCTCTGTATCTCTTTTCGCCTATCACGAGTATTGCTTTTCCTCACATGGCAATTATGAAAACACCCACAGCTAAACAAACACTTACACTCAGCGCCACGTCCATACTATCAATCATACGCCAGTAATTTCACAGCTACTTGCTCCACTAATACATTTCTTATGTCTACTGTTAAACAGATGAAGAATCAAAGTATACAACAAGTCTCTGTGAACATCACTGTCAGGACATTTTACAGACCTACGCATACCATGCCAATCTTTATGCTTCAACTATGATGGCCATGTGCTATGAATAAAGAAATTTCTCATAAAATAACAATTTCACGACTACTCCGACAAGCTCCTTACTAAAATGCTAGATGTTTAGCAATCTCCCCCCCCCCCTCAAAAAATCATCTCAGAATAATCTCAAGCAGTGCTTACATCCCATGAGCACTTCTTTGCAAACAAAACCACAAACTACTTTTTATACTAGCTTCCTTGTCACAGTGAACAGGAAACTAATGCTAGTGCCTCAGTTTACTAAAAAGCTTTTTTCGCTTGCAACAAATAAACTACCAACTTGAACCACTTGGATTTTCAGACACACACAGAAAACTTAATTCCACAGAAATTTAGGAGTAACAGTGGTTACCTCACATTTTCACACACACTCAAATAGCTACTTCTGTGCACTTCACACAATGTTCTCATCGTGTTCCACCAGAGAACACAGTTATCACTATGAATGGATTCTGGTAAAAGAGCATTAAAAAAAAACAAACAGCCTGATCAAAGTGATTATCTGCCAATATCATGTCACTCTATACCCGAGGGAAACTAGAATGCAGGGAAAGGAGCTTTGTTGTGAGCAATGTGTTGGTATTTCATCATTTACTGGCCAAAGTCTTCTCAAGCCAAGTATGCACCAGCTCTGTCTATGGCTGGGTCAATCAAGAGCCCCTATCAATTTTACTTAAAAGACAAGCAGCATCAACAACTCACAGGAGGCACTGAACATTTATACCATTATCTGCACCACCTTCCACTGATTTACTGAAGAAGAAACTGCAAAGTCTGGCCAATTTTGTACACAAGTAATCTTGAAAACATTGGAGTCAACAGCAGATACATAGTTTCCAAGACTGTAGCTAGGAACAACCCTTCCATTTCAAGATTTATCTCTCACTGAGACACATCATACCCAAACTACAACTACCAGGAAATTGCTACTCAATTCATCTCTAGCTATCTATGTCATATTCAACAACTGTCTCTTTCTCACCTAAATCTTCTACAAAACTGAGTACACTGTTATGAACAAAGAACCAATGCCACATTATGGCAACAAGCCAGTGCCACTAATATCCACTCTATTGAAAACAATTGAAATGCTCATCCTGCCCAACTAACCACCATCTACAGCCCAAATCTCACTCACATCATACCTACAAATCACAAACTTGTGCGGTAAAAATAATTTTGGGTTTCAAAACACAATCTACTAATCACATACTAGTATTTATTACAAAGCCTCTCAATTCATCATTCACTTCCAAATATCGGCTTATATGCTGTTGTGCAACTGCAGTGCAAGTAAACACCCTCAAATCATCTAGAACTGAGATGCGGAAAGGGTTCACCAAGAGTTTCCAGGACAATAAATAGCGCTCTCTCTCTCTCTCTCTCTCTCTCTCTCTTTACACAATCGCCTAACACACTGCAAGCCATTTCAGGGCAAATGTACTTGTTTCATTATACTACGAAACGGCCAATTGCATTTTCAAATTAAAAAAGCATCTACCTGATCCAACGTGATCCGCTACTCCACGCCCTTCATTCTCACAACACAACCTACCTCTTGCTAATTACATTACGTTTTACTTGTGATTATGGCTCAGCAATAGCCGAGCACTACGAAAAATACCTTATAGACTCATTTAATGTTCCCCTCCACGGAAATCTTTAGTAAAAGGCGAAAGATTTATTCGTTTTGAAGGGAAACCAGAGTGCCGATCAAAGCCCTCACTTCAATACTTATGGCTGCTTCTCTATTGCTTCTCCGCGAGAACGCGGAAAATTCTTTCCGTCTTGTCTACTTCTCTACCGTCAACAGACTTCCAGTGCCATGCAAGCACACACCCCAAACTAACTGTCAGCGCTGAAATACGTGTCTGCCAAATGTCGTCGATATTACTCTTTAGATAACTATTTTCATCATTTCTGTCACCATTCAAGCTGCTTCATTACCTCACCTGCCGACAGATGGCAGCACGCCTAATTCCTCTCGGCGACCCACCGTCAGACACACAACTAACTGCCCGCACTGCTCTGCATCTAACACTAATCTCTCTCCTCCCCACCACACTCGTTCACTGAAAAAACAGGCAACTAGATAGTTCTTTGAACGCAAAACTAGGCCACATCAGACGCAACCTGTATGTAGATGTATGGTGCAAGGGAAATATCCCCCTGCTCCCACACAACTAATTAATACTAGTTGACAACAGAAATAAAATTTCTGTCGATAGTATTTGAACCAGTCTTATTCATTTGCGAATTCCATGCATTCCTTCTTGCAGATAACAGTGCCTTGCAAATCACTCAATTCATGTTTGCTAGCCAAACGCGCTCCTCCTAAATGTTCCGTACATCATGCATTAGTGCTGATTATCAAGACTGTGTTGTGTGTCAGCCGTTTATGGTCATCAATTGCACTCTTCTTGTGTTGCTCACTCATTCTTGTAACTCAAAAGTACGTCGTTGTCATCCAAGCCTAGCACTTGGAGCAGGCCAAATCAAATGGCTCGTCCCCGTGCCACTCGAGAAACTCCCACAAGGCTTTCATGACATGTCGCAATCAAAGTCCTTCCACAACCTGTAGCGACATTGCTGCAACGACGCGGGTCCCGATACCAAAAGTATGACTTATGCTTGCTTCTATTCTATATAATAAAACCACCACTCGGAAAGCGCTATTCCCTTCCCACATCCCTCAGAATGTGGTGAACGATCATCGATTACAACCAAGATGCGATGAATCTCGATCGCAAGCCTCACGCTCAGGGACAGTGCTACCACTCATCATCGTGGTTACGTCTACTCCAGCTTTGAACTAGAGAGAGTTGAAGACATACTACAGAAATGATCCTGTGAAGTATGATCTTGCTAGCAAGCTATCACCGCTCGCTACTTATGCCACGAGACCGTCAACACGCCCTACGAGAATACGACACACTCTTCACATTTCGCGATTTACTTATCGAAGAATTTCTTAAGCTCGGACATTCTGCAAAGAACCTACTTCTACTCTTACTTGGCCGCCATGATCTCACTCAGCTATTTTGTGCGCTACCAGTGCTTCTTGTCTTCCGAAATGAGAGACCATTGCCTCACGCGAGACTGTATGTAAACACCGCTTGCACCTCCGGCCGCTAGATGGGGGCCTGGGGCACATACAGTAGCATCCTATGGCGCAAGCAGACATGCCAAATAGCCACTGAAAGACAAACACACAAGACGGCGTTCATACGACTCTTGTGCTTTCTTTAAAGCCGCCTCTCTCTTCGAAAATTTTCGCACCGCACTAGTTTATTCACCTCACCCTAACAGTGCAAACTCTTGTCGATATATCGCCACTTTCATGCATACTTCCTCTTTCGTTTCACTTTGCGTCTAGCTTGATACCCGCCCAAGAGCTGCTGATATATAATACTCGCAATAAATGTGTTTCTCTCTGTATCTCTTTTCGCCTATCACGAGTATTGCTTTTCCTCACATGGCAATTATGAAAACACCCACAGCTAAACAAACACTTACACTCAGCGCCACGTCCATACTATCAATCATACGCCAGTAATTTCACAGCTACTTGCTCCACTAATACATTTCTTATGTCTACTGTTAAACAGATGAAGAATCAAAGTATACAACAAGTCTCTGTGAACATCACTGTCAGGACATTTTACAGACCTACGCATACCATGCCAATCTTTATGCTTCAACTATGATGGCCATGTGCTATGAATAAAGAAATTTCTCATAAAATAACAATTTTACGACTACTCCGACAAGCTCCTTACTAAAATGCTAGATGTTTAGCAATCTCCCCCCCCCCCCCTCAAAAAATCATCTCAGAATAATCTCAAGCAGTGCTTACATCCCATGAGCACTTCTTTGCAAACAAAACCACAAACTACTTTTTATACTAGCTTCCTTGTCACAGTGAACAGGAAACTAATGCTAGTGCCTCAGTTTACTAAAAAGCTTTTTTCGCTTGCAACAAATACACTACCAACTTGAACCACTTGGATTTTCAGACACACACAGAAAACTTAATTCCACAGAAATTTAGGAGTAACAGTGGTTACCTCACATTTTCACACACACTCAAATAGCTACTTCTGTGCACTTCACACAATGTTCTCATCGTGTTCCACCAGAGAACACAGTTATCACTATGAATGGATTCTGGTAAAAGAGCATTAAAAAAAAAAAAAAACAGCCTGATCAAAGTGATTATCTGCCAATATCATGTCACTCTATACCCGAGGGAAACTAGAATGCAGGGAAAGGAGCTTTGTTGTGAGCAATGTGTTGGTATTTCATCATTTACTGGCCAAAGTCTTCTCAAGCCAAGTATGCACCAGCTCTGTCTATGGCTGGGTCAATCAAGAGCCCCTATCAATTTTACTTAAAAGACAAGCAGCATCAACAACTCACAGGAGGCACTGAACATTTATACCATTATCTGCACCACCTTCCACTGATTTACTGAAGAAGAAACTGCAAAGTCTGGCCAATTTTGTACACAAGTAATCTTGAAAACATTGGAGTCAACAGCAGATACATAGTTTCCAAGACTGTAGCTAGGAACAACCCTTCCATTTCAAGATTTATCTCTCACTGAGACACATCATACCCAAACTACAACTACCAGGAAATTGCTACTCAATTCATCTCTAGCTATCTATGTCATATTCAACAACTGTCTCTTTCTCACCTAAATCTTCTACAAAACTGAGTACACTGTTATGAACAAAGAACCAATGCCACATTATGGCAACAAGCCAGTGCCACTAATATCCACTCTATTGAAAACAATTGAAATGCTCATCCTGCCCAACTAACCACCATCTACAGCCCAAATCTCACTCACATCATACCTACAAATCACAAACTTGTGCGGTAAAAATAATTTTGGGTTTCAAAACACAATCTACTAATCACATACTAGTATTTATTACAAAGCCTCTCAATTCATCATTCACTTCCAAATATCGGCTTATATGCTGTTGTGCAACTGCAGTGCAAGTAAACACCCTCAAATCATCTAGAACTGAGATGCGGAAAGGGTTCACCAAGAGTTTCCAGGACAATAAATAGCGCTCTCTCTCTCTTTACACAATCGCCTAACACACTGCAAGCCATTTCAGGGCAAATGTACTTGTTTCATTATACTACGAAACGGCCAATTGCATTTTCAAATTAAAAAAGCATCTACCTGATCCAACGTGATCCGCTACTCCACGCCCTTCATTCTCACAACACAACCTACCTCTTGCTAATTACATTACGTTTTACTTGTGATTATGGCTCAGCAATAGCCGAGCACTACGAAAAATACCTTATAGACTCATTTAATGTTCCCCTCCACGGAAATCTTTAGTAAAAGGCGAAAGATTTATTCGTTTTGAAGGGAAACCAGAGTGCCGATCAAAGCCCTCACTTCAATACTTATGGCTGCTTCTCTATTGCTTCTCCGCGAGAACGCGGAAAATTCTTTCCGTCTTGTCTACTTCTCTACCGTCAACAGACTTCCAGTGCCATGCAAGCACACACCCCAAACTAACTGTCAGCGCTGAAATACGTGTCTGCCAAATGTCGTCGATATTACTCTTTAGATAACTATTTTCATCATTTCTGTCACCATTCAAGCTGCTTCATTACCTCACCTGCCGACAGATGGCAGCACGCCTAATTCCTCTCGGCGACCCACCGTCAGACACACAACTAACTGCCCGCACTGCTCTGCATCTAACACTAATCTCTCTCCTCCCCACCACACTCGTTCACTGAAAAAACAGGCAACTAGATAGTTCTTTGAACGCAAAACTAGGCCACATCAGACGCAACCTGTATGTAGATGTATGGTGCAAGGGAAATATCCCCCTGCTCCCACACAACTAATTAATACTAGTTGACAACAGAAATAAAATTTCTGTCGATAGTATTTGAACCAGTCTTATTCATTTGCGAATTCCATGCATTCCTTCTTGCAGATAACAGTGCCTTGCAAATCACTCAATTCATGTTTGCTAGCCAAACGCGCTCCTCCTAAATGTTCCGTACATCATGCATTAGTGCTGATTATCAAGACTGTGTTGTGTGTCAGCCGTTTATGGTCATCAATTGCACTCTTCTTGTGTTGCTCACTCATTCTTGTAACTCAAAAGTACGTCGTTGTCATCCAAGCCTAGCACTTGGAGCAGGCCAAATCAAATGGCTCGTCCCCGTGCCACTCGAGAAACTCCCACAAGGCTTTCATGACATGTCGCAATCAAAGTCCTTCCACAACCTGTAGCGACATTGCTGCAACGACGCGGGTCCCGATACCAAAAGTATGACTTATGCTTGCTTCTATTCTATATAATAAAACCACCACTCGGAAAGCGCTATTCCCTTCCCACATCCCTCAGAATGTGGTGAACGATCATCGATTACAACCAAGATGCGATGAATCTCGATCGCAAGCCTCACGCTCAGGGACAGTGCTACCACTCATCATCGTGGTTACGTCTACTCCAGCTTTGAACTAGAGAGAGTTGAAGACATACTACAGAAATGATCCTGTGAAGTATGATCTTGCTAGCAAGCTATCACCGCTCGCTACTTATGCCACGAGACCGTCAACACGCCCTACGAGAATACGACACACTCTTCACATTTCGCGATTTACTTATCGAAGAATTTCTTAAGCTCGGACATTCTGCAAAGAACCTACTTCTACTCTTACTTGGCCGCCATGATCTCACTCAGCTATTTTGTGCGCTACCAGTGCTTCTTGTCTTCCGAAATGAGAGACCATTGCCTCACGCGAGACTGTATGTAAACACCGCTTGCACCTCCGGCCGCTAGATGGGGGCCTGGGGCACATACAGTAGCATCCTATGGCGCAAGCAGACATGCCAAATAGCCACTGAAAGACAAACACACAAGACGGCGTTCATACGACTCTTGTGCTTTCTTTAAAGCCGCCTCTCTCTTCGAAAATTTTCGCACCGCACTAGTTTATTCACCTCACCCTAACAGTGCAAACTCTTGTCGATATATCGCCACTTTCATGCATACTTCCTCTTTCGTTTCACTTTGCGTCTAGCTTGATACCCGCCCAAGAGCTGCTGATATATAATACTCGCAATAAATGTGTTTCTCTCTGTATCTCTTTTCGCCTATCACGAGTATTGCTTTTCCTCACATGGCAATTATGAAAACACCCACAGCTAAACAAACACTTACACTCAGCGCCACGTCCATACTATAAATCATACGCCAGTAATTTCACAGCTACTTGCTCCACTAATACATTTCTTATGTCTACTGTTAAACAGATGAAGAATCAAAGTATACAACAAGTCTCTGTGAACATCACTGTCAGGACATTTTACAGACCTACGCATACCATGCCAATCTTTATGCTTCAACTATGATGGCCATGTGCTATGAATAAAGAAATTTCTCATAAAATAACAATTTCACGACTACTCCGACAAGCTCCTTACTAAAATGCTAGATGTTTAGCAATCTCCCCCCCCCCTCAAAAAATCATCTCAGAATAATCTCAAGCAGTGCTTACATCCCATGAGCACTTCTTTGCAAACAAAACCACAAACTACTTTTTATACTAGCTTCCTTGTCACAGTGAACAGGAAACTAATGCTAGTGCCTCAGTTTACTAAAAAGCTTTTTTCGCTTGCAACAAATAAACTACCAACTTGAACCACTTGGATTTTCAGACACACACAGAAAACTTAATTCCACAGAAATTTAGGAGTAACAGTGGTTACCTCACATTTTCACACACACTCAAATAGCTACTTCTGTGCACTTCACACAATGTTCTCATCGTGTTCCACCAGAGAACACAGTTATCACTATGAATGGATTCTGGTAAAAGAGCATTAAAAAAAAACAAACAGCCTGATCAAAGTGATTATCTGCCAATATCATGTCACTCTATACCCGAGGGAAACTAGAATGCAGGGAAAGGAGCTTTGTTGTGAGCAATGTGTTGGTATTTCATCATTTACTGGCCAAAGTCTTCTCAAGCCAAGTATGCACCAGCTCTGTCTATGGCTGGGTCAATCAAGAGCCCCTATCAATTTTACTTAAAAGACAAGCAGCATCAACAACTCACAGGAGGCACTGAACATTTATACCATTATCTGCACCACCTTCCACTGATTTACTGAAGAAGAAACTGCAAAGTCTGGCCAATTTTGTACACAAGTAATCTTGAAAACATTGGAGTCAACAGCAGATACATAGTTTCCAAGACTGTAGCTAGGAACAACCCTTCCATTTCAAGATTTATCTCTCACTGAGACACATCATACCCAAACTACAACTACCAGGAAATTGCTACTCAATTCATCTCTAGCTATCTATGTCATATTCAACAACTGTCTCTTTCTCACCTAAATCTTCTACAAAACTGAGTACACTGTTATGAACAAAGAACCAATGCCACATTATGGCAACAAGCCAGTGCCACTAATATCCACTCTATTGAAAACAATTGAAATGCTCATCCTGCCCAACTAACCACCATCTACAGCCCAAATCTCACTCACATCATACCTACAAATCACAAACTTGTGCGGTAAAAATAATTTTGGGTTTCAAAACACAATCTACTAATCACATACTAGTATTTATTACAAAGCCTCTCAATTCATCATTCACTTCCAAATATCGGCTTATATGCTGTTGTGCAACTGCAGTGCAAGTAAACACCCTCAAATCATCTAGAACTGAGATGCGGAAAGGGTTCACCAAGAGTTTCCAGGACAATAAATAGCGCTCTCTCTCTCTCTCTCTCTTTACACAATCGCCTAACACACTGCAAGCCATTTCAGGGCAAATGTACTTGTTTCATTATACTACGAAACGGCCAATTGCATTTTCAAATTAAAAAAGCATCTACCTGATCCAACGTGATCCGCTACTCCACGCCCTTCATTCTCACAACACAACCTACCTCTTGCTAATTACATTACGTTTTACTTGTGATTATGGCTCAGCAATAGCCGAGCACTACGAAAAATACCTTATAGACTCATTTAATGTTCCCCTCCACGGAAATCTTTAGTAAAAGGCGAAAGATTTATTCGTTTTGAAGGGAAACCAGAGTGCCGATCAAAGCCCTCACTTCAATACTTATGGCTGCTTCTCTATTGCTTCTCCGCGAGAACGCGGAAAATTCTTTCCGTCTTGTCTACTTCTCTACCGTCAACAGACTTCCAGTGCCATGCAAGCACACACCCCAAACTAACTGTCAGCGCTGAAATACGTGTCTGCCAAATGTCGTCGATATTACTCTTTAGATAACTATTTTCATCATTTCTGTCACCATTCAAGCTGCTTCATTACCTCACCTGCCGACAGATGGCAGCACGCCTAATTCCTCTCGGCGACCCACCGTCAGACACACAACTAACTGCCCGCACTGCTCTGCATCTAACACTAATCTCTCTCCTCCCCACCACACTCGTTCACTGAAAAAACAGGCAACTAGATAGTTCTTTGAACGCAAAACTAGGCCACATCAGACGCAACCTGTATGTAGATGTATGGTGCAAGGGAAATATCCCCCTGCTCCCACACAACTAATTAATACTAGTTGACAACAGAAATAAAATTTCTGTCGATAGTATTTGAACCAGTCTTATTCATTTGCGAATTCCATGCATTCCTTCTTGCAGATAACAGTGCCTTGCAAATCACTCAATTCATGTTTGCTAGCCAAACGCGCTCCTCCTAAATGTTCCGTACATCATGCATTAGTGCTGATTATCAAGACTGTGTTGTGTGTCAGCCGTTTATGGTCATCAATTGCACTCTTCTTGTGTTGCTCACTCATTCTTGTAACTCAAAAGTACGTCGTTGTCATCCAAGCCTAGCACTTGGAGCAGGCCAAATCAAATGGCTCGTCCCCGTGCCACTCGAGAAACTCCCACAAGGCTTTCATGACATGTCGCAATCAAAGTCCTTCCACAACCTGTAGCGACATTGCTGCAACGACGCGGGTCCCGATACCAAAAGTATGACTTATGCTTGCTTCTATTCTATATAATAAAACCACCACTCGGAAAGCGCTATTCCCTTCCCACATCCCTCAGAATGTGGTGAACGATCATCGATTACAACCAAGATGCGATGAATCTCGATCGCAAGCCTCACGCTCAGGGACAGTGCTACCACTCATCATCGTGGTTACGTCTACTCCAGCTTTGAACTAGAGAGAGTTGAAGACATACTACAGAAATGATCCTGTGAAGTATGATCTTGCTAGCAAGCTATCACCGCTCGCTACTTATGCCACGAGACCGTCAACACGCCCTACGAGAATACGACACACTCTTCACATTTCGCGATTTACTTATCGAAGAATTTCTTAAGCTCGGACATTCTGCAAAGAACCTACTTCTACTCTTACTTGGCCGCCATGATCTCACTCAGCTATTTTGTGCGCTACCAGTGCTTCTTGTCTTCCGAAATGAGAGACCATTGCCTCACGCGAGACTGTATGTAAACACCGCTTGCACCTCCGGCCGCTAGATGGGGGCCTGGGGCACATACAGTAGCATCCTATGGCGCAAGCAGACATGCCAAATAGCCACTGAAAGACAAACACACAAGACGGCGTTCATACGACTCTTGTGCTTTCTTTAAAGCCGCCTCTCTCTTCGAAAATTTTCGCACCGCACTAGTTTATTCACCTCACCCTAACAGTGCAAACTCTTGTCGATATATCGCCACTTTCATGCATACTTCCTCTTTCGTTTCACTTTGCGTCTAGCTTGATACCCGCCCAAGAGCTGCTGATATATAATACTCGCAATAAATGTGTTTCTCTCTGTATCTCTTTTCGCCTATCACGAGTATTGCTTTTCCTCACATGGCAATTATGAAAACACCCACAGCTAAACAAACACTTACACTCAGCGCCACGTCCATACTATCAATCATACGCCAGTAATTTCACAGCTACTTGCTCCACTAATACATTTCTTATGTCTACTGTTAAACAGATGAAGAATCAAAGTATACAACAAGTCTCTGTGAACATCACTGTCAGGACATTTTACAGACCTACGCATACCATGCCAATCTTTATGCTTCAACTATGATGGCCATGTGCTATGAATAAAGAAATTTCTCATAAAATAACAATTTCACGACTACTCCGACAAGCTCCTTACTAAAATGCTAGATGTTTAGCAATCTCCCCCCCCCCCCCCTCAAAAAATCATCTCAGAATAATCTCAAGCAGTGCTTACATCCCATGAGCACTTCTTTGCAAACAAAACCACAAACTACTTTTTATACTAGCTTCCTTGTCACAGTGAACAGGAAACTAATGCTAGTGCCTCAGTTTACTAAAAAGCTTTTTTCGCTTGCAACAAATAAACTACCAACTTGAACCACTTGGATTTTCAGACACACACAGAAAACTTAATTCCACAGAAATTTAGGAGTAACAGTGGTTACCTCACATTTTCACACACACTCAAATAGCTACTTCTGTGCACTTCACACAATGTTCTCATCGTGTTCCACCAGAGAACACAGTTATCACTATGAATGGATTCTGGTAAAAGAGCATTAAAAAAAAACAAACAGCCTGATCAAAGTGATTATCTGCCAATATCATGTCACTCTATACCCGAGGGAAACTAGAATGCAGGGAAAGGAGCTTTGTTGTGAGCAATGTGTTGGTATTTCATCATTTACTGGCCAAAGTCTTCTCAAGCCAAGTATGCACCAGCTCTGTCTATGGCTGGGTCAATCAAGAGCCCCTATCAATTTTACTTAAAAGACAAGCAGCATCAACAACTCACAGGAGGCACTGAACATTTATACCATTATCTGCACCACCTTCCACTGATTTACTGAAGAAGAAACTGCAAAGTCTGGCCAATTTTGTACACAAGTAATCTTGAAAACATTGGAGTCAACAGCAGATACATAGTTTCCAAGACTGTAGCTAGGAACAACCCTTCCATTTCAAGATTTATCTCTCACTGAGACACATCATACCCAAACTACAACTACCAGGAAATTGCTACTCAATTCATCTCTAGCTATCTATGTCATA
The DNA here is from genome assembly GCF_023864275.1 of Schistocerca cancellata. NCBI lineage: Eukaryota > Metazoa > Arthropoda > Insecta > Orthoptera > Acrididae > Schistocerca > Schistocerca cancellata. The sequence goes on from NC_064628.1 coordinate 150,009,810, forward strand.
TTCAACAACTGTCTCTTTCTCACCTAAATCTTCTACAAAACTGAGTACACTGTTATGAACAAAGAACCAATGCCACATTATGGCAACAAGCCAGTGCCACTAATATCCACTCTATTGAAAACAATTGAAATGCTCATCCTGCCCAACTAACCACCATCTACAGCCCAAATCTCACTCACATCATACCTACAAATCACAAACTTGTGCGGTAAAAATAATTTTGGGTTTCAAAACACAATCTACTAATCACATACTAGTATTTATTACAAAGCCTCTCAATTCATCATTCACTTCCAAATATCGGCTTATATGCTGTTGTGCAACTGCAGTGCAAGTAAACACCCTCAAATCATCTAGAACTGAGATGCGGAAAGGGTTCACCAAGAGTTTCCAGGACAATAAATAGCGCTCTCTCTCTCTCTCTCTCTCTCTCTCTCTTTACACAATCGCCTAACACACTGCAAGCCATTTCAGGGCAAATGTACTTGTTTCATTATACTACGAAACGGCCAATTGCATTTTCAAATTAAAAAAGCATCTACCTGATCCAACGTGATCCGCTACTCCACGCCCTTCATTCTCACAACACAACCTACCTCTTGCTAATTACATTACGTTTTACTTGTGATTATGGCTCAGCAATAGCCGAGCACTACGAAAAATACCTTATAGACTCATTTAATGTTCCCCTCCACGGAAATCTTTAGTAAAAGGCGAAAGATTTATTCGTTTTGAAGGGAAACCAGAGTGCCGATCAAAGCCCTCACTTCAATACTTATGGCTGCTTCTCTATTGCTTCTCCGCGAGAACGCGGAAAATTCTTTCCGTCTTGTCTACTTCTCTACCGTCAACAGACTTCCAGTGCCATGCAAGCACACACCCCAAACTAACTGTCAGCGCTGAAATACGTGTCTGCCAAATGTCGTCGATATTACTCTTTAGATAACTATTTTCATCATTTCTGTCACCATTCAAGCTGCTTCATTACCTCACCTGCCGACAGATGGCAGCACGCCTAATTCCTCTCGGCGACCCACCGTCAGACACACAACTAACTGCCCGCACTGCTCTGCATCTAACACTAATCTCTCTCCTCCCCACCACACTCGTTCACTGAAAAAACAGGCAACTAGATAGTTCTTTGAACGCAAAACTAGGCCACATCAGACGCAACCTGTATGTAGATGTATGGTGCAAGGGAAATATCCCCCTGCTCCCACACAACTAATTAATACTAGTTGACAACAGAAATAAAATTTCTGTCGATAGTATTTGAACCAGTCTTATTCATTTGCGAATTCCATGCATTCCTTCTTGCAGATAACAGTGCCTTGCAAATCACTCAATTCATGTTTGCTAGCCAAACGCGCTCCTCCTAAATGTTCCGTACATCATGCATTAGTGCTGATTATCAAGACTGTGTTGTGTGTCAGCCGTTTATGGTCATCAATTGCACTCTTCTTGTGTTGCTCACTCATTCTTGTAACTCAAAAGTACGTCGTTGTCATCCAAGCCTAGCACTTGGAGCAGGCCAAATCAAATGGCTCGTCCCCGTGCCACTCGAGAAACTCCCACAAGGCTTTCATGACATGTCGCAATCAAAGTCCTTCCACAACCTGTAGCGACATTGCTGCAACGACGCGGGTCCCGATACCAAAAGTATGACTTATGCTTGCTTCTATTCTATATAATAAAACCACCACTCGGAAAGCGCTATTCCCTTCCCACATCCCTCAGAATGTGGTGAACGATCATCGATTACAACCAAGATGCGATGAATCTCGATCGCAAGCCTCACGCTCAGGGACAGTGCTACCACTCATCATCGTGGTTACGTCTACTCCAGCTTTGAACTAGAGAGAGTTGAAGACATACTACAGAAATGATCCTGTGAAGTATGATCTTGCTAGCAAGCTATCACCGCTAGCTACTTATGCCACGAGACCGTCAACACGCCCTACGAGAATACGACACACTCTTCACATTTCGCGATTTACTTATCGAAGAATTTCTTAAGCTCGGACATTCTGCAAAGAACCTACTTCTACTCTTACTTGGCCGCCATGATCTCACTCAGCTATTTTGTGCGCTACCAGTGCTTCTTGTCTTCCGAAATGAGAGACCATTGCCTCACGCGAGACTGTATGTAAACACCGCTTGCACCTCCGGCCGCTAGATGGGGGCCTGGGGCACATACAGTAGCATCCTATGGCGCAAGCAGACATGCCAAATAGCCACTGAAAGACAAACACACAAGACGGCGTTCATACGACTCTTGTGCTTTCTTTAAAGCCGCCTCTCTCTTCGAAAATTTTCGCACCGCACTAGTTTATTCACCTCACCCTAACAGTGCAAACTCTTGTCGATATATCGCCACTTTCATGCATACTTCCTCTTTCGTTTCACTTTGCGTCTAGCTTGATACCCGCCCAAGAGCTGCTGATATATAATACTCGCAATAAATGTGTTTCTCTCTGTATCTCTTTTCGCCTATCACGAGTATTGCTTTTCCTCACATGGCAATTATGAAAACACCCACAGCTAAACAAACACTTACACTCAGCGCCACGTCCATACTATCAATCATACGCCAGTAATTTCACAGCTACTTGCTCCACTAATACATTTCTTATGTCTACTGTTAAACAGATGAAGAATCAAAGTATACTACAAGTCTCTGTGAACATCACTGTCAGGACATTTTACAGACCTACGCATACCATGCCAATCTTTATGCTTCAACTATGATGGCCATGTGCTATGAATAAAGAAATTTCTCATAAAATAACAATTTCACGACTACTCCGACAAGCTCCTTACTAAAATGCTAGATGTTTAGCAATCTCCCCCCCCCCCCCTCAAAAAATCATCTCAGAATAATCTCAAGCAGTGCTTACATCCCATGAGCACTTCTTTGCAAACAAAACCACAAACTACTTTTTATACTAGCTTCCTTGTCACAGTGAACAGGAAACTAATGCTAGTGCCTCAGTTTACTAAAAAGCTTTTTTCGCTTGCAACAAATAAACTACCAACTTGAACCACTTGGATTTTTAGACACACACAGAAAACTTAATTCCACAGAAATTTAGGAGTAACAGTGGTTACCTCACATTTTCACACACACTCAAATAGCTACTTCTGTGCACTTCACACAATGTTCTCATCGTGTTCCACCAGAGAACACAGTTATCACTATGAATGGATTCTGGTAAAAGAGCATTAAAAAAAAAAAAAAAACAGCCTGATCAAAGTGATTATCTGCCAATATCATGTCACTCTATACCCGAGGGAAACTAGAATGCAGGGAAAGGAGCTTTGTTGTGAGCAATGTGTTGGTATTTCATCATTTACTGGCCAAAGTCTTCTCAAGCCAAGTATGCACCAGCTCTGTCTATGGCTGGGTCAATCAAGAGCCCCTATCAATTTTACTTAAAAGACAAGCAGCATCAACAACTCACAGGAGGCACTGAACATTTATACCATTATCTGCACCACCTTCCACTGATTTACTGAAGAAGAAACTGCAAAGTCTGGCCAATTTTGTACACAAGTAATCTTGAAAACATTGGAGTCAACAGCAGATACATAGTTTCCAAGACTGTAGCTAGGAACAACCCTTCCATTTCAAGATTTATCTCTCACTGAGACACATCATACCCAAACTACAACTACCAGGAAATTGCTACTCAATTCATCTCTAGCTATCTATGTCATATTCAACAACTGTCTCTTTCTCACCTAAATCTTCTACAAAACTGAGTACACTGTTATGAACAAAGAACCAATGCCACATTATGGCAACAAGCCAGTGCCACTAATATCCACTCTATTGAAAACAATTGAAATGCTCATCCTGCCCAACTAACCACCATCTACAGCCCAAATCTCACTCACATCATACCTACAAATCACAAACTTGTGCGGTAAAAATAATTTTGGGTTTCAAAACACAATCTACTAATCACATACTAGTATTTATTACAAAGCCTCTCAATTCATCATTCACTTCCAAATATCGGCTTATATGCTGTTGTGCAACTGCAGTGCAAGTAAACACCCTCAAATCATCTAGAACTGAGATGCGGAAAGGGTTCACCAAGAGTTTCCAGGACAATAAATAGCGCTCTCTCTCTCTCTCTCTCTTTACACAATCGCCTAACACACTGCAAGCCATTTCAGGGCAAATGTACTTGTTTCATTATACTACGAAACGGCCAATTGCATTTTCAAATTAAAAAAGCATCTACCTGATCCAACGTGATCCGCTACTCCACGCCCTTCATTCTCACAACACAACCTACCTCTTGCTAATTACATTACGTTTTACTTGTGATTATGGCTCAGCAATAGCCGAGCACTACGAAAAATACCTTATAGACTCATTTAATGTTCCCCTCCACGGAAATCTTTAGTAAAAGGCGAAAGATTTATTCGTTTTGAAGGGAAACCAGAGTGCCGATCAAAGCCCTCACTTCAATACTTATGGCTGCTTCTCTATTGCTTCTCCGCGAGAACGCGGAAAATTCTTTCCGTCTTGTCTACTTCTCTACCGTCAACAGACTTCCAGTGCCATGCAAGCACACACCCCAAACTAACTGTCAGCGCTGAAATACGTGTCTGCCAAATGTCGTCGATATTACTCTTTAGATAACTATTTTCATCATTTCTGTCACCATTCAAGCTGCTTCATTACCTCACCTGCCGACAGATGGCAGCACGCCTAATTCCTCTCGGCGACCCACCGTCAGACACACAACTAACTGCCCGCACTGCTCTGCATCTAACACTAATCTCTCTCCTCCCCACCACACTCGTTCACTGAAAAAACAGGCAACTAGATAGTTCTTTGAACGCAAAACTAGGCCACATCAGACGCAACCTGTATGTAGATGTATGGTGCAAGGGAAATATCCCCCTGCTCCCACACAACTAATTAATACTAGTTGACAACAGAAATAAAATTTCTGTCGATAGTATTTGAACCAGTCTTATTCATTTGCGAATTCCATGCATTCCTTCTTGCAGATAACAGTGCCTTGCAAATCACTCAATTCATGTTTGCTAGCCAAACGCGCTCCTCCTAAATGTTCCGTACATCATGCATTAGTGCTGATTATCAAGACTGTGTTGTGTGTCAGCCGTTTATGGTCATCAATTGCACTCTTCTTGTGTTGCTCACTCATTCTTGTAACTCAAAAGTACGTCGTTGTCATCCAAGCCTAGCACTTGGAGCAGGCCAAATCAAATGGCTCGTCCCCGTGCCACTCGAGAAACTCCCACAAGGCTTTCATGACATGTCGCAATCAAAGTCCTTCCACAACCTGTAGCGACATTGCTGCAACGACGCGGGTCCCGATACCAAAAGTATGACTTATGCTTGCTTCTATTCTATATAATAAAACCACCACTCGGAAAGCGCTATTCCCTTCCCACATCCCTCAGAATGTGGTGAACGATCATCGATTACAACCAAGATGCGATGAATCTCGATCGCAAGCCTCACGCTCAGGGACAGTGCTACCACTCATCATCGTGGTTACGTCTACTCCAGCTTTGAACTAGAGAGAGTTGAAGACATACTACAGAAATGATCCTGTGAAGTATGATCTTGCTAGCAAGCTATCACCGCTAGCTACTTATGCCACGAGACCGTCAACACGCCCTACGAGAATACGACACACTCTTCACATTTCGCGATTTACTTATCGAAGAATTTCTTAAGCTCGGACATTCTGCAAAGAACCTACTTCTACTCTTACTTGGCCGCCATGATCTCACTCAGCTATTTTGTGCGCTACCAGTGCTTCTTGTCTTCCGAAATGAGAGACCATTGCCTCACGCGAGACTGTATGTAAACACCGCTTGCACCTCCGGCCGCTAGATGGGGGCCTGGGGCACATACAGTAGCATCCTATGGCGCAAGCAGACATGCCAAATAGCCACTGAAAGACAAACACACAAGACGGCGTTCATACGACTCTTGTGCTTTCTTTAAAGCCGCCTCTCTCTTCGAAAATTTTCGCACCGCACTAGTTTATTCACCTCACCCTAACAGTGCAAACTCTTGTCGATATATCGCCACTTTCATGCATACTTCCTCTTTCGTTTCACTTTGCGTCTAGCTTGATACCCGCCCAAGAGCTGCTGATATATAATACTCGCAATAAATGTGTTTCTCTCTGTATCTCTTTTCGCCTATCACGAGTATTGCTTTTCCTCACATGGCAATTATGAAAACACCCACAGCTAAACAAACACTTACACTCAGCGCCACGTCCATACTATCAATCATACGCCAGTAATTTCACAGCTACTTGCTCCACTAATACATTTCTTATGTCTACTGTTAAACAGATGAAGAATCAAAGTATACAACAAGTCTCTGTGAACATCACTGTCAGGACATTTTACAGACCTACGCATACCATGCCAATCTTTATGCTTCAACTATGATGGCCATGTGCTATGAATAAAGAAATTTCTCATAAAATAACAATTTCACGACTACTCCGACAAGCTCCTTACTAAAATGCTAGATGTTTAGCAATCTCCCCCCCCCCCCCTCAAAAAATCATCTCAGAATAATCTCAAGCAGTGCTTACATCCCATGAGCACTTCTTTGCAAACAAAACCACAAACTACTTTTTATACTAGCTTCCTTGTCACAGTGAACAGGAAACTAATGCTAGTGCCTCAGTTTACTAAAAAGCTTTTTTCGCTTGCAACAAATAAACTACCAACTTGAACCACTTGGATTTTTAGACACACACAGAAAACTTAATTCCACAGAAATTTAGGAGTAACAGTGGTTACCTCACATTTTCACACACACTCAAATAGCTACTTCTGTGCACTTCACACAATGTTCTCATCGTGTTCCACCAGAGAACACAGTTATCACTATGAATGGATTCTGGTAAAAGAGCATTAAAAAAAAAAAAAAAAACAGCCTGATCAAAGTGATTATCTGCCAATATCATGTCACTCTATACCCGAGGGAAACTAGAATGCAGGGAAAGGAGCTTTGTTGTGAGCAATGTGTTGGTATTTCATCATTTACTGGCCAAAGTCTTCTCAAGCCAAGTATGCACCAGCTCTGTCTATGGCTGGGTCAATCAAGAGCCCCTATCAATTTTACTTAAAAGACAAGCAGCATCAACAACTCACAGGAGGCACTGAACATTTATACCATTATCTGCACCACCTTCCACTGATTTACTGAAGAAGAAACTGCAAAGTCTGGCCAATTTTGTACACAAGTAATCTTGAAAACATTGGAGTCAACAGCAGATACATAGTTTCCAAGACTGTAGCTAGGAACAACCCTTCCATTTCAAGATTTATCTCTCACTGAGACACATCATACCCAAACTACAACTACCAGGAAATTGCTACTCAATTCATCTCTAGCTATCTATGTCATATTCAACAACTGTCTCTTTCTCACCTAAATCTTCTACAAAACTGAGTACACTGTTATGAACAAAGAACCAATGCCACATTATGGCAACAAGCCAGTGCCACTAATATCCACTCTATTGAAAACAATTGAAATGCTCATCCTGCCCAACTAACCACCATCTACAGCCCAAATCTCACTCACATCATACCTACAAATCACAAACTTGTGCGGTAAAAATAATTTTGGGTTTCAAAACACAATCTACTAATCACATACTAGTATTTATTACAAAGCCTCTCAATTCATCATTCACTTCCAAATATCGGCTTATATGCTGTTGTGCAACTGCAGTGCAAGTAAACACCCTCAAATCATCTAGAACTGAGATGCGGAAAGGGTTCACCAAGAGTTTCCAGGACAATAAATAGCGCTCTCTCTCTCTCTCTCTCTCTTTACACAATCGCCTAACACACTGCAAGCCATTTCAGGGCAAATGTACTTGTTTCATTATACTACGAAACGGCCAATTGCATTTTCAAATTAAAAAAGCATCTACCTGATCCAACGTGATCCGCTACTCCACGCCCTTCATTCTCACAACACAACCTACCTCTTGCTAATTACATTACGTTTTACTTGTGATTATGGCTCAGCAATAGCCGAGCACTACGAAAAATACCTTATAGACTCATTTAATGTTCCCCTCCACGGAAATCTTTAGTAAAAGGCGAAAGATTTATTCGTTTTGAAGGGAAACCAGAGTGCCGATCAAAGCCCTCACTTCAATACTTATGGCTGCTTCTCTATTGCTTCTCCGCGAGAACGCGGAAAATTCTTTCCGTCTTGTCTACTTCTCTACCGTCAACAGACTTCCAGTGCCATGCAAGCACACACCCCAAACTAACTGTCAGCGCTGAAATACGTGTCTGCCAAATGTCGTCGATATTACTCTTTAGATAACTATTTTCATCATTTCTGTCACCATTCAAGCTGCTTCATTACCTCACCTGCCGACAGATGGCAGCACGCCTAATTCCTCTCGGCGACCCACCGTCAGACACACAACTAACTGCCCGCACTGCTCTGCATCTAACACTAATCTCTCTCCTCCCCACCACACTCGTTCACTGAAAAAACAGGCAACTAGATAGTTCTTTGAACGCAAAACTAGGCCACATCAGACGCAACCTGTATGTAGATGTATGGTGCAAGGGAAATATCCCCCTGCTCCCACACAACTAATTAATACTAGTTGACAACAGAAATAAAATTTCTGTCGATAGTATTTGAACCAGTCTTATTCATTTGCGAATTCCATGCATTCCTTCTTGCAGATAACAGTGCCTTGCAAATCACTCAATTCATGTTTGCTAGCCAAACGCGCTCCTCCTAAATGTTCCGTACATCATGCATTAGTGCTGATTATCAAGACTGTGTTGTGTGTCAGCCGTTTATGGTCATCAATTGCACTCTTCTTGTGTTGCTCACTCATTCTTGTAACTCAAAAGTACGTCGTTGTCATCCAAGCCTAGCACTTGGAGCAGGCCAAATCAAATGGCTCGTCCCCGTGCCACTCGAGAAACTCCCACAAGGCTTTCATGACATGTCGCAATCAAAGTCCTTCCACAACCTGTAGCGACATTGCTGCAACGACGCGGGTCCCGATACCAAAAGTATGACTTATGCTTGCTTCTATTCTATATAATAAAACCACCACTCGGAAAGCGCTATTCCCTTCCCACATCCCTCAGAATGTGGTGAACGATCATCGATTACAACCAAGATGCGATGAATCTCGATCGCAAGCCTCACGCTCAGGGACAGTGCTACCACTCATCATCGTGGTTACGTCTACTCCAGCTTTGAACTAGAGAGAGTTGAAGACATACTACAGAAATGATCCTAGCAAGCTATCACCGCTCGCTACTTATGCCACGAGACCGTCAACACGCCCTACGAGAATACGACACACTCTTCACATTTCGCGATTTACTTATCGAAGAATTTCTTAAGCTCGGACATTCTGCAAAGAACCTACTTCTACTCTTACTTGGCCGCCATGATCTCACTCAGCTATTTTGTGCGCTACCAGTGCTTCTTGTCTTCCGAAATGAGAGACCATTGCCTCACGCGAGACTGTATGTAAACACCGCTTGCACCTCCGGCCGCTAGATGGGGGCCTGGGGCACATACAGTAGCATCCTATGGCGCAAGCAGACATGCCAAATAGCCACTGAAAGACAAACACACAAGACGGCGTTCATACGACTCTTGTGCTTTCTTTAAAGCCGCCTCTCTCTTCGAAAATTTTCGCACCGCACTAGTTTATTCACCTCACCCTAACAGTGCAAACTCTTGTCGATATATCGCCACTTTCATGCATACTTCCTCTTTCGTTTCACTTTGCGTCTAGCTTGATACCCGCCCAAGAGCTGCTGATATATAATACTCGCAATAAATGTGTTTCTCTCTGTATCTCTTTTCGCCTATCACGAGTATTGCTTTTCCTCACATGGCAATTATGAAAACACCCACAGCTAAACAAACACTTACACTCAGCGCCACGTCCATACTATCAATCATACGCCAGTAATTTCACAGCTACTTGCTCCACTAATACATTTCTTATGTCTACTGTTAAACAGATGAAGAATCAAAGTATACAACAAGTCTCTGTGAACATCACTGTCAGGACATTTTACAGACCTACGCATACCATGCCAATCTTTATGCTTCAACTATGATGGCCATGTGCTATGAATAAAGAAATTTCTCATAAAATAACAATTTCACGACTACTCCGACAAGCTCCTTACTAAAATGCTAGATGTTTAGCAATCTCCCCCCCCCCCTCAAAAAATCATCTCAGAATAATCTCAAGCAGTGCTTACATCCCATGAGCACTTCTTTGCAAACAAAACCACAAACTACTTTTTATACTAGCTTCCTTGTCACAGTGAACAGGAAACTAATGCTAGTGCCTCAGTTTACTAAAAAGCTTTTTTCGCTTGCAACAAATAAACTACCAACTTGAACCACTTGGATTTTCAGACACACACAGAAAACTTAATTCCACAGAAATTTAGGAGTAACAGTGGTTACCTCACATTTTCACACACACTCAAATAGCTACTTCTGTGCACTTCACACAATGTTCTCATCGTGTTCCACCAGAGAACACAGTTATCACTATGAATGGATTCTGGTAAAAGAGCATTAAAAAAAAACAAACAGCCTGATCAAAGTGATTATCTGCCAATATCATGTCACTCTATACCCGAGGGAAACTAGAATGCAGGGAAAGGAGCTTTGTTGTGAGCAATGTGTTGGTATTTCATCATTTACTGGCCAAAGTCTTCTCAAGCCAAGTATGCACCAGCTCTGTCTATGGCTGGGTCAATCAAGAGCCCCTATCAATTTTACTTAAAAGACAAGCAGCATCAACAACTCACAGGAGGCACTGAACATTTATACCATTATCTGCACCACCTTCCACTGATTTACTGAAGAAGAAACTGCAAAGTCTGGCCAATTTTGTACACAAGTAATCTTGAAAACATTGGAGTCAACAGCAGATACATAGTTTCCAAGACTGTAGCTAGGAACAACCCTTCCATTTCAAGATTTATCTCTCACTGAGACACATCATACCCAAACTACAACTACCAGGAAATTGCTACTCAATTCATCTCTAGCTATCTATGTCATATTCAACAACTGTCTCTTTCTCACCTAAATCTTCTACAAAACTGAGTACACTGTTATGAACAAAGAACCAATGCCACATTATGGCAACAAGCCAGTGCCACTAATATCCACTCTATTGAAAACAATTGAAATGCTCATCCTGCCCAACTAACCACCATCTACAGCCCAAATCTCACTCACATCATACCTACAAATCACAAACTTGTGCGGTAAAAATAATTTTGGGTTTCAAAACACAATCTACTAATCACATACTAGTATTTATTACAAAGCCTCTCAATTCATCATTCACTTCCAAATATCGGCTTATATGCTGTTGTGCAACTGCAGTGCAAGTAAACACCCTCAAATCATCTAGAACTGAGATGCGGAAAGGGTTCACCAAGAGTTTCCAGGACAATAAATAGCGCTCTCTCTCTCTTTACACAATCGCCTAACACACTGCAAGCCATTTCAGGGCAAATGTACTTGTTTCATTATACTACGAAACGGCCAATTGCATTTTCAAATTAAAAAAGCATCTACCTGATCCAACGTGATCCGCTACTCCACGCCCTTCATTCTCACAACACAACCTACCTCTTGCTAATTACATTACGTTTTACTTGTGATTATGGCTCAGCAATAGCCGAGCACTACGAAAAATACCTTATAGACTCATTTAATGTTCCCCTCCACGGAAATCTTTAGTAAAAGGCGAAAGATTTATTCGTTTTGAAGGGAAACCAGAGTGCCGATCAAAGCCCTCACTTCAATACTTATGGCTGCTTCTCTATTGCTTCTCCGCGAGAACGCGGAAAATTCTTTCCGTCTTGTCTACTTCTCTACCGTCAACAGACTTCCAGTGCCATGCAAGCACACACCCCAAACTAACTGTCAGCGCTGAAATACGTGTCTGCCAAATGTCGTCGATATTACTCTTTAGATAACTATTTTCATCATTTCTGTCACCATTCAAGCTGCTTCATTACCTCACCTGCCGACAGATGGCAGCACGCCTAATTCCTCTCGGCGACCCACCGTCAGACACACAACTAACTGCCCGCACTGCTCTGCATCTAACACTAATCTCTCTCCTCCCCACCACACTCGTTCACTGAAAAAACAGGCAACTAAATAGTTCTTTGAACGCAAAACTAGGCCACATCAGACGCAACCTGTATGTAGATGTATGGTGCAAGGGAAATATCCCCCTGCTCCCACACAACTAATTAATACTAGTTGACAACAGAAATAAAATTTCTGTCGATAGTATTTGAACCAGTCTTATTCATTTGCGAATTCCATGCATTCCTTCTTGCAGATAACAGTGCCTTGCAAATCACTCAATTCATGTTTGCTAGCCAAACGCGCTCCTCCTAAATGTTCCGTACATCATGCATTAGTGCTGATTATCAAGACTGTGTTGTGTGTCAGCCGTTTATGGTCATCAATTGCACTCTTCTTGTGTTGCTCACTCATTCTTGTAACTCAAAAGTACGTCGTTGTCATCCAAGCCTAGCACTTGGAGCAGGCCAAATCAAATGGCTCGTCCCCGTGCCACTCGAGAAACTCCCACAAGGCTTTCATGACATGTCGCAATCAAAGTCCTTCCACAACCTGTAGCGACATTGCTGCAACGACGCGGGTCCCGATACCAAAAGTATGACTTATGCTTGCTTCTATTCTATATAATAAAACCACCACTCGGAAAGCGCTATTCCCTTCCCACATCCCTCAGAATGTGGTGAACGATCATCGATTACAACCAAGATGCGATGAATCTCGATCGCAAGCCTCACGCTCAGGGACAGTGCTACCACTCATCATCGTGGTTACGTCTACTCCAGCTTTGAACTAGAGAGAGTTGAAGACATACTACAGAAATGATCCTGTGAAGTATGATCTTGCTAGCAAGCTATCACCGCTCGCTACTTATGCCACGAGACCGTCAACACGCCCTACGAGAATACGACACACTCTTCACATTTCGCGATTTACTTATCGAAGAATTTCTTAAGCTCGGACATTCTGCAAAGAACCTACTTCTACTCTTACTTGGCCGCCATGATCTCACTCAGCTATTTTGTGCGCTACCAGTGCTTCTTGTCTTCCGAAATGAGAGACCATTGCCTCACGCGAGACTGTATGTAAACACCGCTTGCACCTCCGGCCGCTAGATGGGGGCCTGGGGCACATACAGTAGCATCCTATGGCGCAAGCAGACATGCCAAATAGCCACTGAAAGACAAACACACAAGACGGCGTTCATACGACTCTTGTGCTTTCTTTAAAGCCGCCTCTCTCTTCGAAAATTTTCGCACCGCACTAGTTTATTCACCTCACCCTAACAGTGCAAACTCTTGTCGATATATCGCCACTTTCATGCATACTTCCTCTTTCGTTTCACTTTGCGTCTAGCTTGATACCCGCCCAAGAGCTGCTGATATATAATACTCGCAATAAATGTGTTTCTCTCTGTATCTCTTTTCGCCTATCACGAGTATTGCTTTTCCTCACATGGCAATTATGAAAACACCCACAGCTAAACAAACACTTACACTCAGCGCCACGTCCATACTATCAATCATACGCCAGTAATTTCACAGCTACTTGCTCCACTAATACATTTCTTATGTCTACTGTTAAACAGATGAAGAATCAAAGTATACAACAAGTCTCTGTGAACATCACTGTCAGGACATTTTACAGACCTACGCATACCATGCCAATCTTTATGCTTCAACTATGATGGCCATGTGCTATGAATAAAGAAATTTCTCATAAAATAACAATTTTACGACTACTCCGACAAGCTCCTTACTAAAATGCTAGATGTTTAGCAATCTCCCCCCCCCCCCCCCTCCCCTCAAAAAATCATCTCAGAATAATCTCAAGCAGTGCTTACATCCCATGAGCACTTCTTTGCAAACAAAACCACAAACTACTTTTTATACTAGCTTCCTTGTCACAGTGAACAGGAAACTAATGCTAGTGCCTCAGTTTACTAAAAAGCTTTTTTCGCTTGCAACAAATAAACTACCAACTTGAACCACTTGGATTTTCAGACACACACAGAAAACTTAATTCCACAGAAATTTAGGAGTAACAGTGGTTACCTCACATTTTCACACACACTCAAATAGCTACTTCTGTGCACTTCACACAATGTTCTCATCGTGTTCCACCAGAGAACACAGTTATCACTATGAATGGATTCTGGTAAAAGAGCATTAAAAAAAAAACAAACAGCCTGATCAAAGTGATTATCTGCCAATATCATGTCACTCTATACCCGAGGGAAACTAGAATGCAGGGAAAGGAGCTTTGTTGTGAGCAATGTGTTGGTATTTCATCATTTACTGGCCAAAGTCTTCTCAAGCCAAGTATGCACCAGCTCTGTCTATGGCTGGGTCAATCAAGAGCCCCTATCAATTTTACTTAAAAGACAAGCAGCATCAACAACTCACAGGAGGCACTGAACATTTATACCATTATCTGCACCACCTTCCACTGATTTACTGAAGAAGAAACTGCAAAGTCTGGCCAATTTTGTACACAAGTAATCTTGAAAACATTGGAGTCAACAGCAGATACATAGTTTCCAAGACTGTAGCTAGGAACAACCCTTCCATTTCAAGATTTATCTCTCACTGAGACACATCATACCCAAACTACAACTACCAGGAAATTGCTACTCAATTCATCTCTAGCTATCTATGTCATATTCAACAACTGTCTCTTTCTCACCTAAATCTTCTACAAAACTGAGTACACTGTTATGAACAAAGAACCAATGCCACATTATGGCAACAAGCCAGTGCCACTAATATCCACTCTATTGAAAACAATTGAAATGCTCATCCTGCCCAACTAACCACCATCTACAGCCCAAATCTCACTCACATCATACCTACAAATCACAAACTTGTGCGGTAAAAATAATTTTGGGTTTCAAAACACAATCTACTAATCACATACTAGTATTTATTACAAAGCCTCTCAATTCATCATTCACTTCCAAATATCGGCTTATATGCTGTTGTGCAACTGCAGTGCAAGTAAACACCCTCAAATCATCTAGAACTGAGATGCGGAAAGGGTTCACCAAGAGTTTCCAGGACAATAAATAGCGCTCTCTCTCTCTCTCTTTACACAATCGCCTAACACACTGCAAGCCATTTCAGGGCAAATGTACTTGTTTCATTATACTACGAAACGGCCAATTGCATTTTCAAATTAAAAAAGCATCTACCTGATCCAACGTGATCCGCTACTCCACGCCCTTCATTCTCACAACACAACCTACCTCTTGCTAATTACATTACGTTTTACTTGTGATTATGGCTCAGCAATAGTCGAGCACTACGAAAAATACCTTATAGACTCATTTAATGTTCCCCTCCACGGAAATCTTTAGTAAAAGGCGAAAGATTTATTCGTTTTGAAGGGAAACCAGAGTGCCGATCAAAGCCCTCACTTCAATACTTATGGCTGCTTCTCTATTGCTTCTCCGCGAGAACGCGGAAAATTCTTTCCGTCTTGTCTACTTCTCTACCGTCAACAGACTTCCAGTGCCATGCAAGCACACACCCCAAACTAACTGTCAGCGCTGAAATACGTGTCTGCCAAATGTCGTCGATATTACTCTTTAGATAACTATTTTCATCATTTCTGTCACCATTCAAGCTGCTTCATTACCTCACCTGCCGACAGATGGCAGCACGCCTAATTCCTCTCGGCGACCCACCGTCAGACACACAACTAACTGCCCGCACTGCTCTGCATCTAACACTAATCTCTCTCCTCCCCACCACACTCGTTCACTGAAAAAACAGGCAACTAGATAGTTCTTTGAACGCAAAACTAGGCCACATCAGACGCAACCTGTATGTAGATGTATGGTGCAAGGGAAATATCCCCCTGCTCCCACACAACTAATTAATACTAGTTGACAACAGAAATAAAATTTCTGTCGATAGTATTTGAACCAGTCTTATTCATTTGCGAATTCCATGCATTCCTTCTTGCAGATAACAGTGCCTTGCAAATCACTCAATTCATGTTTGCTAGCCAAACGCGCTCCTCCTAAATGTTCCGTACATCATGCATTAGTGCTGATTATCAAGACTGTGTTGTGTGTCAGCCGTTTATGGTCATCAATTGCACTCTTCTTGTGTTGCTCACTCATTCTTGTAACTCAAAAGTACGTCGTTGTCATCCAAGCCTAGCACTTGGAGCAGGCCAAATCAAATGGCTCGTCCCCGTGCCACTCGAGAAACTCCCACAAGGCTTTCATGACATGTCGCAATCAAAGTCCTTCCACAACCTGTAGCGACATTGCTGCAACGACGCGGGTCCCGATACCAAAAGTATGACTTATGCTTGCTTCTATTCTATATAATAAAACCACCACTCGGAAAGCGCTATTCCCTTCCCACATCCCTCAGAATGTGGTGAACGATCATCGATTACAACCAAGATGCGATGAATCTCGATCGCAAGCCTCACGCTCAGGGACAGTGCTACCACTCATCATCGTGGTTACGTCTACTCCAGCTTTGAACTAGAGAGAGTTGAAGACATACTACAGAAATGATCCTGTGAAGTATGATCTTGCTAGCAAGCTATCACCGCTCGCTACTTATGCCACGAGACCGTCAACACGCCCTACGAGAATACGACACACTCTTCACATTTCGCGATTTACTTATCGAAGAATTTCTTAAGCTCGGACATTCTGCAAAGAACCTACTTCTACTCTTACTTGGCCGCCATGATCTCACTCAGCTATTTTGTGCGCTACCAGTGCTTCTTGTCTTCCGAAATGAGAGACCATTGCCTCACGCGAGACTGTATGTAAACACCGCTTGCACCTCCGGCCGCTAGATGGGGGCCTGGGGCACATACAGTAGCATCCTATGGCGCAAGCAGACATGCCAAATAGCCACTGAAAGACAAACACACAAGACGGCGTTCATACGACTCTTGTGCTTTCTTTAAAGCCGCCTCTCTCTTCGAAAATTTTCGCACCGCACTAGTTTATTCACCTCACCCTAACAGTGCAAACTCTTGTCGATATATCGCCACTTTCATGCATACTTCCTCTTTCGTTTCACTTTGCGTCTAGCTTGATACCCGCCCAAGAGCTGCTGATATATAATACTCGCAATAAATGTGTTTCTCTCTGTATCTCTTTTCGCCTATCACGAGTATTGCTTTTCCTCACATGGCAATTATGAAAACACCCACAGCTAAACAAACACTTACACTCAGCGCCACGTCCATACTATCAATCATACGCCAGTAATTTCACAGCTACTTGCTCCACTAATACATTTCTTATGTCTACTGTTAAACAGATGAAGAATCAAAGTATACAACAAGTCTCTGTGAACATCACTGTCAGGACATTTTACAGACCTACGCATACCATGCCAATCTTTATGCTTCAACTATGATGGCCATGTGCTATGAATAAAGAAATTTCTCATAAAATAACAATTTCACGACTACTCCGACAAGCTCCTTACTAAAATGCTAGATGTTTAGCAATCTCCCCCCCCCCCCTCAAAAAATCATCTCAGAATAATCTCAAGCAGTGCTTACATCCCATGAGCACTTCTTTGCAAACAAAACCACAAACTACTTTTTATACTAGCTTCCTTGTCACAGTGAACAGGAAACTAATGCTAGTGCCTCAGTTTACTAAAAAGCTTTTTTCGCTTGCAACAAATAAACTACCAACTTGAACCACTTGGATTTTCAGACACACACAGAAAACTTAATTCCACAGAAATTTAGGAGTAACAGTGGTTACCTCACATTTTCACACACACTCAAATAGCTACTTCTGTGCACTTCACACAATGTTCTCATCGTGTTCCACCAGAGAACACAGTTATCACTATGAATGGATTCTGGTAAAAGAGCATTAAAAAAAAACAAACAGCCTGATCAAAGTGATTATCTGCCAATATCATGTCACTCTATACCCGAGGGAAACTAGAATGCAGGGAAAGGAGCTTTGTTGTGAGCAATGTGTTGGTATTTCATCATTTACTGGCCAAAGTCTTCTCAAGCCAAGTATGCACCAGCTCTGTCTATGGCTGGGTCAATCAAGAGCCCCTATCAATTTTACTTAAAAGACAAGCAGCATCAACAACTCACAGGAGGCACTGAACATTTATACCATTATCTGCACCACCTTCCACTGATTTACTGAAGAAGAAACTGCAAAGTCTGGCCAATTTTGTACACAAGTAATCTTGAAAACATTGGAGTCAACAGCAGATACATAGTTTCCAAGACTGTAGCTAGGAACAACCCTTCCATTTCAAGATTTATCTCTCACTGAGACACATCATACCCAAACTACAACTACCAGGAAATTGCTACTCAATTCATCTCTAGCTATCTATGTCATATTCAACAACTGTCTCTTTCTCACCTAAATCTTCTACAAAACTGAGTACACTGTTATGAACAAAGAACCAATGCCACATTATGGCAACAAGCCAGTGCCACTAATATCCACTCTATTGAAAACAATTGAAATGCTCATCCTGCCCAACTAACCACCATCTACAGCCCAAATCTCACTCACATCATACCTACAAATCACAAACTTGTGCGGTAAAAATAATTTTGGGTTTCAAAACACAATCTACTAATCACATACTAGTATTTATTACAAAGCCTCTCAATTCATCATTCACTTCCAAATATCGGCTTATATGCTGTTGTGCAACTGCAGTGCAAGTAAACACCCTCAAATCATCTAGAACTGAGATGCGGAAAGGGTTCACCAAGAGTTTCCAGGACAATAAATAGCGCTCTCTCTCTCTCTCTTTACACAATCGCCTAACACACTGCAAGCCATTTCAGGGCAAATGTACTTGTTTCATTATACTACGAAACGGCCAATTGCATTTTCAAATTAAAAAAGCATCTACCTGATCCAACGTGATCCGCTACTCCACGCCCTTCATTCTCACAACACAACCTACCTCTTGCTAATTACATTACGTTTTACTTGTGATTATGGCTCAGCAATAGCCGAGCACTACGAAAAATACCTTATAGACTCATTTAATGTTCCCCTCCACGGAAATCTTTAGTAAAAGGCGAAAGATTTATTCGTTTTGAAGGGAAACCAGAGCGCCGATCAAAGCCCTCACTTCAATACTTATGGCTGCTTCTCTATTGCTTCTCCGCGAGAACGCGGAAAATTCTTTCCGTCTTGTCTACTTCTCTACCGTCAACAGACTTCCAGTGCCATGCAAGCACACACCCCAAACTAACTGTCAGCGCTGAAATACGTGTCTGCCAAATGTCGTCGATATTACTCTTTAGATAACTATTTTCATCATTTCTGTCACCATTCAAGCTGCTTCATTACCTCACCTGCCGACAGATGGCAGCACGCCTAATTCCTCTCGGCGACCCACCGTCAGACACACAACTAACTGCCCGCACTGCTCTGCATCTAACACTAATCTCTCTCCTCCCCACCACACTCGTTCACTGAAAAAACAGGCAACTAGATAGTTCTTTGAACGCAAAACTAGGCCACATCAGACGCAACCTGTATGTAGATGTATGGTGCAAGGGAAATATCCCCCTGCTCCCACACAACTAATTAATACTAGTTGACAACAGAAATAAAATTTCTGTCGATAGTATTTGAACCAGTCTTATTCATTTGCGAATTCCATGCATTCCTTCTTGCAGATAACAGTGCCTTGCAAATCACTCAATTCATGTTTGCTAGCCAAACGCGCTCCTCCTAAATGTTCCGTACATCATGCATTAGTGCTGATTATCAAGACTGTGTTGTGTGTCAGCCGTTTATGGTCATCAATTGCACTCTTCTTGTGTTGCTCACTCATTCTTGTAACTCAAAAGTACGTCGTTGTCATCCAAGCCTAGCACTTGGAGCAGGCCAAATCAAATGGCTCGTCCCCGTGCCACTCGAGAAACTCCCACAAGGCTTTCATGACATGTCGCAATCAAAGTCCTTCCACAACCTGTAGCGACATTGCTGCAACGACGCGGGTCCCGATACCAAAAGTATGACTTATGCTTGCCTCTATTCTATATAATAAAACCACCACTCGGAAAGCGCTATTCCCTTCCCACATCCCTCAGAATGTGGTGAACGATCATCGATTACAACCAAGATGCGATGAATCTCGATCGCAAGCCTCACGCTCAGGGACAGTGCTACCACTCATCATCGTGGTTACGTCTACTCCAGCTTTGAACTAGAGAGAGTTGAAGACATACTACAGAAATGATCCTGTGAAGTATGATCTTGCTAGCAAGCTATCACCGCTCGCTACTTATGCCACGAGACCGTCAACACGCCCTACGAGAATACGACACACTCTTCACATTTCGCGATTTACTTATCGAAGAATTTCTTAAGCTCGGACATTCTGCAAAGAACCTACTTCTACTCTTACTTGGCCGCCATGATCTCACTCAGCTATTTTGTGCGCTACCAGTGCTTCTTGTCTTCCGAATTGAGAGACCATTGCCTCACGCGAGACTGTATGTAAACACCGCTTGCACCTCCGGCCGCTAGATGGGGGCCTGGGGCACATACAGTAGCATCCTATGGCGCAAGCAGACATGCCAAATAGCCACTGAAAGACAAACACACAAGACGGCGTTCATACGACTCTTGTGCTTTCTTTAAAGCCGCCTCTCTCTTCGAAAATTTTCGCACCGCACTAGTTTATTCACCTCACCCTAACAGTGCAAACTCTTGTCGATATATCGCCACTTTCATGCATACTTCCTCTTTCGTTTCACTTTGCGTCTAGCTTGATACCCGCCCAAGAGCTGCTGATATATAATACTCGCAATAAATGTGTTTCTCTCTGTATCTCTTTTCGCCTATCACGAGTATTGCTTTTCCTCACATGGCAATTATGAAAACACCCACAGCTAAACAAACACTTACACTCAGCGCCACGTCCATACTATCAATCATACGCCAGTAATTTCACAGCTACTTGCTCCACTAATACATTTCTTATGTCTACTGTTAAACAGATGAAGAATCAAAGTATACAACAAGTCTCTGTGAACATCACTGTCAGGACATTTTACAGACCTACGCATACCATGCCAATCTTTATGCTTCAACTATGATGGCCATGTGCTATGAATAAAGAAATTTCTCATAAAATAACAATTTTACGACTACTCCGACAAGCTCCTTACTAAAATGCTAGATGTTTAGCAATCTCCCCCCCCCCCCTCAAAAAATCATCTCAGAATAATCTCAAGCAGTGCTTACATCCCATGAGCACTTCTTTGCAAACAAAACCACAAACTACTTTTTATACTAGCTTCCTTGTCACAGTGAACAGGAAACTAATGCTAGTGCCTCAGTTTACTAAAAAGCTTTTTTCGCTTGCAACAAATAAACTACCAACTTGAACCACTTGGATTTTCAGACACACACAGAAAACTTAATTCCACAGAAATTTAGGAGTAACAGTGGTTACCTCACATTTTCACACACACTCAAATAGCTACTTCTGTGCACTTCACACAATGTTCTCATCGTGTTCCACCAGAGAACACAGTTATCACTATGAATGGATTCTGGTAAAAGAGCATTAAAAAAAAAAAAACAAACAGCCTGATCAAAGTGATTATCTGCCAATATCATGTCACTCTATACCCGAGGGAAACTAGAATGCAGGGAAAGGAGCTTTGTTGTGAGCAATGTGTTGGTATTTCATCATTTACTGGCCAAAGTCTTCTCAAGCCAAGTATGCACCAGCTCTGTCTATGGCTGGGTCAATCAAGAGCCCCTATCAATTTTACTTAAAAGACAAGCAGCATCAACAACTCACAGGAGGCACTGAACATTTATACCATTATCTGCACCACCTTCCACTGATTTACTGAAGAAGAAACTGCAAAGTCTGGCCAATTTTGTACACAAGTAATCTTGAAAACATTGGAGTCAACAGCAGATACATAGTTTCCAAGACTGTAGCTAGGAACAACCCTTCCATTTCAAGATTTATCTCTCACTGAGACACATCATACCCAAACTACAACTACCAGGAAATTGCTACTCAATTCATCTCTAGCTATCTATGTCATATTCAACAACTGTCTCTTTCTCACCTAAATCTTCTACAAAACTGAGTACACTGTTATGAACAAAGAACCAATGCCACATTATGGCAACAAGCCAGTGCCACTAATATCCACTCTATTGAAAACAATTGAAATGCTCATCCTGCCCAACTAACCACCATCTACAGCCCAAATCTCACTCACATCATACCTACAAATCACAAACTTGTGCGGTAAAAATAATTTTGGGTTTCAAAACACAATCTACTAATCACATACTAGTATTTATTACAAAGCCTCTCAATTCATCATTCACTTCCAAATATCGGCTTATATGCTGTTGTGCAACTGCAGTGCAAGTAAACACCCTCAAATCATCTAGAACTGAGATGCGGAAAGGGTTCACCAAGAGTTTCCAGGACAATAAATAGCGCTCTCTCTCTCTCTCTCTTTACACAATCGCCTAACACACTGCAAGCCATTTCAGGGCAAATGTACTTGTTTCATTATACTACGAAACGGCCAATTGCATTTTCAAATTAAAAAAGCATCTACCTGATCCAACGTGATCCGCTACTCCACGCCCTTCATTCTCACAACACAACCTACCTCTTGCTAATTACATTACGTTTTACTTGTGATTATGGCTCAGCAATAGCCGAGCACTACGAAAAATACCTTATAGACTCATTTAATGTTCCCCTCCACGGAAATCTTTAGTAAAAGGCGAAAGATTTATTCGTTTTGAAGGGAAACCAGAGCGCCGATCAAAGCCCTCACTTCAATACTTATGGCTGCTTCTCTATTGCTTCTCCGCGAGAACGCGGAAAATTCTTTCCGTCTTGTCTACTTCTCTACCGTCAACAGACTTCCAGTGCCATGCAAGCACACACCCCAAACTAACTGTCAGCGCTGAAATACGTGTCTGCCAAATGTCGTCGATATTACTCTTTAGATAACTATTTTCATCATTTCTGTCACCATTCAAGCTGCTTCATTACCTCACCTGCCGACAGATGGCAGCACGCCTAATTCCTCTCGGCGACCCACCGTCAGACACACAACTAACTGCCCGCACTGCTCTGCATCTAACACTAATCTCTCTCCTCCCCACCACACTCGTTCACTGAAAAAACAGGCAACTAGATAGTTCTTTGAACGCAAAACTAGGCCACATCAGACGCAACCTGTATGTAGATGTATGGTGCAAGGGAAATATCCCCCTGCTCCCACACAACTAATTAATACTAGTTGACAACAGAAATAAAATTTCTGTCGATAGTATTTGAACCAGTCTTATTCATTTGCGAATTCCATGCATTCCTTCTTGCAGATAACAGTGCCTTGCAAATCACTCAATTCATGTTTGCTAGCCAAACGCGCTCCTCCTAAATGTTCCGTACATCATGCATTAGTGCTGATTATCAAGACTGTGTTGTGTGTCAGCCGTTTATGGTCATCAATTGCACTCTTCTTGTGTTGCTCACTCATTCTTGTAACTCAAAAGTACGTCGTTGTCATCCAAGCCTAGCACTTGGAGCAGGCCAAATCAAATGGCTCGTCCCCGTGCCACTCGAGAAACTCCCACAAGGCTTTCATGACATGTCGCAATCAAAGTCCTTCCACAACCTGTAGCGACATTGCTGCAACGACGCGGGTCCCGATACCAAAAGTATGACTTATGCTTGCCTCTATTCTATATAATAAAACCACCACTCGGAAAGCGCTATTCCCTTCCCACATCCCTCAGAATGTGGTGAACGATCATCGATTACAACCAAGATGCGATGAATCTCGATCGCAAGCCTCACGCTCAGGGACAGTGCTACCACTCATCATCGTGGTTACGTCTACTCCAGCTTTGAACTAGAGAGAGTTGAAGACATACTACAGAAATGATCCTGTGAAGTATGATCTTGCTAGCAAGCTATCACCGCTCGCTACTTATGCCACGAGACCGTCAACACGCCCTACGAGAATACGACACACTCTTCACATTTCGCGATTTACTTATCGAAGAATTTCTTAAGCTCGGACATTCTGCAAAGAACCTACTTCTACTCTTACTTGGCCGCCATGATCTCACTCAGCTATTTTGTGCGCTACCAGTGCTTCTTGTCTTCCGAATTGAGAGACCATTGCCTCACGCGAGACTGTATGTAAACACCGCTTGCACCTCCGGCCGCTAGATGGGGGCCTGGGGCACATACAGTAGCATCCTATGGCGCAAGCAGACATGCCAAATAGCCACTGAAAGACAAACACACAAGACGGCGTTCATACGACTCTTGTGCTTTCTTTAAAGCCGCCTCTCTCTTCGAAAATTTTCGCACCGCACTAGTTTATTCACCTCACCCTAACAGTGCAAACTCTTGTCGATATATCGCCACTTTCATGCATACTTCCTCTTTCGTTTCACTTTGCGTCTAGCTTGATACCCGCCCAAGAGCTGCTGATATATAATACTCGCAATAAATGTGTTTCTCTCTGTATCTCTTTTCGCCTATCACGAGTATTGCTTTTCCTCACATGGCAATTATGAAAACACCCACAGCTAAACAAACACTTACACTCAGCGCCACGTCCGTACTATCAATCATACGCCAGTAATTTCACAGCTACTTGCTCCACTAATACATTTCTTATGTCTACTGTTAAACAGATGAAGAATCAAAGTATACAACAAGTCTCTGTGAACATCACTGTCAGGACATTTTACAGACCTACGCATACCATGCCAATCTTTATGCTTCAACTATGATGGCCATGTGCTATGAATAAAGAAATTTCTCATAAAATAACAATTTTACGACTACTCCGACAAGCTCCTTACTAAAATGCTAGATGTTTAGCAATCTCCCCCCCCCCCCTCAAAAAATCATCTCAGAATAATCTCAAGCAGTGCTTACATCCCATGAGCACTTCTTTGCAAACAAAACCACAAACTACTTTTTATACTAGCTTCCTTGTCACAGTGAACAGGAAACTAATGCTAGTGCCTCAGTTTACTAAAAAGCTTTTTTCGCTTGCAACAAATAAACTACCAACTTGAACCACTTGGATTTTCAGACACACACAGAAAACTTAATTCCACAGAAATTTAGGAGTAACAGTGGTTACCTCACATTTTCACACACACTCAAATAGCTACTTCTGTGCACTTCACACAATGTTCTCATCGTGTTCCACCAGAGAACACAGTTATCACTATGAATGGATTCTGGTAAAAGAGCATTAAAAAAAAAAAACAAACAGCCTGATCAAAGTGATTATCTGCCAATATCATGTCACTCTATACCCGAGGGAAACTAGAATGCAGGGAAAGGAGCTTTGTTGTGAGCAATGTGTTGGTATTTCATCATTTACTGGCCAAAGTCTTCTCAAGCCAAGTATGCACCAGCTCTGTCTATGGCTGGGTCAATCAAGAGCCCCTATCAATTTTACTTAAAAGACAAGCAGCATCAACAACTCACAGGAGGCACTGAACATTTATACCATTATCTGCACCACCTTCCACTGATTTACTGAAGAAGAAACTGCAAAGTCTGGCCAATTTTGTACACAAGTAATCTTGAAAACATTGGAGTCAACAGCAGATACATAGTTTCCAAGACTGTAGCTAGGAACAACCCTTCCATTTCAAGATTTATCTCTCACTGAGACACATCATACCCAAACTACAACTACCAGGAAATTGCTACTCAATTCATCTCTAGCTATCTATGTCATATTCAACAACTGTCTCTTTCTCACCTAAATCTTCTACAAAACTGAGTACACTTATGAACAAAGAACCAATGCCACATTATGGCAACAAGCCAGTGCCACTAATATCCACTCTATTGAAAACAATTGAAATGCTCATCCTGCCCAACTAACCACCATCTACAGCCCAAATCTCACTCACATCATACCTACAAATCACAAACTTGTGCGGTAAAAATAATTTTGGGTTTCAAAACACAATCTACTAATCACATACTAGTATTTATTACAAAGCCTCTCAATTCATCATTCACTTCCAAATATCGGCTTATATGCTGTTGTGCAACTGCAGTGCAAGTAAACACCCTCAAATCATCTAGAACTGAGATGCGGAAAGGGTTCACCAAGAGTTTCCAGGACAATAAATAGCGCGCTCTCTCTCTCTCTTTACACAATCGCCTAACACACTGCAAGCCATTTCAGGGCAAATGTACTTGTTTCATTATACTACGAAACGGCCAATTGCATTTTCAAATTAAAAAAGCATCTACCTGATCCAACGTGATCCGCTACTCCACGCCCTTCATTCTCACAACACAACCTACCTCTTGCTAATTACATTACGTTTTACTTGTGATTATGGCTCAGCAATAGCCGAGCACTACGAAAAATACCTTATAGACTCATTTAATGTTCCCCTCCACGGAAATCTTTAGTAAAAGGCGAAAGATTTATTCGTTTTGAAGGGAAACCAGAGCGCCGATCAAAGCCCTCACTTCAATACTTATGGCTGCTTCTCTATTGCTTCTCCGCGAGAACGCGGAAAATTCTTTCCGTCTTGTCTACTTCTCTACCGTCAACAGACTTCCAGTGCCATGCAAGCACACACCCCAAACTAACTGTCAGCGCTGAAATACGTGTCTGCCAAATGTCGTCGATATTACTCTTTAGATAACTATTTTCATCATTTCTGTCACCATTCAAGCTGCTTCATTACCTCACCTGCCGACAGATGGCAGCACGCCTAATTCCTCTCGGCGACCCACCGTCAGACACACAACTAACTGCCCGCACTGCTCTGCATCTAACACTAATCTCTCTCCTCCCCACCACACTCGTTCACTGAAAAAACAGGCAACTAGATAGTTCTTTGAACGCAAAACTAGGCCACATCAGACGCAACCTGTATGTAGATGTATGGTGCAAGGGAAATATCCCCCTGCTCCCACACAACTAATTAATACTAGTTGACAACAGAAATAAAATTTCTGTCGATAGTATTTGAACCAGTCTTATTCATTTGCGAATTCCATGCATTCCTTCTTGCAGATAACAGTGCCTTGCAAATCACTCAATTCATGTTTGCTAGCCAAACGCGCTCCTCCTAAATGTTCCGTACATCATGCATTAGTGCTGATTATCAAGACTGTGTTGTGTGTCAGCCGTTTATGGTCATCAATTGCACTCTTCTTGTGTTGCTCACTCATTCTTGTAACTCAAAAGTACGTCGTTGTCATCCAAGCCTAGCACTTGGAGCAGGCCAAATCAAATGGCTCGTCCCCGTGCCACTCGAGAAACTCCCACAAGGCTTTCATGACATGTCGCAATCAAAGTCCTTCCACAACCTGTAGCGACATTGCTGCAACGACGCGGGTCCCGATACCAAAAGTATGACTTATGCTTGCCTCTATTCTATATAATAAAACCACCACTCGGAAAGCGCTATTCCCTTCCCACATCCCTCAGAATGTGGTGAACGATCATCGATTACAACCAAGATGCGATGAATCTCGATCGCAAGCCTCACGCTCAGGGACAGTGCTACCACTCATCATCGTGGTTACGTCTACTCCAGCTTTGAACTAGAGAGAGTTGAAGACATACTACAGAAATGATCCTGTGAAGTATGATCTTGCTAGCAAGCTATCACCGCTCGCTACTTATGCCACGAGACCGTCAACACGCCCTACGAGAATACGACACACTCTTCACATTTCGCGATTTACTTATCGAAGAATTTCTTAAGCTCGGACATTCTGCAAAGAACCTACTTCTACTCTTACTTGGCCGCCATGATCTCACTCAGCTATTTTGTGCGCTACCAGTGCTTCTTGTCTTCCGAATTGAGAGACCATTGCCTCACGCGAGACTGTATGTAAACACCGCTTGCACCTCCGGCCGCTAGATGGGGGCCTGGGGCACATACAGTAGCATCCTATGGCGCAAGCAGACATGCCAAATAGCCACTGAAAGACAAACACACAAGACGGCGTTCATACGACTCTTGTGCTTTCTTTAAAGCCGCCTCTCTCTTCGAAAATTTTCGCACCGCACTAGTTTATTCACCTCACCCTAACAGTGCAAACTCTTGTCGATATATCGCCACTTTCATGCATACTTCCTCTTTCGTTTCACTTTGCGTCTAGCTTGATACCCGCCCAAGAGCTGCTGATATATAATACTCGCAATAAATGTGTTTCTCTCTGTATCTCTTTTCGCCTATCACGAGTATTGCTTTTCCTCACATGGCAATTATGAAAACACCCACAGCTAAACAAACACTTACACTCAGCGCCACGTCCATACTATCAATCATACGCCAGTAATTTCACAGCTACTTGCTCCACTAATACATTTCTTATGTCTACTGTTAAACAGATGAAGAATCAAAGTATACAACAAGTCTCTGTGAACATCACTGTCAGGACATTTTACAGACCTACGCATACCATGCCAATCTTTATGCTTCAACTATGATGGCCATGTGCTATGAATAAAGAAATTTCTCATAAAATAACAATTTCACGACTACTCCGACAAGCTCCTTACTAAAATGCTAGATGTTTAGCAATCTCCCCCCCCCCTCAAAAAATCATCTCAGAATAATCTCAAGCAGTGCTTACATCCCATGAGCACTTCTTTGCAAACAAAACCACAAACTACTTTTTATACTAGCTTCCTTGTCACAGTGAACAGGAAACTAATGCTAGTGCCTCAGTTTACTAAAAAGCTTTTTTCGCTTGCAACAAATAAACTACCAACTTGAACCACTTGGATTTTCAGACACACACAGAAAACTTAATTCCACAGAAATTTAGGAGTAACAGTGGTTACCTCACATTTTCACACACACTCAAATAGCTACTTCTGTGCACTTCACACAATGTTCTCATCGTGTTCCACCAGAGAACACAGTTATCACTATGAATGGATTCTGGTAAAAGAGCATTAAAAAAAAAAAACAAACAGCCTGATCAAAGTGATTATCTGCCAATATCATGTCACTCTATACCCGAGGGAAACTAGAATGCAGGGAAAGGAGCTTTGTTGTGAGCAATGTGTTGGTATTTCATCATTTACTGGCCAAAGTCTTCTCAAGCCAAGTATGCACCAGCTCTGTCTATGGCTGGGTCAATCAAGAGCCCCTATCAATTTTACTTAAAAGACAAGCAGCATCAACAACTCACAGGAGGCACTGAACATTTATACCATTATCTGCACCACCTTCCACTGATTTACTGAAGAAGAAACTGCAAAGTCTGGCCAATTTTGTACACAAGTAATCTTGAAAACATTGGAGTCAACAGCAGATACATAGTTTCCAAGACTGTAGCTAGGAACAACCCTTCCATTTCAAGATTTATCTCTCACTGAGACACATCATACCCAAACTACAACTACCAGGAAATTGCTACTCAATTCATCTCTAGCTATCTATGTCATATTCAACAACTGTCTCTTTCTCACCTAAATCTTCTACAAAACTGAGTACACTGTTATGAACAAAGAACCAATGCCACATTATGGCAACAAGCCAGTGCCACTAATATCCACTCTATTGAAAACAATTGAAATGCTCATCCTGCCCAACTAACCACCATCTACAGCCCAAATCTCACTCACATCATACCTACAAATCACAAACTTGTGCGGTAAAAATAATTTTGGGTTTCAAAACACAATCTACTAATCACATACTAGTATTTATTACAAAGCCTCTCAATTCATCATTCACTTCCAAATATCGGCTTATATGCTGTTGTGCAACTGCAGTGCAAGTAAACACCCTCAAATCATCTAGAACTGAGATGCGGAAAGGGTTCACCAAGAGTTTCCAGGACAATAAATAGCGCGCTCTCTCTCTCTCTCTCTCTCTTTACACAATCGCCTAACACACTGCAAGCCATTTCAGGGCAAATGTACTTGTTTCATTATACTACGAAACGGCCAATTGCATTTTCAAATTAAAAAAGCATCTACCTGATCCAACGTGATCCGCTACTCCACGCCCTTCATTCTCACAACACAACCTACCTCTTGCTAATTACATTACGTTTTACTTGTGATTATGGCTCAGCAATAGCCGAGCACTACGAAAAATACCTTATAGACTCATTTAATGTTCCCCTCCACGGAAATCTTTAGTAAAAGGCGAAAGATTTATTCGTTTTGAAGGGAAACCAGAGTGCCGATCAAAGCCCTCACTTCAATACTTATGGCTGCTTCTCTATTGCTTCTCCGCGAGAACGCGGAAAATTCTTTCCGTCTTGTCTACTTCTCTACCGTCAACAGACTTCCAGTGCCATGCAAGCACACACCCCAAACTAACTGTCAGCGCTGAAATACGTGTCTGCCAAATGTCGTCGATATTACTCTTTAGATAACTAATTTCATCATTTCTGTCACCATTCAAGCTGCTTCATTACCTCACCTGCCGACAGATGGCAGCACGCCTAATTCCTCTCGGCGACCCACCGTCAGACACACAACTAACTGCCCGCACTGCTCTGCATCTAACACTAATCTCTCTCCTCCCCACCACACTCGTTCACTGAAAAAACAGGCAACTAGATAGTTCTTTGAACGCAAAACTAGGCCACATCAGACGCAACCTGTATGTAGATGTATGGTGCAAGGGAAATATCCCCCTGCTCCCACACAACTAATTAATACTAGTTGACAACAGAAATAAAATTTCTGTCGATAGTATTTGAACCAGTCTTATTCATTTGCGAATTCCATGCATTCCTTCTTGCAGATAACAGTGCCTTGCAAATCACTCAATTCATGTTTGCTAGCCAAACGCGCTCCTCCTAAATGTTCCGTACATCATGCATTAGTGCTGATTATCAAGACTGTGTTGTGTGTCAGCCGTTTATGGTCATCAATTGCACTCTTCTTGTGTTGCTCACTCATTCTTGTAACTCAAAAGTACGTCGTTGTCATCCAAGCCTAGCACTTGGAGCAGGCCAAATCAAATGGCTCGTCCCCGTGCCACTCGAGAAACTCCCACAAGGCTTTCATGACATGTCGCAATCAAAGTCCTTCCACAACCTGTAGCGACATTGCTGCAACGACGCGGGTCCCGATACCAAAAGTATGACTTATGCTTGCTTCTATTCTATATAATAAAACCACCACTCGGAAAGCGCTATTCCCTTCCCACATCCCTCAGAATGTGGTGAACGATCATCGATTACAACCAAGATGCGATGAATCTCGATCGCAAGCCTCACGCTCAGGGACAGTGCTACCACTCATCATCGTGGTTACGTCTACTCCAGCTTTGAACTAGAGAGAGTTGAAGACATACTACAGAAATGATCCTGTGAAGTATGATCTTGCTAGCAAGCTATCACCGCTCGCTACTTATGCCACGAGACCGTCAACACGCCCTACGAGAATACGACACACTCTTCACATTTCGCGATTTACTTATCGAAGAATTTCTTAAGCTCGGACATTCTGCAAAGAACCTACTTCTACTCTTACTTGGCCGCCATGATCTCACTCAGCTATTTTGTGCGCTACCAGTGCTTCTTGTCTTCCGAAATGAGAGACCATTGCCTCACGCGAGACTGTATGTAAACACCGCTTGCACCTCCGGCCGCTAGATGGGGGCCTGGGGCACATACAGTAGCATCCTATGGCGCAAGCAGACATGCCAAATAGCCACTGAAAGACAAACACACAAGACGGCGTTCATACGACTCTTGTGCTTTCTTTAAAGCCGCCTCTCTCTTCGAAAATTTTCGCACCGCACTAGTTTATTCACCTCACCCTAACAGTGCAAACTCTTGTCGATATATCGCCACTTTCATGCATACTTCCTCTTTCGTTTCACTTTGCGTCTAGCTTGATACCCGCCCAAGAGCTGCTGATATATAATACTCGCAATAAATGTGTTTCTCTCTGTATCTCTTTTCGCCTATCACGAGTATTGCTTTTCCTCACATGGCAATTATGAAAACACCCACAGCTAAACAAACACTTACACTCAGCGCCACGTCCATACTATCAATCATACGCCAGTAATTTCACAGCTACTTGCTCCACTAATACATTTCTTATGTCTACTGTTAAACAGATGAAGAATCAAAGTATACAACAAGTCTCTGTGAACATCACTGTCAGGACATTTTACAGACCTACGCATACCATGCCAATCTTTATGCTTCAACTATGATGGCCATGTGCTATGAATAAAGAAATTTCTCATAAAATAACAATTTCACGACTACTCCGACAAGCTCCTTACTAAAATGCTAGATGTTTAGCAATCTCCCCCCCCCCCCCCCCTCAAAAAATCATCTCAGAATAATCTCAAGCAGTGCTTACATCCCATGAGCACTTCTTTGCAAACAAAACCACAAACTACTTTTTATACTAGCTTCCTTGTCACAGTGAACAGGAAACTAATGCTAGTGCCTCAGTTTACTAAAAAGCTTTTTTCGCTTGCAACAAATAAACTACCAACTTGAACCACTTGGATTTTCAGACACACACAGAAAACTTAATTCCACAGAAATTTAGGAGTAACAGTGGTTACCTCACATTTTCACACACACTCAAATAGCTACTTCTGTGCACTTCACACAATGTTCTCATCGTGTTCCACCAGAGAACACAGTTATCACTATGAATGGATTCTGGTAAAAGAGCATTAAAAAAAAACAAACAGCCTGATCAAAGTGATTATCTGCCAATATCATGTCACTCTATACCCGAGGGAAACTAGAATGCAGGGAAAGGAGCTTTGTTGTGAGCAATGTGTTGGTATTTCATCATTTACTGGCCAAAGTCTTCTCAAGCCAAGTATGCACCAGCTCTGTCTATGGCTGGGTCAATCAAGAGCCCCTATCAATTTTACTTAAAAGACAAGCAGCATCAACAACTCACAGGAGGCACTGAACATTTATACCATTATCTGCACCACCTTCCACTGATTTACTGAAGAAGAAACTGCAAAGTCTGGCCAATTTTGTACACAAGTAATCTTGAAAACATTGGAGTCAACAGCAGATACATAGTTTCCAAGACTGTAGCTAGGAACAACCCTTCCATTTCAAGATTTATCTCTCACTGAGACACATCATACCCAAACTACAACTACCAGGAAATTGCTACTCAATTCATCTCTAGCTATCTATGTCATATTCAACAACTGTCTCTTTCTCACCTAAATCTTCTACAAAACTGAGTACACTGTTATGAACAAAGAACCAATGCCACATTATGGCAACAAGCCAGTGCCACTAATATCCACTCTATTGAAAACAATTGAAATGCTCATCCTGCCCAACTAACCACCATCTACAGCCCAAATCTCACTCACATCATACCTACAAATCACAAACTTGTGCGGTAAAAATAATTTTGGGTTTCAAAACACAATCTACTAATCACATACTAGTATTTATTACAAAGCCTCTCAATTCATCATTCACTTCCAAATATCGGCTTATATGCTGTTGTGCAACTGCAGTGCAAGTAAACACCCTCAAATCATCTAGAACTGAGATGCGGAAAGGGTTCACCAAGAGTTTCCAGGACAATAAATAGCGCTCTCTCTCTCTCTCTTTACACAATCGCCTAACACACTGCAAGCCATTTCAGGGCAAATGTACTTGTTTCATTATACTACGAAACGGCCAATTGCATTTTCAAATTAAAAAAGCATCTACCTGATCCAACGTGATCCGCTACTCCACGCCCTTCATTCTCACAACACAACCTACCTCTTGCTAATTACATTACGTTTTACTTGTGATTATGGCTCAGCAATAGCCGAGCACTACGAAAAATACCTTATAGACTCATTTAATGTTCCCCTCCACGGAAATCTTTAGTAAAAGGCGAAAGATTTATTCGTTTTGAAGGGAAACCAGAGTGCCGATCAAAGCCCTCACTTCAATACTTATGGCTGCTTCTCTATTGCTTCTCCGCGAGAACGCGGAAAATTCTTTCCGTCTTGTCTACTTCTCTACCGTCAACAGACTTCCAGTGCCATGCAAGCACACACCCCAAACTAACTGTCAGCGCTGAAATACGTGTCTGCCAAATGTCGTCGATATTACTCTTTAGATAACTATTTTCATCATTTCTGTCACCATTCAAGCTGCTTCATTACCTCACCTGCCGACAGATGGCAGCACGCCTAATTCCTCTCGGCGACCCACCGTCAGACACACAACTAACTGCCCGCACTGCTCTGCATCTAACACTAATCTCTCTCCTCCCCACCACACTCGTTCACTGAAAAAACAGGCAACTAGATAGTTCTTTGAACGCAAAACTAGGCCACATCAGACGCAACCTGTATGTAGATGTATGGTGCAAGGGAAATATCCCCCTGCTCCCACACAACTAATTAATACTAGTTGACAACAGAAATAAAATTTCTGTCGATAGTATTTGAACCAGTCTTATTCATTTGCGAATTCCATGCATTCCTTCTTGCAGATAACAGTGCCTTGCAAATCACTCAATTCATGTTTGCTAGCCAAACGCGCTCCTCCTAAATGTTCCGTACATCATGCATTAGTGCTGATTATCAAGACTGTGTTGTGTGTCAGCCGTTTATGGTCATCAATTGCACTCTTCTTGTGTTGCTCACTCATTCTTGTAACTCAAAAGTACGTCGTTGTCATCCAAGCCTAGCACTTGGAGCAGGCCAAATCAAATGGCTCGTCCCCGTGCCACTCGAGAAACTCCCACAAGGCTTTCATGACATGTCGCAATCAAAGTCCTTCCACAACCTGTAGCGACATTGCTGCAACGACGCGGGTCCCGATACCAAAAGTATGACTTATGCTTGCTTCTATTCTATATAATAAAACCACCACTCGGAAAGCGCTATTCCCTTCCCACATCCCTCAGAATGTGGTGAACGATCATCGATTACAACCAAGATGCGATGAATCTCGATCGCAAGCCTCACGCTCAGGGACAGTGCTACCACTCATCATCGTGGTTACGTCTACTCCAGCTTTGAACTAGAGAGAGTTGAAGACATACTACAGAAATGATCCTGTGAAGTATGATCTTGCTAGCAAGCTATCACCGCTCGCTACTTATGCCACGAGACCGTCAACACGCCCTACGAGAATACGACACACTCTTCACATTTCGCGATTTACTTATCGAAGAATTTCTTAAGCTCGGACATTCTGCAAAGAACCTACTTCTACTCTTACTTGGCCGCCATGATCTCACTCAGCTATTTTGTGCGCTACCAGTGCTTCTTGTCTTCCGAAATGAGAGACCATTGCCTCACGCGAGACTGTATGTAAACACCGCTTGCACCTCCGGCCGCTAGATGGGGGCCTGGGGCACATACAGTAGCATCCTATGGCGCAAGCAGACATGCCAAATAGCCACTGAAAGACAAACACACAAGACGGCGTTCATACGACTCTTGTGCTTTCTTTAAAGCCGCCTCTCTCTTCGAAAATTTTCGCACCGCACTAGTTTATTCACCTCACCCTAACAGTGCAAACTCTTGTCGATATATCGCCACTTTCATGCATACTTCCTCTTTCGTTTCACTTTGCGTCTAGCTTGATACCCGCCCAAGAGCTGCTGATATATAATACTCGCAATAAATGTGTTTCTCTCTGTATCTCTTTTCGCCTATCACGAGTATTGCTTTTCCTCACATGGCAATTATGAAAACACCCACAGCTAAACAAACACTTACACTCAGCGCCACGTCCATACTATCAATCATACGCCAGTAATTTCACAGCTACTTGCTCCACTAATACATTTCTTATGTCTACTGTTAAACAGATGAAGAATCAAAGTATACAACAAGTCTCTGTGAACATCACTGTCAGGACATTTTACAGACCTACGCATACCATGCCAATCTTTATGCTTCAACTATGATGGCCATGTGCTATGAATAAAGAAATTTCTCATAAAATAACAATTTCACGACTACTCCGACAAGCTCCTTACTAAAATGCTAGATGTTTAGCAATCTCCCCCCCCCCTCAAAAAATCATCTCAGAATAATCTCAAGCAGTGCTTACATCCCATGAGCACTTCTTTGCAAACAAAACCACAAACTACTTTTTATACTAGCTTCCTTGTCACAGTGAACAGGAAACTAATGCTAGTGCCTCAGTTTACTAAAAAGCTTTTTTCGCTTGCAACAAATAAACTACCAACTTGAACCACTTGGATTTTCAGACACACACAGAAAACTTAATTCCACAGAAATTTAGGAGTAACAGTGGTTACCTCACATTTTCACACACACTCAAATAGCTACTTCTGTGCACTTCACACAATGTTCTCATCGTGTTCCACCAGAGAACACAGTTATCACTATGAATGGATTCTGGTAAAAGAGCATTAAAAAAAAACAAACAGCCTGATCAAAGTGATTATCTGCCAATATCATGTCACTCTATACCCGAGGGAAACTAGAATGCAGGGAAAGGAGCTTTGTTGTGAGCAATGTGTTGGTATTTCATCATTTACTGGCCAAAGTCTTCTCAAGCCAAGTATGCACCAGCTCTGTCTATGGCTGGGTCAATCAAGAGCCCCTATCAATTTTACTTAAAAGACAAGCAGCATCAACAACTCACAGGAGGCACTGAACATTTATACCATTATCTGCACCACCTTCCACTGATTTACTGAAGAAGAAACTGCAAAGTCTGGCCAATTTTGTACACAAGTACTCTTGAAAACATTGGAGTCAACAGCAGATACATAGTTTCCAAGACTGTAGCTAGGAACAACCCTTCCATTTCAAGATTT
Organism: Schistocerca cancellata; assembly: GCF_023864275.1. Classification (NCBI taxonomy): domain Eukaryota; kingdom Metazoa; phylum Arthropoda; class Insecta; order Orthoptera; family Acrididae; genus Schistocerca; species Schistocerca cancellata. The sequence goes on from NC_064628.1 coordinate 150,046,765, forward strand.
ATCTCTCACTGAGACACATCATACCCAAACTACAACTACCAGGAAATTGCTACTCAATTCATCTCTAGCTATCTATGTCATATTCAACAACTGTCTCTTTCTCACCTAAATCTTCTACAAAACTGAGTACACTGTTATGAACAAAGAACCAATGCCACATTATGGCAACAAGCCAGTGCCACTAATATCCACTCTATTGAAAACAATTGAAATGCTCATCCTGCCCAACTAACCACCATCTACAGCCCAAATCTCACTCACATCATACCTACAAATCACAAACTTGTGCGGTAAAAATAATTTTGGGTTTCAAAACACAATCTACTAATCACATACTAGTATTTATTACAAAGCCTCTCAATTCATCATTCACTTCCAAATATCGGCTTATATGCTGTTGTGCAACTGCAGTGCAAGTAAACACCCTCAAATCATCTAGAACTGAGATGCGGAAAGGGTTCACCAAGAGTTTCCAGGACAATAAATAGCGCTCTCTCTCTCTCTCTTTACACAATCGCCTAACACACTGCAAGCCATTTCAGGGCAAATGTACTTGTTTCATTATACTACGAAACGGCCAATTGCATTTTCAAATTAAAAAAGCATCTACCTGATCCAACGTGATCCGCTACTCCACGCCCTTCATTCTCACAACACAACCTACCTCTTGCTAATTACATTACGTTTTACTTGTGATTATGGCTCAGCAATAGCCGAGCACTACGAAAAATACCTTATAGACTCATTTAATGTTCCCCTCCACGGAAATCTTTAGTAAAAGGCGAAAGATTTATTCGTTTTGAAGGGAAACCAGAGTGCCGATCAAAGCCCTCACTTCAATACTTATGGCTGCTTCTCTATTGCTTCTCCGCGAGAACGCGGAAAATTCTTTCCGTCTTGTCTACTTCTCTACCGTCAACAGACTTCCAGTGCCATGCAAGCACACACCCCAAACTAACTGTCAGCGCTGAAATACGTGTCTGCCAAATGTCGTCGATATTACTCTTTAGATAACTATTTTCATCATTTCTGTCACCATTCAAGCTGCTTCATTACCTCACCTGCCGACAGATGGCAGCACGCCTAATTCCTCTCGGCGACCCACCGTCAGACACACAACTAACTGCCCGCACTGCTCTGCATCTAACACTAATCTCTCTCCTCCCCACCACACTCGTTCACTGAAAAAACAGGCAACTAGATAGTTCTTTGAACGCAAAACTAGGCCACATCAGACGCAACCTGTATGTAGAAGTATGGTGCAAGGGAAATATCCCCCTGCTCCCACACAACTAATTAATACTAGTTGACAACAGAAATAAAATTTCTGTCGATAGTATTTGAACCACCAGTCTTATTCATTTGCGAATTCCATGCATTCCTTCTTGCAGATAACAGTGCCTTGCAAATCACTCAATTCATGTTTGCTAGCCAAACGCGCTCCTCCTAAATGTTCCGTACATCATGCATTAGTGCTGATTATCAAGACTGTGTTGTGTGTCAGCCGTTTATGGTCATCAATTGCACTCTTCTTGTGTTGCTCACTCATTCTTGTAACTCAAAAGTACGTCGTTGTCATCCAAGCCTAGCACTTGGAGCAGGCCAAATCAAATGGCTCGTCCCCGTGCCACTCGAGAAACTCCCACAAGGCTTTCATGACATGTCGCAATCAAAGTCCTTCCACAACCTGTAGCGACATTGCTGCAACGACGCGGGTCCCGATACCAAAAGTATGACTTATGCTTGCTTCTATTCTATATAATAAAACCACCACTCGGAAAGCGCTATTCCCTTCCCACATCCCTCAGAATGTGGTGAACGATCATCGATTACAACCAAGATGCGATGAATCTCGATCGCAAGCCTCACGCTCAGGGACAGTGCTACCACTCATCATCGTGGTTACGTCTACTCCAGCTTTGAACTAGAGAGAGTTGAAGACATACTACAGAAATGATCCTGTGAAGTATGATCTTGCTAGCAAGCTATCACCGCTCGCTACTTATGCCACGAGACCGTCAACACGCCCTACGAGAATACGACACACTCTTCACATTTCGCGATTTACTTATCGAAGAATTTCTTAAGCTCGGACATTCTGCAAAGAACCTACTTCTACTCTTACTTGGCCGCCATGATCTCACTCAGCTATTTTGTGCGCTACCAGTGCTTCTTGTCTTCCGAAATGAGAGACCATTGCCTCACGCGAGACTGTATGTAAACACCGCTTGCACCTCCGGCCGCTAGATGGGGGCCTGGGGCACATACAGTAGCATCCTATGGCGCAAGCAGACATGCCAAATAGCCACTGAAAGACAAACACACAAGACGGCGTTCATACGACTCTTGTGCTTTCTTTAAAGCCGCCTCTCTCTTCGAAAATTTTCGCACCGCACTAGTTTATTCACCTCACCCTAACAGTGCAAACTCTTGTCGATATATCGCCACTTTCATGCATACTTCCTCTTTCGTTTCACTTTGCGTCTAGCTTGATACCCGCCCAAGAGCTGCTGATATATAATACTCGCAATAAATGTGTTTCTCTCTGTATCTCTTTTCGCCTATCACGAGTATTGCTTTTCCTCACATGGCAATTATGAAAACACCCACAGCTAAACAAACACTTACACTCAGCGCCACGTCCATACTATCAATCATACGCCAGTAATTTCACAGCTACTTGCTCCACTAATACATTTCTTATGTCTACTGTTAAACAGATGAAGAATCAAAGTATACAACAAGTCTCTGTGAACATCACTGTCAGGACATTTTACAGACCTACGCATACCATGCCAATCTTTATGCTTCAACTATGATGGCCATGTGCTATGAATAAAGAAATTTCTCATAAAATAACAATTTTACGACTACTCCGACAAGCTCCTTACTAAAATGCTAGATGTTTAGCAATCCCCCCCCCCCCCCAATCATCTCTGAAGAATCTCAAGCACTGCGTAAGTAGACCATAATATAATATGTGGCAAAATTTCAACTTGTTATTGCAAGGCATTTGTGTACAATAAAAGTTGGAAGAGATGTGTTTGGTTATGTTTCATTTAAAACAATTTAGCAAGTAATAGTGATGATGCAGACAGCTTGTTTCAGATCAAGCTGCAGCAATTGTTGGTAACCATTAGGCAACAGAAAGTTAAACAATGGTAGTTTTCAGGGACAGAATGAGTCATTGTTAGGCAGGAACAACAAAGGAAACAAGCAACAATTACAGGTTACTCATGTTTTAAAGATTCTAGTTCAGACTGGTCAGTACTGTTGTGGAATGTCAGTATGGAGGCAGAAGAGTGTACTACTACTGGTTATTTTGTTCAATCAAGTGGCAGTATTGGTAGAGCACAAGCATCTGAATGTCATAAAACAACATATGGAAGAAAATGTGGCATACGCTTTGTACTGTATGATCTGGATGACTCGGACCAAATTTTGTTGCTATGGAGATCCGGGATTCACCCTGTGGGCACAAGAAGTACAGTTCCAGGAAACTTTAATGTTTGTTATCGTCATATGAAAGTGTTTCTGGATAAGTATTCTTTCCTACAAAGAAGTTGTTTTGATCCATTTCGGATTCATAAGAAGACATTGAAGTGTAGCCTCATAGAAATTGATATAAAATCAGTATTGAATGTGAATCAGTGCATGGGGCTTAACATGAAACCAGGATCAAAGTTATGTTCCAAGTGTGTTATACTGCTAAAAAATGAAGAATATTCTGATAATTTACATGACAGTGACAAAGAGTATCAGCCACCTACAACCACAGCGGGTGAGCAATTTAATACTTCAGTTACTGCTCTTGGTTTGTCTCCCACGAGGACACACAAAGTTGGGAAATGAGACATGCCCAGCTATGGTAGAAGAAAACTACAAGAAGCTCAAATGGAAGTAAAACACAAAATAGCTGACACACTAATGGTGGAAGAGGAAAAACTATCTGCTCCAAAGGAACAGAAATCATGCCAGAAATGCACTGATTTGGACAAAGTTGTGCATGATTTGAAAGAAAAATGTGCCATATCCACCCGCCAGAAAAAAGTAGCTATTCTTACCCATGCACCTTCCAGCTGGTCTATTGACTACACTGCAAGGGAATTCAATGTTTCTACATATATGGTAAAGCAAGTTAGGAAAATAAAAGCAACCGAAGGAGTGCTTCCACAACTTCAGCAGGCTTATGGTAAGCAATTGAGTTCAGAAATAAAGGTGCTAGCGTCGAAGTTTTATGAAAATAATGACTACAGCCAAATAATGCGTGGAAAAAAAGACTATCTAATGGTGAAAATGGGAAATGTATGTGTACAGGTGCAAAAAAGACTGTTGTTATGCAACATATCAGAACTATATGTAGAGTTGAAGGGAAAGTATCCCAATACTAAAGTAGGTCTATCATCTTTTTCCAATCTTCGGCCAAAATGGGTTGTGCATGTAAGTGCAAGGGGCACACACAATGTTTGTGTATGTGAGACCCATCAAAAAGCTAAGCTGATGTTTGCCGCTATAAAGGATTCTGGTCTGGATTACAAAGGTGCAATGAAGCTTCTAGTGTGGCATCAGCTCCTGCCAGTGCATGATACACAGGTGTGAGAAGTGTCCTGGTAAGGCAAATCTTGCAGAACATGTGAATAACAAACTGTATGCTGAACTCCTTATAGATGACAATGAACATGTTTCTTATAAGCAATGGACACACATGGATCGCACACGTCTTGAAACAAAGCAAAGTAGAGTGGAAGATTTTGTTGAAATGTGGTGTCAAAAAATGGAGAAACTGACCACACACAGCTTCACATCGACAGCACAATTGGCTTATCTCCAGTTTTGTAAGGATAATTTGAAACAAGATGAAATTACAGTAATACTAGACCTTTCTGAAAACTATGCATTTATAGTTAAAGATGCCATCCAAGGATATCATTGGGACAACAGTCAAGCAACTCTCCAGCCAATTGCAATTTACTATAGACGTGAATCAGGTGATGGGTCTGTCATGAACCTGTACATTTTTACTGACTGTTTAATTCATGATTCCATTGCAGTGCACCTACATTCGCAGTATCATGGCATATGTGAAAAACAAGCTGCCTCACATACATTTTGCGAAATACTTCAGTGATTGGGCACCTAGTCAGTACAAAAACTGTAAAAATCTCACAAATTTATGCATGCATTATCATGATTTTCAGATTCACGCAGAATGGAATTTTTTCGATACAAGTCATGGTAAACATGTATTTGATGGTATTGGTGCTATCATTAAGCACATGGCATCACGAGCTAGTCTGCAGTACCCTACAGAAGCTCACATTCTAACACCTCTTCAATTATTTATCTGGGTACAGAAAAATATCTCAGGCATACAATCATGTTTCGAAAGATGAGGTGAAATCAGTTGAAGAGTTGCTAAAAAGCAAACTAAAACACATTAAAACTGTTGCAGGCACAAGGAGCCATCATCACTTCTCTCCAGCGGACTCTGATAATGTGCAGATGAGCAGACTGTCCGGTTATAACTATAGGTTCATGCACAACATGTGTCTTCACAGTGTGTCTGACAGGATTCAGAAGCAAAAGCAGCAACATACAACCAGGTTGCTATGTTACTGCAGTTTATGATGACAAATGGTACTTAGGATTTGTTGCAGAGTGCTGTGAAGCACAAGGTGATGTATTTGTGAACTTCATGGCACCAGCAGGACCAGCAAGATCATTTCATTGGCCACGTTTCGCAGAAAGGTGTTGGCTTCCTTTTGAACATATTCTTATGACAGTTCCAGTTCCTACCACAGTGTCAGGAAGACCGTACTATTTGCTACTCAATGTACAGAGTACAGTAGCTAAAGTGTGGGATAACTACTGTTCAAAGCATAATTGACTGGTTTTTAGCAGTTAAGGTGCAGTAAACATTAATGATAGGTTGTGTTAATCTGTCTATATGTTGTTGCTTAGTGATTAAACAGTTGTGGGAGAGAATAAGAAGAGGCAGGACAGTTTATGATATGTTTTTACAAAATTGTGTTGTGGAACAATGGCCACATCACCAAATACATCTGTCAACTTCCATTGTACACAAATGTCTCTCAATAACAATCAGTTACATAAACATTCTTGTTGCTGTTGTTTTAATGACCTTTACAAACTGCACACTTTACTCAAATATGGCAATATTACACTTTTATTTTTCCTTTAATCCTGCCTCCATTAGTTACGAGCCCCATCCAGAGCAAAACTACCATACATGGATCTTTGTGAGGTGGGGAGGCATGTAGAATATATAATTATTGAGAGAGGCTTGATATTTCAGATCCTTCCTCCAAGACGGGCAAGAAAGCACATGCAATACTAGCAGAGCTGACACGCTGCAGTGTCAGTGCTGATGATACAGCGCTACCTAGGTTAGTCATGAGCTTCCCCCCTCAATGAGATTGGGCAAGTCTTACCTACAGCTGGCCTGGGAAGCTGCTTGCTCTGTCTACACCTTTCCCTAATGACGGCCTTTATATCCCCTTTTCCAATAACACACTTTGTTCAATTATATCTTCTTCTGATTACTTATTAAGTCACAGTCTATTCTGTAGGCCAGCCTCCTAGCTAGCTCACTCAGTACACTGCGAAGTAACTGTTATTGTAAGAGACAAGATGTATTTTGCAACTGTTTATCAACAGTACTGTAAGATCTGTTGTCACACTCTTATCTGACTAATGGTTACAATTTTCCCACACACACATTTGTTTGTAGATGTCTTCTATAGCTATGCATCACAAGGTTTGTCTTCTTCTTTATACTGGTTAGACATGGCATTTTAAAAGCAATAGTTCTCACAACTGCCATCATTCTGTGCACTTTATATTTTAGGTCATGCTGTGCACAAGTACTCATGGCATGTAATTTTTTTGATGAGACAATGGCAATATATCCACATTTCTTACCGATATTTAATATGTTTGCTTATACATATATCCTGTGTAGTTGTATGGTGTGTGTGTGTGTGTGTGTGTGTGTGTGTGTGTGTGTGTGTGTGTGTGTGTGTGATTATTTTAGATGAATTTGAGAATGGGCTGCGCCTGAAACTAGTAGTGCTGAATTGATTACAATTTTAAAATACAGTCCACAGGAATGATGTGTTTCCTTGTCACAGTGTATTTACTAGTTTTAATATTCTTACCATTTATGCCACGTATGTGCTAAAAACCAAGCAGACACTAAGGTCACAAATAATAACACACAAATTCACACTTGTCGTACGAGACATAAAAGAGGTCCTTACAACTAACAGAAAATCAGTATCATAAGAGGCCTGTTTCTTATGATTTGCTATAAAATAATCTTAAGACGCTGACTGGGGCTACTTTTAAAAACTTACTTAGACTATGGCTTATTCATAAAATAAGTTAGAACTAATCTGAATAATAACATTAGCATCAACCCTGTTATAGAAATAAGTAACAACCTGAAAATAGCATAAAACCAACTGTACACTACGGAGTGAATTGTCCTACTACATGAATTAAGTAATCATAGAATGGTGTAAAAATATTTCACTGCATGGACAGATGTTGATGTAATTTTACTTTATTACCAATCATGCATGTAAATTGCGAGCTGCATGCAGAAAATAATAAATTTCAATTTGAATTCAAGGAAGGGAAACTAGTGAAACTAAACATGGGTCAAGCTAACCTGAGTCTACACTAGTTGACATTAGGCTGCAAGCACACTTCACTTCGTAGTCAAGACCTAGTGACTCATGAGTAACATGTCTCAAGCAAAGTCAGAACATGCGGGGACCAAGCAGCAATCGGTATTGTAATTGTAAACTGTCGAAGCTGTGTTGGTAAAGTACCAGAATTTCAAGCGCTGATAGAAAGCACTAAAGCTGAAATCGTTATAGGTACAGAAAGCTGGCTGAAGCCAGAGATAAATTCTGCCGAAATTTTTACAAAGGTACAGATGGTGTTTAGAAAGGATAGATTGCATGCAACCGGTGGTGGATTGTTCGTCGCTGTTAGTAGTAGTTTATCCTGTAGTGAAGTAGAAGTGGATAGTTCCTGTGAATTATTATGGGTGGAGGTTACACTCAACAACCGAGCTAGGTTAATAATTGGCTCCTTTTACCGACCCCCCGACTCAGCAGCATTAGTGGCAGAACAACTGAGAGAAAATTTGGAATACATTTCACATAAATTTTCTCAGCATGTTATAGTCTTAGGTGGAGATTTCAATTTACCAGATATAGACTGGGACACTCAGATGTTTAGGACGGGTGGTAGGGACAGAGCATCGAGTGACATTATACTGAGTGCACTATCCGAAAATTACCTTGAGCAATTAAACAGAGAACCGACTCGTGGAGGTAACATCTTGGACCTACTGGTAACAAACAGACCCGAACTTTTCGACTCTGGAAGTGCAGAACAGGGAATCAGTTATCATAAGGCCGTTGCAGCATCCCTGAATATGGAAGTTAATAGGAATATAAAAAAAGGGAGGAAGGTTTATCTGTTTAGCAAGAGTAATAGAAGGCAGATTTCAGACTACCTAACAGATCAAAACAAAAATTTCTGTTCTGACACTGACAATGTTGAATGTTTATGGAAAAAGTTCAAGGCAATCGTAAAATGCGTTTTAGACAGGTACGTGCCAAGTAAAACTGTGAGGGACGGGAAAAACCCACCATGGTACAACAACAAAGTTAGGAAACTACTGCGAAAGCAAAGAGAGCTTCACTGCAAGTTTAAACGCAGCCAAAACCTCTCAGACAAACAGAAGCTAAACGATGTCAAAGTTAGCGTAAGGAGGGCTATGCGTGAAGCGTTCAGTGAATTCGAAAGTAAAATTCTATGTACCAACTTGACAGAAAATCCTAGGAAGTTCTGGTCTTACGTTAAATCAGTAAGTGGCTCGAAACAGCATATCCAGACACTCCGGGATGATGATGGCATTGAAACAGAGGATGACAAGCGTAAAGCTGAAATATTAAACACCTTTTTCCAAAGCTGTTTCACAGAGGAAGACCGCACTGCAGTTCCTTCTCTAAATCCTCGCACAAACGAAAAAATGGCTGACATCGAAATAAGTGTCCAAGGAATAGAAAAGCAACTGGAATCACTCAACAGAGGAAAGTCCACTGGACCTGACGGGATACCAATTCGATTCTACACAGAACACGCGAAAGAACTTGCCCCCCTTCTAACAGCCATGTACCGCAAGTCTCTAGAGGAACGGAAGGTTCCAAATGATTGGAAAAGAGCACAGGTAGTCCCAGCCTTCAAGAAGGGATGTCGAGCAGATGCGCAAAACTACAGACCTAATATCTCTGACGTCGATCTGTTGTAGAATTTTAGAACATGTTTTTTGCTCGAATATCATGTAGTTTTTGGAAACTCAGAATCTACTATGTAGGAATCAACATGGATTCCGGAAACAGCGATCGTGTGAGACCCAACTCGCTTTATTTGTTCATGAGACCCAGAAAATATTAGATACAGGCTCCCAGGTAGATGCTATTTTTCTTGACTTCTGGAAGGCGTTCGATACAGTTCCGCACTGTCGCCTGATATACAAAGTAAGAGCCTACGGAATATCAGACCAGCTGTGTGGCTGGATTGAAGAGTTTTTAGCAAACAGAACACAGCATGTTGTTATCAACGGAGAGACGTCTACAGACGTTAAAGTAACCTCTCGTGTGCCACAGGGGAGTGTTATGGGACCATTGCTTTTCACAATATATATAAATGACCTAGTAGATAGTGTCGGAAGTTCCATGCGGCTTTTCCCGGATGATGCTGTAGTATACAGAGAAGTTGCAGCATTAGAAAATTGTAGCGAAATGCAGGAAGATCTGCAGCGGATAGGCACTTGGTGCAGGGAGTGGCAACTGACCCTTAACATAGACAAATGTAATGTATTGCGAATACATAGAAAGAAGGATCCTTTATTGTATGATTATATGATAGCGGAACAAACACTGGTAGCAGTTACTTCTGTAAAATATCTGGGAGTATGCGTGCGGAACGATTTGAAGTGGAATGATCATATAAAATTAATTGTTGGTAAGGCGGGTACCAGGTTGAGATTCATTGGGAGAGTCCTTAGAAAATGTAGTCCATCAACAAAGGAGGTGGCTTACAAAACACTCGTTCGACCTATACTTGAGTATTGCTCATCAGTGTGGGATCCGTACCAGGTCGGGTTGACGGAGGAGATAGAGAAGATCCAAAGAAGAGCGGCGCGTTTCGTCACAGGGTTATTTGGTAACCATGATAGCGTTACGGAGATGTTTAACAAACTCAAGTGGCAGACTCTGCAAGAGAGGCGCTCTGCATCGCGGTGTAGCTTGCTCGCCAGGTTTCGAGAGGGTGCGTTTCTGGATGAGGCATCGAAGATATTGCTTCCCCCTACTTATACCTCCCAAGGAGATCACGAATGTAAAATTAGAGAGATTAGAGCGCGCACAGAGGCTTTCAGACAGTCGTTCTTCCCGCGAACCATACGCGAGTGGAACAGAAAAGGGAGGTAATGACAGTGGCACGTAAAGTGCCCTCCGCCACACACCGTTGGGTGGCTTGCGGAGTATAAATGTAGATGTAGAAGATTTCAGTCAGATTACATGTCAGGCCTCCCCCCATGAACCATGGACCTTGCCGTTGGTGGGGAGGCTTGCGTGCCTCAGCGATACAGATAGCCGTACCGTAGGTACAACCACAACGGAGGGGTATCTGTTGAGAGGCCAGACAAACGTGTGGTTCCTGAAGAGGGGCAGCAGCCTTTTCAGTAGTTGCAAGGGCAACAGTCTGGATGATTGACTGATCTGGCCTTGTAACAATAACCAAAACGGCCTTGCTGTGCTGGTACTGCGAACGGCTGAAAGCAAGGGGAAACTACGGCCGTAATTTTTCCCGAGGGCATGCAGCTTTCCTGTATGATTAAATGATGATGGCGTCCTCTTGGGTAAAATATTCCGGAGGTAAAATAGTCCCCCATTCGGATCTCCGGGGGGGACTACTCAGGAGGATGTCGTTATCAGGAGAAAGAAAACTGGCGTTCTACGGATCGGAGCGTGTAATGTCAGATCCCTTAATCGGGCAGGTAGGTTAGAAAATTTAAAAAGGGAAATGGATACGTTAAAGTTAGATATAGTGGGAATTAGTGAAGTTCGGTGGCAGGAGGAACAAGACTTCTGGTCAGGTGACTACAGGGTTATAACACAAAGTCAAACAGGGGTAATGCAGGAGTAGGTTTAATAATGAATAGGAAAATAGGAATGCGGATAAGCTACTACAAACAGCATAGTGAACGCATTATTGTGGCCAAGATAGATACGAAGCCCACACCTACTACAGTAGTACAAGTTTATATGCCAACTAGCTCTGCAGATGACGCAGAAATTGAAGAAATGTATGATGAAATAAAAGAAATTACTCAGATAGTGAAGGGAGACGAAAATTTAATAGTCATGAGTGACTGGAATTCGAGTGTAGGAAAAGGGAGAGAAGGAAACGTAGTAGGTGAATATGGATTGGGGCTAAGATATGAAAGAGGAAGCCGCCTAGTAGAATTTTGCACAGAGCACCACTTAATCATAGCTAACACTCGGTTTAAGAATCATGATTGAAGGTTGTATACATGGAAGAACCCTGGAGATACTAAAAGGTATCAGATAGATTATATAATGGTAAGACAGAGATTTAGGGACCAGGTTTTAAATTGTAAGACATTTCCAGGGGCAGATGTGGACTCTGACCACAATCTATTGGTTATGATCTGCAGATTAAAACTGAAGAAACTGCAAAAAGGTGGGAATTTAAGGAGATGGGACCTGGATAAACTGAAAGAACCAGAGGTTGTACAGATTTTCAGGGAGAGCATAAGGGAACAATTGACAGGAATGGGGGAAAGAAATACAGTAGAAGAAGACGAGGGCTAGTAGAAATCCTTGGGTAACAGAACAAATACTGAATTTAATTGATGAAAAGAGAAAATATAAAAATGCAGTAAATGAAGCAGGCAAAAAGGAATGCAAACATCTCAAAAATGAGATCGACAGAAAGTGCAAAATGGCTAAGCAGGGATGGTTATAGGACAAATGTAAGGATGTAGAGGCTTATCTCACTAGGGTAAGACAGATACTGCCTACAGGAGAATTAAAGAGACCTTTGGAGATAAGAGAACCACTTGTATGAACATCAAGAGTTCAGATGGAAACCCAGTTCTATGCAAGAAAGGGAAAGCAGAAAGGTGTAAGGAGTATATAGAGGGTCTATACAAGGGCGATGTACTTGAGGACACTATTATGGAAATGGAATAGGATGTAGATGAAGATGAAATGGGAGATACGATACTGCGTGAAGAGTTTGACAGAGCACTAAAAGACCTGAGTCGAAACAAGGCCCCCGGAGTAGACAACATTCCATTGGAACTACTGACGGCCTTGGGAGAGCCAGTCCTGACAAAACTCTACCATCTGGTGAGCAAGATGTATGAAACAGGCGAAATACCCTCAGACTTCAAGAAGAATATAATACACTCCTGGAAATTGAAATAAGAACACCGTGAATTCATTGTCCCAGGAAGGGGAAACTTTACTGACACATTCCTGGGGTCAGATACATCACATGATCACACTGACAGAACCACAGGCACATAGACACAGGCAACAGAGCATGCACAATGTCGGCACTAGTACAGTGTATATCCACCTTTCGCAGCAATGCAGGCTGCTATTCTCCCATGGAGACGATCATAGAGATGCTGGATGTAGTCCTGTGGAACGGCTTGCCATGCCATTTCCACCTGGCACCTCAGTTGGACCAGCGTTCGTGCTGGACATGCAGACCGCGTGAGACGACGCTTCATCCAGTCCCAAACATGCTCAATGGGGGACAGATCTGGAGATCTTGCTGGCCAGGGTAGTTGACTTACACCTTCTAGGGCACGTTGGGTGGCACGGGATACATGCGGACGTGCATTGTCCTGTTGGAACAGCAAGTTCCCTTGCCGGTCTAGGAATGGTAGAACGATGGGTTCGATGACGGTTTGGATGTACCGTGCACTATTCAGTGTCCCCTCGACGTTCACCAGTGGTGTACGGCCAGTGTAGGAGATCGCTCCCCACACCATGATGCCGGGTGTTGGCCCTGTGTGCCTCGGTCGTATGCAGTCCTGATTGTGGCGCTCACCTGCACGGCGCCAAACACGCATACGACCATCATTGGCACCAAGGCAGAAGCGACTCTCATCGCTGAAGACGACACGTCTCCATTCGTCCCTCCATTCACGCCTGTCGCGACACCACTGGAGGCGGGCTGCACGATGTTGGGGCGTGAGCGGAAGACGGCCTAACGGTGTGCGGGACCGTAGCCCAGCTTCATGGAGACGGTTGCGAATGGTCCTCGCCGATACCCCAGGAGCAACAGTGTCCCTAATTTGCTGGGAAGTGGCACTGCGGTCCCCTACGGCACTGTGTAGGATCCTACGGTCTTGGCGTGCATCCGTGCGTCGCTGCGGTCCGGTCCCAGGTCGACGGGCACGTGCACCTTCCGCCGACCACTGGCGACAACATCGATGTACTGTGGAGACCTCACGCCCCACGTGTTGAGCAATTCGGTGGTACGTCCACCCGGCCTCCCGCATGCCCACTATACGCCCTCACTCAAAGTCCGTCAACTGCACATACGGTTCACGTCCACGCTGTCGCGGCATGCTGCCAGTGTTAAAGACTGCGATGGAGCTCCGTATGCCACGGCAAACTGGCTGACACTGACGGCGGCGGTGCACAAATGCTGCGCAGCTAGTGCCATTCGACGGCCAACACCGCGGTTCCTGGTGTGTCCACTGTGCCGTGCGTGTGATCATTGCTTGTACAGCCCTCTCGCAGTGTCCGGAGCAAGTATGGTGGGTCTGACACACCGGTGTCAATGTGTTCTTTTTTCCATTTCCAGGAGTGTAATTCCAACCCCAAAGAAAGCAGGTGTTGACAGATGTAAAAATTACCGAACAATCAGTTTAATAAGCCACAGCTGCAAAATACTAACACGTATTCTTTACAGACGAATGGAAAAACTAGTAGAAGCCGACCTCGGGGAAGATCAGTTTGGATTCCGTAGAAATACTGGAACACATGAGGCAATACTGACCTTATGACTTATCTTAGAAGAAAGATTAAGAAAAGGCAAACCTACGTTTCTAGCATTTGTAGACTTAGAGAAAGCTTTTGACAATGTTGACTGGAATACTGTCTTTCAAGTTCTGAAGGTGGCGGGGGTAAAACACAGGGAGCGAAAGGCTATTTACAATTTGTACAGAAACCAGATGGCAGTTATAAGAGTCGAGGGACATGAAAGGGAAGCAGTGGTTGGGAAGGGAGTGAGACGGGGTTGTAGTCTCTCCCCAATGTTATTCAATCTGTATATTGAGCGAGCAGTAAAGGAAACAAAAGAAAAATTCGGAGTAGGTATTAAAATCCATGGAGAAGAAATAAAAACTTTGAGGTTCGCTGATGACATTGTAATACTGTCAGAGACAGCAAAGGACTTGGAAGAGCAGTTGAACGGAATGGACGGTGTCTTGAAGGGAGGATATAAGATGAACATCAACAAAAGCCAAACAAGGATAATGGAATGTAGTCGAATTAAGTCGGGTGATGTTGAGGGTATTAGATTAGGAAATGAGACACTTAAAGTAGTAAAGGAGTTTTGCTATTTGGGGAGCAAAATAACTGATGATGGTCGAAGTAGAGTGGACATAAAATGTAGACTGCCAATGGCAAGGAAAGCGTTTCTGAAGAAGAGAAATTTGTTAACATCGAGTATAGATTTAAGTGTCAGGAAGTCATTTCTGAAAGTATTTGTATGGAGTGTAGCCATGTATGGAAGTGAAACATGGACGGTAAATAGTTTGGACAAGAAGAGAATAGAAGCTTTCGAAGTGTGGATTGGGGAGAAGAGAAGTTTGTGGCACAACTTGACCAGAAGAAGGGACCGGTTGGTAGGACATGTTCTGAGGCATCAAGGGATCACCAATTTAGTATTGGAGGGCAGCGTGGAGGGTAAAAATCGTAGGGGGAGACCAAGAGATGAATACACTAAGCAGATTCAGAAGGATGTAGGTTGCAGTAGGTACTGGGAGATGAAGAAGCTTGCACAGGATAGAGTAGCATGGAGAGCTGCATCAAACCAGTCTCAGGACTGAAGACCGCCACAACAACAACAACAACAACAACAACAACATGTCAGCCAGAGATTCTGAAGTTAAGATTTTGGATTGTAGGGCTTGCCCAGGAAAGGATATAGAGTTTAAGAGACCAGTTACGAAGAATCACTGCACAACGAAATCGGATACAAAAGCACTAAAGAATGAAGATATATGCTTGAAGTTCTCTCAGGCTATAGATATTGCAGTAATGAATAGCACAGTAGGCAATTCGGTTGAAGAGGAATCGAGATCTCTTAAAAGGGCAATCACAGAAGGTGGAGAGAGGGGGAAAAAAAGAAGTACCAGGAAGGTAACCATGGATAACAGAAGAAATATTGTAGTTGCTCCACAAAAGAAGGAAGTAAAAATGTGTTCAGGGAAATTCAGGAATACAGAAGAACAAGTTCCTTAGGAATGAAATAAATATGAAGTGCAGGGAAGCTAAGGCGAAATGGGTGTATAAAAAATGTGAAGAAATAGGAAAAGAAATTATTGTTGGAAGGACTGACTCAGCATACAGAAGAGGCAAAACAACCTTCAGTGAAATTAAAAGCAAGGGCAGTGGCATGAAGAGAATAATGGGAATTCTGCTGTTAAATGCAGAGGAAGGAATGAATAGGTTGAAGGAGTACATTTGGGGTCTCTATGCTGAGGTGGTCTTGTCTGATGATGTGATAGATGAAGAAACAAGAGTCGATATAGGTGAGGTGATCCAGTAGCAGAACTGGAAAGGGCTTTGGAAGACTTAAGATCAAATAAGGTAGAAGGGATACTTTTAATGTTCCATGGAAATTTCTACACTCAGTGGACGAATTGGCAACAAAATGGCTGTTCACGTTTGTGTGTAGAATGTATGGGACTGGCAATATGCCATCAGACTTTCAGAAAAACATCATCCACACAATTTCAATGACTGCAAGAGCCAATAAGTGCAAAAATTATCGCACAATCAGCTTAACAATTCATGCTTCCAAGTTGGTTACAAGAATAATGTACGGAAGGATGGAAAAGAAAATTGACAATCTGTTAGATTACGATCAGTCTGGCTTTTGGAAAGGGAAAGGCCCTGGAGAGGCAGTTCTGACATTGCAGTTGATAATGGAAGCAAGACTGAAGAAAAATCAAAACACAGTCATACGATTTGTCACCTTGGAGAAAGCTTTCAGCAATTTAAAATGGTGCAAGATGTTCAAAATTCTGAGAAAAATAGGGGTAAGGTATAGGAAAAGATGGGTGATGCACAGTATGCAAAAGAACGAAGAGGGAAAAATAAAGAGTGGAAGACCAAGAACAAGTGCTCGTATCAAAATGGGTTTAAGACAGGGATGTAGTCGTTCATCCCTATTGTTCAGTCTATACATCAATGAAGGAATCACGGAAATGGAACAAGGTTCAAACGTGGAATTAAAATTCAAGGTGAAAGGATATCAATAATAAGATTTACTGATGACAGTGCTATTCACGGTGAAAGTGAAGAAAAATTAAGGATCTGCCACATGGAATGAGCAGTCCAATAAGTACAGAATATGTACTGAGAGTAAGAGACGAAAACGATGAGATGTAGCAGAAATGACAACAGCAGGGAACTTAACATCAGGATTGGTGGTCACAAAGTAGGTGAAGTTAAGGAATTTTGCTATCTAGGCAGCAAAATAACCCACGATGGTTGGAGCACGGATGACACAAAAAGCAGAGTAGCACTGGCAAAAAGGGCATTCTTGGTGAAGAAAAGTCTACTAGAATAAAATATAGGCCTTAATTTGAGGAAGAAATTTCTGAGAATGTACGTTTGAAACACCACATTTTATGGTATGGACAGTGGGAAAACTGGAAAATAAGAGAATTAAAGCACTTGAGAGATGGTGCTACAGAAGAACGATGACAACTGAGTGGACTGATAACATAAGAAATGTGGAGGTTCTAAATAAAGTCAGCAAGCAAAGGAATATATGGAAAACAGTTACAAGAAGAAGGGACAGGCTGATAGCACATGTGTTAAGCCATCAGGCAACAACTTCCATGGTGCTAGAGGGAGCTGTGGATGGTGAAAATTGTAGAGGAGGACAGAGATTGGAATACATCCAGCAAATAACTGCGGACAGCAGTTGCAAGTGCTACTGTGAGATGAAAAGGATGACACAGGAGAGGAATTCATGGCAAGCTGCATCAAACCAGTGAGAAGACTTTATATATATGCCACACATAAGCTCCAGAATTACACTCCCTTGATAGAATTATCACTTTCCCCATACAGATCTTCTGTGGTGGCAGTCACCACACACACACAAGACTCCTCTTCAGTTATAAAGCCCTACTTCCTGATTTTCGTACTGCATCATGACTCAACTGGTTCAGTGCATTCCACGTCACATACAGCAGATGAAAGTCCACAGCAGGTTTCCCGTTAAGGTTCTCCTCAACCCTTTTATTCAAAGAATTTTGCCACAGCTCTGTTCAGCCCATTCCAGGTACTAATGGAAGTGCCAACGGTGTGCGCGTGAAGCACCTTCTTGATCTCAACCTATGTTTTTGTAGTTCATGTCCAAACAGAAGTGTTATGAGGATGCGAGGTGGTGCTACACCCAGACTTAGATAATTTTTGGTGACAAGTTGATTGTTGGCAGTGCGTCATAATGCATCCAGTCTCATTTAATGCCGTGTACACTTGTTTGGCACATTTGGAATTTCACTGAGCTGGTGCTGTGTATTCTGCTGCAAAGCAGCACAGTGCCACAGCAGATGTTCGGGGCACATCTGGCTGTGAGTCCCAGGTTGTGTCAGTTAAGTTTATGAATGATGATATCTCACAGACAGGTATTTCTAGCTTTGTTTCCTAGCAATGATCTTTGAATGTGAGACTATGATCCAACTTTACTCCCAGATATTTTGGACACAGTAGTGGCATAGTTGTACCCTCTTCACATAATATGTAACTTCCACCTGGCCTCCCAGTTTTGCAGATAAAGGCACAGACTTAGGATATTCTATGGGTTTGGCTTTCAGCGGTTATCATTCTAATACTTTCCAAGATCTTAAAGAATTGCTATCAGCTTCATCTACCCTGCCTCACAGGATTTACCTTGAACTGGAGTTGCTGTGTCATCTGTGTAAGAAAAAAAGTTCTTGTTCCAGGGTTCCCTGTTTGGTCACTCATGTGGATGTTGTACAGCAGGGATGATAATACACTACCCTGAAGCATACCATTCTTGAACGTCCTCCATAAGTTCTTCGTATTGTCCAGAGTGCCAAAAAAATTCCGCTCTACATCAAACACCAATAACCCTAAGTCTTTTGTGACTAAATATACCTTTCTAATCAACTTCTTGTGGTTGGTGTTCCTGACAGATCTACAAATGCCACTCATATCCACCTTCTATCTACAGAGTCTGATTAAGTATCTGACTTCAGCACAACTTTCCTGGGTGAAAACCTGACTGCTCATAAGTATAAAGTTCTTATCAGCGTGATGGGAGATGCGACTGAGGATTAGCCTTTCCGAGACTTTACGCAGTTGACAAATAAGAGATTATACTGACAAAATTACAATAAAAAAAATTAAAATTACAATAAAAAAAATTAAAGTTTTTCTAAATTAGAAAATGAATTACAGTACATTATGAAAGACTTGTTGCTATAATTTGAGCGCAAAGTATGTTAGAATTTCTTGTAAATAATAGTTTGAGACATTCCTGAACAATACTTTCAACAAATGTTTTTCATGAAACTATATGAGGGTGGCCCCGTAAGTACCCGGCCTAACCGAGAGATTGCAAGTGTTGAAAAATCTCTCTGGATTAGAAGCTATATGATCTATGAAACATGTGTCAAGTCTGAAGCTGTCACATTGTTTAGTATCTCTTTGGCAGCCATCAATAGTTAATGAATAAACGTGATGCTGCACATAGGGCCTTCAAGCGTAACCCAACTCCCGAGGCGTACGAAGCTTATAGGAAACTCCGAAATAGAACCAAGCAAAGCGTGAGGAATGCCAAAATCAGACATGCCCGCTCTGTCGTATGCGGTATAACAAAACCTGCTGCACTGTGGAAAAAGCTGCGCAGTTTCGGTATAGGGAAGCGAAGATCTGACGCTGTTTATCAAGCGTCTGCAGAAGAACTCAATGATTTCTTCTCAACAGCTATAAACTGCCACGCAGCGACAAATTACCAGCCCCAAGATATCAATCTCTCGAGAGACAAGTTTTACCTAAAACATGTAACTACTGGCACAGTACACAAGGCAATTATGAGAATCTCTTCCGAGGCAGTAGGAAATGATGGAGTGAGCATTGGCATGATTAAGAACGTCGTAGACACTATTACTCCAGTTATCACAGACATCTTCAACCTGTCTCTTGTCAGTAGTACATATCCTACTGAGTGGAAGCAAAGTTTAATTCAACCTATACCCAAGACTGACAACCCTAAGTCGCCAGGTGACTACAGGCCGATCAGCATACTACCTGCAATATCTAAAGCCCTAGAATACATCGTCCATGAACAGCTGACGGATTACCTCAAAACTCATAACATCCACAACAAATATCAGTCAGGCTTTCGAAAGCACCATAGTACAGCAACTGCATTAATCAAAGTAACTGATGACATTAAACATGCTATGGACAGACGTGAAGCTACCATCCTAACACTGCTTGACTTTAGCAAGGCTTTTGATACAGTTGACTTTGATATATTACTAATTAAAATGAAACAGCTGAATTTCTCAAACAGCGCTATACACTGGTTCGACAGCTACCTCAAAAACAGAAGTCAACAAGTCATTTGTGGGTCGGAAAAGTCATCATGGAAAAACGTGCGCTCTGGAGTTCCCCAAGGCTCTGTCCTTGGTCCATTACTCTTCTCACTGTACATTAATGATATTTCTTCAGTGATTCACTCCTGCAACTACCATCTATATGCCGACGACATCCAACTGTACATAAGTGCAAGCCCCAAGAACATTGCTGACGCAGTAGCGAGTATGAACGCAGATCTTTGCTCTGTTTCTCGATGGGCACAGAACCTAGGTCTGAAACTAAACCCCAAGAAATCCCAGGTTATACTTATATCTCATCCAAAGTTAATCAGTCGGTACTTTCGCGAAACAGTCCCTCAAATACTCCTCAATGGTACCCAACTACCATACCAAAAAACAGTAAAAGACCTTGGAATAATCTTGGATGAACACACAAACTGGGAAGAACAAACAGTCACAGCTTGCCGGAAATTGCTCTCCTCCCTACATGCAATTCAAAAATTTAGAAAAATATTTCCAACCCATGTTAAACAAAAATTAGTCCAAACACTAGTCTTGCCTAATCTTTACTACTGTGATGTAGTTCAACACGGCACAAATAGTGAAAATTCGAGATGCCTCGAGCTAGTGATGAATGCTTGCGTTAGATACGTATGCAATATACGGTTGTATGATCATATCAGTCCTTCATACTCCCAGCTAGGTTGGATACGCCCACATAAGGCACGCGATCTCCACACGATGTGCTTACTTCAACGATTTCTTAGCCACTGGTGCCCCCAATACTTATCTTCTCACAGTAAACACCTATCATCATTCCACAACCGCAATACCAGATCGGATACATCTAGCATCTTGGCTGTACCTTTACATAACACAAAATCTTTCTCTGTGTCATTCTCCATCTCAGCCATACGACTATGGAACGCGCTCCCCTGTGATCTGCGTCTTATCCAGAACCACTTAACATTCAAGAGGGAACTCAAGACTTACATATTAGGGACGGTATAGCCACCATTGTCGTGCCCCTCTCATCTTTTTCTTTCTCCTCTCCATCATAGCTTCGAATTTTACCATTCTATTTCTCCTCCTCTAACTTATCTACCTTTTCTATATCTCTTTCACCCCATTCTATCGTCTTATGTCTCTGCTTGATGAGAATAACTCACAAGCTGCAAGAATATAACGAGAAAATTCCCAACTAGCAATAGGACTGACATTCATAAAAGAAAAAATATGTTCACTTTCCTATACATAGTCATTACTATTATTATTATTATTCTTGATTATTATAATTACTTTTTGATTGTTATAATTATCATTGTAGTACTTTTATAATCTGTAATTTTTTCTGTAACATTAATACTGTATAACATGTTATATGTCCTTAATGTTCTGTAGAAACTGAAATTTGTTGAATCTGAGTATGCCTGGTTAGGTGTAAGAGAGGGCCTGAAGGCCCTAATCTTGCCAGGTAAAATAAATGCATAAATAAATAAATAAATAGTGAATGTTGTGAGTGAAATGTAAAAAATGGAGAAAATTTGTCATCATTATGTGAAACAATAGTTTTTTTTTAAAAGGCCTCAGTGCAATCAATATTAAAACCGAGCTACATTCTACCTTGGGAGAGTCTTCTCCTTCATTGACAACCATAAAATATTGGATAGCTGAGTTTAAAAGAGGCCATACAAGCTGCCAAGACGAGCATCGCAGTTGTCGACCAAATGAGGTGATGACTCCAGAAATAGTGAAGAAAATCCACAAAGCAGTAATGGATGACTGTCGACTGAAAGTGCATGGGCTATCGGACATAGTAGGCATTGCAAAAACTGCGGTGTATTGCATATTATCTTAAATCTGCACATAAGAAAACCGTGTGCAGGGTTTGTGCTGCGTCTGCTCACACTTGAGCAAAAACAGTGTTGTGAAGACTGAGTGTATAGTGAAGTTTCATAGCAACAAAGCTGACTTTCTGTGTCGTTTCATAACCATGGATGAAACATGGGTCCACCACTTCACTTCTGAAACAGAAGAACAATCAAAACAATGGACACAAATTGGAAAACCAATTCCAAAGAAGGCAAAGACTGTTTCATATGCAGGTAAAGTCATGGCATCTGTTTTTTGGGATGCACATGGAATCATTTTCATTGACTACCTTGAAAAAGGAAAAACTATCAACGACGAGTATTATGCGAACTTATTGCAACATTTGGGTGAAGAAATCAAGCAAAAATGGCCGCATTTAACCAGGGAGGGGGGGGGGGGAGGGGGGGGGGGGACTAAACTCCTCCCGAACAGGCCATCATCATGGCCCAATGGTACCGACCGGTCGCTGTGTCATTCTCAGCCCATAGGCATCACTGGATGTGGATATGGATGGGCATATGGTCAGCACACCGCTCTCCCGGCCGTATGTCAGTTTCCGAGACCAGAGCCATTACTTCTCAATCAAGTAGCTCCTCACTTTGCCTCACAAGGGCTGAGTGCACCCCACTTGCCAACAGCGTTCGGTAGACCGGATGGTCACCCATCCAAGTGCTAGCACAGCCCAACAGCGCTTTACTTCAATGACGTGATGGGAACTGGTGTTACCACTCTGGCAAGGCCGTTGGCCATTTAGCCAAGAAGGAAGTGTTATTTCTTCAGGACAATGCACCAGTTCACAAGTCCGTTAGTGCAATGGTCAAAATTAATGAATTATAGTTTGAATTTCTACCTCATGCACCATATTCATCAGATTTAACCTCCTGGGATTATTTTCTGTTCCCAAACTTTAAAAAATAGCTCAGTGGTCAAAGATTTTCAACAAATGAAGACGTGATGTCAGCAGTTAATGGCTATTTCGAGGAGTTAGACAGTTCTCATTATAAAAAGCGTATCGAACTTATTGAACATCACCGGGAAAAGTATACGGAGCTGAAAGAAGATTATGCTGAAAAGCAAATAATCTTTTTACAAAATTTTTGTGTTTTCTTTGTTGGATCGGGTACTTATGGGATCACCCTTGTAATTATTTTGAATATTTTATTAGCACCATAATTCCAGTATTTGTGTAGAAAATGTGTTCTGTTGCACGTAAAATTTCTTAGGAAATCACAGAACATCAATGACTGGATCGCAAGAGTGGGGATCTGAAGCATCATCCTCTCAAATGCATTTCTGCTGTCTTACTACAGCACCAACTAACTCGGTTTGCCGTACAGAGCAGACTGCATATGTGAAATGACCTGCAATATTAAGTAACAAATTGGCTAGGAATGTTATACAAGGGTCGCAATTTGGTAAAATGCACTCCTTGAAGTCATGTCCACTATTAGAAAGATAAATTTTTTCTAGATATAATTCTGCAATAATCAACACATCATCATTACAGAAACGCAGAACTTGAGTTAACATCAATTATGATAATGTATCACAAAGCTGGAAAAAAGACGTAATACAAAAATGCACATGTTAGCACAGCCACCAACAGTAACTACCACAATAAACCACAGAACACTTGACTTGGCAGCCCTTCTGATGAACATGACAGAGAATCAAGTGGTTTCAAGAATATTCACGAAGAACTCGTCTGGTAAGAGACTAGAGGGAGGCCCAGGAGAACACAGGTAAATGAAATTCAAACAATATGCAGTAGGATGGGCATAAATAATTACCAGGAAGTAGCATAAGATACAAGCATTTGGAGGCAACAAGTGAGATCAGTAGGTGAGCTTTGAGTACCTTAGAGGCCAAGAAGAAGAAGAAGAAGAAGAAGAAGAAGATACAAGCATTTGGAGGCAACACGTGAGATCAGTAGGTGAGCTTTGAGTACCTTAGAGGCCAAGAAGAAGAAGAAGAAGAAGAAGAAGAATTGCTCGACAGAAATTGAGCCTTTTAGTGTTCATGTAGCAGAGGTTCATTCCATGAAATCTTGAGTGCGAGTTAGCCTGTAATTTTAAACCTTTTTTGTAACAGAGATAATACATCATAATTTCGACCATAAAATCTGTTTTTCATCTCTGATCTCCACAAACAGCACACTTACTCAGTCTTCAGCTGCAGACAACACTGCTGAATACTTAACGTTTGGCAACAGCCTCTTCTCTAAAATTGAATTTTTCAACTTACTCAAGACAACCCCAAACAAAATTTGTGCTTAAAAATAATTGTAGCTGTGGACCCGCAAACCAACAGTGTCATGCGTATTTTTATTCATAAACTCACAAAATATTTGCCATTTCCTTCAAAGAGCACATCAGTCACTTTGGAGCGTTGCAGATATATGAACCAAGTAGCCCCACTATTTTCAAGGGCTGAAGTAAGTCATGAAACTAAACCAATGTGTATGTTTGTGTATGTTCTAGTTGGTTGAATGAAATCAGTACGGTAAGTTGGGTCAATGTGGAGATGTGGCAGAATACCAGAACAGTCCTATTGTGTTTGGACGTAGTTATAACCACTCCATTTCTTTGGTTTATAACTGCAGACTGTCGAACACATCTACAAGCAATAGTGTACCACTACAGGCCATGTAACACAGTATCAGAACAGTGATCCTAAACTTAAAAAAATCCTTACTGCCAGGGATTGGAGACAAGTCTACTCCCCTGTCAATGACAATCCGTTTTAAACTCAACAAGAATTGCTGCTGTCAGTGAACGCAGGACCATCTAAAGCAGATTCTTAGTATACCTTGGGGCCTGGTACCTGGCAAGGGATTGCTGTTTACAGCAGCATATAAGACCACAGTCTTCAAAGGGCTAAACAACACAAAACTTGAACATAACAGAGACTTTAGTCATCAATAATATATTCTTCTTTTCTACTTACAACAGGTTGTCAACATTGCACTAACTTTTTGATTCAGCAACCACAGAAATCACACAGTTCTGAGGCGAAGAACTCAAAGCCATATTTCGAGCACATTTTCATCTGTAAAGGTTATTCTAGAGAGATGGAAAAAGTTCAAAATCTGTATAATGATTTTTGTCAGTATAGCAGAACGTGGGCGGGCATTATCATGGAGTAGCATCACTTCACACAGACTTCTTCGTCATCGTGGATTGTCCCTGCACTAAATGTCGATAGTGATGGTTACACCACAAGGAAACAATTAGTTGTACACCACACCATTGCTGTTGCACCAGATGCATAACATTATCTTTTGTGGATGCACACAGTTTTTTTGTACAGGTAGCTGCTGCTTTGTCTGGGATCAAGCATTCCTTTCTTTTCCCTACGTTCGCATAAAGACACCATATTTCTCATCACCAGTAACAATACAAAATGTCTTTGAACATGAAGAGTCACTACTGTCAAAATGATCCTCCTCAAAATGTGGAAACCATTTTCTTACCATGCTCTGTCCAACGGCATTATTCCCGTACATGGCACAAAAATCTCTGGCTGCCTCCACTGCTGTTACCACTCTACTGAACTCACACAGAAGAATATGTCAGGAATGGTCCAATTTCTCCACTTGGCACTCCATTTTCTAGTGTTCACAGCTCCACTCAGTATTCACAAATGACAAAATAACAATATTTAAACTTAAATAGCAACAGTGACCTACAAATAAAAAATGAAAAAGCAACCGCAATATCACCATGCAAGATAAAAATGCTATGGATCTTATGCATCTGATTTTTCCTGGTTTTCCAGAGGAAATGCCACCCTGAATAGCACTTTTAATCAACCTATAATGATATATATATTCATATATTTAACAATTCTTGCTTTAAAAACTGTACTAGAACTCTATAATATAGGGTCCAGTCAAGGATTTGTCTGATGAACTCACAGGTAAGACAACAGTTGTGATTTAGGTAACAACTGAAGTTATAACAGTATGCCAATGAAAAGATATTCAACATGTGTGTTAGGAATACTAACATTATGGCAAACCTGGTGAGAGGTGGCGACGGGCATGTGATGTTAGTGGCAGCAGCGTATCAGGTTCATGAGTCTTGTGAGAAGCACCAGAAATTCAAAAGATACGTATAAATGACAAAAAGTGAACTGCCTTGAGTAGAAATATGTTTCTGGAACTTGCGTGGGGTTTGTGAGAATCTAAAGATGAGTGAATCAACTGGGGATTGCATTAACAAAGTCACCAGAGACTGTGAATCTTCTAAATCACTGAACAGCTCTGAAATGGAAGTGGATCCTGTAAATTTAATATTGCAATGTCTAGCCAAATGTGTAGCCAATTACTTGAAATTAAATTGAGTGTAAAAGATTGAGGGGCTTAAGTTACAAAAAGCATCCAATCAAAGGGAAATATTTTATGCATGGGAGAAATTGATACTGAAAACAAGGTGACTTCTGAGACAAAAAGTAACACATGCAAATGCATAAAAGCGAATGGTAAGGAAAGGAGTGAGATTGAGACCTTAGACAGCATGTTAGAATCTGAATTTTCCATGTTTACATCTACACACATAAAAATAAGCTTTACATCACCCCGGTTCCCAGAACTCCTGAAGATAGACGTCGCTGTGGATATTGTTATCCCAGACACAGTCCCTTTCACTGTTCAGAGATGTCACTAAACCCACCCAAAGATGTAAACAACCATGCATGAGCAGTGCCTATTAGGCGGAGCGGCTCCAACAGCCTATCAGTATCAGTCATTCCACCAGGAAGGAGGTACAGGGCTCATGTTGTCTGTAGTTCAACCATGCCTAGACAGTCAATAATCAATTTCATCTGCTTTGTTACTTGGTGCCAAAAATGGCTCTCAACAAGGAGTGAACCACAGCAATGCTGTTTGCACATGGAGAAAATACAGCGGGACAGGAACTGTTGATGACATGCCTTGCTCAGGCCACCCAAGAGATACTACTGCAGTGGATTACCGCTACCTACGTATTATGGTTCGGAGGAGCCCTGACAGCAATGTCACCATGTTGAATAATGCTTTTCATGCAGCCATAGGACGTCATCTTACGACTCAAACTGTGCGCAACAGGCTGCATGATGCGCAACTTCACTCCCAACGTCCATCATGAGGTGCACCTTTGCAACCACGACACCATGCAGTGCAGTACGGATGGGCCCAACAATATGCTGAATGAACCACTCAGGATTGGCATCACATTCTCTTCACCGATCAGTGTTGCATATGCCTTCAACCAGACGATTGTCGGAGATGTGTTTGGAGGCAACCCGGTCAGGCTGAACGCCTTATACACACTGTCCAGCGAGTGCAACAAGGGGGAGGTTCCCTGCTGTTTTGGGGTGGCATTATGTGGGGCCAACGTACACCGCTGGTGGTCAAGGAAGGCACCGTAATGGCTGTACAATAAGTGAATGACATCCTCCGACCAATAGTACAATCATATCAGCAGCATATTGGCGACCCATTCGTCTTTGTGGACAACAATTCATGCCCCCATGGTGCACATGCTGTGAATGACTTCCTTCAAGATAACGGCATTGCTCGACTAGAGTGGCCCGCCTGTTCTCCAGACATGGACCCTATCAAACATGCCTGGGATAGATTGAAAAGGACTGTTTATGGATGACCTGACCCATCAACCACACTGAGGGATCTATGCCGAATAGCAGTTGAGGAGTGCGACAACCTGGACCAGCAGTGCCTTGATGAACTAGTGGATAGTATACCACAATGAATAAAGGCATGCATTAATGCAAGAGGACGTGCTACTGTGTATTAGAGGTACCGGTGTGTTCAGCAATCTGGACCACCACCTCTGAAGGTCTCACTGTATGGTGGTGCAACATGCAATGTGTGGTTTTCGTGAGCAATAAAAAGGGCAGAAATGGTGTTTAAGTTGATCTCTAGTCCAATGCACATGTGGCACTACTCTACTGTATACTCGTAATGTCACCGCTTGGTGCGAATCTTGACTAGCGCCGTGACCCGCATAGCAGATGCTACACATATTGAAAGGTTTATATTTTTGAAACTTCCTGGCAGATTAAAACTGTGTGTCCGACTGAGACTCGAACTCGGGACCTTTGCCTTTCGCGGCAAGTGCTCTACCATCTGAGCTACCGAAGCACGACTCACGCCCGGTACTCACGGCTTTGCTTCTGCCAGTATCTCGTCTCCTACCTTCCAAACTTTACAGAAGTTCTCCTGCGAAACTTGCAGAACTAGCACTCCTGAAAGAAAGGATACTGCGGAGACATGGCCCCCCAGGCTGTGGCTAAGCCATGTCTCCACAGTATCCTTTCTTTCAGGAGTGCTAGTTCTGCAAGTTTCGCAGGAGAACTTCTGTAACGTTTGGAAGGTAGGAGACGAGATACTGGCAGAAGCAAAGCCGTGAGTACCGGGCGTGAGTCGTGCTTCGGTAGCTCAGATGGTAGAGCACTTGCCGCGAAAGGCAAAGGTCCCGAGTTCGAGTCTCAGTCGGACACACAGTTTTAATCTGCCAGGAAGTTTCAAAAATATAAACCTTTCAATATGTGTAGCATCTGCTATGCGGGTCACGGCGCTAGTCAAGATTCGCACCAAGCGGTGACATTAGGAGTATACAGTAGAGTAGTGCCACATGTGCACAGCTATAAGTGAATAACTTCTGTCAAGCAGTGGCCAGGGACACTTTTTTATATGTTTTTATTATATCTATTGGTTGTTTATCGCTTGAAGTGAGAATTTTAATATGCTTTTGTATGTTCCAAGTGTAGTTGTTATGTACTTACTGTCACTCCTGTTTACAGTAGTAATGAGTACCCTGCTTTTTGTGAAAAATTCTTATGCTCTGAAACATTTTTGGTGTCGTTTAAACGTTCCCAATATTGTATTCATCTCCTGTAATGATCTGTTTTATGAGCTAGTTCACAGACACAGTTATTCATCAATAAAGACTTTTAATCCAGCTCAATTTCCAGTCTCTAACTGAATATGGTATTTCAAAGGTCGGTCAGCCCAAATTATGCTGACTCCGACAAGTGGCAACCCTGCCGTGATACGAGCTGAAGAATCTGAACTGCAGAAGGCTAAACCACTGCTAAATTTAATACTTGCTGAGACGACCAACGAACTAACAGCATCCATTTGCCTCCCTTCTGGCTTAACAATCCAGTACTGTAATTTGCACAAGTGGACATAACCTTTTGCTACGTGGGCATCATGGCTGACGTGACAAAATTTGCTCTCACTGTGAGTCAGCTTGACCATCATTTCACTGCATTAGTTCAAGATGTCATTACTGCACCACTGCAGGAAGCTTGTACCAGAGGCTTAAATCAGAATTAATCCGAGGAGCTGCTACATCACATGAGGACCGAATATGGAAGGTATTGAAGCATGAGGACATAGATGATTGCGAGCAATCACAATATTTACATCATTTATGGAGGAAGGTAGACACAATAAGCATTACGGACAAGCTGCTGTGGAGCAGTCCACTACTGCCACCGGTCAAAGCAATTGTGGTACCACAAACGGAGATGTCACTGGATGACATGGCAGAGTTCACAATTGAATCCAAGAGGACACTGCACCTAGTTAGGCTAGTGCAGTGACAGTGCCGGGGGTTAATACAGCATTGGCCGCCACAGTCACACGCACAAAATTCAACTACTTGATGTCAAATGTAGGACTGTTATGTACAGAGATCAGCACAATTCTCACGGCAGAACAGAACTTGTTGGGAGTGCTACCTTAAGAGATCCCAGAGCTGTTTGACGTCCAACACTGTGTCACACATCATATGTGCTGGTACCATCCCAAGTTCGGCAAGCAGGCATGAAAATGTACAGTGCCCTGCTTGTTCCCAAATACCAGCGGCAGTCAGTTGTAGGCACAACTGGCTGCCCTATGAAGTCACGACACGTGTTCATCAGTGACAGAAAATCAAGCCACAGGAACTTCATATACAAGGATTCTGATCTTGCACTTCAGTGTACTGCCATAGACTGCCAACACCATTGTGTTTTTCTGCTGCTTGTAACTTTTCCATCTCCACATATGGACCACAGCGGATCAAACTATATTTGGGATGATGTCTGCCATTCACCTGGGATTTCCCTGTCAAGGAGATCATTACGGGAGCTGATCTCTTGCACATTACCATTTCATACAAGATGTGGCCAACACTCAGCTAGTCGACAGAGCTACTGGACTGATGACTGCAGGATTTCATCACAATGCAACTACATGCACAGTGCAAAGCTGATACATGTGTGTGACAAATACACTCCCTACTAAGACAATTCCGCGTTGACCAGACCTTCAGGAGCACTTACACAAATGCCTCACAATATGGTGCACCATACAGAAACCACATATGCTTCACTGGTATCTTGCAGGCCTAGGCGTTTGACACCTGACCGCCGATGCTAAATTTGACATGATTCTTAGAGAACAGATAATGTGTCTATCAAGTAGACCATGGTCATCTACTCTACACTTCATTCCTAAGAATGGGGGAGCCTGGTGTCCTTGTGGCGACTATTGTATGCTCAATGCTAGAACTGTGCCCGATCACATCCAAGTGCCTCCGTCACAAGACTACAATTACGAACTGCGTGGGGACACAATATTCAGAGTTTTGGGCTGCACAAAGCTTAATGTGTAGGTTCCTGTGGTGAAGGAAGACATCCCAAAGATGGTAATTATTACTCCATTTGAGCTTTTCAAGAGGAAGTTCATGACTTTTGGGTTACGGAAAGCAACTCAAACCTGACAGAGGTTTATCAATGCGGTTCTGCAAGGCCTGCTATTTTGCTTTGCCTATCTCGGTGACCTATTCGAGTGTTCAGCTACCAAGGATCAACACCACCAGTACCTTAAACATTTGAGCAATATGGTGTGTTGAACACAACAAAGTGCATGTTTGAGCAGCCCAAACTCACATTCCTAGGCCATAAGGTATCACCTGCAGGCTCCCTACCATTAACGGAGAAGGTCGAAGCCATTCTACAGATACTAAGACTGACCACAATTAAAATATTATGCTGGTTCCTTGGGATGGTAAACTTTTACCACTGCCACCTAATGCAAGCAGCGAAACTGAAGGAATTGTTAAATGCAGCATTTACTGACTGAAAGGTCAGAGACAGTACCCCAGTGCAGTGGCCTGGTAAGATGCACTCTGCTTTCAAGCATAAAGCATAATATGGCAAATGCAGCTCTCCTCATGCACCCTAAGCTTGAAGCAACCTTGGTGTGAATGGCAGAAGCAAGCTGAACAGCTAATGACATGGCATTGCAGCAGCTGACAGGATGGTTTGCAGCAACTGCCTTGTGTACTCCTCATGAAAAATGTCACCACTACAACAGAAGTTGAGTGCATACAACCGTGAACTCCTGAACATGTAAGAGGTGGTTATATGGTTCCAGAAACAGACTGAAGTGAGAGAATTTACATGGCCCATAAAATGCTAATCTATGCTTTCAGGCACAACGGCAACAACTGCTCTCTTAGGCAATACAACCACCTTGAGTTTATAAATCAGTTCACTACAGAACTTAAAAACATTTCTTTCTACGTCAACTGTGACACAAGAACTGCACGCAGATTTTTTGGAACTGGCCAAGGCTCACTGGGACAACCAACAGCTCCTGACCCTCATCAACAATGCCACATACTCAAAACTTAACAATGTTTCCAGCATTAGAAGTCACAACTAACAACGTTTCTTGCAACAATGTCGAAATATATTTTGATATTTTGCAAGGAAGATCAGACCCATTCCTACCACCCATACTATGATGGCAAGTTTTCGGTAATTTTCACAATCTTAGAATATTTAACAGTACCTTCAGCTGTAATTTCATTATCAATTTGTTGGCAACCAGTTTCGATGATACACTTTATCATTATCAGGACCTGTCAATATGTAGCGGCTAAATTTTCCCAAAAAACATAAATCAGAAAGTCTCACGTGAAAATAACCACTATCCGCATAATTTCTTGTAGTAAATAACCACACACAGTGAGACTGCAAACAGAAAAATAAAAAAATGTAATATTCTTATTGGCTGTGATCCTACTTGGAAAGAATGGATATGCTAAAAGTTCCACAATCTTTGTCACCCTAGAGCCTGTCCGACATTCTGCCTAGTGTCGCAACATTTTGTATCATATGGGATGGAGAAAGACTGCCGAGAGCAGACGCGGGTATGCCCCCAATGTCAATGTGGTTATGTGTCCCACCATGTGCACACAACCCGTCAGCGGCTGTCCAGACAACTTTACGTTCTGCACACGCACACCTTGACACTGCAGGCCCGCTTCCCTAGTCAGCAGTATTTTCTCACCATGATATATCACTTTATGAGGCAGTGCTAGTAGACAATATCTCTACGGAAACTTTAGCCTTCACATTTGCATCAGGGTGACTAGCAAAATTACACGCTACACATAACTACTGACTGCGGCCAGCAGTCTGAACCTGATCTGTTCTTACAGTTGACAAAGTTCTGTGAGTGCATACACCACGGCCATGGCATTACTCAATGGTGAAACAGTGCATCTTCCTGGAGAATTTGTTGATGCCAGTTCTCTACGGACAACACGAGATCAGCCAGATTTCCTACATCAGTTACAAGACCGCGTTGTTCAGATCAGACCCGTCATGGCCTCCAGTAATGGTATGCCAACCACTCACATGCATTGTGATTTGAACAGCTGCTCGCACATGATGCTCGAGATTGACAGTATCAAATCACCTTTGCAACTCCCTTACACCAGCCCATACTGTGTCATAAGAAGAGGTACGCAAATACTTGACAGTGCTCTATACAAATTCACAACCATACCAATCAACCGCATGAAGCCCATGTACATTTTTCATGAAGAGCTACCAACCACAGCAGCAACAAAACTGCAGCTCCCCCTGCACCAGCACCACACTCTCCACTGGAGTTGCAACAACTAGACAATGTGGAAAACAACATGCCCACACAACCTGGTCCTGATGCTGTGCATTTTCTGCCCATTATTAAGATGACACTCCAATTCCTCGAAAGGGGCTGATGGAGCATTTGCTCAGAGAGCTGCAGCATCAGTCAAGATCGGCACCAACCAGTGACGTTATGAGTTTTCAGGTGTGTTGTGTCATGTATGCACAGCAACAAATGAATCACAGCTGTTAAGCAGTTTTCACACCAGCCAGCAGGTTTACTGTGTTTTGTACACGTTCTTATGATTTCTACATGTTATTTATTCTTTGTCATGTGAAGTTTGATATGCTTCTGGATCTGTTCCAAATTTATTTGATCTGTACTTACTGTCAATCATTAAAGTTTCCTGATTTGATTGAACTTACTTTGCCAAATTTGACTATCGCGACTATCGCAATAACAAATTGTGGAACTGATAAATTTAGATTTCATTTTTTTGCGATCACAATTATTCTTGCTCATTACATCTTTTACTGAAACCAAAACTTTTTTTTTCCTTCACAAGTCAAGAAAGAAAATTCAACAGTCTAATACAGCGTTTACGATTTCTCTGGAGCAGTATAAACTAAATTTTGTTACACATGTCTAACAAGTGTAAAAATCTTGTGACAATAGTGTATCTTCAACATCTTTCATTTTCTACTAAATTGGCACTTGCAGATATGTATTAGTTTTATCAATGGATGTTCACGCATAGCCCTAAAATGGCTGACGCGATTTCAACCAAATTTGCTGCACACATCTGGAGCAGGGCTATCCAAACTGAGTTCTGCAGAACCATGGTGTTCCCTCGGAAGTGAATAAGTGCTCTGCAAAAAATATTAATAACCTGGCAGTTTTTTCCTGACATTTTGATGATACTAATTATTTAAAATTTTATTATGATTTCTGTGTTATTAATTAATATTTAAAATTGAAGTCATCATGGAATGAAACAAGTTTTTCTCATTTTTAAAAAAAATGTATTAACCTTCAAAATAATCAATCAAAGTGCCACGAGCCTCAAAGTTTTCTGAGAGAGGAAAAGTTTGGGAACCCCTGCCCTAGAGAGTGTAGCAAATGTGGAAATAGGGTAAACTGCTTGGGAGCATTTCAGCCAACTTCGTACACCTATCAATTCCTATTTGGAAAAACAATTCAATGTGGGTACGGCACTGCCATGGTTACAGGCATGAAAGGAGCAATATGTAAATACAACTCTGAAATATTGATGAAAATTTCTACCATACTTTGTACATGTCTCGTGTACCACTTGGAGAAACTACTGTTGGAGTAAGACACCCCGAAAATCCCAGAACGTCGGACGGTGGTGGGATTGGGAAGTAGGGAATACACAGAAATTGAACAATATTAGTGCTGTAACTATAGCTTATGTGGCCACTAGGCTGAAAGGCATCAGGCACTAGACAGACGTTATGTGTTACAACCCCCTGGACTGAGGGGTCATAATGCACCAGGATGACTAACAGATTCACAGCAGGGTGTGCAGGAAAACAGATAAGTTTAACATTGACTTTTATTCTGGGAAGAATACACACTGCCCTTTGCTGAGCCCGGCAATGGTGGCCTAGCGTGTTCATGTGTGCCAGCATAAATGCCATTGCTGGAACATGCTGCTACAGCACTCTACTGCTCTGTTCTTGTGACATAACAGCTCATGTCCTGGCCCGAACAGCGTGGCTGGCAGTGTGTGTCAACTGAGCCAGCAGCTCCGCACCTGCCCCCTGAAGCATGACTGGCTGTTCCCTCAAGCACTTCTCATGGTCACCATGTAGAGTACCGAATGGTAACAGCCAGCATCTATCCTTACAGCAGAGCTTCAGCAGGTCCAGTCCCCCAACCAGAGCAGCTCCATTGGTGACTGAGGGCAGCCTCAGACCCACGGGACTGCGAGATAGTGGCCAGGCTCTGCCCTAGCAGACAGCAGCTTGCAATCCATCAAACGACATCACCCACAAAGCAGAGACTGACCCCCCCCCCTCCCCCCCACCGCACCGCCACCACCCCTCTGCTCCCCGCAGCATCAGGTTTTCAAACCTGCCTCACCAAGGTGGTGGCACATCCATACAGACAAGTGCAAAATGGCAACTTGATTGCTTCCTCGAGCCTTTGTGCTTCCTGATTTATACTCCTTTTCTCACGCTTCTGACAATCTCTCTGGATGAGAAAGTGGAATGTTCCTTAATGATTACGTCAGCTTTTCCTAGCCTGCTTCAGCTCCAACATACAGGTTGCTAGACACTGCTGTAACTGCAACATACGAGTTTTTCATAGCAAGTCAGTGCCCTGCCTGTTTTGTGCCTAATTACTCCACACCTGTCTCCACATTTGTTTATAGTATCCATTAGGATGTGCTTACTCACCTGTGAGTGGTGTTTTAAACCTGCCTTGTAGAATTGTTTGCTTAATAAACAACGGTGCTAGTGCCCACTATCCAATGTGCCCACTGGTCCCTTAACTTCTACCTTCCGGCCATAGCTGTGCATAATTTTCAAGAATTCCCCCAATCCAGGCCTATATTTATTACCATGCATCATGTAAGTATAGCATCTTTGACTAGTAATCAAAACATTATTGGTTCCAGCTTCAGTTCCTGTTCCTGATTAAATTCTGAATAAAAATCATCAGCAATGGTGGTTCAACAATTCTGGTGTTAATGAGAGATCCTTGACTGACTTGTTAAGTATGTAAAAGAGAAGTTCGGGAACATCCTCAAGCCATTGGGGGTAGGAAATTTCCATTAAAAGGCAGAAGAAACATAAATGGGCCCAGAGGAGAGTTGGTAGAGGAATAAACTGAGTCAGAGAGCAGGGACTGGACATGCATTAGGATCATAATCCCTGATCTAGGCTGCTGTTGTGGGAGTCTGATTTCGATCTTTGGAAAGAGGAGATGGTTGTTTGGGTGCTTAGGGAAGCTGCAAACGTGTGTAGCATAACTGAAAAGGTGTTGTTGGCACCTGATCTGCAATGGGGGACCCCACCTGTCACGATAAAGCTGTTCACAGGCCTAGATCTAAAGGCCCCTGTCGCAAGTCAAGCCCTGCAGTGGCATGTGCAATGCTGAGGCTGATGCCAAACCATATGCCAGACTCCCACAATCAAGACGGGATTGTATTAGGGCAGTGGGATCTGCACCACATCAGGTGTTACTCAGACAGCAAAGTGTATTAAGTTGCAGCCAGCACTTTTACTTAAACTGGTGAAGATGGGCAATCCACATCAAACGAGCATTCAAGATCAGGCCTACAAAGTGATAAGTCCCCATCACATTGAGTAGGTGGCCGTCGAGATAAAGTTATGGTTGCAGGTGAATGGTACGACATCGATATAAGTGTGTGATGCGAGTCTTGGCAGCTGAAAACCGAATGCCTACACCTTTCATATGGCACCTTGCAGTCTATGTTCAGTGGCACCCACACTAGACATGCAACAGAAGAGGCAGAGGTCAGCATATGAGAAGGGTGATACTGAGAACCCCACAGCTACTGCTAAACCATTCATGGGTATTAGAAAAAGAGGGACACTCAGTACGGAGAGAGCCTTGTGTGACCCCTTTCTGTTGGATATGGGGAGAACTGTGGGAGGAATCAACATGAACCTGAAAATACAATGAGACAAGAATTTCTTGATAAATATCAAGAGTGGACAGGGACCCCAGTTGGGTAAGATGGTGAGGTTGTGCAGTCGCCATGTGGTGTCATAAGGTAAAAGAAGACAGCTAAGTTGGGCAAAAGCTGTTCAGACGGCAGACTCCAGGTAAACCAGATTATCGGAAGTGGAACAGCCTTGACAAAAACCACCCTAGGACGCAGCCAGAAGACGCTAAGCCTCAGGAGCCAACACATCCACTGGCTCATCATGTGATCAAGCGACTTACAGAGAACAATGTTGGGAGTATATGGTTGCTTACTGTACATCTCTAGAGGCTGCTTACCCAGTTTCATGTACTGGGACAACAATGCTTTCTTGCCATTACGATGGAAATTCACCCTCACTCCAAATATAGTTGAAGATAGCAAGGATATGACGCTGACAATCCACCGACAGGTTCTTCAGCGTTTGGCTGTGGATGCAGTCTGGCCATGGGGCTGTATCAGGGCAGTGGGCTAGGACACTGATAAATTCCCACTTGCAGAATGGAGTATTATATGGCTCTAAGTGGCTTTTAGAAAATGATTGTTGCTTTCGCTCCACCCACTATTTTTGAAAATGAAGAGCAGGTTTATGGTTTTCAGATGCACAGGCTTGAGAATAGTACAGAGCAAAATGTTCAGCGACAGCATCTGGGTCAGTGTAGAAAGTGCCATTCAAGATAATACCCAGTACACCTGCAGGTGTCCGGTATCTGTAGCAACATCTGATCTTTAGCCATACCTACAATGTAGAGGTACTTGGTCTGATGGCTGATATGCACCAATCCCAGCATTCTCGTTTCTATTGTCTTATTGGGTGGCAGCCCCATGCATGGAGCCTCTTAAAGGCAATGAGATGCTCCACGGACAGGTGCTGCTTATGGTATTGCAGAGCCTGCCTACTATCTATAAGATAACCACCAACGGTACTGTCTCCCACCGGGGCAGTCCTGAAGAACAGACGATCGCTAAATCAGCTCCAAAAGAATGACTGTAGTTGTATACTGGACTGCCTTGTTGATATCGCCCTGCAGCAGGGAGGCAAGGGCAACAGCAGGGGCGAAAGCACACCAGTCAACACAACTGAGAATCAATCTGGGCTGGCATCCAGGGCAGTGATGCTGAGGGCGGGACAGGAAGATAAGGAAGTGGTCACCACCACACAGGTCATTGTGGACTCTCCAGCGGATGAGTGGAAGAAGACAAGGGCTTCAGATGTTAAGTTCAATGGCCGAGGAAGTTCCATCCACCACAATGAATTGTGTGGGGACACTAGTATTCAAGATGCAGAGGTCAAGTTGAGCCAATAAGTTTTTGAGGTCTTTACCACATCCAGTGATCCTGGTTCCACCCCATAACGGGTTATGGGAATTTAAATCACCCAAGATTAGGACAGGTGTGGGGAAGCTGAGAAACCAACACAAACTATACATTCCAAGGCACTTCACTAACGGACGCGAGGTAAACACTGCGGACGGTAATATCCTGAAATGCCCTTACCCGAACAGCCACAGCCTCCAAAGGTGTATTAAAAGGCACAAGTTCACTATATAGTGTTTCCAGAACCTATGTGCAAACACTGCCCAACATCCTGTCGTGTAATAATATCCCCAGTATTCATGAAGGGCCACGGTCCGTGTTGCTGGAAACAAAGTCCCCTAAAGAGCAACGCAGAAGGCAGTGGGGAAGTGTTTAAAAGATGTCGTAACTCAAGCCAGCTGGTGGAAAAAACCACTACAATTACACTGGAAAATAATGTTGTTGATGTATTGTGAGGCCATGATGGGACCAAGGAGGCAGGTTATGTCCTATAGTCGACTGATGCCACTGGTTAAAAGGTTATGCCATCAACACATACACATTGTGGATTCTGTTGTGTGGTCCGACCTGGGACCTCAGGGGCCACTGGAATCTCTGCATCAGCCGTGAGAGTGAAATAGCCAGGATCTGATAGCATGGTGGCCACCGGAATCTCCTCCTCCTCCTTGGCTGACTTCTTATCTTTCCTCTCCTTGGCAGACTTGGGTGACTGTGAGGGTAATGATGATTATTGTGAAATCCTGCAACCAGCAGCCTGTGGCTCCTTCAACCACTGGCTGGTGTCTGGTTGTAGGCTCGCAGACACTTTGCAAAGAAGTGTAAGTGTCCGAAGAACCCCTTCCTGGCAAGAGAAGCCCCAGGAAGGTGATCTGTCTCCAGCTGGGAGTTGCAGACCAATGTCTGCAGTGGATAGGAGGCCAATGATCCCAAAGTAGGTGTGGGGGAAGCAACAACAGGAGAGCCCCCAACCATCAGAGTGGCAGGCATGGTCGAGAGGACCTGAGGTCATTCTGCAGGGAGAATGGTGCTTTCCACAGTTAGCACAGTTGGAGGGAGAGACACAAGGAGTGTTCGCATGCAGTGGTCATCCACAATCTCTACAGATGGGGCTAGCGTTGCATTGCAAAGACATGAGTCCGAATTTCAAACACTTGAAACACAGCACCGGGGGTGGGGGGTGGGTGGGAGTGGACATATGGTTTTACATTGCATTGGATTATCATCACTTTGACCTTTTCAGGTGATGAATCACCCTCTAAGGCCAAGTTGAAAGCACTGGTAGCAACCTTACTGTCCTTTGCTCCCTATGGAAATGACAGACAAGGTGTGATCACCAGTATGTCACCCAACTTGTAACAAGTGAGCAGCACCTGTGACCAGGCAGGGATGCTGCTTTGATCAAAATTGACCCACTTTTCAGTCTAGAGATGGCTTCCACTTCCGCCAACTTGTCTTCTACGTTCTCCACAAGAATGAGGACTTTGTGGCCAAGAAGGAATCTCCATCTGCTCCTGGGCAAACCCACTCCGAACAGGGGCTCTCTTCATGGGCGTCACCCAGCCTCAGCAACGGCTAACTGGCCAGCAATCTGTTGCTCGGAGTCTCTGTGCCCCAGTCAGGATGGACACATACTCCTTGGCATGCATGGGGAGTTCTCAGCTCAGGCACAAAAGATGCAATCCCTACATCATCAGGTTACCAAACTGTGTAGGTACTTGATGAACACCACAAACAGGATGGCAACCAAGCTGGGTTTTGGGTGTATTACCTTAGCAAAGAGAGGGGTGCACAGGTGGAAAGGCACAAAGGTAGAGCATACACTGCATTGGGCGACCCTCCCTGCACGATCCACACTTCTGCAGAATTTTGAAAACTGGTGGCAGGTCATACCCAACAATGGGAACCATGTATATATTTAATGGGAAATTGTAGAAAACACCAAAGTGGAAACTCTAGTCCCAAATCATAAACTAGGTCCAAGCAGGCTCTACACCAAGATAAACATTTGATAGAGAGCTCAGGGGAAAGGGATAGTGGCAGTATAAGCTTGCAGCACGTAAAGGAAGTAATGCTGCAAAGGCTGTGGCCCCATTGGCACTCACAAAAGAGTATGAGCCCGCTGGGGAAGGGGGATATGTGGTCAGTAATTAAAGAAGTGTTATGATATCTCTCCATTGGTACTAACTCCAGTGTACTCCCTCATTCTGGTCTCTAGGAAGATGACTAAGCAGCAGTATTCTATGAGTTGCAGCTTGGAATGTCAGGGAGGTTGTCACAGGAGAATAATTCATTATGAGAAACATCAAACAAGTCAGAAGACTGAAAACAAGAGAAAAAATGAAGAGTGATAATGGGTACTTCTGGTAACACGAAGGGCCAGAAAGAGCAAGAGGTGAAAAAAAAACAACAATAAAAAGTGCCTGAGCATGCCTAACACACACTCTCTGATATTGCTAGACTGACTGCTACCAGTCCAAATTATAATTAATCTATAAAACTGGTGTTGGTAAGGGAGTAGTATGTAGAGCTGAACTGCAGAACACCTGCAATTATTTCAAAAGAACATGATGCTCGTGTGATGTTATGGTTTAAAGCTAATTCACTGTAATTAAAACCTAAACCTGTAACAGATTTCCTTCCAGCATGTGTATATCATACGAAGACATGAAAATAGAAGCTGTTGATGGTACTAAATTTCTGGGATTACATCTCAATAATAAATTCACTTGCGAAGCACATACCGTAGAAGTGCCTAAACAAGTCTCCATTTGCAGCGCAAATGATGTCAGATGCAGGAGATATAAATATAAAAATACTTTTGTACTTTGCTTACTTTCATTCTGTCATAGGGGATTATATTCTGAGGAAACTCAACAAATTGAGCAAAAGTTTTAAGAGTGCAAAACCTATTCAAGGAACTCTTGTATTCTAAACATTGTTTCTCAGTATATGTATTATTTAATGAAATTTGTTGCAAACAATGTGTCTCCATTTCCAATCAATAGATCAATACATAGTATCAATACTAGGAATAAGAACAATCTAATAAAGACCTAAAATCACTTACCTTGGTCTAAAAAGTGGTCCAATATCAAGAACACACATTTTCAATAAATTGCCAGTAACTATTAAAAACGTTTTGGTAGGCAACTCCTACTCTAGAGATGAATATGTTAGTAGGGAGTGTTAAACTAGTGCAAGTATAAATGTCTGTTAGACTTCACTTTTGACAGCACTTGGTCACAACAGTCAAGATTAGGTATTTTGTGTACGATAAATTTATTCACATGCAGAACTATGTTGCATTCAGACAGTGTACTAATTCTGTAAAGATTAGCAGTTCCAGTATCGTGTAATGTATTTGTGTATCTCGACGATCTCCTGACAAATGATCAGGGAAGTGAGTATTAAATTCAAATGTTCTATTTTTTAATGTTATATTTCTGAAATGTACCTCACCCACAAGAATCGTCTCATTTTTGGGTCTATAGAACGAAAACTGAATCTAATCTAATCTGACATACCATCTTGAAACTAATGCTGTGGCACATGTTGGAATAAAGCCTGTCGTCTGGGCTCCAAGACCATTCTTGAGCCATTCCAGCGACTGGTAGAGAAGATTGAGAAGACCAGCCTTGCACTTGGAGTTTCAACAAAGCTCACAGTTTGCAGCTTTGTCCCCAGAACTGATCATGGCCCTTTTGTTCTAATCGAGTGGAAAGACTGAACCAGAGACTTCGAAGGTTTCCTGACAAGCTAGGCTGCGACTTTCTGTACTTACACCATTGCGTTGAGAACTGTAGGAATCCCCTAAAGAGGACAGGTGAGCACCACACATCAGAGGCAGCTCCTCAGGTAGATGACACCCCCCCCCCCCTTTTTATCTGCGCTCAACTACTAAGGTCATTTGCGCCCAGTCACAAACGTTAGTGCACTAACAGCGTACAAAAAACAGAAGGGGCAACACCAGAAAGTACTTACAAAGACGCAGATAAACAAAATAGAAAAGTTTGATCTCTTTGGACAAGTCCGTCAACATAATAAAACTAAGGACACAAGCAAAAGCTCGAGCGTCATCAGCTAAAAGTTCCTGTAAGGTAGACGACAGACACAGGACAACACAAGAGTGAAGAAAACGGGGACAGGACAATAAAACATGGCGCGCCGTCAATGGATGACCACAGGGGCACTGCGGGGTGGGGGGGTCACCGGACAACAGGTAGCGGTGGCTAAATCGGCAATGCCCAATCTGCAACCTGGCCAAAATGACCTCCTCTCTCCAGGAAGGGTGTGAGGAGGTCGTCCAAGCCATCGGGATCGGTTTGATGGCCCTAAGCTTATTTTCATGGAGAGAGGACCAAGCCCCATGCCACAATGATGAAACGCGCCGACAGAGAACCCCACTAACATCAGTTGGTGGGACACAAAAGGAAGCTGTCCGAGGCAGGACAACAGCAGCATTGGCCATAGCATCAGCAGCTTCATTCCCAGGCACACCAACATGGCCATGAATCCACAAAAGGAGGACACGAGCGCCAGTATCGGCTAGCGACTGAAGGGACCGGTGAATTTGTTGCACGAGAGGGTGGCCCGAATATGGGCGTCGGGCTCTCACCCACTCGAAAAGTCGTAGGGAGGGTAAAATCAAGTTGCTGAAGCAGGCGACAAAAGCAAACTCCAGGAGGTAACAGGGCAGAGACATACAGCCCGTATTGGCACTCGAGAGAGTCATCAAAAAAAGGAGAAATATGACGGGTGGCTGGGCAGTGACATCAGTTGGCAGGCGTACCAACAAAGCAACATTTCACGACGGTAGTTTAGCAATAATTCAGCAGCTTCAGCATACAGACTCTGAACAGGGCTGGTGTAGAATGCTCCAGTCGCCAGACGTAACTCCCGATGGTGGATAGAGTTTAGACGGCGTAAGATGGACGGCCGGGCAGAGGAGTAGACAAAGCTTCCATAATCCAGCTTGGATTGGACAATGGACCGATATAAGCGGAGCAGGACCAGTCTATCTGCTCCTCATGACGTACCACTGAGAACAAGGAGGACATTTAGGGAACGGGCACAACGAGCAGCCAAATAAGATATGTGTGGGGACCAGCAAAGTTTCCTGTCAAAAGTAAGACCTAAAAATTTTGTCGTCTCCACGAATGGGAGAGCAATGGGACCGAGATGTAAGGATGGTGTAAGAAACCGTTTGTAACACCAGAAGTTTATACAGACCATTTTCTCACCAGAAAAACGGAAACCGTTAGCGACACTCCAGGAATATAGACGGTCTAGACAACACTGAAGACAGCACTCCAGGAGCCATGTTCTCCGAGTGCTGCAGTAGATCGTAAAGTCGTCCACGAAAAGGGAGCCTGAAACGTCAGCTGGAAGGCAATCCATTATTGGATTGATAGCTATGGCAAAAATGGCCCTGGGGCACCCCATTCTCCTGGTGAAAGGCATCTGACAAATCAGAATCCACACGTACCCTGAACATTCGATCCATTAAAAATGCATTAATAAAAAGAGGGAGGCGACCACGAAGGTCCCAAGCGTGCATGGTGCGGAGAATGCCTGCCCTCCAACAGGTGTCGTAAGCCTTCTCCAAATCGAAGAACACAGCCACCGTCTGGCACTTACGCAAAAAGTTGTTCATAGTGAAGGTCGACAAGGTAAGTAGGCAGTCAACAGCAGAGCGGCGCCTACGAAAGCCACATTGGACACTGGTAAGGAGGCGTTGAGATTCAAGGAGCCAAACCAATCGAGAATTTACCATGCACTCCATCACTTTGTAGACGCAGCTGGTAAGGGAGATGGAGCGATAACTGGAAGGAAGGTGTTTGTCCTTTCCTGGTTTGGATATGGGAACAACAATCGCTTCACGCTAGCAGCGTGTGGGAACATGACCTTCAGTCCAGATGCAATTATAGGCACAAAGAAGAAAGCCTTTACCGGCAGGAGAAAGGTTCTTCACCATCTGAATATGGATACCATCGAGCCCCGGAGCAGAAGATCGGGACTGGGCGAGTGCACTTTCGAGTTCCCATACAGTGAAGGTGGCATTGTAACTTTCATGATTGAAAGACTGGAAAGAAGGTGGCCGTGCCTCCTCTGCTTGTTTTCGGGAGAGGAAGGCAGGGTGGTAATGGGCAGAGCTCGAAACTTCCGCAAAAAAGCAGCCGAAGGCATTTGAGAAATCCTCAGGATCCACAAGGACCTCATTCGCTACAGTCAGGCCAGAAATCGGGGAGGGGACCTTGGTGCCAGTTAGCGGGCGCAGGCCACCCCAGACAACTGAAGAAGGAGTAAAACTGTTGAATGAGCTCGTGAAAGCCACCCAGCAAGCCTTTTTGCTTTCTTTGATAACATGATGACATTGTGCACGGAGTCGTTTGTAATTGATACAGTTCGCTACCATAGGGTGGTGTTGGAAGGTGCATAAAGCATGTCGCCGAGCACGAATAGCGTCGCTGCATGCTGTAATCCACCAGGGGACTGGGACTCGACATGGAGAAGAGGAAGTACGAGGGATGGAATGGTCGCCAGGGAGGTGAAAAGCCCCCAGTCGGCTTTGGAGATGTTCCAGCTAGTGGAACGCAGAGAGGGGGTGTGATGCAGGAAATGGATTACGCA
Organism: Schistocerca cancellata; assembly: GCF_023864275.1. Classification (NCBI taxonomy): domain Eukaryota; kingdom Metazoa; phylum Arthropoda; class Insecta; order Orthoptera; family Acrididae; genus Schistocerca; species Schistocerca cancellata. The sequence goes on from NC_064628.1 coordinate 150,091,177, forward strand.
GGGGAAATGGTTGCTCGAGTATGTGTCAGACAGAGCATAACACTCGAACCGACGTGCAAGTTGGATAGTGGACATTGAGAGGTCCAAGTGGGAATAGGTATGCGTTGCGTCCGAAAGGAAGAGAGGTGCACCAGTATTTAGGCAGACTAGATTGAGGTAGCTGAAAAGGTCTGCCAAGAGGGAGCCTCTTGGGCAGGATGCTGGAGAGCCCCATAGGGGATGGTGGGCATTAAAATCTCCAATCAACAAAAATTGTGTAGGAAGCTGAGCAATCAGTTGTATCATGTCTGCACTAGTAAAGGCAGACGATGATGGAGTGTAAACAGTACAAATGGAAAATATGAAAGTGGGGAGAGTAATTCGGACGGCAACTGCCTGGCGATCTGTGTGCAATGTGATTGGATCGTAGTAGACATCATCCCGAACCAGCAACATGACCCCTCCATGAGCCGGAATACCTGTCACAGGGGGTAGGTCAAAATGCACGGAGGTATAGTGTGCCAAGTAAATATGATCGCATGGGTGTAACTTTGTTTCTTGGAGACCTACGAAAAGTGGGCAGCGCATTCGAAGGAGCAATTTTAGTTCCTCTCGGTTAGACCGAATGCCGCGAATATTCCATTGAAGAAGTGCCATTATGAAAATTAAAAGAAAAAGAAGACACAAGAAAGGGTCACCTCGATGGCCGCTGAGGGCCTGGCTTCGAGGGAACACTGCTGCTGCAATCGATAGGTGGTGAGTCATGGTCAATCAACTCAACAGTTGCGTCTGCCACCTTCCTGAGCTGGTCAGGAGGGGCAGCTTCCTCTGCCGGTGAAAGGCCAGATGATGCGGCTTGGTGAAACTGAAGATGGTCGGGGGGCGGCAACCGCTGGGTGGCGCAGGAGAAGAAACGCGCCTCGGCGGAGATGGAGAACTCTCTTTCTTTGTCTTTTTCTCTCTTCTTTCTATGGGCCTTCTTTGAAGAATTATGTTTTGTCTACAGAACAGTTGATGGCTGTGAAGTTTGTGTACGCAAGAAATCTTTGCGTGTCTGTTCTTTTTTGAAGGTCCGAGTATCTGATTTAGAGGTCCTTGTCTTAGCAGTAGCAGATGATGATGTTTGAGCCTTAGGGTTGGTGGGAGGAACAGGAGACGTTGATCGGGCGATCTTAGCACTGGCCGATCTGACGACCGAATCGCTAAATGTTAGATCACGTCTGTGTAGCTACCTCCCTGGTAGGCCAAGGAGAGGCGAGAACAGTACTGTATTGACCTGCCAGAAGCACAGTGGGCTTTCTGCTATTGAATAACTTGCGAGCAGCTGAGGTTGACACCTTCTCTTTCACTCAAATTTCCTGTATACGTTTCTCATCTTTGTAAACGGGGCAGTCGCGAGAAGAGGCAGCACGGTCGCCCATGCAGTTGATACAACGAGGCAACAGAGAGGGACAGTCACCCTCATGGGCATCCCTGCCACAGGTAACGCATTTAGCCGCACTTGAACAAGACTGCCGTGTATGGTTAAACCCCCGACATTGGTTAACACCTTATAGGGCTGGGTACATACGGCCTAACAGAAATGATCTCATAACCTGCTTTAATTCATGAAGGCAATTGCACATTGTTGAATGTCCGGAATATGGTTCGGGTCAGTATGAGGTCCTTGTCGACCCGTTTCATGACCCGATGGACAGCGGTCACTCCCTGATCAGAGAGGAAAGACAGAATCTCCTCATCAGTGAGATTATTTGGGCAACACTCAGTATCAGAGATGGGCATAAAATTATTATTGGATCCTTCTATCACCCACCACTCATCTCTTGTTGTGACTGAAAACTTTTAGAGAAAAGGCTCAATTCATTTGCACGTAAGTTCCCCAATCTACTGTAATCATTAGTGGAGACTTTAATCATCCAACAAGTAGTTGGGAAAACAACAGCTTTGTTAGTGGGAGACGTGATAAGACATCCTGCGAAACTTTACTAAATACCTTCTCTGAAAGCAACCTACAACAGATAGTTAGGAACGCCACTCATGATGGAAATATATTGGATCAAATGGCAACAAATATACCTGACCTCTTTGAGGAGACCGCATCGAAACTGGTATCAGTGACCATGTCGTGGTTGTGGCAACAATGATTACCAAAGTATAAAGGACAAATAAAACAAGTGGAAAGATATAAATGTTCAGAAAACTAGATAAAAAACCAATACTTTCATATCTCAATGAGGAATGTGAAACTTTCAGCACAGGGCAGTAGCACGTACAGGAACTCTGTCTCAAGTTTAAAAGAATAGTTAACCATGCACTGGACAGATATGTACCTAGCAGAGCAGTTCATAATAGGAGGGAACATCCATGGTATAGAGTCACTGTAAAGAAACAGACCACTGCATAATACGTGTAAATCAAAGCATGGGGCTATAGATACAGGGATGCTGAATGAAAAGCATTTGGCTGTCAAGAGAGCAACGTGTGAAGTCTTCAATGATTACCTTAGCATGATACTGTCAAATGATCTTTCACAAAACCCAAAGAAATTCTGGTCATATGTAAAGGCTGTTAGTAGGATCAAAGTTAAGTGTCCAGTCCCCAGGAAGTGAAACAGAGTAGCAAACCAAACACTGAAATGCTTAACTCCATTTTCAAATTTCCTTTACAAAAAATATGCAGGAGAATTGCCCCACTTTAATCCTGGTACCACTGAAAAGATGACTGATATTAAGTAGTGTTTAAGGCATTGAGAAACAACAAAATTCATTAAAACTGATAACAGACAAGGGACCTATCAGATCCTATACAGAGTTGCAGCTGAGTTAGCACCTCTTCTAAGTATAATCTGTCACAGACCCCTCGAACAAAAAACCGTGCCCAGTTCTTGGGAAAAGGCATAGGTTACACCTGTCTACAAGAAGGGTAGTGTGTTGGGACCCTCGCTATTCAAATGTATACACTAGACTCTCACTAACCCGGCCCTCAGTAGTCCAGCCTCTCAGTAATCCGGCACACATCCAAAAACATGTGCACAATAAATTATCATGTGTAACAATGCTTTGTTATAGAATGCTTTATATACTGTATTTGACATTGTAGCTTTCTTTACAGTTCAGAATCATGTCTTCTAAAAGGACACACGTTACGAAGACCTCAAAGCAGAAGCTCAAAATTTTAGATAAATTAAATCGAAGTTCTTCACAGAAAGCCATTGCTGCTGAGTTCAGTGTTGGACAAGCAACTATTTATGACATCAAAAAGAAAGACGATGTTATTCGACAATGCTCAACGCAAATGGATAGTGAGTTGGGAAAACTGAAGGCGACAATGCTCAACGCAAATGGATAGTGAGTTGGGAAAACTGAAGGTTATGCAAAAGAGTGAGAATGAAGAACTGGACGTAGCTATTTATAGATGGTTCGTACAACAATGCAGTGAAGGAATTCCAGGCAGTCGCCCGATTACAAAGGAAAAAGTAGCTGCGTTTAACAAAGAACTCTGGCGGTAGTAACTTGTTTGTCAGCTGCTGAATGCCATGTCATATTTCCAGTTTGATAGCCAACCTTCGCTCACTGCAGTCACCTGTGTAAATCGCTCAGCTAACAATAAGGATGCTGATGATATTTTAAGCAAGATACGGAAGATAACAGAGGAAGAAGATTTAACTGCTGATGCCTTGTAGAAAGCTGATGAAGCAGGACTTTTACAAGATGCTTCCTTCAAAAACATTAGTGCCAAGAATGAGAAGAAAGCTTGTGGTTACAAGCAACAGGAACAGCGTGTAACATTAATGGCATGTTGTAATGCAAATGGGAGTCATAAACTACCGCTTATGGTGATTTAAAAATCCCAACATCCACGTTGTTTTCAACACACTGACATAAATACTCTACCAGTGCAGTATTGGCTCATAAGAAAGCATGAATTGACAGACAAATATTCTCTCCATGGTTCCATGAAATGTTTGTACCAGCAGTGAGAAAAGAGAGAAAGAAGAAAAAGCTTCCACTGAAAGATATCCTAATAATTGACAATGCTCCCAGCAATCCTTCAGATGTTTCTCTAAAGTCCGATGGTATACATGTACAAGTACTCTTTCTCCCACCCAATGTGACAGCCCTAATTCGGCCCATGGACCAGGGAACTTTGGATTCAAACATCATTATCGACATTCACTTCTTGTATCTTTGCTCTACAAAAGTGAAAATGACTATCAAGACTACACTGAACACGTGGAAAGCAATTAATATATGTGATGTTGTTTTCCAAGCAGCCGAGGCATGGGATAAAGCGGAGAGCGCTACCATAATGAAGAGCTGGAGAAAATTGTGGCCATCCATTGATGCCGCATTGGATCCAGTAGTGAGCGACCGCGATGAGCCAGTCAATTCAGAATTATTCATTACTTTGTACACTGACATGTTCCTCAATCTTCCATGAGGACAAGAAATTGATGATGATGTTACTAAGTGGCTGAATGAGGAAAACTGTGATATGGACCTAACTTTAAAAGATGAAGAAATAAACAAAAGCATGCAAGAAAGTAATGATGAAAGTGATGAAGAAGAGGACAAAGGAGGGGAGAGCATGAAGGTTTCTCACACTGCTGGTGCTGAAGCTACCGAGCTCTTCCTGGAGTACATTCTGCAACAACCAGATACATGCTTGTAAAGCAGTTGCATGATAAAGCATGCCCCCTTTGCGTATCATCACTGCGACAGTTAAAAATTAGGGACATGTTTCATAGTGAGTGATACGACTGTATAATTATGTACAGTATAAACTCGAGGACCAAGTTTTCTTTGAAAATTAATGTATTTTTGGATTTAATAAAGTATATCCTCATGTTTTAAAACTGCATCCTTCGGTTTAATAAAGTACAGTACACTATATCCCCTATGCTTTCAAAATAAATAAAAAACAAAATAAAAGAATAAAATAAATTTCAGACACTCAATAAACAGGCACTTCCGCTAATCTGGCACCCATATGTGCCAGATTAGTGAGAGTCTAGTGTAATAATGATCTTGCAGACACTACCAATAGTAAAATCATGGTTTTTTTTTTTTTTTCAGATTATGAAGTTATCTACAATGAAGTACTATCTGAAAGAGGCTCCATAAATTTTCAGTCAGATCTTGATAAACCTTCAGCATGGTTCAGATATTGGCAACTTGCTCTAAAACTTCAGAAATGTAAAATATTGCACTTCACAAAACAAAAAAGTGTACTATCCTACCACTATACAACTGGAGAGCCACTAGTGGAATCGGCCAACTCGTACAAAAACCTGGATGTAACCTTTGTAGGGTAACGAAATGGAATGATCATATAGGTTCAACAGTACTGGGAAAGTGTAATCAGTCTACAAAGGAGATTGCTTAAGTGTGTGCACCCCGTAAAAGATAGGACTAATGGGGAATACTGAATGTATCTAGAGAAGGACAGCATGTATCATCACAGGTTTTTTTTTTTTTACAAAGTTTCAAGAACATGTTTTAATGATTACTCTAGAAACATATCCCCATGCATCACTCACAAAGGGATCGTGAGGATAAGATCAGAATAATTACTGCACACACAGAGGCATTCAAACAATCATTCTTCCTGCACTCCATACATGAACAGTACAGGAAGAAACGCTAATAACTGGTACAATGGAATATACCCTCTGCCATGCACCTCACGGTGGTTTGCAGGACACAGATGTAGATGTTGGTTGGTTGGTTGGTTGGTTGTTTGTTTGATGTTTAAGGGACCAAACAGCAAGGTCATCAGTCCCTTGTTTCAATTATGCTCCATTCCGCTAATGGGACATCTTAGTAAAGTCAGAACAATAAAACGGAAAAAGGTAAAAACGTAAAAGGGCAGTCATGTTGTCATTGGTAAAAAACAAAATGAGGGAAGTCGGCAAGAGAACGAACCCAAAACTATGCTGAAGCAGCATAGGCAAGACCACCTGTGACGTAAAATGTACAACTGCTAGAATGTGGAAAGTACGTATGGCAATAGAAAGACTAACCAAGCCTTAAAAAAAAGGGTAAAAACAGAGTAAAAGGGGATTTCGGTCAGGGAGGTGAATCGGGACTCTCCGAACACTGCTTACAGTGGGAGACACCCAAACACTCACCGCCCTGCCCCAACACCAGAGAGAGATTAAAAACCTTAAAACTGAGAATAAAAACCACTTTCCCAGAGGAAACCGAGAACCAGAGAGACCATTCGGGAATCGTCAGCCAACATCAAAGGTAAAGTGTGGGGAAGTCTGTACTTAGCACGCAGAGCCAAAAGAAGGGGGCATTCAACCAAAATGTGGGCTACTGACTGGAGGGCTCCACAACCACATAGTGGGGGTAACTCATCACGCAAAAGAAAACCATGGGTCAGCCTGGTATGGCCAATGCGGAGACGACACAGTGTGGTCGAGTCCTTTCGGGAGAGGCGAAAGGAAGAACGCCACGGGCCTGGTGTCAGAGATAGAGCTCTGGATCAGGGTGGATCGTAGTATGGCGCAGAAGTGGACCACTCGTGATTTTAAAGGAGAGAATTTAAACCCGTGTGAGAGGGTCCATGCAGAGGCACGCCGTATAACTACCTGGAGCTGCCGTTCTGCAGATGCCATCGAGGAGGAACTAACCCAAATGCAGAAATCATCCACATACAGGACAGGGGCGACCAAGGGACCGTCAGAGGCCACAAGTCCATCGATAGCAATGAGGAAAAGAAGGACACTCAAGACAGAACCCTGTGGGATGCCCGTCTCCTGGGTCCGGGGAGAACTAAAAGCAGTACCAACTCGAACTCTGAATGACTGATGGATCAGGAACTGGCGGATAAAAATTGGGAGTGGGCCCCGAAGACCCCACTGATGAAGGGTAAGTAAGATGTGATGGTGCCAGGCCGTGTCATAGGCCTTGCGAAGGTCAAAAAACACTGCAACCAAATGGCGGCGCTGGGAAAAAGCCTGCCGAACTGCGGATTCCAAGCGAAGTAAATAATCGATTGGAGACCGTCCCTCTCGAAAGCCACACTGGTAAAGGGACAATAGATCCCGAGATTCGAGGACCCAATTGAGCTGACGGGCTACCATCCGTTCAAGTAACTTACAAACAACATTGGTCAAACTAATTGGCCGATAGCTGTCAACAGATAGGGGGTTCTTACAGGACAGGAACCACAATGCTATCCCTCCACTGAGAAGGGAAGTCACCCTGGAGCCAGATACAGTTAAACACCTGAAGAAGATGTTGCCATTGTGGAGCACTGAGATGTTGAAGCAGTTGGTTATGAATGGAATCCGAGCCAGGGGCCGTATCATGAGAAGAAGATGGAGCAGAAAGAAATTCCCATTCAGTAAAAGGTTCGTTGCAAGATTCTGACTCACAAGGGGTGAAACATACGATGGAAGCTTCAGCCCGCTGTTTTTGATGAAGGAAAGCAGCTGGATAGGAGGCTGACGCTGATGCCACTGCAAAATGGGTCGCAAGATGTTCTGCAAGAACTAATGGGCCCGTACAAATGCCATCTGGGATGTGAAGGCCTGGGAGGGTGGACTGCCGATGGCAACCTTGGAGAGAGCGAAGTGTAGCCCACACCCGTGACAGAGGGACAGTAGAAGCAAGGGAAGAAACGAATCGTTCCCAACATACCCGCTTGCTCTGTTTGATTAAATAACGGGCTTTAGCGCGGAGGCGTTTAAAGGTGGGAAGGCTGGCTACAGATTGGTGCCTCTTAAAGTGTTGCAAAGCTCGACGGCGATCACGGATGGCAATGGCAATAGCAATGGCCGTACTCCACCACGGGACTTGCTGGCGACGAAATGGTCCAGATGAGCGCGGGACAGCAAGGCTAGCAGCGCGAACAATCGCGTCAGACACGTCACGTAGGACGTCATCAATAACAACCCGACAAAGAGGGAGAAAACACGACCTGTGCAGTGTAAAGAGGCCAATCGGCGCATTGGAAAGACCAACGAGGTAACCTGTCCATCGGGGAGCGGGAAGGGAGCATGATAATCAACGGGAAGTGGTCACTATCACAAAGGTCGTCGTGTGGCGACCAGTGTAATGAAGGGAGGAGAGAGGGAGAAGAAAGAGAAAGATCAATGGCAGAAAAGGTACCATGACCGGCACTGAAATGAGTAGGGGAGCCATCATTAAGAAGGCACAGGTCGTGGTCTGCAATAAATTGGTCTATAAGAAGACCTCTTCCAGATGGAAAGGCACTGCCCCACAAGGGATGATGAGCATTAAAATCCCCAAGGAGGAGGAAGGGAGGAAGAAGTTGCTGAAGAAGGGCAGTTAAGGCAGCAGGTGTAAGAGTCCTGTCAGGAGGGAGATAAAGATTGCAAACTGTGACCGCAGAGTCTAAGTGGACCCTAACAGCAACTGCTTCCAATGTAGTTTGAAGAGGAATCCACGTGCTAGCAATGTCTGTACGGACCAACGTACAAACGCCACCAGAAGCCCGCAGGGGTCCGACCCGATTTCGACAGAAAACACGGAACCCACGGAGGGTCGGTGAGAGAGCATCAGTAAAATGAGATTCCTGGAGAACCACACAAGCTGCAGAGTAGGACGAAAGAAGGGATTTCAATTCCGGAATGTGACGATAGTATCCATTACAATTCCATTGGAGAACCACGGAACGATGGTTTAAATGGGGGCTGAACAAGCTAAATCCAGTCATACCGCCGGGTCCCCACCTGTCACCGACAAGGAGGGGGCGACATCCATGAACGACAGGTCAGAATCCGGTTGTGAAGACTACATCTACATCTACATCCATACGCCGCAAGCCACCTGACGGTGTGTGGCGGAGGGAAGGGACCTCCGGTGACACCAGAGGCTCTTTGTCCCGAGACTTATGTTTCTTCTTCTTTTCAGTCTGAGATTGAGGAGGGCTGTGTGGCATAAAGGAGCCAGCTGCAGCAAGATCAGGAACAGAAAGAGACCGGGCGACCTCGGGGCCGACAGAGCCCGGCTCTCGCAGTCGTCGCGCGGCAGCAGACCTTTGGCCTGGAAGGTGCCGGGAAGGGGCATCCCGGGAGAGGCGCCCTTGACCGGCAGACGGTGAAGGAGTGGGACACTTCTCCGGCTGGGGAGGGGGAGCAGCGCCCATAGGAGAAGGTGTGGGAGCCGCAGGGGAGGGGGGGAGGAGAGGGGTCCAGGATGGGAGTAAGGAAGGCGGAGAAAGGGGTGAAGATGTAACCAAGGCGTAACTAGATGTCATGGACACAGGGTGAAGTCGTGCATATTTCTTACAGGCCTCTGTGTAGGTTAAACGATCGAGGGACTTATACTCCTGTATCTTTTTTTCCTTCTTATATACTGGGCAATCTTGTGAATGTGAAGAATGACTACCATGACAATTTACACATACAGGAGGGGGAACACAGGGACTCCCCTCATGGAGTGGACGTCCACAGTCACCACAGAGAGGGGCCTGGGAACAGCGGGAAGACATGTGGCCAAAACGCAAGCACTTAGAACACCTCATAGGAGGTGGGATGTACAGCTTCACATCACAGCAATAGACCATAATCTTAACTTTCTCAGGGAGGGTATCCCCTTCAAAGGCGAGGATAAAGGCACCAGTATCAATACGATTGTCTTTAGGACCCTTCTGATCACGCCGAACAAAGTGAACACCCCGCCGTCCAAGATTGTCCCGAAGTTCCTCATCAGTTTGAAGGATGAGGTCCCTGTGAAAAATCACACCTTGTACCATATTTAGAGACTGGTGGGGGCTAATGGACACAGGAATTGTGCCAAGATGGTACAGGCATGAAGGGCCACATATTGGGCAGCTGAAGCAGTTTTTATCAGCAACGAACCCGACTGCATCTTGCTCAGGGAGTCCACTTCGCCAAACTTGTCTTCAATGTGTTCCACACAAAGAATAAAGGTTTGGTATTGGTGAAAGTATCTCCATCAGTCCTGGTGCAAACTAGATAACGGGGGAAAGGTTTTGCCCCTAGCCGACGGGCCTGACCCTCTTCCCAGGGGTTAGCCATGGAAGGGAAGGCCGAAGGAGCAAGAGAAGCAGCACTTGAGGAATCAGTTCCACGCAGAGAGACGGCCGCAGAAGAACGGCCAGAGTTCTGGACCCGTATGCATTTCATTTGCATAGCGTCCGCCCTGATACCACCCACTCCGATCAGGGGCTCTCCTCACGGGCGTCACCCAGCCACAGCAAGGGCCGTCTGGCACGGCGGCCATTGCCGGGAGTTCCGATGCTCCACGATGACGAGCAACCACTCCAAGGCATGCATGAGGAAGTCACAGCTCAGGTATCAGAAGTGTGATCCCTGTGTGTTCAGGGGGCTCAACCAAAAGGGTACATAGCGACCCCACCACACGGGCTGGCTACCGTGCTGGCTATGCACCCTAGTATCAGACAACGACGTGAAAGAAAAGTTGGAATGTACTAGGAGGTCGCACGTCGGAGACACTAGGTAAGGTGCTCTTCCCCAAATGGCTCACATTATGGAGGAGAAATTTTGTAATGGAGGTCAAATGCCAAAAGGAGGAGATGATTATGCAACAAAGCCGAATTGGAAAACCAACAGAACCAGGTGGATAGTGGGGACCAACATAAGCAAGGACACAAAGAGCGGGAGAGGAGAGGGCGAGGGGAAAGGAGCAAGGAGGGGAAAGGAGGGGAAGGGAAAGGAAATGCAGCCATGGAGAGAAAGAAGGCTGCAATGGCTCAGGGCCCCGTGCTCGCCACGCACGTATCCACAAAAGAGTTGTGGACCCCCTGGGGGGCAGATGTAGATGTAGAACTCATACCATGGTTGGGTGATTGGTTTACAAAGGAGAGTAAGGGATCAAATTGTGAGGTCATCGCCCCTTATTCCAACAATTATACACGACTGAGAACAAAACAAATGAGACTTACATCACGATAGGAGAACAACAAATGCTAAAACAAGAAAACCACAGACGCAAGAAACAAGTAGAAGGAATTAAAACAACAGAGCAGATGACAATGGCAGGCTGATCATGAGAATAAAAACAAAGGATAAGCCAGCCACTCTGCGACACATTAAAACCTCCAGCTTAAAAGCACTAGGGCGGAGGACACAGAGGGACAAAGGACATGCGCTAAAACTTATACAGGATGATAAAACCCACCGTCATGCATAAAATGTAAAACTAAATCAGCCAATGAGGCATTGTCAGACAAAACGAGCGGCAACGAGTCCAGTAACTGAAGATTCTGTCACAGGGCAGCCAAAGAAGGACAGCCCACGAAGATATGGGCCACTGTCAGCCGGGCGCTGCACCGACACTGAGCTGGGTCATCACAGCGCAGGACGTAGCCATGTGTCACCCAAGCGTGGCCAATGCGGAGCTGGCAGAGAACCACAAGTCCCTGCAAGATGCCCCTTGGAGGACCGCCACACATTCATAGTCTCCTTAATGGCACACAGTTTGTTGTGCGTGCTGAGCTGCTACCATTTCATCTCCCAAAGCTAAAAACCTTGCGGCGTAGTACTGAATGCAGACCAGTTGCAAAGAAGCTGATCTCCACAAGCAGTTTCCACGCAGCCTGTTTGGCCAGCCTGTCTGCAAGTTTTTCCTGGGATTCTGACATGACCTGAGGTCAAGACAAACACCATTGGATGACCGGACCATTCCAGGGGATAGATTGACTCCTGGATGGTCGCTATCAAAGGATGACAAGGGTAGCACTGGTTGATAGCTTGTAGGCAGCTCAATGAGGCAGTATTCAGAAGAAACGATTCCCCAGGGCATGAACGGATGTGCTCAAGAGCACAAGACATAGCCACCAGCTCGGCAGTGAAAACAACACAGTCATCGGGCAAGGAATGCTATTCAATATGTTCTCCATGGACTTACAAAATGCTGACATGAGCATCAGCCATTGAGCCGTCAGTATAAACCGCTTTGTGGCCTCAGTACTTGTCAAGAATCGAGAAAGTGGCAGCAGAGCGCCGCGGGGTTAATTGAATCTTTAAGGTCATGTGAAAGGTCCAAGTGAAGCCGCGGCCTATGTGTACACCATGGAGGTGTATGTGAATGGACCTCAAGTATAGGTTGAGGTCCAAGTGAAGCCGCGGCCTATGTGTACACCATGGAGGTGTATGTGAATGGACCTCAAGTATAGGTTGTAAAGGCAAGGACTCCAGTTCAGAAAGAAGGAATCGGACACAAACTGCAATTGGAAGCCCTGACCTGGCCCGCCGATGCAGGAGATGAACTGCCGTGAGTGGGAAAAGGAGACGGTGATTCGGATGCGCAGGAGAACTACAAATGTGTGCTACGTAACTGGCCAGCAGATGTGCACGCCTAACCTGCAATGGAGGCATTCCGGCTTCCACAAGGACGCTGATCACCAGACTCGTCCTAAAAGCTCCTGTCGCTAGGGAAACATCACAGTGGTGCACTGAGTCAAGTAAATGCAACACTGAGGGTGCCACCAAACCATAAACCACACTCCCATAGTCAAGGCAGGATTGAACAAAAGCTCAGTAGAGCTGCTGCAGCATAGAGCGATCTGCACCCCAGTTGGTGTTGCTCAGGCAGCGGAGGGCACTGAGGTGCTGCCAGCACTTCCACTTAAGCTGATGAAAGTGAGGAAGCTAACACAATCGGGCGTTGAAATCCAGTCCTAAGAATCTATATGTCTCCGCTACAGTGAGTGGATCATCTTTAAGATAAAGTTCTGGTTCTGGATGAACGGTACAACGCTGACAGAAGTGCATAGCACAAGACTTTGAGGCCAAAAACTGGAAACTGTGGGCCAGAGCCCATGACTGCACCTTGTGGATGGCTTCCTGTAGGCACCGCTCAGCAACACCAGTACTGATGGAGCAGTATGAAATGCAGAAGTTGTCTGCATACAGAGAAGCTGTGACGGACGGCCCTACAGCTGCTGCTAGACCATTAATGGCCTCTAAAAATAAGAAATACACTCAATACAGAGCCCTGCGGGACCCCATTCTCCTGGATATGGGGGAACTATGGGAAGCACCAACTTTGACATAGAAAGTACGAGGCAACAGGAAATTTTGGATAAAAATCGGGAGCAGGCCTCTGAGACCCCACTTGCATTATGTTCTAAGGATACGATGTCGACAGGTCATGTCATGTCGTAAATCACAAAAGACAGCAAACAGATGTTGGCGTCTGGAAAAGGCTGTTTGGATGGCAGACTTGAGGGGCAGAAAGCAGGTGTAACGCTTAAACAGTTGCCGTAGCTCAACCAAGCGGTGGAAAAAACCGCCGCAATTCCACTGGAGGATGACGTCATCATGAGACTGGGAAGGCACAGAACATTCAATGAGGTAGTTTATGTCTAAGGGTCACCTGCTAAGAAAGACTTTTTGCCTGAACAGTCTATATCCATTGTGTCTGAGGGTCTGGCGAGATCTAGTTCCTCAGTGGACACCAGAATTTCTACCTCATTCGCAGATGCAGCGGTGTTGTGGGCGCCACCACAATTCCCTTGGTCTTGGGGATCTTCCTTTTGGATTTCTCTCGCTGCTCCTTAGGCTTCCCGGGCTGGGAGCACTCCACTGATTCAGTCTTCAGGACTGAGGATGAGCATGAAACCCTACAACCAGCTACTTTTGGGCTATTCAGCCACTCGTGGGTGTTATCTTTCCCACTAACAGAAACCTGGGAAGGAAGTGACCCAAGTGACCCCCTCCTAGCAAGAGCCGAAGTAGACTAACGCTTCTCCAGCTCAGAAGTGGGGACTGATATCCGCTATGGTTGGGGGGGGGGGGGGGTTGCTCCCAAAGTAGGGGGTGTGGAACCAACAGGGGGAGGGGGGGCGGGAGAGCCCCTCATCATCAAGGTGGCAGGTGTAGTCTCTGTTCTCGTAGTGGCGGCATATGAGGAGGTCATAGCCACAGGATGTAGGTGCTCAAATTTCCTCTTAGCCTCAGTCTATGTCAGTCGGTCCAGAGTCTTACAGTCCACGATTTGTAGACTCTGTTTCAAAGTGAAGATGTTTCCAGTGACAACTTCTTGCGTTCTAAATGTTTTGACAGAAGAACAACAATGATAGTATCTGAACAAGGTGAAGCCTGCCACGGCACAGATGATGCAGATTTTGCAACAATAGAGGAGTAATTAAATACCCTGAATAAGTCAACTACAGAGGTAGGTGTTAGCCCTGTTAAGAAACCATGATCAGCGAAGTCGAGTCAAACTCTATGCATTAAGAAAGTGCAGACAAATTACTAAAGCTATGGATGAATACACTACAGCAAAACTGACCATAATCTTCAAAATACAAATTCCATCTTCAGAAGAAAATGAACCAAAGCACTCTTGTATATCTTGCCAGGAATTTTTCACAAATATCAATTCAGCTAATAAATATTGTGCACCCTACAGTGAAAAGGTGCAAGTTTTAACTATTATTCCAGATACATTTTCAAAGAACACAATTTTGAACCACACTGAATCAGTATTAAAGTACGTGGTAGACACATCAAGTAATGTGATATCTGTAAAAGGAGTCTATGGAAGATCAGATCCCTATTATGGTCAGCCTGTAGAAGCAGTCCAAGTTCAAATAGTGCCGTATTTTACCTGGAAGATAAATGGGGCCATTCTCACCAGAGTGTCAACAAAAGACACTAAAACTGGAACAGTTGCAGGTCAAAAAGTTGTCAAAGTGAAGAGGTATATGACTGGCAGTATTAAAGAAACTTTTGCAATTTATAAGAGGAACTATACAAGTTCACATATTGGAAGATCAAAATTTTATGCACTATGACCTAAGTGGGTAGTTCCACACTCACCTAGGGATGTCTATTTATGTGTGTACAGTGCAAATTTTGAACTTTATGTGGTAACTTTGTAAAAATTACTGGAGCACGTGACATGACACCTGGGCTGGGTGTGTGAAGTAATTAGTAGTCTGAGATTTAAGTTAGAGACTTGTTTGTTTCAAGAATGTGGTGACTGCCCTGGAAAGGGAGGAGGACTGTCTTTCCAAACACTTGGCCTGGAAGGTGTAGCAGGTAACTCTGCAGGAATTACATATGAGACATGGGAGACAAATAAACTAATTAAGAAAACTGTTGCCTTTGACAGTTTCATTGATGAACTTAGTAAATGGTCAGTGAAAGCAGTAACACACCAGCATCTGAAGAAATTGCAACAACACATTGCAGAAGTGAAAGGGTGTGTACAGGCTGAAGAACTATGTTTAGTGCTTCACTGAAATTTTGCTGAGAACTGGTATGTAATTCACCCATAAGAAGTACAAGTGTATCATTGGAGTAATGACCGTGTTTCAATGTTTACAGGAGTGACATATTTTCAAAACAAGACCACAAGTGTTGCAGTTACAGGTGATGACACAGGACATGACTCATCACATGCTTTGCTAGCAATGCGCAAAATTCTTCAACTGCAAATGGGACAGAGAATCATCGTCATTTCTGATGGTGCTCATAGTCATTTTAAAAATCATTACCAGCTGTTTGAATGGAGTAAGTCACTTGTGCCAGCTGACTGGGTATACAGTGCTACTGGTCACGGGAAGGGGCCTTGTGATGGTGTAGGAGGCCTGCTGAAGCACCATGACATAAAACATAATCTTTCCAGACCAAATATAGCTGCGATTCAGAATGCTGAGTATTTTACGAGAGTCGTGAAATATTACACATCCACAGCCCTCATTCTTTTGTCCAAAGAGGCAATTGAAGAATTCCATGAGCGGAAAAGAGAAGAATGGTCCAAACAAACTACTCCTGTGAAAGGAATTCAGAAGACGCATTTCTGGACTCAATGTGATGGGCGAACTTACATTGCATGTACTTTAAAGAGCAAGAAAGAAGAAATTTCGTTCGTTAGGTCACCACTTCAGAAAGAGCAGGATAATATTCAGATTCACAACCTGAGGAGAGGGATGTTTGTGGTGTGTGTGTGTGTGTGTGTGTGTGTGTGTATGACTAAGATTGGCGGATTCCAGAAATTACAGACGCCAGTTATGAGTTAAACGAAATTGTAGTGAACTTTTTGCTATCACATGGATCAGCTGCTGGATATAGGTTTCTAGCTTAAGGACAGTAACAATGCAATCAGTGTTTACTTCCTGTTCACAATGTTTTGAAGATTGTCAAGTGCTCCACTTCCTATTGGTTCAACAGAAAGCCATCACTCTATATCAAAGGGAGATACTGAAGCAGTGGAACACATTTTTAGTTCATTGACTGGCTAATTTCAGTGCAAAACAGAGTGCACAGAAGTTGTACAAACTGAAACCTTTAAGTCTTTGGACCTCCCACATTCATTTAGGAACCACTTAAAATGCTTAGAAAATGAGTCTCTTATTCACCTTTCAAAACTAAAATTACTTTAAATATGGCTAGGTTTTGATTTTTAAGAGCCTTTTATGTGATAATGTGGTAAAAAACAGGTTTAACATACGGCAAAAATTTCAACTGTTTATAAAACTTGTTCAACCTAAAAGTGGAAACACACTTTTTCAGGGAATGTAGAATTATATGGTACTGATCAACAAAAAAATCAAATTTTTTCAGAACGCTATAGTAAAAGAACTTTGACAGATAAGTCCAAATGGAGGATTTCTTTGTAATCAAAAGCAATTATCTTTCAAATATAAAAAAACAACAAAATATCTAGAGAGTTCCTGCTGCTAATAAGGCAAGTTACGGTTCGTTTGTTATATATTTTAACGAACTTTTAACAGGAGCAACTTATTTTCAGCTATCTGTGTAGTTACTAGTTTATTTTTGTTATTTCTTGCTTGTTTGATGCTTACTAGGCACAACATTTTATTTTAATAACAATGTAGTGTACATTTACGCCGTTGCTATTGACGCTTGTATCAACTCTCATATCACACAGGCTTTTGTTTGTTTTGGTTACTATAAATGAGTGTCGGTTACACGGTCAGTGAGAGAGCACCTCGAGTTCCTGCTGCTAATAAGCCGAGTACACTGTTCATTTGTTACATATTTTTACGATCTTCGAACAGGAGTGACTTCAGTAATGGATGAGAACTGTGACTGCTGTGTACAGATGGCGAGCTGAGTTGGTGACCATTCGCTCACAGCTCCAGGCGGTGTTTATTCTGTCACACAGCTTGAGGCTGCTACCAAAGAGCATCACTGTGGGGGGTTGGATGCGGGGATGCGAGGGACATCTAGCATGTCCCATGTGCCCCCCGATCGGTCCACTGCTGTGGCTGCCCAAGGTACTGCCTGCACTAAGGCTTACCCCTCATCCATGGTCAAGTGGGAGATCATTTCAAAGTTTGGCAGGCAGCGAAAGACTTTCCAAGAGGCCGATCCTGGGCCTCCCCGGTTCCTTTGACAAATGGGTTTCGGGCTTTATTTGAGGCTGACAAAGTCTCTAAGCCGGATGCAGTCACCCACCCTGTTCCAGAGGAAGCTTCTCGGCCTGCAAAGTCTGGGCATTCACAGAGGGTGGGTTTGCTGGTAGCTCCAACGTTAGGCGTGTAATGGGGGCCCTTAGGAGCATGGCTGCCAAGGAGGGGAAGGAAGCCAGTGTGCACTCTGTGTGAATACCAGGAGGAGTCATTCCAGATGTGGAAAGGGTGCTTCCGGATGCCACAAAGAGTACAGGGTGCAGCCAACTGCAGGTGGTGACTCATGTCGGTGCCAATGACGTGTGTCGCTTTGGATCAGAGGAGATTCTCTCTGGTTTTGGGCAGCTAGCGGAAATGGTAAAGACTGCCAGTCTTGCTTGCTCCCTCCTCCCTGGATAAGCAAGTCCAGAAAAAACTGAGGCAAGAAATAGGGAAACAGACCTACAGTACTGCTGTCTCGATTTTTAGGATGGCAGTTATCCAGAAAGGCTATCCACTGGTGGCCATCACCTCACAGGAGGAGGAATTGGTACAGATGGCACTCTTTGAAAAGATTGGGAGGGACACTGGCCCAGAACCCAACTTCAGGGTCTATTTAGATCACGGTGCCCTCATTTTTGTCTGTGAGGGGGTGCACATGGTGGAGTGGCTTAAGGACAAGGTGCCCATGATAACCCCGTGGGAAGATGCGAAGCTGCTGGTTAAAACAGCAGCGGAGCTTCTTAAGACCGCAAAGGTATCAATATGGGTACCAAAGTTCTCTCCCAAGACACGGTTTGGGAAAATAGGGGCCCAGAACCCAAAAGTCTCGAGAGAATATTGGAGAGTGCTCAACCAGAAGGATGCACCAGAAGTACGACCCTGGTAGTGGCGGTCAGAGAGAAGTCCCTGAAGGCGATGTGGAAGCAGGACCTGAAACTAGTTTTAGGGTTCTCGCAGGTCACCGTCAGGGTTTTCTAAGACCTTAAAGGTGGCAGCATGGCGGAGACTGGAGGTGGTGCAGATTAATCTTTAGCACAGTAAAGGGGCCTCTGCTGCCATGAGTCGCTGCCTGGGGAGGCAGGAAGTGAACATGGTCCTGATACAAGAACCCTATTTATATAAAGGGGCTGTATCGGGCCTCGGTGGCACTGGAGGTAAGCTGATCTATGTTAGAAATCTAAGAAACTCCAGAACATGCATCTACATAAGAAATGGAATTTATTTCATGCCTATGATGGATTTCTGCTCTAGGGATTTAGTGACCTTTAAAATGCAGCAATGTGAGGAAGATATCACGAGGGAAATTGTTTTGGCCTCAGCATACCTCCTTTACGAAGACAGCTCTCCTCCTCCCTTGGAGGTGAGGAGACTGGTACAGACTTGCCATCAGCAAGGTGACCAACTGCTGGTGGGATGCGGCGCCAATGCCCACAACCTAATGTGGGGCAGCAAGGACACCAACAGTAGAGGTGAGTACCTTCTTGAATTCCTTTTAGATAGCTTGGAGGTCCTGAATAGGGGCAATGAACCCACATTCCTCATCGGACCAGATGTATATTAAATTCAAGGTTGAAATGGGAATCAGACAGATCATGACCTATACGAATCCCAGGAAAACAGACTGGGAGACATACAGGAGAAACCTTGATTTAGGCTTATCGGAAATTAAAACCTCGATAAGGAATCCAGTAGAATTGGAGGAAGTAGCAGAGGCTGTTACCTCTGCCATAGTGACCTCATATCAAGACAACTGCACAATCACCAAGAAGTGCACAACTAGGAGTGTGTCTTGGTAGAATAACAACTTAGAAATGCAAAGAAAACAGGTACGGAGACTGTTTAATATTGCGAGACATAAAGGACAATGGGCTAAATATTGTGAGGCTCTTGTCAACTACAATCTTGCAATAAGACAAGCAAAGGAGGCATCCTGGAAGGCATTCTGTGAGGAAGTGGAGAGCATGGTTGCACAAGCCAGACTGCACAAGATTCTCACTAGAGTACCAACCAATCCAGTAGGTAGGTTGAGGAATGAGGATGGGAAATATACAAAGACAGCAAATGAGACGCTGTAACTGCCTCTCAAAACTCATTTTACTCAATATGATCTGCCAGACGACACAGTCCAGAATGCGATCCCGGAGAGACAATGTCTCTCAGGCACTTGAAGAGAGGACTGGGAATCAGCCAAGGAGTGTGTGAACATTAATAAAATCAAATGGGCGGTGGGAGCATTCCAACCATTAAAGTCACCTGGCCCAGATGGAATTTTTCCAGCTCTCCTGCAACAGTCAGGAGAGAAGCTCATAAGAATACTATGCAAGCTATTCAGGGTTAGCCTAGCAGTAGGAATCATTCCCAATGCTTGGAGGGCAGTGAAGGTTGTCTTCATTCTAAAGCCAGGGAGAATTGATCATACCAAGGCTAAGGATATGAGACCAATCAGTCTGTCCTCCTCCAGTCTCAAAACACTGGAAAAACTGATTAATGTAAAGTTGGGGAGAGGAGGCGAAGTAGGGCCACTTTACATTCAAACCAGAACACGTATCAACCATGTAAATCATGCTCGTTGGGAAGGTGGAAAAAGCACTTCACTTCCAAGAAATAGCCCTCTGCATCTTCCTGGATATCGAGGGGGCCTTCAGTAACACGACCTTTGATTTCATGGTAAGGGCAGTAGAGGTGCATGATCTGGGACCACTATATGCAGGTGGACCAGGGCCATGGTTAGTGGAAGGACGGTAGACGCTACCATGATGAATGAAAAGATGGTAATTAACACCACTAGATGCTGCCCACAAGGAGGAGTTCTGTACCCTCTATTGTGGAATCGAGTGGTGAATGAACTCCGCATAATTAAATTCCAGGCAATGCTTCTGCCAAGGATATGCAGTTGACCTTGTCATAGTAATACTTGGCAAATTTACTGACACAGTTAGAAATATGGCACAAGGAAGTTTGGACATTGTGCAAAATTGGTGCATTAAACAGGTCTGAAGGTTAATCCTAAGAAGACAGTTGTGGTGCCATTTACGAAGATACATATTCAACACTGAAGTTGGAATCTGAAGCTCTTCGGTGAAACTCTACCTGTGAAGGGGGTAGTGAAATATCTAGGGATAACCTTAGATGAGAAGCTAACATGGACCCCTCACATTAACAGTATCTGCTCCAAGGGCTTGTGGCAAAAACTGGGGCCTCAGCCCCAGGGGTATACACTCGATATACACCATAGTGTTCAGACCTAGGAATGCGTATGGGGCCATAGTGTGGTAGAATAAGGTAAAACGGCTCTGAGCACTATGCGACTTAACTCCTGAGGTCATTAGTCGCCTAGAACTCAGAACTAATTGAACATAACTAACCTAAGGACATCACACACATCCATACCTGAGGCAGGATTCGAACCTGCGACCGTAGCGGTCACGCAGTTCCAGACTGAAGTGCCTAGGACCGCACAGCCACACCGGCCGGCTGGTGGAAGAAGGTAGAACAGCGGGTTGCAGGTAAGGAGCTTGCTAAGCTGCAGAGATTAGCCTGCTTAGCAATAACAGGCGGAATTAGCAGCACACCAACTGCTGGAATGGAAGCCATGCTGGACATGCCTCCACTGTATGTTTGGGTCAAGATGGAGGCAGCAGCTGGGGCAAACAGACTTAAAACTGGTAAAAACTGCGCCTCATTCGGATATCCAGAATCACACACTAACATAGTAAGTGAGGTAAATATAGGAATGGCTGGGGAAATGCCTGCCAACTACATAATAATTCCCAACTGCTTCGACAAGCCTTACAATATAATAATTGGAAGCAGGGAGCAGTGGGGAAAAAACAGTTCGAAACCGTACGGGGACATAGTTTGGTTCACTGATGGGTCGAAAACAGACCAAGGCATTGGGGCAGGGGTGTACATGGTTCAGCCAAGACTGGAGGGCACCATCTCTGTAGTAAAACTGGCCTCTGTATTGCAAGCTGAAATTACTACAATCAGGACATGTGTGGAGGAGAATATGCATAGATGCTACAAGGACCATAGCATCTACATCTATTCAGACAGCCAGGCAGCTCTGAAATCATTGGCAGCTCCAGCAACAAGATCTAAGATTGTTGCAGAATGCCGTAGGGTTCTGGTGGAGCTAGGGGGAAGCAATAGGGTAAACCTAGTGGTCCCTGGCCACTCTGGTCTTTGGCAATGAACAAGCCGACAGATTGGCTAGGATGGGGGCAACAACTCCCATTTATTGGACCGGAACCTGTCCTGACAATCACCAAGGCTATGATTAAATTAGAACTACGGAACTTGCTTAGGAAACAGCACGTAGGATATTGGACCAAGGTCCATAAACACAAACATGGTAAGGTAACAATGCCCAAGCCACGTTTTAAAAGGAGGTCTGTCATCCTGGGATTGAACAGGAAAGAGATCAAACTCATGACTGATAACCGGCCATGGGAATTTCAATAAACATCTACACACAATGGGTATAACAGAAGAGGACCCTAAATGTAGGATCTGTGATGAGGGAGAAGAAACTGCATCACACCTAATCTTCAAATGAATGGCATTGGAGAGTAAAAGATACAGAATCTTTGGGACAACTAGACCTGAAGAAATTGTGTCAAACAAAAAACTGGTAGAGGGACTCCTTGCACTACTTAAGGGCACTGGTTGGCTTTACTAGATAGACAGGGAGTGATAACGCACAATAAACTTAGTTTTGGTGCGGGCAGTGGCGGGTTAGACGTAAGTTGTTTTAACTTCCCTCTTAAAATCAAAAATAAATAAATTAAATCAAGGCACAGCTCACCATCTGCAGTTGTTGATAGAACTGACTGTGATCCTTTGGTGCTGTACAGGTGCTGACAGATTGAGTACGGGAGACCCCTATTTTCAATAAAAGAAAAGGGAAATTTTTTTTAAAAATGAGTGAGCTATGGATGGCAATGGATCTTCACAAAGCCGTGAACGGGCCCTGGGTTGGCGACACATCAGATTTTTCCAGTATGTGCCGCTATCCCACGGCTTGTTCACACGCTCGAGGAACAAACAGCCATTCTGCTGATGGGGTGATGCTTAGGGAAGCGTCGCTTGCCTAGGCAGAGCTCCTACTGCAGCCAATCGGAAAGGTCCAGGAGATCACATGTAAGCGCCCACCGCGCCGAGCTGCACGGACGAGACGTGTGGATCGCCCTCTCTTACTGACAGGCCCCGACGAGATCAGACGCATTGGCCGGTTGCCTCCATGCACTTTTCGAGCCCCGGCTCAATCTGTTTGCGCCTTAGGGCCACTAAAATCACATAATGTACCCCGGCTAGGTCTATCAGTAAATGTTTTCTCAATAAACGGAAGACAGTTTGCCAACCTGAGTTGAAAATTTTATACTTGTTCTTTTTTAGACCCCACTTCCACCTCAGCCACATCCTGACATGCACAGTGCAGAGCCGAGTGGAGGCCATAGGCTCAGGCGGTTCTTTGACTGTATAGGCTGAAGATTCCTTGACTTGCACCATCGGATATTGGGTTCCCGGGCTCCGCTTACTAGGTCAGGAGTCCACTATACACAGAAAGCGGTTACATGGGTGGCAGGGGCTGGGTGAAGGGTTTGGGCAGCTTTTTATGCTATAGGGTCTCAGGGAACCACAGAAAGGGCGTCAGTCTGAAAGGGGACAGGTAAAACACAGTTAAGTTACCTGTAGAAACGATCGGTATTAGCTGAGTTGGGAAAGAACCAGAGCTGCAAGCCCTAACACAAAGTACTGAAGCTCAAATAGTTATAGGTACAGAAAGGTGGCTAAAGGCGGAAATAAGTTCAGCTGAAATATTTCAAACAATCTAACAGTGTTCAGAGAAGATAGATTACATACAGTTGGTGGTGGAGTGTTTATTGCTGTCAGCAGTAGTTTACCTTTTAGTGAAATTGAAGTAGATAGTTCCTGCGAAATAGTATGGGTAGACATTATACTTGACAATGGGACTAAACTATTAACTGCATCATTTTACCAGCCCCCCAACTCAGAAGACATATTTGCTGAACAGTTCACAGAAAACTTGAGTCTCATTTCAAATAGGTACCTCACTCATACAATTATAGTCAATGGTAACTTCAATCTACCCTTGATATCCTGGAAAAATTATACATTTAAAGCTGACGGCAGGCATAAAACATAATATGAAATTGTACTGAATGCTTTATCAGAAAATTATTTTGAACAATTAGATCATGGGCGCACTCTAAGCATAAATGGTTATGAAAGCATGCTTGATCATCTCTTTATCAACAAATAATCCTGGACAAGTAGGGAGTATCATGACTGTTACAGGGATTAGCGACCACAAGGCAGTTGCTTCTAGGCTGAATACCGTAACACCCACAACCATCAAAAAGAAATGCAAAGTATATCTATTTACAAAATCTGATAAAAATGCTCTTAAAGCCTTTTTAATAGACAGTCTCCACTCCTTCTTATCGATTATGTAAGCATAGAAAAGATGTGGAATGATTTCAATGACATAGTATTTGATGGTAATTGAGAGATATATACCACATAAATTAGAAAGTGATGGTACTGATCCCCAACGGTAGACAAAAGCTTCCGAGGGCTGTTGCAGAAGCAATTAAAAAAGCATTCCACATTTAAAAGGACGCAAAATCCAGAAGAATGCCAAAGTTTTGCAGAGGTTCGAAATACAGCGCGTGCTTCAATGCGAGATGCTTCTAATAATTTCCACAATGAAACACTGTCTCGGAATCTGGCAGAAAACTCAAAGAAATTCTGGTCATACATAAAGTACACCAGTGGCAAGACACAATCAATACCACAATACACAATAGCATCGATGAAGTCACTGATGACAGTGCCACTACAGCAGATTTATTAAGCATGGTTTTCTGAAACTCCTTCACCACAGAAGACACAGTAAATATTCCTGTATTCCGATCAAGAACAACTGCCAAGAGGAGAAACAGAAGTAGATATCCTTGGTGTAGCAAAGCAGCTTAATCACTTAATAAAGGCAAGGTCTCCACTCCAGATTGTATAACAGTCAGGTTCCTTTCAGAGTATGCTGATACAACAGCTCCATATTTATCAATTATATACAACCATTCACGCATAGAAAGACTGGAAAATTGCTCAAGTCACACCAATACCCAAAAATGGAAATATGAGTAATCTGCTTAAGTATAGGCTCATATCACTAATGTCGATTTGCAGTAGAGTTTTGGAACATATACTGCATTCAAACATTATGAATTACCTGGAAGAAAATGATTTATTGACACACAGTCAGCAAGGATTCAGAAAATATCGTTCTTGTAAAACACAACTAGCTCTTTATACATACGAAGTAATGAGTGCTATTGACAGGGGATGTCAAATTAATTCCATATTTTTAGATTTCCAGGAGGCTTTCAACACCATTCTTCACAAGCATATTCTAACCAAACTGCGTGCCTATGAAATATCGCCTGAGTTGTGTGACTGGATTGATGATTTCCTGTGAGAAAGGTCACAGTTCATAGTAATAGACTGAAAGTCATCAAGTAAAACAGAAGTAATATCCAGCTTTCTGCAAGGAAGTGTTATAGGCCCTGTACTGTTCCTGATCTATATTACCAACATACGAGAGAATCTGAATAGCCCTCTTAATACTGTTTGCTGAGGATGCTGTCATTTGCCATCTTGTAAAGTCATTAAATGACCAAAACAAATTGCAAAATCATTTAGAAAAGGTATCTGTGTGGTGCAAAAAGTGGCAATTGAATAAAGAAAAGTTAGAAGTCATTAACATGAATGCTAAAAGAAATCCGCTAAATTTAGATTACACTTTAAGTCACACAAATCTATGGCTGTAAATTCAACTAAATACTTAGGGATTACAATTACAAATAACCTAAATTGGAACAATCACATATATAATGTTCTATGTTGTGGGTGGAGCAAACCAAAGACTGTGATTCATTGGCAGAACCCTTAGAAGGTGCAACAGGTCTACTAAAGAGACTGCTTACACCATGCTTGTCCAACCTCTCCAGGAGTATAGCTGTGCGGTGTTGTATCCACATCAGGTGGGACCGATGGATGACATCGAAAAAGTTCAAAAAAGTGCAGCTCGTTTCTTATTATCGCAAAATAGACAAGGTAGTGCCACAGACACGAAACATGAATTGGAGTGGCAATCATTCAAACAAATGTGTTTTTCGTTGCAACAGAATCTTCTCGTGAAATTTCAATCGCCAGTTTTCTCCTCAGATTGCGAAAACATTCTGTTGGCACCCACCTACATAGGGAGAAATGATCATCACGAGAAAATAAGAGAAGTCAGGGCTTGCACAGAAAAATTTAAATGCTCATTTTTCCCCACGTGCAGTTTGAAATTGGATCAGTAGGGAGACAGCATGAAGGTGGTTCATTGAACCCTCACCAGGCACTTTACTGTGAATAGCAGAGTAATAATGTAGATGTAGATGGGTCTGTTCAGCTATCATCTGACCTGTGTCTGGTTAACCACGGTGGTTGTGTTATCAGCAAAATTTAAAGTTTAGGAACTGTACTTTAAAGTTACTGGAAGGTCATTTATGTAGGTTAGAAACAATCCTTGTAGTACCCAGCAATTGCATGCAGCTCTACCGTATGATTACAATATGATAGCATCCTCTTGGGTAAGACATTTCAGTAGTGAAATAGTTCCCATTATTTGGGTTTCTGGGCAGGGATTGCTCTGAAGTACGCAGTCATCAAGAAAAACAAAACCCAATCTACAGGACAGAGCATGGAATGTTAAATCCCCTAATCAGGCAGGTAGCTTACAAAATTTTAGAAAGGAAATGGATAGTTGTAAGATATAGTGGGGGATGAGTGATGTTCAGTGACATGATGAAAGAGACTTCTGGTCAGGTGAGTATAGATTTATAAATATAAAATCAAATACATGTAATGCAGGGGTAGGTCTGATAACGAATAAGAAAATAGGAATGTGGTTATGTTACTACAAACAGTACAGTGAGCCCGTTATTGTAGCCAAGACAGACACAAAGCCAACACCCACCACACTAGTACAAGTTTTATGGCATCGAACTCTGTAGGTGATGAAGAGACTGAAAAAATGTGTGATGAGATAAAAGAAACTATTCCAATAGTTAAGGGATAGATTAACTTAACTGAGATGGGGAACTAAAATTCGATGGCAGGAAAGGTGAATATGGACTGGGGGAAGGTATGAAAGAGGAAGCCACGTGGTAGAATTTTGCACAGAGCATAATTTACTCATTGCTCACACTTAGTTTAAGAATTATGAAAGAAGGTTGTGCACATGGAAGAGACCTGGATACAATAGCAGTTTACCGACTGGTTTTATAACGGTTGAAGAAATTGCAAAAAGGTAAAAAATTAAGGTGATGGGACCTAGATAAGTTGAAAGAGCCAGAGGTTTTTTTCGTTTTTGTTATGGTTTTAGGGCACAAAACTGCTTCGGTCATTAGCAACCATTCTGTGGCTTAGGGAAGAGTAAAAAACCGAATGGGAAATCAGCAGCAATGGGAGTGAAACTCAAAAAGAGGGAAACTAAAAACAGAAGGAAAGCTTAGATAACCACTATAGAAGGGAGGGTGGGGGGAGGGTTGTTTTCCCCAAAAAAGATCTTCAAATGACCGATGTAATCTCACTGACACAGATAAACTCGAGGACAGGATCAACTGAGCGCGCGTCATCTGCTAAAATGGAAGATATATCAGGCGACAGCTGTAAACGGGCATGTAGCAAGTAAAATAGGGGCACTGAAGTAAAAGGTCTCTCACCGTCCACAGCTGAGAGCAGTGGGGACAAAGAGGAGGAGGATCGCCACTTAAAAGATGTCGATGGCTAGAAAGGCAGTGCCCTATCCAGAATCTAGTTACAATTACCTCCTCCCGACGACAAGGGTGGGAGGAGGAGGTCGAAGCACAGGGAAGAGGTTTCACGTCCTGCAATTTATCATCAGGAAATGGAGACCAATGTGCGTGCCATAGAAGAGCAACACGACGACATAAAACACACTGCAGATCAGCGAAGGGAACCATGTGAACAGCATGCCGAGGAAGAGAGACTGCAGCCTCGGCCACTATATCGGCTGCCTCATTTCCACGGATACCAAATGTGCCCTGGGATCCAGAGGAATGCCACAAAAGCCCCCCCCCCCCCCCCCAAGTGGAGCAAGTGGAGGCAGTCCTGAATCCGGTGGACCTGAGGGTGGACAGGATAAAGAGCTTGGAGGCTGAGGAGAGAGATAACTGAATCCGAGCATAAAATATGCTGTATCCACTTATGGTGACGGATGTATTGGACAGCCTGGAGAATAGTGTAAAGCGCCGCAGTACAAACGAACACTGGTGGGGAAGCCAAAAACTATTAGGGGTGTCGCCAACAATATAGGCACTCCAAACACCAATATTTGAGCCGTCAGTGTAAATAAATGTGGCATCCTCCATTTGTGTGCACAGAGCAGCAAATGCCCGACAATAAACGAGAGGAGGGGTACCATCCTGGGGAAGCTGACAAAGGTCATGGAGCAGACAGGTCTGGGGGTAAAGCCAAGGTGGTGCTGTACCCCCAAGTTGTCAAGAAAGTTTTAGGAAAGTGGAAGGAAAGAGAATGTAGCAGTTGACGGAAGCGGACTCCCGGTGGTAGCAGAGAGGACGGGCAGCCTGCATACCCTAAATCTAAGGAGGCGTCGAAAAAAATGGCATGGGCCAGATGAGCAGGCATGTAAGACAGATGACTAGCGTTAACAACTCCGAAGGACAGCTTGCCAATTTGACAGCATAGGTTCAACAGTCTCAGCATAAAAGCTTTTCACGGGGCTGATGTAAAAAGCTCCAGACACTAAACGCAATCCATGGCAGTTGACAGAGTCGAGATGCCGAAAAATAGACTGCTGAGCAGAGGAGTAAACTATGCATCCATAGTCGAATTTCAAGTGCACTAAGGTGTGATATAGGTGGACGAGGACCACTCTGTCCTCTCCCCGGGAGCTACCATTCAGAACACGGAGGGTGTTGACGGATCGCAGACAGCGAGCCGAAAGATATGAAACGTGGGAGGACCAGCACAGTTTTCTGTCAAACTTAAGTCCCAAGAATTTAGCAACGTTCATTAATGGAAGGTCAACAGGGCCTAGATGCAGGGAAGGCGGAGGAAACTCCGTATGACGCCAAAAATGTACACAGACAGTCTTACTGGGAGAAAAGGGAAAGCCAGTTTCAATGCTCCAAGAGTGGAGGCGATTGAGACATCCTTGAAGACATCATTCAAGAAGGATGGAGGTGTGAGGTATTGAATGTTCCGCGGCTGTAAGAATAACTTCTGCAACATGAATGATCTGACCGTCGACACTAGGAAAGTGACGGTCATTGAATATCGCTAGAGAGGAGAAAAGTGTCCAATTGGCTTGGGCAAACTTCCAGCATCTCGGGTGCATAGATGGCAGTTGTGGCTGCAATCGAAGGACACGTGGAAAATGGTCACTCAAGTGTGTATCAGCAAGAGTGAACCATTCACAGTGCAGAGCTAGCCGAACAGTACCAACCGAAAGGTCCAAATGAGAGAAATAACTGTGGAGGCAGACAAAAATGTAGGTTCCACAGTGTTGAGGCAAACAAGATACACTTGATGAAAGAGGTCAATCAATAGAGAGCCTCACAGACAAGGACACGAAGATCCCCAAAGCGGATGGTGGGCATTGAAGTCACCAACCAGCAAATGGTGGTGGTGGTGGGGGGGGGGGGGGGGGGGGGGGGCTGACCAAGGATTAGAAGGAGATCAGCTCTTGCCATCAGTGTGGACAATGAAATGTATACGGTACAAAGAGCGAAGGTGTATCCAGAAAGGGAAAGACGGACAGCGACAGCTTGGAAGGAACTGTTTAATGGGATTGGGTGATAATGGACAGTATCATGGAGAAGAATCGTAATTCCCCCGTGTGACGGAGTGCCATCAACAGAGGGGAGATCAAACCGGACTGACAGGAAATGAGGGAAAACAAAGCAAGCGTGGGGATGTAGCTTTGTTTCCTGAAGACAGATGTCCGGAGAATAGGATCATAAGAGGATACACAATTCATCCTGATTGGCTCGAATGCCGTGAATATTCCAATGGATAATTGACATAGTGTAGGCAGAAAAGGGAAGAATCTTATCAAGGTTGCTGTCAACTCAATGACTGCTGAGAGCCAGCGGCCGACTGCATGGAACGGCATTCAGCCGAAGGCAGAAGATCCTGATCCATAGGTTGTTCGTGGGCAGCTCCTGACACCAGCGATCAGCCGGTCGATCGGGCACCAGCGGTGCGCCTCAGCGACACAGAAGACGGCCGAGGGCGGTTACCGCAGGGTGGTGCTGTAGATGAGACACGCCATGGCGGAGGAGAGGAACTTTGTTTCTTATGAGCCTTCTTGGAAACAGGATGTTGAGATGAAGGAGGAATCAATGGTTCTGAAGTTGGGGTACGTAAGAAATCTTTGCGAATAGGCTCCTTTTTATAAGACTGGGTGTACGATTTTGGGGCTCATGATATAGCAGGAGCCGATGAAGACTGAGCCGTAGAGTGAGCAGGTGATAGTGGGGAGGTTGAATGGGCGATCTTTGCGCTGGCTGATCTGACAACTGTGGCATTAAAGGTGAGATTGTAAGTCTGCGTGGCTGCCTACTTAGTAGGCTGAGGAGATCAAAGGAAAGTGCTATATTTACCTGCTGGCGGCACAGTGGGCTTTCGACTGGTGAATAACTTACGAGCAGCAAATGTAGACACCTTTTCCTTCATTTGGATTTCCTGAATAATTAGTTCATCTTTAAAAATGGGGTAATGTCTAGAGGAAGCAGCGTGGTCGCCCATGCAGTTGATGCAATGTGGGGATGGAGGTGGACAAACATCCTCATGGGCATCCTTGCCACATGTAACACATTTGGCCGGATTGGAACATGACTGGCTGGTATGATTAAACTGCTGACACCAATATCAACACATAGGGTTGGGGATGTTAGGGCGAACTGAGGTTATCTAATACCCAATTTAACGCTCAATGGAAGAAGATAGTACGGGTTGGTACCAAGTCCTTGTAAACCCTTTTCATGACTCCATGTACAGCTGTTACATCCTGGTCAGACAGGTAGTTTTGAATTTCCTCATTGGACAATCCGTAGAGTGAGCGTATATAAACCACTCTGAATGATGAATTTAAAGTGCGGTGCCCTTCCTCCTGGACAGGGAAGGTGTGTAGCAGTGGAGTTCGCAACAATTTTTGTGCCTGGAGGGCACTGACTGTTTCTAACAACAAGGTGCAATTTCGTAATCAGGAACAATACTTTACGGGATCCGCAATTGTGTCGACATCTTTCTGAATAATGAAAGGGTTGGCTGTGGAGAAGTCTTGACCTTCGTCACACCGAGAAACAACGAGGAACTGTGGCGCTGATGGAATAATTGTCCATAGCTGAGACTCATCTAAATTTCGCTTGTGAGCAGAAATTGTAGGTGTAGAGGAAACCATTGCGAAAGTATCCCCCATGAATACCAGCATTTCCGATGGTGCGCTCCTTCCTCATGGGGGCCCTCTCTGAGGGCACTCCCGCCTTAGGTGACTGTTCACACCTCAGGCCACACATCCCAAGAAACGGGCAGAGGGTCCAATCGGCACATTCAGGAGGTACTAGATCGGGTAATCACCCCTCCCTGGGCCTGGCCTTTACCAGGGGGTACGTACATGTCCTACTTGTCTACCCAGGGCGGGGAATTACGTGTTACCCCGTCACCGGCTACACGTGGGTCGGCCTTCAGACATGCACAGGGAGGAAAGAAAGGGAAAGGGAGGAACAAAGAAAAGGAAAGAAGAGAGGTCTCAAACGCCACAGCAGAGAAGAGGGTAAAGAGAAGAGGCGAGGAAAAGAGAAGGACAAAGGGAGGACAGAGACTTTCCAGCATAGAGAGCAAAGGTATGCAGCCTGGAAAGGAAAGAGAGCCGCACTAGCTCGGGGTCCCATGCTCACCACACACATATCATCAAAAGAGTTGTGGACCCCCTGGGAGGAGCCAGAGGTTGTTGAGTGTTTCAGAAAAAACATTAGACAACAACTACTGAAACAGGGGACAGGAATCCAGTAGAAGAGACCTGGAGACACTGGAAGGTTTCAGACTGATTATATAATGGCTGAAGAAACTGCAAAAAGGTAAGAAATTAAGAAGATGGGACCTAGAGAAGTCGGAAGAACCATAGGTTGTTGGGAGCTTCAGAGGCAGCATTAGGCAACAACTGACTGAAACAAGGGACAGGAATACAGCAGAAGACAACTGGGTACCTTTGAGACATGAAATAATGAAGACAGCAGAGGATCAAATAGGTAAAAACATAAGGCCTTGTAGAAATCCTTGGATATCACAGAAGACATATGTAATTTCATCGATGAAAGGGAAAATACAAGGTATTTCTAAAAGAACGAGCTGATTTCAAAACTCCATATTTATTGATAAAAGCATACTACAAACAAGGGATAAATTGCAAAATACTGAAAAAAGCTGGAAGTTTTAGCTATGGTATTATAAATGCTCCATGTGTCCACCATCAGAAGCATGAACAACATCTGGACGATAGCTAAATTCGTTGTATACTTTACACAATCTATCTGCTTGCACATAAGTTATGGTGGCTGTTATTTTGTTTTTCACTTCTACACTTCTACACTCCTTCACACATCCCCCACAACAAAAAAATCTCATGGGGTCATGTCTGGTGATCTCTGAGACCAACAATGCAAGGCATTGTCTGGGGAGTCCCATGTGCTTTTCCAGTGTTGAGCTATCATCAAATTCTGAAAAAATGGCAATTTCTATACTTCAGAAAAACTCAAATGACTATCTTCCAAAATTATGGAGCTCCACCACACTGGCACAACACGGTATGTCAGTTTCTCAATGACTGCCTCAACGATGAATAGGGCGCATGGGACACCCGAGGCACTGCCTGCATTCTTGGCCTCTAAGATTGCCGGATGTGACCTCCCATGTGATATTTTCTTGTGGGGACATGTAAAGGTAAGTGTGTTTATCTCCCCTTCACCTCGTGACATAGAGTAAGTGAAGAATAAAATAATAGCTGCCATAACTTCTGTAAAAGCAGATACATTCGTAGAGTTTATGATGAATTTAACTATTGTCTTGATGTTGTTTGTGTTGCTGCTGGTGGACACAAAGTGGATTTGTAATAGCAAAGCTAAGACTTTAATATGTTTGGTATTTCGCAATTTACCTCATGTTTGTAGCATGTTTTTATCAATAAATATGGAATTTTGAATAATTCTTTTTGAAACACCCCATATAAAAATGCAGAAAATGAAGCAGGAGAAAGAGAATACAAACGTATAAAAATGAGACTGACAGAAAATGCAAAATGAATACCTAATCAGGAATGGCTAGAGAGAAAATGTGAGGTGTAACAGTTCTGGTACTAAATGTAACTGGGTTTTCTCTTTTGATGCTAGTCAGTTGTCAGGATGAGCATTACTGCAAAGGGCATTTGATTCTAAAGCATTATGTCAGGGCGAAAACACTAAATAAATTAATTTTTCTCTCTTAACAACATGTGGGCAGGGTGGGTTCTTCCTTGGCTCGGGTATGAGGTAGAATGAAACAGCATTTTTAAATAAGATAACGTTTATTGCAAGTTTCGTACAACTGTTTTCTTACTCGATGTTCTGGCTCAGAGAACGGCAGCTGTGTCGTTTGCGAAGCCTTCTGCTGCGGCAGCGGCGGCCTCTGATTACGCGTGGCAGTGTGTATCTCGTGTCGCCGTCTCGCCCAGCTGACTGGAGACGTGCAGCGTGAGGTGGCCCGTTTAATTATTGCAAGCAAAGTCGTGCATCGGATGGTGACACCTTGGATGTGGCGTCCCAGTGTTTCTCTTCTCTAAGCGGCCGTGTGTGTTGTGTGTCGGCCAGCGGAGCGGCGCGGCGGTGGAAGGCCAGTGTCCCGGACTCGAACAATGGACTCCCACTTGCCAGTCTTCGGCTCTCAGATCTTCATCCCAGCTCACAGGTGACTGCTGATGTGAAGCCGTCTCCTTCCCATCCTCACGAGTCACCCGGGTACGTAAAATCAGACTTCAAATACCTTTTAACTTCTGTCTTCTGGAGCCGAGGCTGCTGCTCACTATTCCATTACAGCGGCGGACTTGGTGCGTCTGTGCATGATGTAGTCTCTTCTTGCATGACGGTCTTCAGCACCGAAACTGACTGAAAGCTACTGCTACTCTTCTCTTCTTCCTTCGTCTTCTTCCATCCTCGGGCCCACTGCATCTCTCGTATTTATTCACTTCAGTTTACTGGAGGTGAACGACTTCACGGTCATTGCCTCTCCTGTCATGTTGAAAAGCTTCTCGAAGAATCTTCTTAACGTGCATTGGCTCTTGGAATGGAGGCAAGGGCCTTTGATCACATGTGACGACTGAGAAACACGTGAGCCGGTCGGGCGATGCCCTGACAGCTGAATCGACAGCGTCCGCTTACGTGGAACTTGCTGACTTCATGGTCATTGTCTCTTCTGCTCTGCTGTTCTGCCTGCTGTTTGCCAGTGTGTAATTCTTCTAAACTAAACTAAGTTTTTCATTTATATTCTAATTTCTACTTCACTTTGATTTCACTAATTAATTTCTTAAGTACCAGTCAACAGAGGATATAGAAGAATGTATAACCAGGGCAGATAGATGTATCACCAACAGGAAAATTAAGGAGGCATCTGTAGAAAGGAAAAGAAGTGTATGAACACCAAGAGCTCAGATGGCAAAAACTTCTAAGCAAAGAACAGAATGCTTAAATGTGGAAGGAGTATGTAGAGGGGCAATACAAGTGAAATGTAAGTGAAGGCAATATTATAGAAAAATATGAGGATGTAGATGAAGATGAGATAGGAGATACAATACTATGAGAAGAATTTGAGAGAGCACTGAAAGACCTATGTCATAATATGGCTCCAAAGGAGAAGACACTCCCTCAGAACTTCTGATATCGTTGGGACAGCAAAAAAAAAAAAAAAAAAAAAAAAAAAAAAAAAAAAAAAAAAAAAAAAAAAAAAAAAAAACACTACTCCACTTGGCATGTATGGTGTGTGAGACAGGAGAAACACCCTCAGATCCCAAAAAGAGAGTAATAATTCCATTTCCAGAGGAAGTACATGCTAACAAGTGTAAATATTAATGAACTATCAATTTAATAAGTCATGACTGCAAAATACTAACACAAATTACTTTCAGAAGAATGAAAAACTGGTAGAAGCTGACCTCAGGGGAGATCAGTTTGGATTCCAGAGAAATGTAGGAACATGCAAGGAAATACTGACCACACAACTTAACCTAGACAATACATTAAGAAAGGCAAACCTACATTTATAGCTTTTGTAAATTTGGAAAAAGTTTTCAACAATGTCAACCGGAATACACTCTGAAATTCTGATGGTAGCAGGGGTAAAATACAGGCAGCCATAAGTTTACATACGAATTGTATGGAAATCAATGGCAGTAATGAGAGTCAAGAGGTATAAAAGGGAAGCAGTGGCTGGGAAGGGAGTGAGACAGGGTTACAGCCTATCCCTAATGTTTGTGGCTGGGAAGGGAGTGAGAAAGGACTGCAGCCCATCCCTGATATTTGTCAATCTGTACTGGGCAAGCAGTACAGGACATCCAAAAAAAAATTGCAAAAGGAATTAAAGTTCACGGAGAAGAAACAAAAACTTTTGACGTTCTTCAATGACATTGTTATTCTATTATAGACAGCAAAGGACCCGAACATCTCAACTGTCATGAAAGGACAATATAACACGATCACCACCAAAACCAAAACAAGGCTAACAGAAGCAAGCTAACACTGAATGCAAAAAAAACTAATTATGTGCAATATGGAAAAATAAGTTTATAGGACGACCTAAATCCCACCATGGATAGCAAACAACATGAAAGAGTAGAGTGTGCAAAATTCCTGGGTATGCACATTGATGAGAAGATTAATTGGAAGGACCATGTGGTGAGCTTAGCACTAAAGCCAAATTCAGAATGTTTTGGGCTTAGAATAATTTCAAGAGTTTGTAGTAATGACTGTACCAGATTAGTATATTTTGGCTATTTTCAGTCCATTGCATCCTATGGGATAGTATTCTGGGGAAAAACAAATTGTCGTCTAAATGAGATTTTCAAATTACAAGAACGTGCTATTCAGATAATGACCCACAGCCCACCTCAAACACACTTTGTAGGCCCCTTTTTAAAGCATTGAAAATTTTAACAATTCCATCATTATACATTCTGAAATGTCTGTTGGTGAACCAATACAGACTTCCATAACTACGATACACAGCAATGTAAAGATCTCCACATACAAGCTGTAACAAGGACCCGAAGCCAGAAATATGTATGTAATCAAGGCATCAAACTTTTTAATGCACTACCAAAACATATCAAAGAGCTGGAAAATGAGGATAAATTTAAAACTGTTATAAAGAACCACATGCTTGACAAATGTTATTACAGCATAAGTGAATATCTCTGTGCAACTGTAAAACAATATATGTTTAAGTTAATGTGACAAATGAAATTACATCAGTGCATAAGAAATTATGTTATAAAAACACTTATTAGTTGTATATTGTATTAAACATAAGACAGATTAATATGAATTCAGCACAGATACAAATTTTGTAAAGATATTATATAGTTGTTAAAATGTACCCTGACAAATCCTATATCACAAATGTGATCATTGGGATGATAATAAATAAATAAATAAATAAATAGAAAGTACTTGAATTAAATCAGGCGATACTGAGTGAATTAGATTCAGGAATGAGACACTTGTAGTAGATGAGTTTTGTTATTTGAACAGTAAACAAACTGATGATGGGTTATGCAGAAAGAATGTGAAGTGTGGAATGATAATGGCAATAAAACTGTTTCTAAAGAAAAGAAAAATTTTGTTAACCCTGAACACAGATTTAAGTGTTACGAAGTAATTTCAGACGCTGCCAATTTGACTAGACAGCAGTCTTTTATGGAAGTAATAAATGAATGACAAACAATACATACACAAGAATCTTTTGAAATGTGGTGTTACAGAAAAATGTGGACAGTTTGGCAAGTAGATCATGTAACCAATGAGAAAGAACTGAATAGCATACGGGAGAAAAGAAATTTTTGGCATTACCTGACTAAAACTAGGGACTGGTTGATAGGACATGTTCAGAGACATCACGGAGCCACCAATTTCGTATTGAAGGGAGGTGTGGGGAGTAAAAATTGTAGAGTGATACCAAGAGATGAAAACTGTACACAAGTTAAAAAGGATATAGGCTGCAGTAGTTATTATGAAATGAAGAGGCTTGCTTAGGGGGGAGAGGTGTGGATAGCTGCATCAAACCAATCTTCAGATGGAACACCACAACAATAAAATCATCTGCAGTTACAACAATGTTTATGTCAAAGGTTAATCTAACTGAGCAAATACCATTCAGTACAACACCTGAAAAATAAAAATGAATACAATGCTGCACAATCTTGTACAAAAATAATAATAATAAAATGCTCACGGACGGACAGACGAGGACACACACACACACACACACACACACACACACACACACACACACACACACACACACTTCACACAAGATAAATGAGTATATGAAAAGCTAAAAAGATAAAAAGTACACAGAAGACACTACTAAGGAGTGGGAGAGGGGGGTACAGGATGAGAAAGAAATATATTGTTAGTTTTATAATTATGCATATTTAAATCTAGTTTTAATCCTTTTGTGCATATCACGGTACCAACTGAAATATCAACATGCCATTCCTCAGTCATCTACATGGAATGGTTCAAATGGCTCTGAGCACTATGGGACTTAACATCTATGGTCATCAGTCCCCTAGAACTTAGAACTACTTAAACCTAACTAACCTAAGAACAGCACACAACAACCAGTCATCACGAGACAGTCTACATGGAATGAATCACCTTCCAAACTTTCAGCAATCTTCTGTGGTTTTACAAGAAAAGTAGTGTAAATATTAGCTTGGTGCTTAAGTTCAGAGCATTTTTGTTTCGCCTGTTGGTAATCTGGTTGCTATGGGTTTTACTTATTAATTGTCGTGTTTCATTTGTAGTTCACTGTTGCTATTTGTGTTTACATATTGTCATTTTGTCATTCGAAGACTGCGAGTGGAGCTGTGGACCCAAGAAAATGAACTGCTATGTGGAGAAATTCAAACATTTCTGACACTCTCTTCTGTTTCAGTTCAATAGAGGGTGAGGGGCAACACAGTAGAAGCAGCCAGAAACATTTGCACCATGTATGGAGATAATGCCATCAGACAGAGCACAGCAAGAAAATGGTGTTCTCATTTTAGGGAGAATCGTTTTAGACATTTGTCACTCTCCACATTCAGGAAGACTTTCGGGGTTTGAAGAAGATAGTTTAAACGCTTTAATCCACAATGATCCACATCACTGTACTCGAGACCTGGCAAATGTGATGAGCTGTGATCATTATACCATTATGCGACATTTGCATGCAAAGCGTAAGGTTCAAAAATCAGGTGTATGGATACTGCATAGTCAAAGCCAAAACCACAAAATCAGTGGGTGGCCATATGTGCATCTCTGCTTCTTGGCTTCAACTGACACGTGAACACCAACCACTCCAACCTTCAGGCTAATGTAAGGAAAAGAAGGGAATTTTTGAGGCCAAACAAATCAGTAGCTCTCCACAAAAAGACCTACATGCATCCATAAAACATAATGTTATGCACCTGGTGGAATGATGACAGTGTGGTGGACTACAAATGGCTTCCCTGAGGTACAACCATAACTGCTGACATTTAGTGTCAACAACAGAGACATCTTGCAGACACAACCCAGGAAAAACGATCAGGATTACTGCATGAAGTGATGCACTCCACAATAACAAGCACCGACATTCTACTAGACTGACAAAAAACGGTACACAGGAGTTGGGTTGGGAAGTCACTCTGCACCCACCTTATTCATCTGCACTTGCACCTCAAATTTTCACCTTTTGCACACACTATCGAATAAGCTTCAAAAAACTTCTTTTCCAGATAAAAATGCACACTGAACATGGCTCAATGAGTTCTTCACCTTAAAACCAAGTGATTCCCACACTCACTGAATCGAAAATTACCCCAGGAGTGGCAGACTGTTGTAAATAGTGAAGGAGAATATATTATTGACTAAAGTCTCCGTTATGTGTATCTGCTCTGTTTATTAAACTTATGGAAAAACCTTATAAACTTATGCATCAACACAATAACTCCTTTAGAATACCATAACTACAGTTTAAATTGTGTCCCTTCATTCACCTGTTACACATCTGTATTTGGGTCAACAGAAACCTCCGATCTTACTCGTCGGCTTTGACCCGTGACGTAAGCGTGTTGTGGTGTGTGACGTCATTACGGCGCGGAGTTTGGTTTGTGATTGTGGCGTGTTTGTAGATGTCGTGTTGTTGTTTGTTGTGCCCTCTGGTGGTGTGTTCATGGTTTTCGTTTGTTTGGTGTGTTGGGGTCAGTTTGCTGTTGCTCAGTGGTGAGTGCTGTGTTCGTGGTTTTGAAGCGGAATTTGTATTAGTGAGTTAACGGTTTTGTGTGATGGTTAATGTAATGATGATTGCTGTACGTCGGGTGAGTTTGTTATTGAGTGTATTCGGTTGTGGTTTTTTGTTCAGGAATGGATATGAAAGACCGCATTAATAGTGCTCGGTTGAGGGCGATGATGGGCGAGACACCATTAGAGCTG
The DNA here is from genome assembly GCF_023864275.1 of Schistocerca cancellata. Lineage (NCBI taxonomy): Eukaryota > Metazoa > Arthropoda > Insecta > Orthoptera > Acrididae > Schistocerca > Schistocerca cancellata. The sequence continues at coordinate 150,130,305 of NC_064628.1, forward strand.
ATCAAATTTCTACAGCTATTCGGCTTAATTGCCGAAGTTGTAAAGTGCGGTCATTGCCGTGAGCTGATGAAATTGGTTAAAGTTCCGGCCTCTCGGACCAGGGACGGGTACATGTGGTGCTGTAGGAAAGATGGCGTATGGCGTTCCATACGGCGCGGTACCTGGTTCGAGAAGTCTAGATTGGGCATGCGTGAGATTGTGCTTGTTACATATTATTTTTGTTATAGATCCCCACTGAGTTTTTGCGCGTTTGAGACTGGTGTGAGTGAGAGGACTGTTTTAGACTGGTATTCCTTTTGTCGTGAAGTGTGTTCGGAATTTATTAAGTACAAGGGTAAGTTGGGGGGGCATGGGGTGGTTGTGGAGGTGGACGAGTCGCAGTTTGGGAAAAGGAAGTATGGGAGGGGGAAGTCTGTGGCTGGTCTTTGGGTGTGGGGGGCTGTTGTTCCGGGGGGTGGGGGTTCCGAATATGTTTTTAGGGTTGTGGAGGGGAGGTCGAAGGCTGAATTAGTGGGGTTAATTAAGGAGTATGTAGAGCCGGGGTCCACAGTAGTTTCTGATGCTTTTTCTTCTTATAGGGGGTTGGGTGAGAGGGGATTTAATCATTTAGTAGTTAACCACAGTTTAGAGTTTAAGAATTATGATACAGGGGCTTGTACTAACACAATTGAGGGGATGTGGGGGGCGGTTAAGTCAGTTCTTGGGAGGGGGAAGAGGCGCTCTTCCAACCTTCAGTCTCATTTAGATGAGTACTGTTGGCGGAAGAGTGTCCCAGAGGGCTATTGCATTGTTCGGGTTTTTTTAAGGGCTGTGGGTAAAATGTATAGGCCGAAAGTGGTTAGTTAGGGTGGGCTGGGTAGGTGGGTGAGTGGCTGTGGTTCAGGGTGGGGTGGGTGGTTTATTTTGTTGTATAGTGTTTGTTAAGGTGGGGGGGAGGGGGAGTGTGTTTGTTTTTTCTTTTCGTTGTGGAGGATCTATTTTGTTGAAGTTTTTGTTGAGTTGTAGTGTGTGATTGAGATGTTTTTTATGTTGTATTTGGTTTTTGTTTGTCGGTTTTTTATTTTGGGGTTTGGGGGAGGGGGTTGAGGTTTGGGTGGGTTGGGTTTTTATTTTAGTTCAGTATTTTTTCGTTGGTGTGTGTGTGTGTGTGTGTGTGTGTGTGTGTGTGTGTGCATGCATTTGTGTGTGATTGTGGTGGCCAATCTAGTTTGTGGGGCTGGAACTTTTTTGTGGTAAGTTCCCTTTTTTTTTTGTTTTTGGTGTATGTGTTGTGTATTGGGTATAGGGAAGTGTTTCATTGAGATTTGTGGCTGTGAAGGTTGGTATTGGTATTCGTATTGGAAGATGTGTTTGAGTTCATAGGTCATGGGTAGTGGTCGATATGGGATTGGTAACTGCTGTTGAGCTATATAGCTGGAGGGAAGTGTTAATCTCAATGTTTGGTGGAGTATGTCGATTTTTGTAATTGGAGATGGGATCGGGAGTTGCTGTTGAGCTATATAGGTCAAGGGAAGTGTTCGATCCCAATTTATGGGATCGGGAGCTGCTGTAGACGTATGTAGGTTAAGGGGAGTGTTTGTTTGTTGTGGTTTGTGGTGTTTTTTGATTTTTGTATTGGGGGATGGGATCGGGAGATTCTGTTGAGCTATATACGTCAAGGGAAGTGTTCGATCCCAATTTATGGGATCGGAAGCTGCTGTAGTTGTATGTAGGTTAAGGGAAGTGTTTGTTTGCTATGGTTTGTGGTGATTTTTGTATTGGGGGATGGGATCGGGAGATTCTGTTGAGCTATATAGGTCAAGGGAAGTGTTCGATCCCAATTTATGGGATCGTGAGTTACTGTAGATCTATATAGGTCAAGGGAAGTGTCTGATTCCGGATAAGAATGTGTTTTTTGGTATTTGGTGAGTTTTGTGATGTCGATTTTTTTCGTCGTTTTGCGTGGTTTTGTATGGCGGTCGGTGGCTACATTTGTGTATATTTAGTTTCTCCCCACCCAAAAACCCCCAATTTCCCACGCTTGTCCCGTTAGTCATTAGGCTTTTTGTGAAACCTGTGTATTTTAGTGTTTATGATACGTATGCAATGTTTTTATATCCGCCATATTGGAATTGTCGTTTATGGTCGTTTCCGCCATATTTGTGACGTCATGGGTCAAAGCCGACGGGTAAGATCGGACGCTTCTGTATTTCCCTGTATTTTCCATGTGGCAGGGACACTTAGGGCATAAATACGTATTTTCATACTTTGGACCAATGAAGACACTTCCAGCATTCCCACATGAAGGCCCACTTATGGCCACTTTGATGCAATTAGTGAATTTTTAAGCTTCTTTCGAATATCAGCCAATCTTACAACAGCTTCTTATTAAGAAAATGAAATGTGCTACTTGATTAAACAAAGCAACACATGTTTCTCTGTTATCATTCGGAGGCAAAATCTTGTGAAAAGGTTGGTCTTGAAGAAGTTGAGTCTTTCTTTTCAAGAATGCATAATTGGTGTTCCATATTCTTCACATTTAATTTAAACATCAGAAGAAACTGTTGGAAGATAAGGTTACGCATTATAGTTTCATTTTGAACAAGTTAAATATGGTACAACCCAAAATCATACCATTAAACTTCTATGGCTATTAACAGACCCATACTTAGTTTTGGTTCCCAGTTGGTCATAAGTAGATGCACGTCTGTCCTGTTTTTGTCACTTTCGAAAATATATACAAAACATATACAATTCATATTTGGTCTGCATTCTAACTAGGCTCATTTTATTTAAATAGGTTTATTTAAAATATGTCTCATATTTCTCATATCAAGATAGATCTAACTAATATTCTTGCCTGGGCATCACATATTAATTTATCTATCCTTGTTATGCAGTAATATATGCATTACGAATAATGAAAATCTTTGAGTCACCCAAAAAACAAGATTTCAGTATTCCCCAGTGAAGTTAGAAGTAGACTGGAGGAAGGTACCAACTGCAAGCAAGTTGTACATTGCCCCAAGAACATTACAAAATAAAATTTTGGTCTAGCTCCACATGAATCTATGGCGCACTGTGACCCGCATTCTGTCATAGGAGAGGAAAAAAGTAAATGTTGATGGACTTGGTTCTGAACAATCCCAACATGGGGTTTCAAGTTACAAAAGGAAATACATGGGTCAGACAAAAAGTAGTGGCAACACTGTTTTAATTCATACCAGGCTTTACTAACAGACATACAGTGTATTACATGCCCTCAATATAATCTCCCCCATATCGATCACTTTCCCCCAGACACACGTGAAAGGCGTTGTAAACCATCAGTGCATCCAGCTGTCAACATCTTGCAAGAACCACCCTATGCCAGGGATGATGTCTCCTCTTGTATTGTAGCTTGTGCCATGAGAAAGTTCCCTCACTTTGGCAAACAGGCCGTAATCCCATGGACTCACATTGGGTGAATATTGTATTCTAATCCCAAGTATGCAGGAGCTTCTACTCAGGATCCACAATGTGGAATCATGTAATGTCACGAGAAATGATACGGCGCACTGCCAGGATGTGCTGTTGCTTTCTTCTCACTGTGGGATGAAGGTGATGTCACAAGACATATCGGTAGGAGGGTGCAGTGACAATCTGCCTCTGCTCTACAATGTGATGCAGGATTGAAGCATGAATATCATAAGGCAGAATTACAATCTGTTTGCTACCACCTGGATTACAGCACACATTTTGTGGGCCAAGAGGACCAGGGCATTTCCATTCACTGGGCCGATCCTGATTGACATACTTGCCATCCTGGAACACTTTCACCCAACACGTCACTATACGATATGGCAATGCTGTATCTCCACATGCCTCATGCAGCTCCTGAAAACATTGTTGTACACTCAGAGCATGTGCCACTTCAATCCTGATCTACACATTATTCGTGTTTCCTAAACATACTGTTAGGGAGGCTGAGCTGGTCTTCCACACTTTCAGGCAGCACCACTGCCGCCGCTCACTGCATTATTTCACTGACGTTCTGCTATCGGCTACATACCGAGTGCATGCTATTCAGTACATATCCTTCATGTTATGGCAGTGAAGCCATTACTTTTTATCCAACACTTGTATCTGTGTATGTACTCAAAAACTTATTGAAAAGGCAGATTTGTGTGAAATTCTAATGCTGCATTGTAAACAACTAACCTATTAAAAAGCAATATCAAGGCATTCTTAAGACACACGAAATATATCCTAGATGAGATTTACAAATGCACACCTAGACAAAACAAAGAAACTGTTTGTTATGAGAGCCAAAAACAGGAACAAGATAAAAGGCTGCTTTCTAGAAATTCTTGAAACCAATTGAGGAGGCAGAGCAGAAGCAATGACTTAAGTTGTCTGCAGCCAATTACTGTAAATTAATCTTTCTTTTTCTTTCCTTACCTTAAACATCTTGAGTAGATGAATAAAGGCGTAGTCCATAAAAAATTTAGTAACCAAGCAACATAAATGTTTCATATTGTTATAAAGAAGATAAGTGGTCCAAGGTAAAATTGGACAAACTGTGGTCGTACTTTCGACACAGGGCTATAATTAATCCAACAACTTGCATAGTGACTGTTGCTTTCCCTTAGTTAAAACTGCAGGAGAGTTTGTTAATATTAACTCTCACTTTCGTCAACTGAAATCTCTCTCACACACACAAAATAAAATATTTCTTAATGAATTTTACCTCTGTGAAGAGACAAATATACATTTCTTTTGGTTTTGATAATTCCTTTCTTTTTTTATTTATGCACAATGTTGACATAGGCCCAAAATTTAATTTGCACTCAGTCAGTCACTTTATATTCACAGATTTAATTACTTTCACAGTATTAATTAAACAAACATGAAATATTAAATGCCAGAAAATCATGGTTTAGGAGGAATAGGGGGAGACAGCACAAAAAGTTTCTTGGTTTCCTGAATTGGCATGAATTTTGACTTTTGGAACTTGTGTAATGTCCATTTCTTTTCCTTTTTTCCACTAATTTACTGGCACTTCCACCCATTCTGTGATGAATACGTTCAAACACAAATGTTTACATCAGATGATAATTTCAACTTCTTCAGTTGATTTGCACCAAATGTTTTCACTGTTTGATGCTAACTCCATTCTAATTGGCTTACTGCATTGACAGGCTTTATCTTTGGAACGCAATTTATTTTTCCATAGTGAAACAGGCAACCATAAACACATACAACACTCCCTAAACTTTTCAGGCAGAATTAAAAAGAAATAGTTATTGTGGAGGACACAAAAGAAAATACATGAAATTTTCCCAACCTGTTATAAGTCTAATCACTAAAGTTAACAAAGGGTCATTCCATGTCAAGTGGTCTAAGGGTCCCCACTCTGACCATCTCCGATGTCGATGAAATTTTTACAGGATGTACATATAGATCTTACATGAAGCACTGCCAAATTACAGCTTCATAAGTAGTATGGTGGGGCCACTAGCCACCTATTCGTAAAGGCTGGTTTTTTGACATTGCGACTGAAATGAATAAATGATCAACTTTCTTTACCCATTGTTCAGGATCTAAGAGACCTGTCATGCTTAAACTTTGTGATTCTGAAACTGGATTTTCCAAATTTTCCAAATTGAGGCCAAAATGGTGCGTCACTGTGGGTGCTGCAGGAACCCACTCAGTCTATGTTTGCACTTTATACCAAAATGTGAAACTGATGCTTGCAAGCAGTCCAATTAAAGAAGATTATAAGAGTCTGATTGCTAAAACACTGTGTGATTTGGAATCCAAAGACTGCATGCTTCATCACTGTGAAATCTGTCTGGGAAAAGAACTACTGAAACAGTTTTTAGAAAGTAGTTTTGAAGACAGTGATCCAGATGATACCATTGAATTCAAACAGTGGGTGCACACTGATAGAGAGACATTGGAAACAAAGCAATTGACCACCAAGGATTTTATTGAAGATCTGACTTCAAAAATTGACAAACTTTCCACTCATCATTATGTTGCAAAGCACCAGAGCAAGAACCTAAAATGCATAAAAGAAAGCTGTAAGCCAACTGAACAATCATATTAATGGACTTTCTTGAAAATTATTCCTTTATTGTCCAGAATGCTGCTCACGGTTTTCAGTGGAATACCAGCCAAGCAACTTTACACCTATTTGTTGTGTACTTCAGAAATAACTTGGGACATCAGCAGCATCAGCTACTGTATAATAAGCAACAGCCTGAAACAAGATGCAATCACTGTACATGCTTTTATAGCGACATTAATAGAAGATCTGAAGTGTCTCCTTGGAAAAATTACACACATTTACTAATTCAGTGATGGGTCGGCAGTGCAGTACAAGAACTTCAAAAATTTTCTGAATCTCTGCCACCATCAAAATGACTTTGGAATCTCAGCTGAATTGAACTTTTTTGCTACAAACCATGGAAAAATCTCCATGTGATGGAATTGGAGGAACTAAGTGCCTGGTAGCAAGAGCAAGCCTTCAAAGACCAACTGAGGACCAAATTTTGACCCCAACTGATTTGTGTAAATACTGTACAAAGAATATCAGAGGAATTCAATTCATTTTTGTTTCAAAAGAAGAAATTGAAACACTAAAAAGTGAGCAGGAAGCAAGGCCAAAAATGGCTGCACAACATCAGGAACAAGACAGAATCACCATTTTGTGCCATTAAAGGAAAAGCAAGTTTGTATTAGAAGAGTATCCAATGATACAAACTTTCTGTGGCAAATGTTGACCAAAGTCAAGCAACAGTTTCATTCAGAAATATTACAGCCTTACAACTGGGCCAAAACATTGCCTGTATATATGATGGAAAATGGTGGATTGGTAATGTGTCGGAAGTAACAGAAGGAGACAATGATGTTTTAGTCAGTTTCAAGCACCCAAATGGACCTGCACATTCATTCTATTGGCCAGCTGGGCAGGATGCTTGTTGGATTCCAAGCCAACACATTATTTCTGTCATTCCAGCTCCATCAACAACAAGAATGGGCCAACATTATAGCGTGTTAGAATCAACTGTAATTGCTATTAGTACCAAATTTCAGCAAATGACTTAATAAGAACTGAAATATATGGCTTGGGAACCAAAAGAGTACGACTGGTGCATGTATTTTTTAATGTAATATAAATGTAAGTTTATTTGGTATGACAAGATTTATGGGCCAGTTTGATAGCACACTATGATGAATTTACCATAGTTTGACCTTTTGTTTTATAGCTAAAATATTGTACCCAAAAAGTTGAACAGGATCACAAAGTTTCAGCATGACAGGTCTCTTAGATCCTGAGAAATGGTAAATCAAAGTTGATCATTTATTCATTTAAGTCACAATGTCGAGAAATGTAATGAAAATATAAGTTTATTTGTTCTTAAATGCAAAGTCTCCATAATAAAAACAACTTTTTCTGACCAAAAAAGGTGAGCTCTTATCCACTGGTGCCAAGAAAAATCAAATTTGAGTGATTCCTTTTGAGATATGACCTTTTGAAAGTGAGCCAAAATTGACTGATCAAATTTTTTAGCACACTTTGAACTTTGATAACTCAGTTATTATTTGAGCAATCTGGGTGCCACTTGCATAGCTTTATGACATGCTGCAGGTAATTAAAGTATTAGCTTCAGGAAGTTACTCTTTCAGTAGATACAAGGCAGTAAAGTATAGCCAAAATTTGGTACGACAAGATTTATAAGCCACTTTGATGAATTTACCATAGTTTGGCCTTTTACACTACAACTAAGCTCTTGTACCCAAAAAGTTGAACAGGATCACAAAGTTTCAGCACGACTGGTCTCTCAAATCCTGAACAATGGTAAAACAAAGTTGATGATATATTCATTTCGGTCGCAATGTCAAAAAACGAGCCTTTACGAAAAGGTGGCAGGGTAACAGAAACGTCTGATTCCACCCGTCTGCTTTGACCATTCACAACTCCCACATCGCGACAATGACGTCATTAGGTAAACATGACAACAAACACATAAACAGATCGAAAAACCATCAATCACATATTCCTCAAAAAATATAATGAAACGAACGGGACAAGCGCGGGAAATTGGGTGTTTTTGGTTGGGGACAAATGGCTCTGAGCACTATGGAACTTAACATCTGAGGTCATCAGTCCCGTAGAACTTACAACTACTTGAACCTAACTAACCTAAGGACATCACACACATCCATGCCCGAGGCAGGATTCGAACCTGCGACGTTGCGGTCGTGCGGTTCCAGAGAAGCGCCTAGAACCGCTCGGCCGCAAACCCCGGCAGGGTGGGGACAAACTGAAAATAAACACATGCCACTAAACCAAACGGCAAAATAAAACGACCACAACCTTCCCAAAATCAACTAAAAACAATATCCACTGGAACTGAACACTTCCCTTGATCTGTTATCCTTACGACATCACATATAGCCGTCCCTGGTCCGAGACGCCGGAACTTTAGTAAGCCTCATTTCTTCACGGCACACTGAACACTTCACGTCTTCGCGCAACAATCCGAACAGCTGAAATTTTATCAGAGACAATGCTCTGTCCCCCATCATCGCCGACAACCGAAAACTGTTGACCTTGTCAGACATATCCATACCTACCATAGACATAAACAAAGCAATTCACCAAAATTCACACATGACGAACAGAAAAAAACTACAATAACGTAGACATAACAAAACCAAATTCGTTAACTCACTGAAAAATATTCCGCTGAAAGCACAGTCACTACCGATACCACACATGTGCAACGCTACCACGCAAATTAACCCCATACGCCACATAACACGCAGCCCATAAACACACCACCAGAGAGAACCACCGACCGCAACAATACACCACCTATATAAACACGCCACAAACGCAAACCAAACCAAAAACATCACCTAACACACTAGACATAAACACACCACCAGAGCGTACCACCGATCACATTAAAACATTTACAAACATGCCACTCTCACAAATTAAATTCCGCAACGTCGTGACGTCACACACCACAACAGCCTTACCAATCAACATGGAATTTTAAATAAATCAAAATATGCGCGCTCGATACACAAGCACTGCCCGAAGTGGCACAGATGTATGAACGATTATAATAGCATGCTTCAATGCAATCATCAGCCAAGAAGTATTCATGGGCTACTGATAATGAGTCATCATTTGACACCGATTTAGCCATTAATAAAAGAATTTACAAATCTTAGCTGCAACAAATTTAATAAATTAAAGTTCTCACTCGCACTCTCTGCCAATAACATAGGAAATGAAAATGAAAGACAAAAATTGTCTCCAAATGCTTTACATGTCAAGTCATATAACTTAACATATTAAAAGTTGACAAAGTAAGTACTGCGATGAGGATATTACAAGAATTTATTTCAGTCATATCTTCAGCATCTTCTGAATTCATCTTCAAGAATCTTTGTATTATTTCTAAAATTTACTGAAAACCAAATATATTTGTTTAGTTATCACTTTGTTAAGTCCACACGACCGGTTTCAGCCTTTTTATTAAGCCATTATCAAGTGTACTGTGTATCTGAAACTGCCAGTGCATAATATGGATATACAAATATGTTATATAACACAGGAGACAATACTTTTATGTGTACAGTATAAGTACAAAAAATATACACTGTGTCCCAGGAAAAATGGTCAGTATTCAGGGATAAGACTGGGAAGATAATTCAAAGCAAGAAGGTCTAATAAACAGCAGCTATAAGTACTCCACTTCGACACTGTGAAACAAATCTCTTCTACTGAGCTTTTTGCTTTCCATATTACGAGAGGTGGAATTACGGACCAAAACAAGTAAAAAATGTAGTAAAAAAGGGCTCTAAAGTGCTTACTTTAAGAGCTTGTATTCATCTTCGTTACAATGAAACTTATCTCTTCTACTGAACAAACGCTCATAGCTTCCTTTTAGTATGCATTTTAGAGCACATTTACTCAACTCTTCTGCTTTGCATGATCGTTCCGAAGTCTCGTGCCCAATGAATATACGAGAAAAATAGGCGTGTCATAATTATAAAAACTGTGCAGAAAGATACAGTAAAACGATTAGTATCCGTCCAAGATTCTCCTTTCGTAAAGCCCTCAACATTTCCCAGTGGTTTAAATTTTGTTCTTTCGAAGGCGTAACCTTACGTTCGTCTATTTTATTCTTTTATTAAGTCCAAATAATTACTTTTACCGTTTTATTGGAGAAATATGCAATTTGAAATTTTTAAACAATCAGAAAATAAATCTTCACATTCCAAAGCATGCTAGTCTTTTAATGTTTTGTATTGTAAAATTTTTATAACTATGACACATCCATTTTTCTCAGGATATCATTGAGCGCAAAACTTATTAAATCTGATATTTTAATGTTTTTTTATCACCCAAGTTACTTAACTACAGTATGCCATAAGTTGGTATGTATCTTTTTGTACTTTTACTGTACATATACAGTACAAGCATTGTCTCCTCTCCAACTAACTTAGCATCCGCTGCTTCGCCCGCTTAGACTGTATGGGTCTTGCAGGGATTTTTTTGTTTTTATTTAATCGAGTTTCTATGTCTTTCACAAACTGCGTCATCTTAGTTTTTCACGCTAATTATGGGCGTAAGTCTGGTAGCGGGAGTCCAAAAGTTTGTTAATCATGGCTTTTGCGTTCTTGTGGAGTATTTCCACAGCAACTTTGATCCCCTAGCAAATGTTTCTTTGTATCTAACCGAGAATTGAAACACTAATTTTCCTAAATCTAGCTTTCAATTTTTTTAATGTACAAAATATTTTCTTACAAATTTTCGTCCCCTATTGCATTCTCTTAGGCGTTGAATTTCCAGAAACATGTACTTTCTACCGAGCGGTTCTACGCGCTTCAGTCTGGAACCGCGCGACCGCTTCGTCGCAGGTTCGAATCCTGCCTCGGGCATGGATGTTTGTCATGTCCTTAGGTTAGTTAGGTGTAAGTAGTTCTAAGTTCTCGGGGACTGATGACCTCAGATGTCCCATAGTGCTCAGAGCCATTTGAACCATTTGAACCTTCTTAAACGATGCCTACAGTCTAAGATCTATACCCTCTCAAATTTCTAAGTTTCTGTCTTTTGCGGTTTGGGCTGGGCGACGATGAGTCAGTAAATCTATCTGACCCTATGTCACCCCCTTCGGAGCTGAATTTCCAAAAACAGTGAACAAGTTTTTTTCATCTCTACAAATTTTCAAAAATTTAGCTTTAAAAATGGTTTCGCAATTAAATATTTTCATCAAACCTTTCACCCCTATTTCACGCCCTTAGGAGTTGAATTACCAAAACCAGTGACAGAGGAGCCAAATACAAATTTCGTAGATTCAGACTCCAAAATAGTTGCACAAAGAAATATTTCCATAAAAACTGTAACCCCCATTTCACCAACTTAAAAATGGTTCAAATGGCTCTGAGCACTAAGGGACTCAACTTCTGAGGTCAGCAGTCCCCTAGAACTCAGAACTATTTAAACCTAACTAACCTAAGAGCATCACACACATCCATGCCCGAGGCAGGATTCGAACCTGCGACCGTAGAGGTCGCGCGGTTCCAGACTGTAGCGCCTAGAACCGCTCGGCCACCAAGGCCAGCCACCACCTTAGGGTATGAAAAAAAAAATCTTTCAATCACTATCTCACCCCCATAGTGTTAAATTTTCGAAAATGATAAATCACGTATTTCTTTTTTTCTGAACGAGAAACCAAATACCAATTTTCTTAGGTGTAACTTCAAAGTTGCCTTAATAGCGACATTAAAGAAAAACCTTCATCCCCTTATTTCACACCCTTATCGTTGTAATTTCGAAAAATTCCTTCTTAAATGACGCCTACAGCATACGAATCAAAATCTCCAAATATCAAGTATCTATCCTTAGCGGTTTGGGCTGGGCAGTGATGAGTAAATACACTTTAATCAATACACTTGATAATAACTTCGTAAGAATGCCGAAACCAGTGGCGTGGACTCCAATTAAGAAATTGGGTCTGCTTTTCATTCACTGTACAACAATTTCTTGAGAGAAATAAATAATTCTTCAGTCACAACGGAGTGCGTTTCTTCATTTAATGGCATTTAACCCTGAGCAACATCAGCTATGGATGAAATGATAATTACAGCAGGCAGGCAACAGTTTTCGTAGCAATGAGTTCAAGCAACTGCGTAAAATTGTGATTTGAACATAAGCACGGAATGCCCAATGTATTCGAAGAAACTGAGATTTTATTTGATCCATTGGAAATGGTATGTGGAAGCCCGCGAATGTAAAACCAACGAGTTTGTTTATAAATAACTTTCCTGTTACCAGTCACGATTTTCTTTTATTTGTATTTTGCACGACTAGTTTCGGGAAATTATTCCTATTTCTAAGTGGGATTCCTGTGTTCTATGCCACTTATTAGCGATATTTTCATTTATCTGAGATCTGCATTGTTCTGTTGTGTTTTAAGTTTTCTTGTTTTTTGCACAAAGTGCACCGCAGCGTGAAACAAAGTAACAAGAAAGTAATATTTTCTGATCCACCACGAGCTCTCTCCACGCCTCCCCCCACGTTCAAAAAAGTCTACACTTAATTCAACAGTTTATAAGCTGAAATAAATTTTAATTTTGACTGATTTCGACATTACAGTGAGTTAAAATACAACCTAGACGCATTGCCAATAAATGATTGACTGCTTACTTTTGCCTACGTACTTCTTTAAGTTATATCGCATTCCTGTCAGTCCTCCACACAGCAGTCTACCGAATAAGCTTACGGTTAAACAACAAAGATTAAATGAATGAATGATGCTAGTCACAGTGCGATGTAGCAGCTCACGTGAAAAAAATGTCGAGTTATGTACTAATCATTTCAGTATAATCATCCCGACACATGTTATACAATCATAAGAAAGAAGTCAATTTTTTTTGCTCGAGCGAAAATGGCGACAGAGCTTACAGTGCGCTTAATTTTTTTTAAAGTAGTAACATTGTTACAGTGCCGATTGCACCAGCAGATATTTAATGCAGTAATGGCAGAGCTGTTGGGGTGATAAATCGGGACATTTTGCATGAAGTCACAAAAGTTAACTATTACGGCATTATAATTAATTTTTACAGAACTGAAAAAACTGCCACAGCAATTATCTCATCAGAAAGAACCGAAACGAAAATTATTCGAAAATTAACCATACTGAATCCCACATAAAGTCAAAGCTTCATTTTCTAGTAAATAACTTCATGGTTAACAACATGCGACTCACTACAAAACCAAACCTACCACGTATCTTTACATCGTACAGTAGGAAATGCTAACATTCAGAAAAAGAAAATTAAATACGTACACTTATACAGAAGAGAACAGATGACACGGTATTAACATCACTGTATTTCAGGACCGCAGGTACAACACGACACGATAATAAAACAGAAAATAAACTGCGCAGTGTGCGCGCAAAACTTTCTCACGGATCGGCCGCCTTCCCCCTCCCCATCATCAGCCAACTCGGCTACCAGTGTTGCCAGCAGTTTTTTTATGCGCTATAAGTAGTGAAATCGTACTGCAATACTGGCTGGGAGACCCCAAGGCGTAAGTTCAACCACCTAATTGGAAATGTTTTTCTTCCTAAACTTATTAAATACCCCCTTGTTCATTATTATTTCCACATACTCATTCCATGAAACCTCTACTACAATCAAACCGCAACCGTGAAGGTAGAAAATGAGTTATCGAATGATATAGAAATAAAGAGGGGTGTGAGACAAGGTTGCGTTCTCTCACCCTTATTGTTTAATATGTATTCAGAAGACATATTCCAGGCAGCTCTATCAGATGAAATAGCTGGCATTAAAGTGAATGGGCTAAACATTAACAATGTTAGGTTTGCTGATGACACTGCACTACTAGCTGGAAACCTCAAAGATCTACAATTACTTCTTGACAAAGTCGCAGAAAAAAGTGAAGAATTTGGCTTGACTCTTAACGTAAGCAAGACTAAGTTCATGGTGATATCTAAAACACACCAACAAGAAAATCTTACAATCAATAGGGAAAGAGTCGATCAAGTACGTAAATTTAAATATCTCGGAACAACTGTAAATGAGGAGATTGAAAGCTCAGAAGAAATTAAATCGAGAATAGGACAGGCCAGAAGTATCTTTAATAAGATGAAAAATGCATTCTGTTCGAGAGACATTTGTTTAAAACACAAAAATGAGGTTGCTAAGATGCTATGTATTCTCAAAATTACTATACGGAATGGAAGCGTGGACATTGAAAAAGAAGGACATGAACAGTTTAGAAGCTTTTGAAATGTGGGCATATAGAAGAATACTTAGAATTAGTTGGGTGTCGAGGATTACTAATCAAGATGTCCTAAGAAGAATGGGAAAGGAAAAAGAAATAATTAAAACTATTAAAGTAAGGAAGCTACAATATTTAGGCCATGTTATTAGGGGAGTAAATTACAAAATATTGCAAATAATACTAGAAGGGAAAATTTGTGGGAAGAGAACGAGGGGTAGAAGACGGACATCCTGGATTGACAATTTAAAAAATTGGTACAACTGCTCAACGTCAGAACTCCTTAGATCAGCCAAATCAAGATCAGAAATTGCCATGATGACAGCCAACCTTCTTAGAGGAGACGGCACATGAAGAAGAAGATTCCATGAAACCTAACATCATCAGTAAAATATAAGTATTACTTCAAATTATACCTATACTATAAAAGGTATAAAAGAGAAGATCTACGTGTTCATCCACACTCTGGAGGCCAATGTGTAGTGCATGGCAGAGGGTAGTTCACATTGTGCCACGTACTAGGGTTTCACCTCGTTCCATTTCTGTACAGAGCTCGGAAAGAATAAGTGCTTCAACCACTCTACGCGCGGTGCAATTGGTCTTAATCTCGTCTTCGCAGACTACGGGATCGATAAGCAGGAGACACTATATTCGTGGAGTCTTCACGTAATACTGATTCTTAATACTTTGCAAGTAGGGTTTCGCGAGATCACTGGCGTCTAGCATCTTGCGTTTCCGTGAAGCTCTCCCATGAATGAAACAAACCTGTGATTATTCCTTGCTTAAAACAAAGTAGCCGTACTTGCTACGGCTCCCGCACACTTGGGCAATACTCCATGGATGGGTCACACAAGTGTTTCTAACAATTTCCTTTGTCGATTGACTACATTTTTTCGTTATCAATAGCAACGACCATATAAAACTAATCGCAAGGCAGATGCCACGCTCAGACCCAGTGGAAAAATCCTCAGGAAATATAATCCATCCATCAAGGAATTAGCGTTAAAAGAAAAAAAAATCGTTCGACCAATACTTGAAAAGTACACGTCAGTCTGGATCTGCACCAGATAGGAAATATAGAAGAAATAGAGAAGATCCAAACACGAGCAGTACGTTTTGACACAGGATCATTTAATAAGGGCGAAAGCGTCACGGTTATTCTCAGCCAACGGCAGTGGTAGACGCTGCAAGAGTCGTTTTGCATTACAGTGGGGTTTCCTGTAAAAATTCCAAGAGCGTGCATTACTAGAAGAGACAATTATTATTCTGATTTTTCCTACGCATATCTCGAGAAAAGACTGTGAACGTAAAATTCATGAGATTCGAGCTCACAGAGAAGCTTACCGACAAACGTTCTTCCCACGAACCATTCATGACTGGAACAGGAAAGGAGTTGTGTGTCAGCAGAAAACAAAGTAGCATCACTACCGAGACTAACCTACTACACCGATCAGTATGAACTACACATAATAGCGCCCCAGGTGTATGGTTTGTATGCAGTGCGTACCGTATCACAGTTATAAGCGAAAGCTGACGCGGATGAAGTTCAAGTGTACGAGGGAAAATGGGGGAGGAAAGGAGCTGCGCCCAATGAGAAGTCGCTTGTGTAGGGAAAATGTTCTCGAACCGGCCCTGGATGTGATGTAACAGATGGTTCTCACAAGGTGGTGAGCATCCTTTTCTTTAATGGACCTCATAAAATCTAGTCCCACCATCAAAGCTGCACTCTTACGTATAGAACTATATGACAGCAGTAATGGACACCAGAAGATCCTGAAGAAGATCCCAGCAGAGGGGTCGAAACGTCGATCATTTTAGAAGAAACATGACGAGGCCTAATAACCGAGAAGATTTTAACTTCAGTGACAACGGCCACGAAAGACTGCAGACTTACATATATGAAATAAAATTGTCGTAACTTCTGAACGGCATTACAGTGGGGTTTCCTGTAAAAATTCCAAGAGCGTGCATTACTAGAAGAGACAATTATTATTCTGATTTTTCCTACGCATATCTCGAGAAAAGACTGTGAACGTAAAATTCATGAGATTCGAGCTCACAGAGAAGCTTACCGACAAACGTTCTTCCCACGAACCATTCATGACTGGAACAGGAAAGGAGTTGTGTGTCAGCAGAAAACAAAGTAGCATCACTACCGAGACTAACCTACTACACCGATCAGTATGAACTATACATAATAGCGCCCCAGGTGTATGGTTTGTATGCAGTGCGTACCGTATCACAGTTATAAGCGAAAGCTGACGCGGATGAAGTTCAAGTGTACGAGGGAAAATGGGGGAGGAAAGGAGCTGCGCCCAATGAGAAGTCGCTTGTGTAGGGAAAATGTTCTCGAACCGGCCCTGGATGTGATGTAACAGATGGTTCTCACAAGGTGGTGAGCATCCTTTTCTTTAATGGACCTCATAAAATCTAGTCCCACCATCAAAGCTGCACTCTTACGTATAGAACTATATGACAGCAGTAATGGACACCAGAAGATCCTGAAGAAGATCCCAGCAGAGGGGTCGAAACGTCGATCATTTTAGAAGAAACATGACGAGGCCTAATAACCGAGAAGATTTTAACTTCAGTGACAACGGCCACGAAAGACTGCAGACTTACATATATGAAATAAAATTGTCGTAACTTCTGAACGGTTTGCGTTAGGACGTTCAAACTGCACGGTTGGCCGAGGGGCATGATGGGAATTGGTATATAAATGACGAAGCCCACTTTCATTTGGGTGGGTTCGTCGTCCGCAGCTCGTGGTCGTGCGGTAGCGTTCTCGCTTCCCGCGCCCGGGTTCGATTCCCGGCGGGGTCAGGGATTTTCTCTGCCTCGTGATGACTGGGTGTTGTGTGATGTCCTTAGGTTAATTAGGTTTAAGTAGTTCTAAGTTCTAGGGGACTGATGACCATAGATGTTAAGTCCCATAGTGCTCAGAGCCATTTTTTTTATGGGTTCGTCAATAAGCAAAATTGGCGCATTAGGGGGACTAAGAGACCGCATTTCGCGATAGAGAAGTCTCTTCACCCTCAATGGGTGACTGTGTGGTGTGCAACGTCCAGTCACGGAATAATCGGTGCGATATTTCGTGAAGGCGCGGTGGCTACCGAACGGTATGTGAAGGTTTTGTTAAGTTTTTTTCATCCCCACTATCTAAAGTGACCCGATTTCGACAAGATGTGGTTCATGCAAGGCGAAGCTCGGCGCCACCGAAGCAGGAGGTGTGTTTGATGTCCTGGAGGATCACTTTGGGGACTGCATTCTGGCTCTGGGGTAGCCAGAGGCCACTGGCATGGATTTCGATTGGCCGCAACGTTCTCCGGATCTGAAAACGTGCGACTGCTTTTTGTGGGGCTATATTAAAGACAAGATACACAGCAATAACCTCAAAATCATTGCTACTCTGAAAACAGCCATTCAGGAAGTTATCGACATCAACGATGTTCCGACACTTCGGTCATGCATAATTTCGCTATTCGTCTGCGTCACATCATCGCCAATGATGGCAGACATATCGGACATGTCATAACTAGGCCTCGGATTTTAGATAAATACCTATTTGTTCCTCATTAAATAAAGGCAATAAAAGTTGTACATGCACGTATTACGCCAATTTATGATCAACAAATACAGCATCTAAAAATTCCTAATTTCAGGTTAGTACCTAATTGTACCTAAATTTTAAAAATCCAGTTAAATAAATTTTTTTACAACTGACAGTCTCTCGTGGTTTTCCCAGCTAAGCTTTACGCACTTATTTTATCGAAAATTGTAATTTTATAGTACCTAAAATACCTAATTTCATGTTAGAACCTGACTGTGCCTCATTTTTGAAAATCCTAAAAATACCTAATTTTATGTTAGTCCTGACCGTATCTAATTTTTAAAAAGCCAGTCAAATAAAATTTGTATAACTAAAACTACTCTTTTGGTCTTCCAGGCTCCTTAGAAAACGGTAATTGAATGATAACTGTTTGCATGCGTGAACGATATCGTCGAGTCAGACGGCGACAGCATACGCAAGGCTATTCCAGCCCGCCCTGCTCCGCAGAGCGATGTCGCTCTCTGTGAACCGCCAAATGGGCTGGCAGGTCAGGGAGGAGCCCTGTGATCTGCCTGCCGTCTTGTTGCCCTGTAGGAACAGCCTGTTCAAAACACCTGCACTGCCTTCATTCAGTCGGTCAGCGTGCTGCTTGGATGTGGCGAAATATTTCACAGCGACAGTGTATTCCTGGTAAGTCAAGCATGCTGAAAGTAGCCAGCTCCAAATCATCTCTGATTCGTCAGTGGTTACAAGAATTTTTTGATTTCTCTACAGACGGAAGAGTTATTCCCTGCAATGTTAGCAACAAAGACGTAAGTAAAATGTTAACCTTTTATCTGTTACACCCAGCGGTGCCACTGTTTTTGCCCAGTTAACTTGGACCAGACACATGCGAATACAAAAATAGTTTCTAAACCGTTAATATAGGTTAATTTTGCTAAGCAGATCTAGTACGAAAATTCTTCCACAAAGTATTTCTCATTTCTTTTTGTTTTTAGGTACGTTCTCAACAGAGGCAACATTTAAGTCAGCATGTTGCAGCGATTAAACACCACGCAAATTTAAAAAATAAATCAAACTTAACACAAACGTTTGTAACTTAGTTATCGTCCATGTTTCACTTCCATACATGGCTACACTCCATACAAATACTTTCAGAAACGACTTCCTGACACTTAAATCTATACTCGATGTTAACAAATTTCTCTTCTTCAGAAACGCTTTCCTTCCCATTGCCAGTCTACATTTTATATCCTCTCTACTTCGACCATCATCAGTTATTTTGCTCCCCAAATAGCAAAACTTCTTTACTACTTTAACTGTCTCATTTCCTAATGTAATACCCTCTACATCACCCAACTTGATTTGACTACATTCCATTACCCTAGTTTTGCTTTTGTTGATGTTCATCTTATATCCTTCCTTCAAGACACTATCCATTCCATTCAACTGCTCTTCCAAGTCCTTTGCTGTCTCTGACAGAATTACAATGTCATCGGCGAACCTCAAAGTTTTTATTTCTTCTCCATGGATTTTAATACTTACTCCGAATTTTTCTTTTCTTTCCTTCACTGCTTGCTCAATATACGGATTGAATAACATCGGGGAGAGGATTTTAATACTTACTCCGAATTTTTCTTTTCTTTCCTTCACTGCTTGCTCAATATACGGATTGAATAACATCGGGGAGAGGCTACAACCCTGTCTCTCTCCCTTCCCAATCACTGCTTCCCTTTCGTGCTCCTCAACTCTTATAACTGCCATTTGGTTTCAATACAAATTGTAAATAGCCTTTCGTTCCCTGTATTTTACCCCTGCCACCTTCAGAATTTGAAAGAGAGTATTCCAGTCAACACTGTCAAAAGCTTTCTCTAAGTCCACAAATGCTAGAAACGTAGGTTTGCCTTTCCTTAATCTTTCTTCTAAGATAAGTCGTAGGGTCCGTATTGCCTCACGTGTTCCAATATTTCTACGGAATCCAAACTGATCTTCCCCGAGGTCGGCTTCTACCAGTTTTTCCATTCGTCTGTAAAGAATTCGCATTAGTGTTTTGCAGCTGTGACTTATTAAACTGATATTTCGGTAATTTTCACATCTGTAGATGAAAATAAAGTACGTATAATCTACACTGCTGCAGCGACATACATGATTGCTGCTGTTAAATTGTTGAAAGTATTTAACCAGTCCTGCTCCATATCACATATCTTGCCCATGTCATGAATCGTGTAGCTGAGGCGATACGTCTCGAATTTCCACTTGTATATAAGCTAGTTTCAATCACCAAACAGGTTTTTATTAAAGCATCTACAAGAATCCAGTTATTTCGAGAGGAACTACCCAACGTATCACTTCCACAAGAACCCTCTTCCCGAGAACACGCTGGGGAACGTGACTTGAGGCCGTGGAATATCACAGCGAGCATTTGGAAGACATTAAGAACATTGTTCTTAAACAGCGGGAGGAGGTAGTGAGCATTACTTCAGCTTAAGAAGATCAAAGGAGCCAACAATTTCCAACTAAATTGCATACATAAAATCTCATTATGCATTTTTGGTCCCTATTATTAAAGCTCTAGAGTCTAGAGTGTTCAGGGAACACACGCAACTGCGATTGACAGAAGAGGTGACAGAAAAAAATCAACTTGATCCCAGGTTCTATTGGTATGAAAGTTAGCGAAAAACTAAAGACAGTGCTACAAAAAATCCCGGGACTGACCACCGTCTGCACAGTGGCTAACGTCTTGTCAGGTAAATCAACAGAACATGAGTGTGCGGTCCCTCTGCGCCTAATACGGTCATTTAAATATGCTCCGGTGATGCAACCGAAAATCTGGTGAAAGTGTTAGTTATTTACATGGACAATAATATAATGTGGATTTTTGTCAATCTATTTACTTTTCTAGTCAATAAAAGGTCAGATTTTGGTCACCTATTTTCTGATTTTTATAACCTATTTTTGTAAGTGACAGAACCTATTTTAGGTACCCAATTTATGATTTTTAGAACCTAAAAGTCTGAGGTCTAGTCATAACCTATATCGGAATATCTGTAGAGACATTTACATGTTGAATGAAGTGTTGGCACGCCGTAGGTTGTAACAAATTTACGTTTTATTTTCGTATAGTTTGTTACGCTGTACACTTACGTTTCCGAAAGCTACTATACGGTACCACTGCTTATCATTCCCTTTTCTGTTCCAGTCGCTCGGAGTAGCCGTGCGGTTTGAGGCGCCATGTCACGGATTGTGCGGCCCCTCCCGCCGGAGGTTCGAGTCCTCCCCTCGGGCATGGGTGTGTATGTTGTTCTTAGGATAAGTTAGTTTAAGTAGTGTGTAAGTCTAGGGACCGATGACCTCAGCAGTTTGGTCGCTTAGGAATTCACAAACAATGTCTGTTCCACTCGTAGATGGGATGACGCGAAAACGACAGTCTATAAGCTGCGATCAAAAAGTTTCCGTTTCAGGGCCTTACTGCTGTGTACACGCAACGTAGCACGACTGTTGCGGGTATGTAAGCACCGACGTGTAAGTAAGGAACTAGCGTGGCATTCGTGTCTTTCGGGCTTGCGTGCGATACATGCTGAAACGTGAACTATGACGACGATCCAAGTGCACCCAAACAGGACCAACGGGTAGTTATTCTTTTCTTGGCTACCGACGGACAAACACCGATAGACATCTGTCAGAGAACGAAGAATGTTTATGGAGCAGCACGTCCGGAAAAACTGCGGGAAGGGGCGC
This sequence comes from Schistocerca cancellata, assembly GCF_023864275.1. NCBI lineage: Eukaryota > Metazoa > Arthropoda > Insecta > Orthoptera > Acrididae > Schistocerca > Schistocerca cancellata. The sequence goes on from NC_064628.1 coordinate 150,151,892, forward strand.
TGCTGCTTCATGATTTAACGCACGTCCCCTAGTCGCGAATGTCGCAACGCAAAAGTTACACCTACTCAAGCAGAAGACACTCGAGCACCCTCCCTAGAGTCCTGTCTCTTCCCTTGAGATTATAGCGCCTCTGGCCCCAGGCCGTTAATGGGTCGACGACTCTTATCGCACGAGGATGTGCAGCAGGCAGTTACCTCTTCACGCAGCAGTGCACGACGTGTCATCAAACGGGTATATTCAACCTGGTGCGACAGTGGAGTGATGGCGTCTATGCTCAGTGCGATTTTGCCTGTTTGGCATACCGAATCTGGACTGTACCGCCTTAGAACGGGAACCTTTTCATTGCCCGTCGTAATAGTCCACGTTTCGGCACGTCCCCTGATTTTTCTTCGCAGTCCTTACGCGAGATGCACTTTGGTGGCAGTTGAATCGTCCTGCAGCCTGTTGTAGAAGTTGGTTCTCTACATTTTTTCAACAACGTTTCGCAAAATCATTTCCGTAACACTTGCGTGTTGATCAAACCTATAGGTAACAAAATAGCGGTACACCTGTGGATTACTTCGATGTCCTCCTTTGATAAGACATGGTGGCGATTCTGAACTCTCATGCAGTACTCAGCAATAAGTCACAAAAGTGCTCTGTACGCGGTCTGCTTTTAAGATAAGCCACACTTCTCCAGAATTCTCTGACTCACACATGTGTTCTGTATGCCGTCTCCTTTTTAAGATAAACTAGGCTTTCCTATAATTCTCCCCAAAAAACCGAAGGCCACCATTCGCCATATCCGGTACGCTTTACTTTTAGGTTACTTCCAGCTTCGGCACGGTTCAATCACTGCAATAAGCGACTATGGCAACAATGATTAGCAAAGTACAAAGGACAACTAAAACAATGGAATGACATACATATGTTCAGTAACTAGATAAAAAAAGTTAGTAGTGCCATATCTCAACGAGGAACCTGAAACTTTCACCACAGGACAGGAGGAAATATGGCAAGTTTAAAAGAACACTTGACTTTGCACTAGACAGATATGTACCCAGTAGAACAAAAAAATGGCTCTGAGCACTATGGGACTAAACATCTTTGGTCATTAGTCCCCTAGAACTTAGAACTACTTAAACCTAACTAACCTAAGGACATCACACACATCCATGCCCGAGGCAGGATTCGAACCTGCAACCGTAGCAGTCACGGGGTTCCGAACTGAGCGCCTAGAACCGCTAGACCACCGCGGCCGGCCCCAGTAGAACAGTTCATAACAGAAGGGAACCTCTAAGGTATACAGTCACATCTAAAGAAACAGAGACTACTGCATAATATGTGTAAAACAAAGCATACTGAATGAAAAGCATTTGGCTGCCAAGTGAACAATTTGTGAAGCTTTCAGTGATTACCGTAGCAGGGTTCTGTCAAATGATCTTTCACTAAATCCAAAGAAATTCTGGTCTTATGTAAAGGCTCTTAGTGGCACCAAAGTTGGTATTCAGTACCTAGCGAATGAGACAGGAACTGAAATGGAGGATAGGAAAGCAAAAGTTGAAACGCTTAAGTCTGGTTTCAACTGTTGCTTTCAAAATGAAAACCCCTGATAATTGCCCGCATTTTAATCTCGTACCACTGAGAAGATGAGTGAAATAAGTGTCAGTGTTTGTGGTGCAGGGAAACAACTGAAATCTTTGAAACTGAAAAAAAGCTCCAGGGCTCTATCAGATTCTATACTGAATTTGCAGCGAAGTTATCCCCTCTTCTAACTATAATCTGTCGCTGATCCCTCAAACGAGAAACCGAGCACAGTAGTTGGAAGAGAGCATAGGTCACTCGTCTACGAGAAGGGTAGTAGAAGTGATACACAAAACCACCGTCCAGTATCTTTGGCATCGAATTATTATAGAATCTTAGAATATATTCCGAGCTCAAAAATAATGAGATATCTCAAACAGAATAACCGCCAACAGAATCAAGTAACTGTTCTGTCTGTACTACGATTTATGAATTTGACATGCAGTCCACAATTTTGTTTGTTGCATTGTTGAAATGGTGTTCTCAGTGTGAAAATGCCGCACGTGTACAAACGTAAATCGGTTGAATTGAACAAATATAGCATGAATGTTTTAGAACTGTATCTAAATGGATAAATGGACATTAAAAGGGCTCGCCGAGTGCATAAAATACCCATAAGAAGTAATACTTTTCTAGAGTAAGACGACGGTATGCGTGTCCTATTGAAATAAGCGCTAACGTATCTCATAAAGAATAAATAGCCCGCATCTCGTGGTCGTGCGGTAGCGTTCTCGCTTCCCACGCCCGGGTTCGATTCCCGGCGGGGTCAGGGGGAACCCTGACAAACAAGATCCATGTTCGTCATGGTAAAACACATTCTTTTTTTTCCCTCTCTAGTGAAGTAAAGTGTGTGTTTCTTTGGAAACTGATAAAGCAGATTTGTGATCACTCTTCCTTGGCCTTGAACTTTCTTTGTATATTACTCTGAAATTAGTATTAAAATATAATTATTATGCCAGATTTGTTGTTGTTGTGGTCTTCAGTCCAAAGACTGATTTATCAGCAGCTCTCCACAAACTACTCTATCCTGCACAAGCTCCTGAATAACTACTGCACCCTACATCCTTCTGAATCTAATTACTACTTATATCTTGGTCTCCCTATGTTGAATCATAGTTTTTATCGTTCTTTTATTTTCATACAAGTAAGCTATACGTAAACTGAATGGCTTATAGACAGCGACAAGATAAATTAACGAGTTGTTTTGCGGCAAGGATAATGTTTTGCAACATCCGCATGAAAAAATGGAAGAAGAAATACGCTCTTCAATTTATTAATTCCTGTATCTTCACCTGTTTGTTTCTATAAGTGGTAACAGGCGGACAGATGATTAGACCCGTCCTACCAGTACTGTTTAAAAATGTGTATTTCAACACTACATTAAAAAGTGTTATAAAAAGTTATTAGGAAAGCAAAGTTTATTCGTACATTCATGACGACCACTCCTGTCTGTTGATGATTTCGCCCGCCGCCGAGATCCTGCATATGGAGTTTCGGAGCAGGCAAGAAGAATTTCCGCGAGCGGCGGAGGACCGATACTGAATCGGCATTGTTATAATCAGGACTACGGACAATGGAATTAATGTTAAGCAGTACGTAACTCAGATTATGAATACTGATCTTAAATGTATTGATATTGAAGGTCTGTTGATACTGGTACCAGTTAAAGTTCACTCAGGATATGTGTACAGATTAATAAATTACCTTCCAAGTTGTTTCTACTATTCTTTCCAATCTTTTTTTTTCAATTATTCAAGTAGCAATTATTAATTAGTTTCCATTATTTGTCCGCCCACAAATGCCAGTATTCATCCCTCAACTATTTTTATCCCCCACACTTCCCTCCAGTTCTAAACAGGTGATCCCTTGGTGTCTCAAGATGTATCCCATTAACTGATCCCTTCTTTTAGTCGAGTTATGCCACACATTTCTTGTCTCCCCAGTTCTATTCAGTACCTCCTCATTAGCTACCCGATCTTCACATCTAATCTTTAGCATTCTTCTGTAGCACCACATTTAGAAAGCTTCTATTCTCTCCTTGTCTGAATTGTTAATCGTCCACATTTCACTTCCATACGCGGCTACACTCCATACAAATACACTCCTGGAAATGGAAAAAAGAACACATTGACACCGGTGTGTCAGACCCACCATACTTGCTCCGGACACTGCGAGAGGGCTGTACAAGCAATGATCACACGCACGGCACAGCGGACACACCAGGAACCGCGGTGTTGGCCGTCGAATGGCGCTAGCTGCGCAGCATTTGTGCACCGCCGCCGTCTGTGTCAGCCAGTTTGCCGTGGCATACGGAGCTCCATCGCAGTCTTTAACACTGGCAGCATGCCGCGACAGCGTGGACGTGAACCGTATGTGCAGTTGACGGACTTTGAGCGAGGGCGTATAGTGGGCATGCGGGAGGCCGGGTGGACGTACCGCCGAATTGCTCAACACGTGGGGCGTGAGGTCTCCACAGTACATCGATGTTGTCGCCAGTGGTCGGCGGAAGGTGCACGTGCCCGTCGACCTGGGACCGGACCGCAGCGACGCACGGATGCACGCCAAGACCGTAGGATCCTACGCAGTGCCGTAGGGGACCGCACCGCCACTTCCCAGCAAATTAGGGACACTGTTGCTCCTGGGGTATCGGCGAGGACCATTCGCAACCGTCTCCATGAAGCTGGGCTACGGTCCCGCACACCGTTAGGCCGTCTTCCGCTCACGCCCCAACATCGTGCAGCCCGCCTCCAGTGGTGTCGCGACAGGCGTGAATGGAGGGACGAATGGAGACGTGTCGTCTTCAGCGATGAGAGTCGCTTCTGCCTTGGTGCCAATGATGGTCGTATGCGTGTTTGGCGCCGTGCAGGTGAGCGCCACAATCAGGACTGCATACGACCGAGGCACACAGGGCCATCACCCGGCATCATGGTGTGGGGAGCGATCTCCTACACTGGCCGTACACCACTGGTGATCGTCGAGGGGACACTGAATAGTGCACGGTACATCCAAACCGTCATCGAACCCATCGTTCTACCATTCCTAGACCGGCAAGGGAACTTGCTGTTCCAACAGGACAATGCACGTCCGCATGTATCCCGTGCCACCCAACGTGCTCTAGAAGGTGTAAGTCAACTACCCTGGCCAGCAAGATCTCCGGATCTGTCCCCCATTGAGCATGTTTGGGACTGGATGAAGCGTCGTCTCACGCGGTCTGCACGTCCAGCACGAACGCTGGTCCAACTGAGGCGCCAGGTGGAAATGGCATGCAAGCCGTTCCACAGGACTACATCCAGCATCTCTACGATCGTCTCCATGGGAGAATAGCAGCCTGCATTGCTGCGAAAGGTGGATATACACTGTACTAGTGAATTCACGGTGTTCTTATTTCAATTTCCAGGAGTGTACATTCAGAGAAGACTTTCTCTTCCACGTTTCACTTCTATACATGGCTACCTTCCATACAAACAGCTTCAGAAAAGATTTACTAACATTTAAACCTATATTCAATTTTAACACATTTTTCTTCTTCAGGAATGCTTTTCTTGCCAATGCCAGTCTACATTTTACATCCTCTCGACTTTGGCCATCATGCTCAAAGAGCAGTGTCTAGTTACTTAAACTCATTCCCGTAGCATCAACTGATTTAATTCTACTACATTCCATTAATCTTCTTTTGCTTTTGTTGATATTCACCTAATATTCTCCTTTCAAGACACTGTCTGTTCCATTCAGCTGTCCTTCCAAGTCCTATGCTATCTCTGACAGAATTACAATGTCATCGGCAAACCTCAATGTTTTTACTCCTTCTCCTTGAACTTTTAATTCATACTCCAGATTCTTGTGTGCTTTCCTTTACTGCTTACCCATTGTAGAGATTGAATAACATCGGCGAAAGGCTGCAACACTTTTGCTCCCTTGTCGACCACTGTTTCCCCTCCATGCCCCTACACTTTAACTGTCGTGTGGTTTACTTACACGTTGTAAATAAACCTGTAATTTACTCGTGCTAACTTCGGAATTTCAAGGAGTGTCAGTTTGATGACTGGTTTGATGCAGATCTCCAGGCTGTTCTGCCCTGTTCTCTACATTCGCTACGTAACAGAGCAAGAAGAACCACGCTTGAAACACACAATTTGGGCACAAATTCTACATCGTTTTTAAAGACGTTAGTGGACAGTAAGTAGAAGACCGGGTGTTCGAAATTTCTTAGAAATTAAAATATTCCAAATGTGGTTTCAATGATTCAGACAAGCATTTTTGCTCAAAAGCCAATACTGACATTATGAGCGGCACCTTGGGCCGCTTATGTACCGATACTATAATTAACCAGCAGTACCCAGCCACGCTTTGCTGTGGCTCTGCCTGCTTAAAAGGATAAGAAAGAAAAGAGAAAGCACACCCGGTACCATGTTTCACGTACAGTAACTCTGTTTCTAATATGTTTGGAAATTGGATGAACGTCCTAATCTCATGCTCTCCCCTGTCTCTGTCCATCTCCCTCTCCTCTTTCTTTGTCTATCTCCTCCTCCTCCTCCTCCTCCCCTCTTTTCTGTGTCTATCACCTCCTCCTGCTCCCTCTATCTCCTTACCTCTCACATTTCATCACCTCCTCACCCATTCTCTGTTCATCTTCTCCTCCTCCCTCTCCCTTCATCTCCTACTGCTGCCTGTCTCGTTCCATTTCCTCCTACTCGTTTTCTCTGTCCATTTCCTCCCAGTCCTCTGTCCATGTCCTCTTTGCCCCTCTCTTGACCTTGAGCCTTGTTTATTGTTGTTGCAAATTCAGATTCTGTAGTAGTTTTCTACTCATAAACCAATAAGCCATAAATACAGCTGTCTTGTTTGCTAAGAACGTTTCACTGTTGTATATTTTAAATACATCTGTATATACTGGAAAGTATATACTCTCTGTTGGACGAAACATTTATTACAGTAATAACAGGGTGTATACATGGAGAAGGAAAAAAAATTCCCGGATTTTTCCCGGATTTCCCGGTTGAAAATACACTTTCTCCCGGGTGAAAATACACGTTTCCCGTGTTAAGTGATAGTATACTTTTCCTTGGCACTGTAAAATTTATCAGTACTTTAAATGTTTGTGGTTTTATATGGCGACGTAGAATATCCCGGCACTTTAGAAAACGAAACTAAGGGGGGAAAAACACGTTTTGGAAAGATCTCTGATGTGCAGCAACATGTACTCTGCATAGTTTCGTGTTATGAAGGTATAACTTCGAATTCCACCAAACATCGCATGTTACTTTCCAAAGCATTGAAATCGAGATTGCGACGCGCTTTGGTACGCCAGTCATAGCTCATGTCACGTGATCTCGCCAGCTGAAGACAGCATAGAACACTTGATGTAGTCAGCCAATAGCAAGATCACTCATAAGTAGTGCGAAAATACAAATTGGAAAAAGTTAATGGTTTAAATTAATATACATAGTGTTGCTACAAGAAAAACAAAGCTTTCACATATAATCGTGGTCTCGAAGATTAATAACCTGCAAGAGAAGCTAAGCTTCCACATATAATGTTGATCTTTTTTGCGCATGTTACACTTTGAGTTGTATCACACAAATTTGCCAGTAAAATTTTTAATAACGACGTAAATTTCTGATCTTCTGGGCTCGAAATTCTTCTAGATGGTCGTCCTCAAAGAGGACGCTCTGTGATTTAAGAAATTCATCGTACATTCTCGCACATAGTTCATCTTGTGTAAAAGGAAATTTACTTTCAAAAAGTAACGCTTTTCAAACCACCATTTGCAATATTTTCCCGTGACGTGTTAGAAACTGATTCGTTTCAGCAGTTGTCAGAGAGCGCCAGATAACAGGCGCCCCAGTTCTTGCGCAGCTACGATGACGGTGGAAGCTCGTATGTTCGTACGTGTAAAACATTAGAAGATTGTACGCTATGTCACAAAAGAAACAAGACATCAGAGGATACTTCAAGAGTATCGGAATTTCGTGAACCATACTAAAATGCATAATTCGGCTTAAAGTGCACATTCCTATGTCCAGATTCGGATGTAAATTTTCTTGATGTAAATTTTCTCGACTACCACAACTGTATTGTCTCATGTTTGGTTCTTTATTATGGCATAATGGCATGCGAGCTAGAAAATGGAAAACGTGCACTTGAAATGCAGCGAACAGTTGAAACTAACCAACAGTGTGAAATTAAACACTTCGTTTCAAATAAATTGACTGCCTCATCGCTAAAGATTACTTAAAGTCAAATCTCTTTAGCAAACCGACAAAAATAACTTAATTATTTTGAAAGGCGATTAACGCTTGACTGTCAGAAAGGTGGAGAAAATTTAGCCTTCCGTAAACCAGCGAACGTATTTTAATTCATTTGATAGCTCCCGGCCGCAGAAATCCGTTTCGTTTTCATTTAATGTGAGAGCAATAAATGAAGAGGAAACAGCAAAATCACTAAACGTAAACACGGGTCACGTGGAGACTACCCACCTCCCCACTACAGCTCAGACTGCTCTGTGCATCATCCCCGGATCTACATTTCCCAATCGAGGCAATATTAGGTAGTGGCGCCCAGCCACACATCCGTAGCCAGAAGCAGAAGTCAAGGTATTTATTACTCATACGCGACTCAACTGCGCATGCACAATAACCCGCCCGCAACTGCTCAATCGAATCTAATGTAAACAGCCGTGACGTCACGCTCATCGGAGACAATTTGTTGTTAGGAAGCAATGCATAGTCTTCCTGAAGCATTTGACACACTTTGCTGTTGGCAGACGCTTTTATGAGCACTATGTTTTGCTGTTGTATATGGCGCATTTCCTTTGAGACTTATTTCGTTCATTTTTCCTCTCGTTCGTGTTTTGTTGCTGCAGTATTATTCTGCAGAAGCGGGATACAGTAATATCCTTTGCTGGAGTGTTGATTCTTACCAGTCAAAATCACAAAAATTTAACTGAAAACTAAAACAATAATAGATTCCCGGAATTCTAAAAAATTCCCGGGTTTTTCCCGGTTTTCTCCCGGATGAAAACATTCCCGGGTTTTTCACGGATCTCCCGGTTGTCCCGGGTCGTAGACACCCTGATAACTATTGCGAGCGCCGATTACCCATGAAAGCGTCATATACCTTATTTACACTGAACTTCTTTTGCACGTTTGTTACTTATGTAAACACTGTTCTACGCTCATTGTAAGTGACATATAGTATGATAGTATACAACTCTGTATACCTCAGCATATAAAATGGTTATCCTGCATACAATGAACATAACAAGTAAATTCTGAGCTGCAGTTTAAACACTAAATAAGTATTTGATAGGGTTGGTATCGTCAGATTTGTATTTATAAACAACAAAACTATTTTGTTCTTGGGATCACAGTTAAGTCTAGTACCGAGATGTAACTGAGCACATAAATGCCTTTATGTAAAATTTCCTCAACCCTGTAATATGTGGATCCTTCTTGGAGAATGCTAGACACGCGAGGCCACGCGTAGTAATTTGACCAGCGCGTAAAATCTGTGCTAGCGACTATTGTACACTTCTTTAATTCTTTGAAATTGATAAAGGTGGTCCGACAAGTAGTCACTGTGAATTGGAATGAAATGTACGTTAATTTATGCCATAGAGGAAAACAGAATCTATTATTGTATGACTGTTATGTAAAACCAAACGAGAGTAAAAAGCGTACTCATATAATTGGAACTGAACAATTTAAGGAAATTATAATCTAACAAAATGTACTAAAACAAAATGACAATCAGACTATAATGTATGTACGCAACGATAATGGCACGTCAGCAAATGAATAGGATAAGTTTATTTTTGTAGTTTTATTAGTATTTTGTTGTTGTTGTTGTCAAATGTACAGTATGTGGAAAAGACACTACAGAAACTTTGTGTAAAGCAACGGTATGAAGGGCACTCAAAAACAAAGCGAAAAAAACCACACGAAACCTGCCTGCAAATTGTTAAGTGTGCGAGTGATATACGAGGGAGTGCGCGTGATAAATTAAAGATGACAATACTACAAGCAACATGAATTTTCTGTGCCCGACAACGTTGTAAAAACATGAATTTTTTGCGCTCGACAACGTTGTAGAAACATGAATTTTATGTGATCGACAACGTAAAAAACGGCATTAAACTTACCTTGTCGACGGATGTCGGATGTAGACCTTGTGTCCCCACTCAATAAGTGAGAGCGACGAGGCGAAATAAATTCCTCGGGGCGCTGATATGGAAACCAGTAGTCACCGCATCGAAGATTCACAAAGTATCAAGCCGCTGAACACGAGATTCACGAATTTGTGCAGTGAATGCTACTGTGAACGCACGACACGGGCACTTCGTATTGAACATGTGAGTGTGAGCTAGGACGGTAACGGACATCGAGCTGCGCGCGCATGCTTCGCAAGCTAAACACTGGGCAGATACTAACTGGCAATAATGGGACTATGCGGTTACAGCAAGCACTTTGTTGTAAGTTGATATTAGTGACAGTTAAAGTTCACTCAGTCCAATTTCTTTCAATTATTCTTACCAATTTTGTTAATTATTCAAGCAGCAATTATATAATCAGTTTCCATTATGTATTATATTTTATGTCTGCCCCTCTATTCTGGCCAATATTCAAACATTACGGATAACATTATGAACTACCTTTTACTCAGTAAACTTGCTTCAAAAGAATTTATGCGATCGTATCAAAATATTTACAAACCGCTGCACGTAACTTTAGGATGAAAATCGGCATCATCATCGTAGTGTTTGGTAATAGGAAAAAAAATCGTGGCTTCAGGGCTGCAGTTAGCTTTTGTCCTCTTTCTGTAACAGTAGGCCTTACGAAATTGCTGCCTCCAGTTTTATGCATTTCAACATTGAAAAGATTTGACACCGTTTTTGCTCCAGTTTACATACCACATGCATAAAAAGAGGGGTAATAATTAGAAAGTATATATTGAAGTTATACCTTGTCGCGCACTAACGCTTTCTTGGTCCCATACACAAAAGCAATTGTGTCGACGGAATGTCAATCTATAACTCTCTTTTAATTTGAATAATAGGACGTTATATAAATGCATTTATGAAAATACAACGGTGGAACGCTATGTAAGCACACTGAAGTGCCGAGTGCTCAAACAGTGTGTGAGGATCAAGACTCCAAAACGAACTTACTCTCCATTGCGTAACACTTCGCAGACACGGGGGCTGGATTTGTGCGACATCTACCTGTTAGGTGTTGGTCGCAAAATGCGCTCTTAACGCATATCCTAATATTTAATCGAGAAAGTATTTGTTGCGCTAGCAAAATAATAATGTAACAGTAGTCGATTTAAATTAGTTTGCGTGTGATGCTTATGGACACAAATTACGCCACTGGCGCCACAGCGGTCCGTTCTCTACAGCGATAAAAAATCGCTTTGAAGTCTCTCCTACCAAATCTTAAATTCGCGTATGGTGTAGATATCTAAGGTGTCCTGGCATGCCAAATATCTTTCTTATTTTTAATTACGGTCAGCTTTAAGGCTAATGTACATGATGATATTAGGCTGCGAAACTTATTCCGTGAAAGCAGCTTCACGAAACTGGTTTCGTATGGGACTGTAGACACCGCGAAATCACTTTCGCACGTGCTGTGGCTGCTAGGATCTACATTTACACAGACACTTATAAAGTCACTGCACGGCGGAAGGTACCCTGTATTAGTCATTTCGTTTCCTGTTTCACCCGCAAACGTCGAGAACAACACATTGGGTTCCATTATTAACCCTCCGACAGTCGCGCATGTATCTGTGAGATACATGACCTACTTTTTCTCTAATATTACCGCAATGAACAGTGGTAACGGTTTGCCGTCCCACGACATCTTGTGTCATACCTTTCTTATTGCTTCATAGGAATTTCAGTCTTATCCCGATACTGACAAGGTCATAAATGAGTCAGGTGTGGGAACGTGTGTACTACCTGTATCTCTCAGATACAGCGCCCCTACTCGGGTAACACTTTGTCGCCGCTAATGACTGCAGCTGTTGCATTGTTTGCAGCGTACGCAAGTCGGCAGTTGCGTTGTTGTCTTCTAAATGAAGCAACGTTTCGTTGTAGCTACTTGTACCCTCTTTCAAAACGAGTAAACGATATGATCTAGAAAATCCTAAGGATTTGGAAGAAGTACATCGCCTTCTTCTCGACGACGAGGTATCCATTGAAGATGAAGATGATCTTGCAGAAAATGATTCAGAAACCGAAGATATACTCGAAACACGATCTGTAGACTCAGACACAGATCATGAATTGGATGAAGAGGAAAATAATGAAGGGATGAAGAGGAAAATAATGAAGTGCAGGAAACTGATGAACATTACTATTTTGGTGAGTACAAAAGACAATAAATATGCTTTCAGATGTAATAATAACAATATCTAATAATGGTGTAATGTACTTATTTTTTATTTTAGTTAAGGATGGAACTAAATGGAGGAAAGTGCCTTGGAAAGCAACACAGACACGGCCTCATACTATACTAATCAAACTGCCTGGGGTAGTTGGAGACGCAAGGAACATGGTAACTGAAATTGAGTGCTGTAGCCTATTCATCAGTAATGATATCCTAGATCTAATTGTGGTCAACACTAACAGGCGTATAGCTGATCTAAAAGGAAACTTTGCTCGCGGGAGTGACTGCAGGACACAGACGCAATCGAAATGAAAGCCTTTCTTGGCTTGTTATACCTTGCTGGTGTGTTCCGTGGTGGGCGACAGAATGTTCACGACTTCTGGACAGCAGATGACCTTGGTCTGAATATTTTTAGAATGACCATGTCCGAAAAACGTTTCCTGTTCCTAATAAGATGTGTTCGTTTTGATGATGGAGCCACAAGACAAGAACGGCGCAAGAGAGACAAATTAGCAGCCGTGAGGGAAATGTTCACCATGTGTTTGTATAACTGCAAGACACATTACTCCCTCGGTCAGAACGTCACAGTTGATGAGCAGCTACCAGCATTTCGAAGCCGGTGTGGATTTCGCCAGTTCATACCATCCAAACCATCTAAATATGGCATCAAAATTTTCTGCCTATGTGATGCCAAGCTTTATTATACTTACAACATGGAAATATATTGTGGATTACAACCAGAAGGACCCTTTCAAAATAACAACTCCGCCAAAGAAGTAGTTCTGAGACTTGCCGAACCAATATATGGGACGGGTAGAAACATTACAGCAGATAACTGGTTCACTAGTTTGGAGTTAGTAAGAGAACTGCATAAAAGGAGACTCGTTTGTAGGCACAATTAGAAAAAACAAGAAGGAACTGCCATCGAATTTCGTAGCACCAAAAAGTAGACAACAGTATGATAGCGTACTTTCTTACAGCAAGAATGAAACCCTTGTGTCATATGTCCCGAAAAAAGGGAAAACTGTAGTTCTCCTTTCGAGTATGCATGTATCGTCAAGTGAGGTTTCTGAAGGTTTAGAGAAAAAACCAGCAATTATTCTACACTATAATGACACCAAATCTGTAGTTGATGTAGTTGACAAACTCTGTGCAACCTACAACGTAGCTAGGTCAACAAGAAGATGGCCTATGGTGATTTTTTTCCACCTGTTGAACATTGCAGGCATCAACTCAAGAGTAATTTTCTTGGGCAACAAGAATAAATACTCAAATCGGCGCGAGTACCTCAAAACTTTGGCTCTGACTCTACTGCAAGATCATCTCAAAAGAAGAGCTCTTATTATGGCTCTACCTGATGATATAAAGTCAATGCTAGTAAAGTACAAACCTAAAGGAAAAGAGCAAGAAAACGCTGAACAATCCTTGGAATCAGAAAACAAGAAAAGAAAAAGGTGCCAGTCATGCTACAGGGAGACAAAAAAGACTTGTCTCAGCAAGTATACATGTGAAAAATGCGGTGCACATCTTTGTTTGCAAAAGCACACAAAAATAATTTGTGAACAATGTCTTTCTGTAGAGGGCAATCAGTACAAAGATACATGCTTTGATTAGTTCAATAATTTATTTGTATCTATAATAAAATCAATTTTTAAAAGAATTTCATGTACTCCATTACAAAATGTCAAATATTTCTGTTAATTTGAAAGTGTAATGAGCCTGATGTTCACTTCTGTATTTGTAAAATCTGTAACAATAAAGGTAACTGCAATTTAAAACAAAAACAAAAGAGTAGGAACCTGTAAACAAACAAAAAACCACAAAAATCTTCGCATGCATCCACGAGATACATCGCGACTAGTGGCGTCATGAAAGTTGACGCGCCTGTGGTGGGTTAAATGAAAGTTTTGGCAATTGCACCAGTAGCGGTGGAGTTAATACCTGTCTCCATGAAATTAGTACTTAAGAGGTAAGAAATGAGTTACTTGATTGGATTTAAATAAATATATTAACCTGGCTGCTCAGCGATCTTGCTAAAAGAAGATTATAGAAGATCCGAGAAGTTATTTCAACATCTGAAAATGCCATCAGCACTGTTAAGCCATCCTGCAATACAGGGCCGAAATTTAAACATTACACAACTCTTTCAGCCTAGACAAATTGAGCAAATCATTTGGTTCTTTTGCAATAGGTGAGGTCTATGGTGAACCCTCGGCGTCTTATAAAAGCACCATTTGTTCATGAGCGGTTCCTGAGAAATCCCTGAAACACCATGCTTTCTGGATACTAAAAGTACTAGGCACTTCTATAATTTCTATTCATGGCAGATGGTCGAAATTTTTGCCATACGTTATTAAGATGATATTTTCGCGGAACTTCGAAACTCTTTTCGATATCGTGATCCGTTACCGAGACCAGGGGTTCAAAGTTACCGTAGTTATGCACGTAATATCCGGTCCTAGGCGTTAATGTTTTAACTGACGTAGTGAACACATGGCAAGCGTCCTAGGGTTTTCGCAAGGATTCTGAGGTTAACCAAACTACGTTTATAGTCAGCATTTTTTCGCCAATATAATTTTATGATATGCTGTGTTTGTATATTTGGCACTTCAGGCCCACACAAATATGCCCAAAGTGGCACTGCAGTGAGAAAAAATGGGATAAAAAGGGGGTTAACATCTCATTCCTAGAAAGAACTTAAAAGACTGTCAATAACTGCGTAAAACTGGAAAGATGCAAATACAGTAAAATATTTCTAATAACATTTGTACTCTTTTAAAATAAAAATCATAAGCCAGGCGTTTTCAATAAATTGCAACCGATGAGGAAAATATCCGGAAAAAAATGAAGCTAACGATTTTGAGTTAATATTACACCAAGCGAACTTATTCGTTGGTTTTTATGCGTCAAAGTGTATACAGGGTGTCCCAAAATAATGTATACACGCTTTGAAACAGAATAACTCTTTAATTAAAAAAGACAGAAATACAATTTTTACAGGTAATAATTTACGAGGCGGTGAAAAACATAACAATGCTTACTTTTGTTTCAGGATTGACAGTAAACATTGAGTTATCGTTTGAACAACGGAAATGGGTGATGAAGTGTTACTGGAAAGCGGAAACTTGTGACAGCGGTACGCCGACGTCGGAGAGTTGAATTTGGAACACCACCACCGACAAGATTAACAATTACAAGAATCAGAGATAAGTTTGAAGTCGAAGGTGCGGTGCACGATATGAAGAAGGGACATAGCGGACGAAAGAGAAGTTCAAAAGACAATGAGAATGTTGATGCAGTAGTCCAGGCACACACATGATCCCCGAAGAAATCTGAGAGGCAATGCTCTCGGGAGACTGGGATCTGCGGAAGCAGTGTTCATAAATTTTGCGGTCTCAGAACTTTAAGCCTTACATTCCAAGACTTCTCCTTGACCTTAAAGAGGATGATTCTGATAGGCGAAGAGAATTTTGTGAGTACTTCATTAACAGATGTGAAGAAAAGCAACGTTTCCAAGATCGAATTCTTCGGTCTTACGAAGCGACGTTTAAACTTGATGGAACAATCAACCGCCATAACTGCGTGTACTGGGCCGGGGAGAATCCATACGTAACCGAGTAAAGGCATGTTAATCAACCAGGAATAACAGTCTGGTGTGGTCTGCCTTCTAGAGGGTTAATCTGGCCGTACTTCTTTGACAACACTGTCACGGGCGACACGTACTTGGATATGAGAACCCCTGGTCTTAGCTTTGTGTTTGGTAATGAAGATTATTACTTTCAATAGGATGGGGCGGCACTTAACTTTCACCTAGATGTGAGGGCATTTCTCAATCGTACATTCCCTGCCAGATGGACAGGACGAAGAGGGAATATGGAATATCCGGCTTGATCTCCAGATTTAACTCCTGTAGACTTCTTTCTGTGGGATACTCTCAAGAACACAGTTTACACTGCGAGACCACACACACTGGATGATTTTAGAGAGCAAATTGAGCAATCCTGTGGTGCTATTCCGTTGGAAACAGTAAAGCTGTCACGTCACTCAGTCGTAAGTCGTTGTCGATGGTCTATTGCGATAGACGGACACTAGTTTGAGAATTTACTACACTCCTGGAAATTGAAATAAGAACACCGTGAATTCATTGTCCCAGGAAGGGGAAACTTTATTGACACATTCCTGGGGTCAGATACATCACATGATCACACTGACAGAACCACAGGCACATAGACACAGGCAACAGAGCATGCACAATGTCGGCACTAGTACAGTGTATATCCACCTTTCGCAGCAATGCAGGCTGCTATTCTCCCATGGAGACGATCGTAGAGATGCTGGATGTAGTCCTGTGGAACGGCTTGCCATGCCATTTCCACCTGGCGCCTCAGTTGGACCAGCGTTCGTGCTGCACGTGCAGACCGCGTGAGACGACGTTTATCCAGTCCCAAACATGCTCAATGGGGGACAGATCCGGAGATCTGGCCAGGGTAGTTGACTTACACCTTCTAGAGCACGTTGGGTGGCACGGGATACATGCGGACGTGCATTGTCCTGTTGGAACAGCAAGTTCCCTTGCCGGTCTAGGAATGGAGAACGATGGGTTCGATGACGGTTTGGATGTACCGTGCACTATTCAGTGTCCCCTCGACGGTCACCAGTGGTGTACGGCCAGTGTAGGAGATCGCTCCCCACACCATGATGCCGGGTGTTGGCCCTGTGTGCCTCGGTCGTATGCAGTCCTGATTGTGGCGCTCACCTGCACGGCGCCAAACACGCATACGACCATCATTGGCACCAAGGCAGAAGCGACTCTCATCGCTGAAGACGACACGTCTCCATTCGTCCCTCCATTCACGCCTGTCGCGACACCACTGGAGGCGGGCTGCACGATGTTGGGGCGTGAGCGGAAGACGGCCTAACGGTGTGCGGGACCGTAGCCCAGCTTCATGGAGACGGTTGCGAATGGTCCTCGCCGATACCCCAGGAGCAACAGTGTCCCTAATTTGCTGGGAAGTGGCGGTGCGGTCCCCTACGGCACTGCGTAGGATCCTACAGTCTTGGTGTGCATCCGTGCGTCGCTGCAGTCCGGTCCCAAGTCGACGGGCGCGTGCATCTTCCGCCGACCACTGGCGACAACATCGATGTACTGTGGAGACCTCACGCCCCACGTGTTGAGCAATTCGGCGGTACGTTCACCCGGCCTCCCGCATGCCCACTATACGCCCTCGCTCAAAGTCCGTCAGCACATACGGTTCACGTCCACGCTGTCGCGGCATGCTACCAGTGTTAAAGACTGCGATGGAGCTCCGTATGCCACGGCAAACTGGCTGACACTGACGGCGGCGGTGCACAAATGCTGCGCAGCTAGCGCCATTCGACGGCCAACACCGCGGTTCCTGGTGTGTCCGCTGTGCCGTGGTGGCCGAGCGGTTCTAGGCGCTACAGTCTGGAACTGCGAGACCGCTGCGGTCGCAGGTTCGAATCCTACCTCGGGCATGGTTGTGTGTAATGTCCCCATTTTTTAAGCCGGGCCTAACACCACTAAAATTGTATTTCTAACCCCTTTCATTTAAGAGATGTTCAGTTTCAAGGAGTGTAGCTTATATATTATTTTCGGACACCCTGTAAATAAACGGTCAAAATTTTACTACTTACATACTCCATTTTATATGATTATGACGCTGACAGGTGTGAAACTTACCGAGTTTCACCGAACTACCAGTTTAATAAGTCACAGCTGCAAAAGACTAACACGAAGTCTTTACAGACGAATGGACAAACTGGTAGAAGCCGAACTCGGGGAAGATCAATTTAGATTCCATAAAAGTGTTGGAACACTTGAGGCAATACTGACAGGGCTGAGGCAGCTGTCCCCCACTTTTCTGTCAGTCTTTTAAAGAGCAACGTGTTTTTTCTAAAGAAATTTCCGCCATTTGACTGTTAATTGTTCCTTTATTGTACACAGTCATGCTTTCGGCTTTATAGCAATTCTCAAATGCACGTTGAAACGTTAAAATATGTCTGTCGTGCCTGTGACATATCACTGTCGTAAAAACATGTTTCTGGTCCTACATTTCTTTCTAAAAATTATGCATGACTGTGGTCCCCCACAAACTAAAGGTACATATTCGCCTTTTTCGTGCTCCGACAGGATCATTTTTCCTCTGGTTCCCTTCTTTTCCCTGCTCTTGTTCCTTTAGTTTGTGGGGGACCACAGTCATGTAGAATTTTTTGAAAGAAATATAGGATCAGAAATATGTTTTTCGACAATGACATGTCACAAGCACGTCAGACATATTTTAACTTTTCGGCGTGCCCTTGAGAATTACTATAAATCCGAAAGCGTGACTGTGCAAAATAAATGAACAATTAACAGTCAAATGGCGGAAATTTCTTTAAAAGACACGTTTCTCTTTAAAAGTCTGACGAAAAGTGGGGGACCAGCTGCCTCAGTCCTGTCATGAGAACATATTCATGCTTTTTTTTTTGTGCTGAAAGACAGTAGCAGAGAAACAGTGACGGTGGAGAGAGACGGTACAGTGCCAGTAGGAAAGAAAGACAGGTGAGTCAGCGATAGTGGAAATAAAGCAGCAGTGAAAGTGAGATGGATGAAGATACAAGCGGTGGGTGCAAATGAGAGAGGAGAAAGACGAGGGAAAGGCGAGTGCAGATGAGTGGACGTCATATCCCAGATCGGCAAACTTTCAACACGTGGGTACACGAGAGAGCGCATTTTTGAGCGAGATTTTAAACACGTAGGTATAAAAGAAAAAGAATATAATAATTCCAATCCCAAATAAAGCAGGTGTTGATAGGTGTGAAACTTATCGAATTGTCAGCTTAATAAATCACTGCTGTTAAATACTAATACGAATTATTAACAGACGAATGAAAAAACTGGTAGAAGTCGAACTCGGGCAAGATCAGTTTAGATTCCATAGAGTGCTGGAACACATGAGGCAATACTGACTCTACGACTTGTCTTAGAATATGGTTAAGGAAAGGCAAGCCTACACTCCTAGTATTTGTCGACTTAGAGAAAGCTTTTGACAGTGTTGACTGGAATACTCTCTTACAAATTCTGAAGGTGGCAGGGGTCGAACACAGGGAGCGAAAGGCTATTTACAAATTGCACATAAACCAGATGGCAGTCATAAGAGTCGAGGGGCATGAAAGCGGTTGTAGAGTGTCCCCGATGTTATTCAATCTGTATAGTGAGCAAGCAGTAAAGGAAACAAAAGAAAAATTCGGAGTAGGAATTAAAATCCATGAAGAAAAAATAAAAACGTTGAGGTTTGTCGATGGCATTTTAATTGTGTCAGAAACAGCAAATGACCTGGAAGAGCAGTTGAACGGAATGGACAGTGTCTTGAAAGCAGGATGTAAGATGAACACCAACAAAAGCAAAAAGAGGATAACGGAATGTAGTGGAATTAAATCAGGTGATGACGAGGGAATTAGATTAGGAAATGAGACACTTAAAGTAGTAGATAAGTTTTGCTATATGGGGAGCAAAATAACTGATGATGATCGAAGTACAGAGGATATAAACTGTAGACTGGCAATGGCAGGGAAAGCATTTGTGAAGAAAAGAAGTTTTTTAACATCGTTGTCAGGAGGTCTTTTCTGAAAGTATTTGTATGGAGTGTAGCCATGTATGAAAGTGAAACATGGACGATAAATACTTTAGACAAGAAGAGAATAGAAGCTTTCGAAATGTGATGCTACAGAAGAATGCTCAAGATTAAATGGGTAGATTGCATAACTAATGAGCTTGTACTGAGTAGAGTTGGGGAGAAGAGGAATTTGTGGCACAACTTGACTAGAAGAAGGGCTCAGTTGGTAGGACATGTTCTGAGGCATCAAGGGATCACCAATTTAGTATTGGAGGGAAGTGTGGAGGGTAAAAACCGTAGAGGGAGACCAAGAGATGAATAAACTAAGCAGATTCAGAAGGATGTAGGTTGCAATAGGTACTTGGAGATGAAGGAGCTTGCACAGGATAGAGTAGGATGGAGAGCTGCATCAAACCAGTCTCTGGACTGAAGCCCACAACAACAACAACAGGAGAAAAAAATATTTCGGATCCACAGAATTTTTGAACCGTCGAGGTATGATGGAGACAGTGGCAGGGAGAAAGACAGTCATAAGAGACAGTGTACAGGACAGAGGACACAGTGGCAGTGGGATTTACATGATTGGGAGAAAAACGAGACAGTGGGATGTATATGGAGATGCAGAGTATGAACGCTTTGTTACAAAGAGAGACTTGGTAGAAGAATGTTGAATGTTCTGTGTTTAAAGAGAGCAAATATGTTTGCATGCCAAAATTTTTAGTGAAAAGGCAGAACGAGGTTTGAGGCAGCTGTTTCCCCACTTTCCTGTCAAAGAGAGGCATATTCGCCTTTTTTGTACTCCGGCAGGAGATTTTTTCCGCTGGTAGGGTTAATAATGCAACAAGGAAAAAGATACTATAATGCGTGAAACATTGTCACCAGAACTGAAAGTACAAATCAATTTTTTGGCAAGTGGGGATTCATTTTCGCCTCTGCGGTAGATTTCTGTTCCGCAGCCCAATGTTTTATTTGCTTATATTTATCGAAATTCATTTATATATATGTATTCATAATGGATTGAATTTTGCTCTTCAGCTAAAATATCTTCAATTCATCCATGTTCAGTTCGCGTACGGCTGCCTCTACGTCGCTGCTTGTTTTTGTAATTACTAGTTTGAGATGGGAAAAGCCGACTGGTTAAAATCTGTACCAGTACTTTAGTTCTTAATAATTGGTATTTTTCGGAATTTGTCTGGTCTTGGTTACAAGTTTTTTTATATTTTTTAATTGATAACCGGGTATGAAACGCTTGTATTGATTTGTCATAGCTGTGATGATAAAATTTTTGGTTTATAAATAGAACTTTTCTAAAAATGAATGATGTTTATTCGTAAAATTACCATTGCTTTGACATAGTGGGTTACTACAGAAAACGAGAAAGCGATCAGTGTTATTTTAACAAGAACACTGATAATTCCAAACGAACAAAAAACACACAACATAAGAAATGGGTCAGCACTGATGAGAGAATAATGTACCTGTTACCCTTTACTATCCAGATGCAGTTGCCCTTTCGTTTCTGGGAGCAGAGTAAAAGGTGTATACCAGGTTATTACAATTCGTGGACCAAAAATACTGATCGTTGATAGGAAGTTATGTGGCTTCTGAAAGATTGGTATCGTCTTTTTATGATATAGTTTTGCTTATAAAAGTCGACTTACTGATCAACACTCTGTAGAACGAGTATGTGGCCAGTGTGGTCAATAAACACCGGCCAATAGATTAATTCATTAATAATTTTAACAGCTGTGTACCACTTGTTACTGGTACATGATTTATCTTGCCTGTTATCTACATTGTTGGTTGGTTGAGTCGGGCGGGAGGGGACCAAACAGCGAGGTCATCGGTCCCATCGGATTAAAAGTATGGGGAAGGAAGTCTGCCGTGCCCTTTCAAAGTAACCATCCCAGTATTTTCCCGACGCCATTTAGGGAAATCACGGAAAAGCTAAATCGGATGGCCGGACGCGGGTTTGAACCGTCATCCTACCGGATGCGAGTCCGGTGTACTAACCACTACACCATCTCAGTCGGTCTCTAAATTGTTCATTCAGATTTTTTGAAAGGTAATTTAAAAAAAAAAAACAATTGTATTCAAATTCCTATTAAAAAGCAAATAAACATTCGAAATAAATAAATAAAAACGCCACAATTTTAGAGAAAAGCTTATTATTTGTCTGCCATTTCTGTGAAATAATAAAAGAGAAAGAAAAATTAAGACAACAGTAATAACTTGAAAACCTAACGATTCGTTCGTTGTTCATTATAAAACCAGAAACAGTCTTAGATAAAGGCAGCAGATCAACGATTTTTGCGTTCGTAGCTCTTGGATACGGACTACATAACGAGAAAGACAGTGATCCCTAACCTGAGTTTTCAATCTTAACCACTGATAATTCGTAATGCCAAAATAGTTGTTTGAAGTTCTATTACAACATAACTTTTGCTGGCCGTGGTGGCCGAGTGGTTCTAGGCGCTTCAGTCCGGAACCGCGCGACTGCTGCGGTCTCAGGTTCGAATCCTGCCTCGGGCATGGATGTGTGTGATGTCCTTACGTTAGTTAGGTTTAAGTAGTTCTAAGTTCTAGAGGACTGATGACCTCAGATGTTAAGTCTCATAGAGCTCAGAGTTATTTTTGAACATAACTTTTGACCAGAGTTCCAAAAAATTAGAATCAATACAACTGGTGATCTTTATGTAGTAGTCTACCCCTGATTGCTTTTGGAGAAAAGCAGCAAACAAACAATATATGGACAAATTTTCTTTTATTTAGTTATTTAAAATGATTTTTGAATCTAGGTATCTTGAAACGTATAGTGCAACAGACAGAGGGAGTCTTAGACGTTTTTCATTACTGGAAATAAGAACCGAAAATCGTTCATTTCAGAAACCGGTTATTTTGCGCGGTTTTAGCATTCTGGTTGAACTGGAGATGAAAAAAACGGTAACACTGAAAACCGGTTGTTTCACGGATAACCACCATTCCTTGTCATTATCACCGAATACGCACAAACACCTATGCATAGCAGAGATGTCCAGTAAGCGTTCGTTCCCGTGTTCATTTTTAACTTTGTTAACACACTAGCGACACGACAATTAACCACAAACCAAGCGCTGCTACTGCTTTCGTGAACACAAAATTGGAACAACCTCAAAGAGTTTAGTTTCGCCAGCACATTGCGCTGTCGGAAGCCACGCATGCACAATGGCCGATAGCAGAGTTTCGATATTTGATTTCGGAACTTACTATTAGCGTCGTCATGTAACACCGGCCTTCAGGTTTCGTCAGGAACAGGCAATATTGCGACCAAGAAGTTTCCTAGTACGACAATGGCAAACACAACAATGCCTTGCGCAGCGAGCGGCAACACAAGCTCCTACTCCATTGGAGTATTGCTGGCGCGAGCAATCCGGCTCGCTGGCTGTCAAGATGCCACCCGGTCTGCAGATCAGTAATAGTTTTGCTAGTGATACGGCGTCTTCAATCCCAATATTTTATTCTACTGTTTCAATCCAACGCCCAACGCGTTTCGAAGCTACAATTCCCTATTCAAGGAAAATTTTGACATCTTTTGCACATGTTTATGGCCATACAAGATTCAGAAGTCACATACAAGATTATTCTTAACAAAAAAAAACAACCCTTGAATTTGTGATTCTATGATGTATTTCAGAAGCACAGTTCCTGTTAATACCGTTTACAGAGCAAATCACACAAAATAAAATATTATAAAATAGTGACTGTTAAAAACTGTTTTTACACTCTTCCATTTACTGCGCACGATTTGTTTTCCTCTCATCGATGCAGAAGATGGACATCTCGTGGCCAAATGAAGGCAATCATCAACAATATTTATTTTGTTTATTTAGTCTGAGATTTTTTCACGTAAAACTAAAACCAAGCAATTCACTTACTGCTGTTCACTATATCAGATGTAACGCCCGAGAATCTAGTCCTCGAAAATGGAGCTGTACCTCCGAAACGCTTTCGACTAAAACAGAAAAATAAAAATATTGTGATAAAATGTTCCCAATCTGTAACTTAGTCGTGGAATTAATAAATTAAGAGTGTAACTACCACATAGAAAGAACGTTAATTTCCTAGGGAGCGTCTTCATAAAGAAAATGCCTTTCCCCAAATACATTTGTGCCTGACACCAAAGTAGTGACAAAACCAACTGACTAATGAATGCCAACGTATCCCCTCCCCTGTTGCCTTTGTTGAATTATGAACGCTATGCATATAATATGTGGCAAATTACCTGTCGAAGACTTGTGTATTATCTAACATTGGTTTTCTGAAACGGATTTGCAATTTTAAATTTTATTCGCTACAAAAGTGCGCAAAACATTGCAAAGTATGTTAAACGGGCATGAATGTAGACATCAGGCTATGGTAGAGATCGATCTTATACCGATATCTTTACTTTGCATTCATATTCGTTGACTTCTCAAACTCGCAGCCGGATTGCAACCTTTCAGCTTAAAGGGGCATCTCACAGGTTGAATAATCCCTTAAACCAAATTAATACTGACGTTCTGTGGGCTCATACTAAAGTATAGTCAATAACTCAAATTTGGACAAGCAGTATTGATGGCCTCAAAATTATTGTCAGTATTTTGAAGTCAGTAACTGTGTTAAGGACGAGCAGTATTGATGGCCTCAAAATTATCGTCAGTATTGTCAATACGCACTGAGCGCCTGAAGTCAACTGTTGACAATATTCGCTAGTGAGATGTTGACACTATTATACAAACCAGCCACATTGCTTAAGTACGTACTGTTTACGTTATCAGTTCGTAATTTAATACGAAACAGATTTAATAGGGTAGGTGTCAAGGTATTTATTCTTTAGGATGGTCAGTGGACGATTCATTATGGCGTTGCTTACTTTATCAATCTGGAAACTTAACGAAAAAAAGTTTCCGAAAAGTAGGTCACATACAACACAGTGTCTACTGAGAGACAATAAAGTAACATGCGAAAAGTCGCTCCTATTTTTCGGC
The DNA here is from genome assembly GCF_023864275.1 of Schistocerca cancellata. Taxonomy (NCBI): domain Eukaryota; kingdom Metazoa; phylum Arthropoda; class Insecta; order Orthoptera; family Acrididae; genus Schistocerca; species Schistocerca cancellata. The sequence goes on from NC_064628.1 coordinate 150,176,462, forward strand.
CATTTTTTTAGTTATTTTTGCCAGCTATGGGAAAAATGGTGACACACGCCACCTTTCGAATGTTCGTCGTCATAACTTTCTAACAGTGCTTTGCCTATTATTATTGATGGTATGAGGGTAGCTTCAAAAGATTGAAAGTTTGTCAAACTAGTATTGTCAATAAATATTCAACGTGTGCAATCTCCTTAACCCAGACTTCCGGCTACGCCGCAAATCAGTCTGTCACAACAGCAAGAATTTCTGGGGTGTGTAGCAGGGATACTGTTACACTCTTGCTTAAAACATGTATTGTACCTTCCCCACAGATGCTTTTATTAGGTGTTATGAGGTAGCGTAAAATTCTGTACCTTCTTGGAATAATTGTGAAATAAAACTTACATTAAACTGCATCCTACAATACGAAATACAAATTAACTACGCACAAATCAACATTCATACCTGGCCATAGGAACTGTAAATCACGAGTCGCACGAACTGAGTACTTCCTTCTGCGCCACTAATCGCGAATATTCAGCCATCAACAGGTCAAACACAGTCATCAGACACACACAGTTTCAAAGCGTTAGCACGTGGAGACTTACTTGAGAGATGTGGCAGGTTGCTGTACCGAGTAGCCATCCTTGACACCAACGAACGACGCTGCATCTGCTGCTGGACTTTCACGAAAAATGCGACTGCTCGTGAAACTTCATGTCAAATGATCATGCTAATAACAAAGTTTCTCTGAAGCGATTGGTGGCATAAAAACCCACAAAAGCGGTCTGCCCAGCACTCCACGACAAAGCCTTTCGTCACAACGCAACTGCACAGTCACGCAGATGTCTCTCCTCTTTACCACTTGCGATATCTTGTCATCAGGTACGATTGTTATCTTTTTCAAAAAGTTTGTTTTGAACTAAAAGAAATTTACTCGAACACATTACCATTCCTCGCGTTTCCTTTCTGTTAAGAAGATGCTCAAAAAGAGTAAATTCAATGCGCACTATTTTGCGTTTTTCACTTGCTTGGCCAAATGGACGATCCCATTCCTGTGCCCAAGGGGTGTCATCCCAGATGTACTAGGCGCCGTAACAAAACAGTTCACTGGAAATATCAATGCGCCAATGTTCCAGAAGCAGACAAAGAAGTCGCTCAGTGTCCAGGGCCATGTCCGACTTGCCCTTCACGAAAAGCAGCACGCACAGGTGCTGCCCCCACCTTGCGTCAGACAGGGACGACACCCTAGAATGCCTCTAGCGAAAAACGTCGTAATGTCGGCCATGTTACCTTCCAGTTCCTTTTGACCCCTAGTCCACTCTTCAGAACAGAAGTTGGGTTCATTGTACCGTAACCAGTGAAAACAAGAAGATGTAAATACTTTAACCAGTAGAAGTTCTTATTGTATCATAGTGCATTTTCATAATTTTGTTTAAAAATTAAACTTTTATCCGAGAGGTTGCATAAAGATGGACGGAAACGTCAACTCCAACCCAGTGCCAAGCTACACTCTACAGTTGATGATATAATATAATTATGTTAGATAACTGTCTTGTCACGACTTCTCGATGTATTTCAGAAGTATGTTGTGGAATAAAAAAACAAGCTTCAGTTTATCTGTAGTTAAACAAATATAGCCATTTTTATAGTTTCTGTCGTTCCTAAGTCGCTTCTGTATTTTTCTTGGATATGTGGTCTGTCTATGCGACGTAGCAAAAGGCTGTGTTTATGCCATAAGCATTTCGCTTATTTTTAGCTGTGAAGCATCCTCTGCGCCCTGTAATACGTGTCTGTTGTGTGTGTATAAAAAACTGCTGTCTCCATTAGTTTGTGAAATATTAGGAGTCTCCACATCACGTGGAAAAGTCTATCTAATAATATTCCAAACAATGTCAAGTGGACATTATCTCATATGGTGTCTTTTTCGACATACGTGAGTGCTACGCACTAATGCTAATACACTTGTACAGTAATACACTGTAAAGGGAATACCTGAAACTACGCGACGAAAATATTTTTGCTTATAGAAGAATTTCTGTATTGTTCTTAAAAGACCGGTAATAGAAGGCGTAGGGAAAACTAAATGCGTTACCAATGAACTATTATCTTTTATTATAAGTTCAAAATTAGTAACGTAAGGATGTATCCGGAGACAGCTGTCTTTACAATCCTCTGTGGCCTTGTATCGACAGTAATACTGTAATTTGCGACTCTGATAATGAAGGCCAAAGTCTAGAACCATGGATCGTCTACGAAATGTAAATATGTGTAATATTTTCATTGTGAAGCACATTAAAAATAACTACATAGTACTTCGTAAAATTATCAGCGGCGTTCAGCACTTCATAAATATGGCTTAATTAGGATGACAATCCTAGCAGGTAAAGTTCTTCATATGAAATAAAGAAAAAGGGTACTAACACTGGGCCAACACCTAAATTTAGTCGAAAATCCCTTCTTGTAACACACAGGTAGCACAAAACGATAGCAGCCTACGGAATTAAACACCAGTGGCACTAGCATGTGCGATGTCTCCCAAATCTTTGGGATCAAAAGAGTAGTGATGGTGGGGTATCGTAAACTAACTACCGCACTCTGATGTACAGAATTAATGTTCGAAATGAATATTTAGTTTTATATTGGCATAAATAACTAAACCGTCTACTAACAACTGTTCCCACTGGCAAACGTCAGTCTCAGTGCATTAGGGCGGCTCATATTTTTCAAGTTTGGTCTATTATTTGCGCTACCACTCAGCCTGGTTCCATTCTACCAAAAAATGAGCTATGTGTAATTTGGGCTCGATAAGGAAGGGGTTGGGTGCTTCCCTGGCGCTTTCGTTATGGAAAAACCGCATTGAATATTACTTACTTTTTATTTAGAAATATTGTTTAGAAACAGATGGTTAACTAATAACTTTAAAAAAAATATTAAAATTTCTTTACTAACTGTAATAACACACTTTATGAAACTACTTTGTGCCATATTTGCGAGGAAAGTATGGCGAGAAAATCATATTTGCTTCTAAACCTTAATTTTTTGATAACGCTCTTTTTCTTATTCACTGCAGCCTTACGTCGATACTCACAATGCTGCATATGTTTCTTGTTTTACGTAATTTTTACTGCATTTCTCCCAGCTGGACCATTTACGATTTCCATCTAATTAACTAGGTGCAGAGTGCTGATAAAATTTCACTTTCATTCCCCTGCGAAGGATCAGTCTTAAGTAACTCGAGAAACAAATCGACTGAGAAAACAAATTAATATTATTTTATTAGCAAAAAACCGTTCAATCAAAATGGTGATAATTTCCTACTTGAATGTATTTTCTTGAATTGGGATTGATGGGGTTCATGATCTACGACGATTTAAAATCGAATATTCTGCGGGCTTTACTGCGCAGTTCTTTGAAAAAGGTCGTGTCAGCGGACTAAGGGAATCCAGGCAAGCAGTGCAGACAGCTACCTGGCTGGCCTAGATGGCAACAGCGGTTGTCACGAAGGGGGCGGGGTGGGGTGGCTGTAACACCCCAAACCGGAGGCCATAAAACTCCACACTGCAATCTGACAGCGGGACCTCGGTCCGCCGTGACTAGGACGGAAATAAGAACATGCAAGGATCGCTCATTGGACACCATTGCCCCTAACTTTTTCTTTCTTCCTATCGCTTCACGCCATTGCTCTGTCAATCAGGACTCGTTCCTCGTGTCCGATATGTTTTAATCACTCTGCCAGTTATCAATGAAATTATCATTTGTAATTTAATCTATAAGTTTAGTGTTATTTTGTTGAAATACGGCTTTATCTAAGAAAAACATCACACGATAGGTATTTAATTGCCCTGTATTTGGTACACTAGGGATTTTTCGACAAACAAGCTTTCTACAGGTGAGACATGATTCGGTATTGTTCACAGAAGAGAAACTGTCGCTTGAAGTGAGTAGAAATTAGTATAATAACAGCGTCAGTTTTCCAATAGTTGCAAGTGCAGTAGCTTACACAATTAAAGATTCGTTTCAGAAAGCATCTGTCCCTAATGTTGCAGAGACAGGAATCGCACAATTTATAAATGCATTGCATGGTAAGTATTACAGCCTCCGAAAATCATAGCAACGATGTAAAAGAAGATTCTTTTGGACGGAAAATACAATTTACAACAATGAGACATTTTTAAGCTATTACCTGAAAAACATCAACAGTGTTGCTTGAAATCATTTTAACTGCATTCTCGTCTGCCAATCAGGTAGACTGTCCATTCATCCCGTTTTTTTCTGGGACACTCCTGCTCCTTTTTTAAAAATGTCCTGCTGCCTCTTTTATTTTATTTTTTATTTATTTACTATTTTTTTTTGAACGGTCAAATGTCTAAAGTATTACACGCTACCGGACTTGGATCTGCAGTTTACTGCAGAAGTATATACGCCAGAAAGCGCCACTTTAACAACTTGCTCTACAGTCTTTATTTCTGTTAATGTTTTGCACCATTCTTAGTGTCGATTCATTTTAAGCTGTGTTGTACAAGCAATGTCAAAACGAAAGTGCAATTTTAACAGCAATATAAAAAGTGAGTTTCCCTTTATCACTGGAACTGGAGAACTGTAGAATGTTTGCAGTGTAAATCAGACTTTGATGTGGGACATGGTGAAAGGGCTGACACTGTGAGTCACTTTAACACGAGAAACATCACATCATTGTTCAGACTAAAAGTACAAATAAAAGTATTAGTGACTATTAGGTAGTAAACTTAAAAACAATGACTGAAATGGATAAGCAGTTAGCAGCACAAGAAGCTGCATTCGCATACCAGAGTGCAATGCTTAACCACAGCTGTAAGTCAATGGCACGTACTGCAGCAATTGTTAAAGAAGTTTTCATTCCCAAATTCACATGAAACACTCGAAATGTAATGTAATCATTTCAAATGTCATTGCACTGCATGCAGCTCGGCAGGTTTTAAATGAACTGAAAACTATTCAATTCATTTCTGTAATGATCGATTTGGTTAACTTATCTGGAGCAACTTCAGATTTACTTCAGAATTATGTGTTTATTCTATAAATTACAAGTGCCCGAAGATCTGAGTGGGATTATTGACCGTATGATCGAAAGCAGTATTTTTTTTCTCATACAGAACATTTGATGGAACATAGCCACAATACATCAAATAAATCACATTAGAGCGTTCCGATGCACTGTGATTTATCTCCTTTCCCTCTCTCCCCCACCCCCTCTCCTAATAGTCGAGAAAAATCAGTGACGATGAGATAAAATCACATATGCAGTATGGGTCGATTCCAAGTGGGGATAGGATACTCCAGAAGTTCCCACTTCACACATGGGCAACCAAACAACGTGTGAACTAGTAACCGAAGCATCGGAAAAAGTTTGCAGAACTGTGCCTATTGACGGCTTCATTTAGAATTTAGAACGACGCAGCTGCTGAAATCGGCCATGCTTAACTTCAAGGATAAATCGGTTGCCCAAGTACCTTCATCTGGGAATACATATATATCATAAAAATGAGTGTAAGTATGTATGTATGTTCCACATCTCCACCTAAACCGCTGGACCGATTTCAGTCAAACTTAGTACACATATCCTTTAGTGTCAGGCAAGAATCGCTTTGGGGCTAAGAACCACCTACCCATCATAGTTAAGGAGATATGACGTATTAACAATTAGATGCGTGGAAAACTGACCATGCATGAAGTTTAAATGTATTAGTTCTGTGTTACTACCTCTATTCGAAATAAACTTCGCAGACAGTATCGAAATACGCCACTAAATTGATCTACCAAAGTATATCATAGTATCACGCATACTTCAAGAAATACGACGCCATAAACAGTGAGACATGTGAAAAACTCCCGCATTGTGCACGATGTTTAAACTTATTACTTCTTTCCTACTAACTCTATCCGCAACGTACTTTGCTGAAGGTAACCTCACATGCCACTGAATGTATCTACAAAATTATATCAATGTAGGACACATAGCTCAAGAAAGATGACGTCATAAACAACGAGACGGGAGAAAACGCGCTTCCTAGATGAAGTTTTAATACATTTATTTATTTTTTGCCGATAAGACATTCCTACAGTTGAGTCAACTTAAGAAAATCCTTGACACCTGGCAGCCCTTTTGACAGCTTTCATCGCAAACGCCTCTAGGCGAAAACCATAGCCACCGATAGAGCAATAAAAATTGGCAAAATGAATACCCGGGCAATGTCGGGTTTGTAAGCTAGTAGGTAATAAAACGGAGAAATTATACGTTATATGACTGTACTTCTCTCCGCAAAGAAATTATAGTTTTCTTAATATTTAAAGTAACAGCTGTTTTTGTTTTCTTTTTGCGGTACTAAAATAATTTGTTTTGAAATATTTTAACTTACGTAAGTGAAATAAACGTAAAAAGCTATAAGTTGTTAGTAATTGTATCATTTAACTGTGATCTATCTTTCTATAAATTATTGTTCCATGTTTTTCATCAACTTTAAAGGCAATATGCAACTTAAAGACGTTGACGAATTAAAATAATATGTTAACAGTATTTTCTGTGGTACTAAGAAGTTGGTACTAAGACATAACAATTTGAGCTATTACTTTCTGGTGGCTGCAAGTTGCAGAACATTAAAAACTGTCGTAAAAATGTGAATTATTGTAAATGTATGCCAGCTTTAGATCGCATGTAAGACCAGAATATATGAATCGGTTTGATTTCGTTTTTTCCCATTTTTCATCTCCTTAGATTGCTTTTTTTCTCAGTATAACGATTTGAAAAAAAGAATTTGAAACTTTTTCGGCCACCCCTGCTGCACATGCTAAGCACGTTGTACACCAACGACCTTTTGGCCAAAATGAATCTCTCGTTTTGGCTGCGCGTAATTTGCTTCCTTGTAAATCACCTGCCAGCGACGTCGCGACTGGATGAGTAACGTCCATGATTAACTGACCGTGCCGAGTGTGGACCTCCCAATTCCTCAGTACGACGCGGACCTGTCTTTGCACAGAGGCAGTGAATTTGGAGCTTCGTCTGCTAAGATGGTAAGTTAACCTATTCTCGTTGACTTCAGTCCAGTCATAGCAGTCGATTTAGTGTCTTCTTAATCTTTATTTTGCCGTATACTTTATTTTCATGAAAAACTGTGAAGGTTGCTCGATGGCCTTGCATTTTTTCTGCTAGTGTTCTTCCACAAGAGAGACAGAGTATCTGAAAGGAAGAAGGCATTTTGCATTTTGCACTACCAGAAGAGAAAAGAGCCTATACTACGCATAAATAACAACGTAAACGGATGAATATTTTAAAGAAAATTGTCTCAACAATGACAAAGCTAGATCTGTTTAATGAAGAAGATCATTTTTGACGGTGTTTAACACTTCACAAGAAAACAAGATACAAAGGATAAAGTAAAAACTCTATTTCTGACTTCTAAATATTTTTTAATATGTTTGTAAGTGTGGCAAATAAATATAGACATTCTGAAATGTTTGACGAATTTTTTTTCTATTCTTTCTGTTTTCAGATGTGTGGAGAATTTATCGTACGATCTTTGTCAAGAACTTTCACTACGAATTTTGCTTTTGTCATTAAAGTGGCTGTCACGAAAGTAGACATCTCAAGGTCATACTCGCTCCCTGCAGTCTGCCGGCGCTAAGCACTGATTCGCCTGCCTCATTGCTTTTTGTTGCCGCATGTACTCTGTTAACAGTGCATTACGTCAGCGCCAGCCGAATATTCTGTTTCTGTGCGATATCGTGTGTTCACGCGTGGCATCAGTCTTCGGTAGAACGGTGCACTGATGCATGTTTGGTAGTGAGCGTAACGTACGTGTAGTGCTACTGCAGTTGGAGTGCGAAAATAGCGAAAAGCCATTCGAAAGCAATCTACACTTCTCGTATCGAACGTACTGAAGATGTTTTACTGATCTGGCCAGGAATTGTGTAAACTTTGCGTAAGTTCGTAAAATGACAACAACATTTCTATTCCTGAATATATTGTAATTCATTCTAACAGCGAAGTAAGATCGGCAGAATCTCTCAATGCGAGCACATGTTCTGAATCTCTAGGAAAGGGATGTAAATGAAAACGAAAACTACGGAATTTGACGGTATTGACAAAAATTTAGTGGATAGAAATGTACTTCGATACACTACAACAGAGGAGACTATCAGACGGCTAGAAAAATAGAGAGTGATCACCGTGAAAAAACTAATTATAGTAGCTCAGAGACGTCCGTTCTTTGTCTTCTTTGCTCACTTTGTTTTAGATTCAGAAAGTATAATGATGGACAGACATTACAGCCGCAAGAATAATGCACATACTGCTTGCTGAGGACAATAGTCTGGTTTTCACAAAAACGGATTTTGGTATTTCGTGTGTTTTATTCTGTCGTGTTATTTATGTAAATGAAGTAGATAAAAATGTCCATTTGTGCCAAAACAGTCTCGCTTATTTGACGTGTGTAACAATTGCTGCAATATTAGAAAAGCCTATTTCGTTTTATCTAGCAGGCAGTGACTAAACAGATGTAACCAAATCGAGAAACTACGCCAGCCTTGGGTACTATTCGTTTTAACAGTTTTTTCAGAATTATACAGCGACATTTTGATTTTTTGTGTGGCAAAATATTTGACGAACTTTGATGAGGTAATTCTTACGCAGAAAAGAAAGCACGCCGTGTAAAAATGTAGGAAGGTTAGAGAGAAAAAAATGCTGGGGACTAAGGATTGAAGAAATGTGTACTGTCTAGCTCGTCTCTTGTCTTTACTACTTTTATGTTCATCATAGTTTATTTTATGCCACACAAAAGAGAAACTTATTAACTAATAGGCATTAAAGAGCGCAATCTTTCTAGTGAGTTCTTATTGTCCTGATCATAAATAATCCCACCGAGCATTAATTGAGAGTTTTTTATGGGGGGGGGGGGGGGGCAGGTAGGATGTCCAACTGGCCGACTGCTAGCAGTAGAGGGACCACAGGACATTTTAATTTCCACTGTCCTGAATATGGGTTGATGGCTTCCATTACAAAATATACACGTTTGTACTCGTATTCCACAGAGAGAAATAAGATGACGTGATATAGAAGAATGTTGTGTGAACAGGTGTGGCACTGCAGTTTGGCACACATCACTTTATTGCCCTGGTTCGGAAATATCGTAAATCCGGGGCTGGGTACACTTCCTTTTATGCAGAATCTCATCGGCGTTGCGTATGTATTGGTTCTCAAACAGTGCCTTCGTTTTATCAATAACCAAAAAGTCAACCTTCGAGCTATTCCAGCAATCACTGCATTTAGTGACGTATTCATTGAGTGACATGATAGTCCTTCTGTAAGCTTGGTAGTTATGCTTTAAATTCAGATTGTCCTGTTTGAAAGCTGTAATAAGGTTCGCACTATCCCAGACAAACTGCCTTGGTGTTCTTGAGTATGTCTGGCTTAAAAAAATATGTATCAACTTGTATATGGCAGCCAAAGCAGAAATATTTCCAGATCTCATTCTGTTTCTCCACTGTGATGCCGTCAAATATGAAAACGCTGTTTGGCTTTACTTTTTTATGTAATGGAATATCACTGCTTTCGCTAAACGTCTGGTTCATTACTCCTTTACTGCCTTTCAATATCTCCTGCAATAGCTGATATTTTGGCTGAAACATGGTTTTCGAAAGCACACACACACACACACACACACACACACACACACACACACACACACACACACACGCCTATGTTCAAAGAGAACTCCCTCAGGATATGTTAACCAGTGTTAGAACAAGATCAATCTTCTCATAATCTAAACGCCCTAAAATTAAACCACTGTATTATCGGCAATTAATGAACCATTCCACTTATTCCTATAACTTCCAGCATCATCATTACAGTGCAATCGGTTACCACAAGAGTCTTGAGAAGGGGATCTAGCGTCCACTCCATGACGACAATGATTATGTGGGTATTTTATAAAGAACACATGAACCTCCTAAACTTTTTGTTATTAGTAAATACTTACATATTGCAGGGTATATGAACACAAATACAACCGCAGTTCTATGCCTATATCTGGCACACTTGGCTCGTACTTTTCTACCTCCATTCTGGCACAACTGAGCGAGCAGACACCAACAGTGTACTCCATAATGTCTTGTAGAATCGGCAGACGTATGATTGCCAATTTAGTAGATGGTCTACAGCATGCTTTACAATACTGCAGATTCTTAAACTATGTTCCTCCAAATGTATCCTTTCTCTGCTTTTATATATTTTAAATGATGCAGTGGAGTCCCCTGTTGCGACCGTACGATGTCCTAGCATTACTGATGGCTAGTGAACGTCGCTGTGGAACAAAGTAGGCATTGATGTATCGCATAGTCGATACTATTCATCTGCAGATAATATCACGCATCACAGATCGTGGATTGGATTTTCTAATAAAATCAACTGATGGAACTCCTGGTTGGACATCATACCGATACTGACACGTTTAAAGCCTTTTTAAACTTTAGCTAATGTTAGACAACGTAATTACCACGTCATTATGCTTCTTCACCTCATCTGCTGCTGTCATCCTCCACATTATGTTAACCTTTTTCTGGTCTTCTCATGATTGGATGAACTATTCACTGATCGCTGTTTTTATATTGCAACTTTAAAATAATCAGAGTATAAAAGACGAATACGCTGGCCTCTGTTGCCAGTTTATTGTCAGAATAATGAAAGCTATCACCGTTTGTGCAGCGACAGTGCTAATCGTTAACTTAAGTGAGGGCAATGAGTGTTTACTGTGAGCGAGGTCTGCTGATGCACCAACCATCACCTCGCTATTTAGGAAGAACACTGACTGCACAACTTTGGTGTATTCAAGAAAACGACTTCACCTAGATGTTCCAGATATTCCTGGATATGGCATGACGATTCAGCTGGAGGATTATGGCTTCCAAGGTGATGACGAGCAAGTCACTACTGCCTGCTCCATATTCGAGTGGTTGAAATCACGAAATATTTGTAAAGTGCTTCCAGACATTCATGGTAAACTTACTCAGAGACGTAACAGCTTAAATTCTCTAGACTTTTAGCTGTTTCCTACACAGCTTATACCTCTGCTATGTGATATTTACCACAGATTTACGTTATTCGATATTGCAGTGCGCAATGTTCCTTCGGACATGTATGCATATATGAGCGATCAGGCACTGTGGTGACTGCAGCCATCATACGTGAAATACGTGAAATGTATTCGCAGCTGCAAATACGGACAACCACCAGCTGTATAATGGAATGACGACAGTGAAAATATGTGCTGAACTGGGACTCGAACCACGATTTCCCACTTTACGTGAGCAGTCGCCTTGACCGCTTTGACTATTGGGGCTTTGCACGACTTATGGCCAGACCCAAAAATTCATATGTCGTCGCTGATGCGTCAGAACCTGCACTTCTACACATTGTGTTCAAATGGTTCAAATGGCTCTGAGCACTATGGGACTTAACTTCTGAGGTCATCAGTCCCCTAGAACTTAGAAGTACTTAAACCTAACTAACCTAAGGACATCACACACATCCATACCAGAGGCAGGATTCGAACCTGCAACCGTAGCGGTCGCGCGGTCCCAGACTGTAGCGCCTAGAACCGCTCGACCACTCTGACCGGCCACACATTGTGTAATTCCCTTACTGGGAGAGGACGTTTTAATTGAAAGTCGCTGGTGTCGGCTGATAAATACGATATTGCAGTGTGTGTGTGTGTGTGTGTGTGTGTGTGTGTGTGTTGTTAAGAAGTGCTGCGTAATGCTCCTTCAGACATGCGTGCATTATATGTGTTTGAACATGGTGCTTTAGCAGGTACATAAGACACTATCGACTAAACCACAACTATTATGTCAGTGACACACTGTAATATATTGATTACTCCTTGCTGCTGTAGTGTTATCTTGAAGCTGTGAGAAAGGAAGACAGGCCCTCCAAGGCGCGGAAGCAGAGACGATGCTGCGGGCAGACAAAACTAGGAGAGATATTGTTACATGAGGTAAACCGTAAGGGGAGAGCCTTGCGAAAATGCAGACGCCCCCAGACGCGGTCTCAGGACGATAGTTACTCTTCAGGGATTTAACATGTCACTTCAGATGTCGTCTAGACGCTGTGGTAGGCTGCCAACGTATAACTTTGTAACCAACAGGCACGTATTAGCATATACAGCCAGCTTGATACCAGCCCTGAGAACAGCAACGTCAGTAGGCTCACAAGGGTTAGAAAGATAGCGAAAACGCCAAAAAACTGTTGACCTAGCAGTCCCTACTCCGGGGAGCCCGAGGGGCGGGACTAAATGACGTATAACAATAATGTTGCAAGCCATATTTGGCAGAGCAGTTACGTTTAGCTTTCAGCTGAACAATGTTGATACCAAATACGGACTTAGTGCAAATGCATTAACATCCCCGCCTTAGGAGCAGTAGAGGGGACCAACTACACCATGATTGGCAGGCGCCTCCAAGAGACCTGAGGAATTGGCTGGGTGGCTTTAAGTGGGAAAAACAGCGCCACCACGGGAGTCTTTAAAACACCCAGATTCCACATTTTGGCGGAGTTCTCAGTCACACGATCTGGGCGCCGAATCCGCGTCCGTCGACTCCAGCCTCGGTCCAGCTCCGCGTAAGTCTGCTCTCTCGCTTGGAGTGTCTCAGCGAACAGTGCCACATTCAGTATGTTTTGTTTTGCAACTAAGTTGTTGCCTTAAGATGCTGTTAGTGTTTGCTACTGTGGTTAGCATCCACTCCTGGGACTTCTGCACTGGCTTTTGTTGTAACAGTGTTATTCTTGCTTTTTCTAACCCTAGAACTAGCCTCCAGTGTATTAGTTAGTCCTGTCTGGAATAAACAACTATTTCAAAACCTTGTTTGTCCAAGAGTCTCCACAACGAGTTCCCTACCAAGTCTCACCGCCTGCAGTTCTAGTAAATGCCTGTACCAGTGTTGGCTCAGATAGAAGAAAACAATCAAATGCCTTCACTGTGAATTGTCCTTCTGCCTTCTGCTCTGTACCGCTCGGGAGCGCAGATTGACCAGTAACCCCTTTTCTCCCTCTCCCACCTATGTCAGGACACGACAACACAGCTAAACATCAGACCAACTGTTCTGTTACTGAGATGTTAACGGCCATGTGTGAGAGCCGTTGGCCCTCAGTAAGCCACAAGCCTCCCGCTCTCAGTGCAAGTTCTGTATCATACAGTCACTCTTATCCGTTCGAGCCAGTGTTGGAGGCAGCAGCAGGTAACAGGAGGTGGCACAGAAGGTGGAATGTGAGTGCTGTGAGTCTCGGTAAGGAGCTATATATTATTTTAATACACTACTGGCCATTAAAATTGCTACACCACGAAGATGACGTGCTACAGAAGCGAAATTTAACCGACAGGAAGAAGATGCTGTGATATGCAAATGATTAGCTTTTCAGGGCATTCATACAAGGTTGGCGCCGGTGGCGACACCTACAACGTGCTGCGATGAGGAAAGTTTCTAACCGATTTCTCATACACAAACAGCAGTTGACCGGCGTTGTCTGGTGAAGCGTTGTTGTGATGCCTCGTGTAAGGAGGAGAAATGCGTACCATCAGGTTTCCTACTTTGATAAAGGTCGGATTGTAGCCTATCGCGATGGCGGTATCGTATCGCGACATTGCTGCTCGCGTTGGTCGAGATCCAATGACTGTTAGCAGAATATGGAATCGGTGGGTTCAGGAAGGTAATACGGAACGCCGTGCTGGATCCCAACGGCCTCGTATCACTAGCAGTCGAGATGACAGGCATCTTATCGGCATGGCTGTAACGGATTGTGCAGCCACGTCTCGATCCCTGAGTCAACAGATGGGGACGTTTGCAAGACAACAGCCACCTGCACGAACAGTTCGACGACGTTTGCAGCAGCATGGAGTATCAGCTCGGAGACTATGGCTGCGGTTACCCTTGACGCTGGATCACAGACAGGAGCGCCTGCGATGGGGTACTCAGCGACGAACCTGTGTGCACGAATGGCAAAACGTCATTCTTTCGGATGAATCCAGGTACTGTTTACAGCATCATGATGGTCGCATCCGTGTTTGGCGGCATCGCGGTGAACGCACATTGGAAGCGTGTATTCGTCATCGCCATACTGGCGTATCACCCAGCGTGGTGGAATGGGGTGCCATTGGTTACGTCTCGATGACCTCTTGTTTGCATTGACGGCACTTTGAACAGTGGACGTTACATTTCAAATGTGTTACGACCCGTGGCTCTACCCTTCATTCGATCGCTGCGAAACGCTACGTTTCAGCAGGATAATGCAGGACCGTATGTTGCAGGTCCTGTACGGGCCTTTCTGGATACAGAAAATGTTCGACTGCTGCCCTGGCCAGCACATTCTCCAGATCTCTCACCAATTGAAAACGTCTCGTCAATGGTGGCAAAGCAACTGGCTCGTCACAATACGCCAGTCACTACTCTTGATGAACTGTGGTATCGTGTTGAAGCTGCATGGGCAGCTGTACCTGTACACGCCATCCAAGCTCTGTGTGACTCAATGCCCAGGCGTATTAAGGCCGTTATTACGGCCAGAGGTGGTTGTTCTGGGTACTGATTTGTCAGGATCTATGCACCCAAATTGCGTGAAAATTTAATCACATGTCAGTTCTAGTATAATATATTTATCGAATGAATACCCGTCTATCATCTGCATTTCTTCTCGGTGTAGCAATTTTAATGGCCAGTAGTGTAGGTAGTTGGATAGGACAGGGTTGAGTGGGGTTGTGACTGAAACAGCTCTGTAGGAAAAACAGCGTGCTGTAGCTTACCCTCCTTTTTTTGTAGAGGTTTCATTGCACAGTGGGAGCACAGAATTTTGAAAATAGTTGCTGTCTGTGGGCGTTAAACTTGGCCTGTATGACGTTCAGGCCAATAGGCGGCATCAGCTACATTGAATCCCCTCAGTGAACTCACCGTCTTGACAATATCTGCAGTTACACACTTTGGTACAGGGAGTACACAGGAATTTATACACTGCTCCGCTTGGTACATAGTAACACTATTTCTGCTCAGCAGTCTAAAAAGTCATAATAAGCTGATCTTACATAAGGCTGCCAATGGCACAGTCTTCCTGTAGTGATCGACGATACGCATTACATATCGTCTACTTTCACATCACTTGAATCTTTTAAGTTTATGCTTGGCTCCCATGACCACACAGTACGTATCAACAATTGAGACTTCGTGGCCAAATATACTAATGTCAGTCGATGTATGGGATGGATCATAATCATCTGTCGTCTTATTCTTTATGTAACCCATCATATTACACAACTATCCCCACTCATAACATGAATATTGAACTCTGCTACTGATGCATTGTGCGTGTCGAGTTCAGTAACCATAGCAAAGTCATTGTCTGGTGGAAGAACCAAATTCATTCGTTTGGATCCAAACACAGAATAGACTTGCTTGGAGTTCTGTGAGCTATGACTGCTCAAATGCTCGAAGTTGCTGCTGCTGTGACGGTCATACGGTGTGGTTGAATGAAGGCGGCTGCTGTGAAGTTACAGTTCAGCCGATTGACACCATAAATCAGGAAGCCCATCTGCAGGCTGCTGGTGTGGCAGCGCAGCTAGTAGCATGTGGGTGTCCTCGCCCAGCAGTTCCGTTACTACCGGTTCAGGACCGCAAATAACAAACCATAAATACATGCGAATATATATTTTTAAATAACGACATTAATTATAATCATTATTAGGTACTTATTTTCAGATCTAAGAGCGTTATTCCTCTTGTGCCTGTGGGCACTGTCTGGTCCCTGATGTTACTGCTGACGCTTCATCACCTTCTCACTATGACAATCAAACGTTCAGTGAGAGGGGCTCAGGCAGCTGGATTCATAATATAACAAAGACAGGGGGGGAGGGGGAATGATATCGTTTCGTATTCGTCCAGCCTTCCTACTGGTGCGCGGTGTAGGGAAGGGGAGGGAGGGCATTCGGCTGAATGACTTGATCAATTTCCGATGTTTCCTTGGGGGGGGAGGGGAGATGGGGTGACCTTAAATATATGTCATCCAAGTGTGTAATCTGACACTCGATGTGCAACCTATTACCCAGCTTATCCTGTCAGTGACTTTGAGATAAGATCACTATCTGTCTTTGAATTTTCTTTGCTGTCCTACTTTCTTTTCATACCTGAAAATTGTGTGTAATTACAGTGATAAATTACAATAATCAGTAATGGAAAACTTCTTTGTTCTAATGTATCTGTGTAAAATGAAAATACTGGATGACTATCTGCAGGAGTCTGACGTTGGGAGTCTCTGTACCATGTAAGATTTACACTGTAAGCTAATGCGGCTCAACTGTCACGAAGTTTGAAACGTCCCCTTTGAAAAATTATACAAGACTGTGCTTAAACTGACACACAATATTTTTAGCGCAACGCAATCTGACTTTCAGAAATCCCTACAAAAGAATGGCCCTGACTAACATTAACCTATACCTTACACAAATCACTTACCTCACAAAAATCTTCGTTACTCGAACTACTGCAATACAGCGAGCGCCACTACTGCCAGCTAAATAAAAGATTCAAACTACGGAAGGCACTAACTACTGATAGGCATAGTTAGCAAATGAAAGATTTTTGTAGAGAACAAACAATGTATTTACCTTAATAGTCATAATATATATATCAGTTCATGACATCCAGTCTAACAAATTTCAAAACTCCGCCATCTCTCTCCCCACATCCACCACTGCTAGCGGCTCACCTCCAACTGCGCAACGCTACGCGCTGTTCACATCCAGCTGCCGCTGCCCTACAATGGCAGACAACAGTGCAAACTAGCCACAGACTGCACACTGCACAGCCAGTGATTTTCATACAGAGAGCGCTACGTGGCGGCGGCGTTACCAATATAAGATCCTAAACAGCCTACTTACATAAAGAAAACATAAACAGCCTACTTACATAGCCCCCATGCTCTCCACAAAAAATTTTACAAATTGTTTTGGGCAGTGGCCAATACAGATTTGAAAAAATTTTTCATAATTACAATAACAAAGATATCAAATGCACACACTTATTGATACAATGTTGGTCAAAAACTAAAATTTTCTCACAGTCCAGAAAGACAGTCCAGATTGTTCATCACAGTAAAATTTCAGTGTTTTTTTTTTTTTTCAAAGTCTGAGCAGTAAAAGACAATGCACACGGAAGTAGTGGATTTCCATGCAGTCTTGAAGAAGTAGTGTTGTCCTTCCAACGGAAAGACAGTGCTGACTCTTGACATGCTGACAGGTAATGGGCCACAACAGAGCAAACCCACAGCAGAGTCATTCGACGTTTTGAAGAATATTGGTAGGTAGGACATCACAGAGCAGACCCACTGTAGTCCTTGTAGAGATTGTGGTATTGGTGGGCCACCAGAGGCGCAGACCCACTGGAGTCCTTGTAGAAATAATGGTATTGGTGAGTGAGCAAAGGTGTAGACCCACTGTAGTCCTTGTAGAAATAATGGTATTGGTGGGTCATCAGAGATGCAGATCCACTCTAGTCCTTGTAGAGATGGCCAGCAGCCATCTGTTGCGACTGTGCAGGTGCACAATCACCATCGAAGAGTCTTGCGGATAATATAGCAAGTCCATAACCACCACTTGTGCACTCACAAAGTTTTTGGAATTGTCCTTAGAACCAGCAATGCTGTTATTCAGTCCCTTGCTGAATTATTAACACACGTGCAAACACTATGAGTCCCTACTTCTCACATATTGTCCATATACTATGACCAACAGAAAAGTGTGCAGTGAAATGTAACTAACAAGTTGATAATATGATGAACTGGTATCAATTACAATTTTATAACATAAGAATACAATTACAAAGGTAAAAAATACATCATTAAAGAACATAACAATACAGATAACATTTGTAGTAAAACAGGCTTTACAAAAGAATAGAAATAGACATATACATCAGTGATACAGGAATTATCACATGAGTACATACATAAAAGATCAGAATAACTTTCGAAACATCAACTTTACACAGGAGCATTAAAACAAAACAGAATAAATAATGTCTAAACATCTTTACAAGGTAAATAACATATTATTAATGCCAATTATATTCGAGGATAACAGTATTCCTCATCATAGTTCATGTAGCTGAGTATTAGAAAAATTCTACAACATAAGTCTTATCAGATAAACATATAAAGACAGGAAGAACATAAATACACAAGGGTACACAAACACATAGTGGGATAACACAAAGGGAAAGGACAGGGTTTGTTTTCAGTGCAACATTTGGTACTGCAGTCCAACCCAAAACTTCATTCCATAGATCTTTCGTCTTATTTCAACCTTTGCTTCCACCAAAAAAAATCCTATCCAAGCATGCTTTCTGTATTTTTCTCATATAACCTCTCAGTGCATGTCTTCAAATTCATCGCAACTCATTCTCTTATAGGCTACCCCCTCTTAAGCTAACTTAAATCTACTGAGCTCAGATGCTAAACTAAGGGACGAGGCAATGCAGCAGCACAAAACAATTAACACAAACATCAATGACAAAAAAATTCAAATTGGCAAAGCAATTGCAATATTACAACTAATATAAGGCACTGTGCAGCAAACAAAAAAAAATCAGTAGTAAAACTAGCTTAACAGAGTAATACAAAGTGAAATTTAGTAGCACTATGCCTGGCAAACAGCAGCAGCAACTTATATCTAAACATGACATAGCTCAAGCAAAAAAAAAAAAAAAAAAAAAAATATTACACTAAAGACAACAATGCAGACAAGGGAAATGTATATTCACATCTTAATGTCTATGTAATTAAAGTGGCGCACCACAAATTATTCTACAAAAGAAATTACCAAGTACTTGAAAAGAAAATTCTGTATGCAATTCCTGTGAAGGGAAATATCTTTGTGCTCCCCCATTTTTGGGAAATGTATTACAAAATTAGTATTTACTGGATCTGTAGACAGAAAATATTTATATTAGTACATCTATAAAATTCTATTTTAACCAATGCTGCAGTGCAGCTAGAAACTAGATATTAAATGAAATAAGCAACTATGTACAAAGGAAGGCATGAAACATCATTCATTAGCCATATGGCATTTCATAAGGTAGTAAAAAAATCTCTCAACTCTCGTAGAAAGATACTTGTCATAATCAGGTGTGCAGATGTAAGAATGTTTCCAAGTAATGAGCGTGTCGTATTTGCGGTGCTTTCTATAAACGAATGTCAATAGCGAGGATAAGGGCCTCTTATATGAAATGGCTTGTTCTTCATACTGGGCAGCACAGTCATGAACATACTGAACGATAGAGGCATATTTCGACAATGGAATACGGTTGTCATCACCACCCCCTGCACAACTGACTATTAGCAGCCAGCTCACGATTTCTTCTGAGACAGACGACCAAAACTTTTACCTGCCCATTTCGTTCCGTGAAGCGAGTGCTTATTTTCTCCTGGAGTAGCGCGCTGGCGGCCTATCATATGCCTGCCAGCTGAAGATGAGCTATAGGCGCAGTCCGAACGAAACAAGTTCTGGAACACTGTTGCTGACCACCAATATGCTACAGTCATTTGTAAACATGCATCAGTGCATGCCGGATTTTCAGTTTTTCAAATTTTGCTTTCGATTTTAATTTTTCGTTATATTTTCCTGTCTTTATTTTGGGCATAAGGGGACGCCAGCCTCGGAGGCCCTGGGGCATTGCCCCGCCTATTAATGCCCCTGATACGAACTATCACTGATGTGTTGATTGTCTCGATAACTTTTTGGCTTTCAGAACCGAGCATATTATACGGCGATATTTTAAGAGAAACAAATGTAACATTGGGTTCGTCCCAAGAAAGAAAGCAGAACCTGTAATGTTCTCAAAATATACGTATTATCTAATGGCAAATCAGTGGCATAGTCACCTGGTCACATTTGCAGGGACAACAAAAATTTGATTTTCAATATTTCATACAATAATTGACCAAATTTAAAAATTTAGAATGCTGTCATAGTGTACTAATTAGGAGGTATAGTCCTACGTTAAAGGTTTAACGCAGTAGGACAACAAGTACACTCGGTAACTGAGTATGTCTCTTGAGGCAGTGTAGCTCACGGCGCGCAAGTTACCCACACCATTTTCATCAAATGTAAAATGATAGCACTTAGCCACTTCCAGCAAACTTTACAAACAATTTCAAATCTTTACGAAGATTTTTCTCGCTGGCATCCCCTGACACAAACATGAAAGGAAAAAGGTTTGTCGCTTTGTACATTATCTCTGTTCTGCAGTAAAACTTGAGCATCAGGCATGGCGTTTTAATTTTTTACTTCTTCACTACTAACTCTGTTCGCAACACAGCTTGCAGGCAGTACCCATGTGCACTGAAACGCCAAAGAAACTGGTATTGGCATGCGTATTCAAATAGAGAGATATGTAAACAGGCAGAATACGGCGCTGCGGTCGTCACCGCATATATAAGACAACAAGCGTCTGGCGCAGTTGTTAGATCGGTAACTGCTGCTGCAATGATAGGTTGGTTGGTTGGTTTGGGGAAGGAGACCAGACAGCCAGGTCATCGGTCTCATCGGATTAGGGAAGGACGGGGAAGGAAGTCGGCCGTGCCCTTTGAAAGGAACCATCCCGGCATTTGCCTGGAGCGATTTAGGGAAATCATGGAAAACCTAAATCAGGATGGCCGTACGCGGGGTTGAACCGTCGTCCTCCCGAATGCGAGTCCAGTGTCTAACCACTGCGCCACCTCGCTCGGTGCAATGATAGGTTATCAAAATTTTAAGTGCGTTTCAACGTGGTGTTATAGTCGGCGCAAGACCGATGGGGCACAGCATCTCCCATGTAGCGATGAAGTGGGGATTTTCCCGTGCGACCATTTCACGAGTGTACCGTGAATATCAGGAATCCGGTAAAACATCAAATCTCCGACATCGCTGCAGACAGAAAAAGATCCTGCAAGAACGGGACCAACGACGACTGAAGAGAATCATCGTTCAGTGTGACAGCAGTGCAACCCTTCCGCAAATTGCTGCAGATTTCAGTGTTGGACCATCAACAAGTGTCAGCGTGCGAACCATTCAACGAAACATCATTGATATGGGCTTTCGGAGCCGAAAGCCCACTCGTGTACACATGATGGCTGCACGACACAAAGCTTTACACCTCGCATGGGCCCGTCAACACCGACACTGGACTGTTGATGACTGGAAACATGTTGCCTGGTCGTTTCAAATTGTATCGAGCTGATGGACGTGTACGGATATGGAGACAAACTCATGAATCCATGGACCTGCATATCAGCAGGGGACTATTCAAGCTGGTGGAGGCTCAGTAATGGTGTGGGGCGTGTGCAGTTAGAGTGATAGGGGTCGCCTGACACGTCTAGATACGACTCTGACAGGTGACATGTACGTAAGCGTCCTGTCTTATCACCTACATCCATTCATGTCCACTGTGCATTCCGACGGACTTGGGAAACTCCAACAGGACAATGCCACACCCAACAAGGCCAGAATTGCTGTAGAGTGGCTCCAGGAGTTTAAACATTTCCGCTGGCCACTAAACTCCCAAGACATGAACATTATTGAGCATGTCTGGTATGCCTTGCAACGTGCTGTTCTCAAGAGATCTCCACCTCTCGTACTCATACGGATTTATGGACAGCCCTGCAGCACTGCTTCAGACATAAGTGGAATCCATGCCACGCATTGTTGCGGCACTTCCGCGTGCTCGCGGGGGCCCTACACGATATTAGGCAGGTGTACCAGTTTCTTTGACTCTAAAGTGTACATCACTCAATATACCTGCAAAATTATCATTGTATGACACATGGTTCGCGAGATAAGACCTCGTAAGCATTGAGCTGCAGAAAAACTAGCTCTTCTTAAAACGGAGCACAATTTATCCAAACTACAAAAACCAACACAGACTTTTGCGTCTTCAATCATGAAGATTATGTGCGCTTAACATCACATATTTTACACATTCACTCATTTGTAAAGTAATCATAAGTCTGAAGCTGTTTAATATATACAACTTACTTTAAATGTTTAGAAATATAGAACTGTGCACTTCATAAAACTGAAATACATAGTATCCTATGGATACAGTATCAGTGAGTCACAGTTGTAATCTGTCCACTCATAAAAATATCTGGGTGTTAAACTTGGCAGGGACATGAAAATGGAATGATCACATGTGATCAGTACTGGATAAAGCAGGTAGCAGACTTCGGTTTATTGGCAGAACACTACGGAAATGCAATTAGTCTACAGGGGAGATTAATTTCAAACCATTCGTGTGACCCATCCTAGAATATTACTCAAGTGTGTGGGAGCTATAATAAATAGGAGCAACAGGAGATATAGAGAAGGGCAGTACGTGTGGTCACAGGTTTGTTTGATCAGTGGGAGAGTGCCACTGAGATTCTGAAGAAACTGAATTGCCACACTCTTGAAGATAGAAGTAAACTACCCTGAGAAAGTCTACTTATGAAGTGACCTGGGACCATTCGTCCTGCCCTTCTCTGTAAACGTTTCATATCCCTTGTTACTCCTATTTGGAACGGGTATCACACACTTGAGAAATTTCTAGGATGGGTCGGATGATTTGTAAGCAACTCCTTTGTAGACTCATTGCGTTTCCCCAGTGTTTTACCAATAAAGCGAAGTCCACCACCTACTTTACCCACGACTGAGCATACGTGATCATTCCATTTCATATCCCTACAGAACGTTACAACCAAGTATCTGTATGAGTTGACGGTTTCCAACCGTGACTTACTAATACAATAGTCATAGGATACTAAGTTTTTAGAATGAGATTTTCACTCTGCAGCGGAGTGTGCGCTGATATGAAACTTCCTGGCAGATTAAAATTATGTGCCGGACCGAGACTCGAACTCGTGACCTATGCCTTTCGTGGGCAAGTGCTCTACCATCTGAGCTACCCAAGCATGACTCACGCCCCGTCCTCACAGCTTTACTTCTGCCAGTAACTCGTCTCCTACCTTCCAGACTATACAGAGGCTCTCCTGCGAACCTTGCAGAACTAGCACTCCTGAAAGAAAGGATATTGCGGAGACATGGCTTAGCCACAGCCTAGGGGATGTTTCCAGAAAGTTTGGAAGGTAGGAGACGAGGTACTGGCAGAAATAAAGCTGTGAGGACGGGGCGTGAATGGTGCTTGGGTAACTCAGATGGTAGAGCACTTGCCCGCGAAAGGCAAAGTTCCCGAGTTCGAGTCTCGGTCCGGCACTCAGTTTTAATCTGCCAGGATGTTACTATTTTTTTTTTTCATTTCGTTTAATGTCTGAGTTCGGGAATGAAATAGATGGCTCAAATGGCTTTGAGCACTATGGGACTTAACATCTGAGGTCATCAGTGCCCTAGAACTTAGAACTACTTAAATCTAACTAACCTGATGACATCACACACATCAATGCCCGAGGCAGAATTCGAACCTGCGACCGTAGCGGACGCGCGGTTCCAGACTGAAGCGCCTGGAACCGCTCGGCCACACCGGCCGGCAATGAAATAGAGACTCAATTCAATATTCATTGGCTTTGGCTCAGTACAGGTATCCATTTCCTTTCCACGTGAGCTGCATTACAAAAAAGTTTGTAAACCCCATCAGCCTTATTCAATGTGCTTAGTATTTTTCGTGTAGTGGTCACCAGTCCACACTCCTATTCCCACACCGCAGATGTTTATTTGTCGAATATTGTTATTGCTGGCATGATTTCGTGTTTCTTATGTGTATGGCATATCATGTCCGTGAGAGGAATTTGGCAATCTACTGGCCTGTTATGTTGTTTATTTATCCGTCTTTCTGTATTAAATTCTGATTCGTAGCTCCGTCTTTAATTTAACAGCACTTCGTTTTCCTGATTCACTTTTGTTTAATAATAACGTGCATAGGGGCACACCACGACTCATTTGCTAGTGCTGCCCAATACATTATTTCAGTTTACGTTTCGCACAGTTATTAAAAAGCATTTGAGTCAGAGGGGGGAAAAGTTTCAAGAACCGACTATAAATGGACTTCAGGGAGAAAGCCTACTTACAAAGTTTCAGGAAGCGGCTTATAATGACATTAGGACTAAACTACAATCCCCTATGTATCGCCCCGTGGGGATCGTGAGGATAAGATTAGCTTAATTACAGCACACACAGAGGGATTTAAACAATGATTCTTCCTGTGCTTCATATGTGAGTAGAACGAAAAAATGTACCCTCTGCCATGCACTTCGCAGAGCTTTGGTGAGTGTAAATATAGATGTAGGGTTTTCGATTCTTTAAGGACTCGGCGATTTTCTCGTATGTAAGTGATTCGTGATGTAGGACGAGCGGCAGTATGAAGTTGGTCGCAGACGATGCTGTTGGCATACACGGTAGGATTGTCGTTCGATGATGGTAAGTATTTGGAAAAAAATTCTGTTTGATGTAATGAACGACCGTACTTTTCAAATGTGAACAATTGCAAAATGATGCCTAAAACAAAAAGGACTTAATAGTATTAGTTAATAACATTATTTGTAAACACCTTAAGCATGTCTCCATCATATTAGTTTGGCCACCTGCCAAAAGCCTGAATAATGGCCTTCTGCAGCGCAGACTGCTGCGAGACGTGCAGCAAGAAGTTCAGGGAGGTTCTGGAAAGGACCGACAGGTATGTGCAGACACGCCGACTTCAGTGTCGTGGCCAGCTGCGCTAGGTTTTTCGGTTGAGGTTCCATGGCTCGAACAGCCCGATCCAGGTGGTCTCACAGATTGTCGTTTGGGTTTAAATCCGGAGGGTTTGGCGGCCTAGGAGCACAGTAAACTCAACCTAGTGCTCTTCCAATCACCCACATGCCCTGCGAGCTCTGTCACACCTTCCTTTGTCTTGAAGCCATTGTATCATCATCATCATCATCATCATTTAAGACTGATTATGCCTTTCAGCGTTCAGTCTGGAGCATAGCCCCCCTTATACAGTTCCTCCATGATCCCCTATTCAGTGCTAACATTGGTGCCTCTTCTGATGTTAAACCTATTACTTCAAAATCATTCTTAACCGAATCCATGTACCTTCTCCTCGGTCTGCCCCGACTCCTCCTACCCTCTACTGCTGAATCCATGAGTCTCTCGGGTAACCTTGCTTCTCCCATGCGTGTAACATGACCCCACCATCTAAGCCTGTTTGCCCTGACTGCTACATCTATAGAGTTCATTCCCAGTTTTTCTTTGATTTCCTCATTGCGGACACCCTCCTGCCATTGTTCCCGTCTACTAGTACCTGCAATCATCCTAGCTACTTTCATATCCGTAACCTCAACCTTGTTGATAAGGTAGCCTGAATCCACCCAGCTTTCGCTCCCATACAACAAAGTTGGTCGAAAGATTGAACGGTGCACAGATAACTTAGTCTTGGTACTGACTTCCTTCTTGCAGAAGACAGTAGATTGTAGCTGAGCGCTCACTGCATTAGCTTTGCTATACCTCGCTTCCAGTTCTTTCACTATGTTGCCATCCTGTGAGAATATGCATCCTAAGTACTTGAAACCGTCCACCTGTTCTAACTTTGTTCCTCCTGGGAATGAACTCTATAGATGTAGCAGTCAGGGCAAACAGGCTTAGATGGTGGGGTCACGTTACACGCATGGGAGAAGCAAGGTTACCCAAGAGACTCAATCCGTTTATATTTCTTTCCCACTGACATTACTTTCGTTTTGGAGATGCTAATCTTCATACCATAGTCCTTACATTTCTGATCTAGCTCTGAAATATTACTTTGCAAACTTTCAATTCGAATCTGCCATCACAACTAAGTCATCCGCTTATGCAAGACTGCTTACTTTGTGTTCACATATCTTAATCTCACCCAGCCAGTCTATTGTTTCCAACATATGATCCATAAATAATATGAACAACAATGGAAACAGGTTGCAGCCTTGTCTTACCCCTGAAACTACTCTGAACCATGAACTCAGTTTACCGTCAACTCTAACTGCTGCCTGACTATCCATGTAAAGACCTTTAATTGCTTGCAAAAGTTTGCCTCCTATTCCATAATCTTGTAGAACAGACAATAACTTCCTCCTAGGAACCCGGCCATATGCCTTTTCTAGATCTATAAAGCATAGATACAATTCCCTGTTCCACTCATAACACTTCTCCATTATTTGCCGTAAGCTAAAGATCTGGTCCTGACAACCTCTAAGAGGCCTAAACCCACACTGATTTTCATCCAATTGGTCCTCAACTAATACTCGCACTTTCCTTTCAACAATACCTGAGAAGATTTTACCCACAACGCTGATTAAAGAGATACCTCTGTAGTTGTTACAATCTTTTGTTTTCATGATTAAAGATTGGAGTGATTACTGCTTTTGTCCAGTCTGATGGAACCTGTCCCGACTCCCAGGCCATCTCAATTATCCTGTGTAGCCATTTAAGACCTGACATTCGACTGTATTTGATGAGTTCCGACTTAATTTGATCCACCTCAGCCGCTTTATTGCACTGCAATCTACTGACCATTTTTTCCACTTCCTCAAATGTGATCCTATTTCCATAATCATTCCTATCCCATTCTACCTCGAAATCTGAAACATTACTGATCGCATTTTCACCTACATTGAGCAACTCTTCAAAATATTCCCTCCATCTGCCCAAGGCATCCACAGGATTCACCAGCAGTTTTCCTGACCTGTCCAAAATACTTGTCATTTCCTTCTTACCTCCCTTTCGAAGACTGTTAATTACACTCCAGAATGGTTTTCCAGCAGCTTGACCCATAGTCTCCAACCTGTTTCCAAAGTCTTCCCACGATTTCTTCTTGGATGCTGCAATTATCTGTTTGGCTTTGTTTCTTTCTTCAACATAACTTTCTCTGTCTACCTGGTTTCTGGTATGTAGCCATTTTTGATACGCCTTCTTTTTCCTTTTACAGGCTGCCTTGACTGTATCATTCCACCAAGCTGTTTGCTTCATCCTACTTTTACACACTACTGTTCCAAGACATTCTTTAGCCACTTCTACTACTGTGTCCCTGTACCTAGTCCATTCCTTTTCCAATGACTGTAATTGACTACATTCAACTAACTGGTACCTTTCTGAGATCGCTGTTATGTACTTGTGCCTGATTTCCTTATCCTGAAGTTTCTCCACTCTTATCCTCCTACATATGGACCTGACCTCCTGCACTTTCGGCCTCACAATCCCAATTTCACTGCAGATTAAATAATGATCAGTGTCATCAAAGAATCCCCTGAATACACGTGTGTCCCTCACAGCCTTCCTGAATTCCTGATCTGTTATTATATAGTCAATGACAGATCTGGTTCCCCTGCCTTCCCAAGTATACCGGTGAATGTTCTTATGTTTAAAAAAGGAGTTTGTGATTACTAAGCCCATACTGGCATAGAAATCCAAGAGTTATTTCCCATTCCTGTTGGCCTCCATATCCTCTCCAAATTTACCCATAACCTTTTCATACCCTTCTGTTCGATTTCCAATCCTGGCGTTAAAATCACCCATGAGCAGAACACTGTCCTTGTCCTTTACTCTAACAACTACATCACTGAGTGCCTCATAAAAACTATCCATCTTATCTTGATCTGTCCCTTCACAATGCGAATATACTGACACAATCCTAATTTTCTTGCTAGACACTGTCAAATCTATCCACATCAGTTGTTCGTTTACATACCTTATTGCAACTACGCTGGGTTCCATTTCTTTCCTGATGTAAAGCCCTACACCCCATTGTGCTATTCCTGCTTTGACTCCTGACAGGCAGACCTTGTATTCTCCCACTTCCTCTTCTTTCTCACCCCTTACCCGAATGTCACTAACAGCTAAAACGTCCAGCCCCATCTTACTTGCAGCCTCTGCCAGCTCTACCTTCTTCCCAGAGTAGCCCCCATTGATATTAATAGCTCCCCATCTCATTACCATTTGTTTGCCAAGTCGTATCTTAGGAGTCCCTGGTTTGTCAGTTAGAGTTGGGACTCCGTCACTCCAAAGGTCCGAGGCATTTTGCTCTGATTGTTGCCAGCATCATATTTAAAGTACCAGGGAAGCAGGTTGCTAGCCTTACTTGCCCCGAGTCCTATTGGGTTTTACCGCTAACGGCTGAGGGACTAACCGGTGGATTTGGTAGTCTTTGCCGTATGACCACAAAGGTGACCACGACTCAGAATATGTCCGAGATGCCCAGCCTTATTCCGAAGTAACTGGTATCCCGACTGTCGGGACCACTTACTTGGCCACTCATACGTTGCCCGTGGTTCATGAACTAGGACATGACTACAGGAACCCACACCATGAACCAACTTTTCTCAGACTTAGCCGTTTCGGAAATGCTTCCACTCTTGGCCCGAAAGCCAATGATGGTGCCCTTTCGCACTTCAAATAAATCGCTCCGTTTCCGCATTACGACAACGACTGCACTATTTTCCGTGGCCCCTTAACAAACTTTATACAGGGTGTTACAAAAAGGTACGGCCAAACTTTCAGGAAACATTCCTCACACACAAAGAAATAAAATATGTTTTGTGGACATGTGTCTGGGAACGCTTACTTCCCATGTTAGAGCTCATTTTATTACTTCTCTTCAAATCACATTAATCATGAAATGGAAACACACAGCAACAGAACGTATCAGCGTGACTTCAAACACTTTGTTACAGGAAATGTTCAAAATGTCCTCCGTTAGCGAGGATACATGCATCCACCCTCCGTCGCATGGAATCCTTGATGCGCTGATGCAGCCCTGGAGAATGGCGTATTGTATCACAGCCGTCCACAATACGAGCACGAAGAGACTCTACATTTGGTACCGGGGTTGCGTAGACAAGAGCTTTCAAATGCCCCCATAAATGAAAGTCAAGAGGGTTGAGGTCAGGAGAGCGTGGAGGCCATGGAATTGGTCCGCCTCTACCAATCCATCGGTCATCGAATCTGTTGTTGAGAAGCGTACGAACACTTCGACTGAAATGTGCAGGAGCTCCATCGTACATGAACCACATGTTGTGTCGTACTTGTAAAGGCACATGTTCTAGCAGCACAGGTAGAGTATCCCGTATGAAATCATGATAACGTGCTCCATTGAGCGTAGGTGGAAGAACATGGGGCCCAATCAAGACATCACCAACAATGCCTGCCCAAACGTTCACAGAAAATCTCTATTGATGACGTGATTGCACAATTGCGTGCGGATTCTCGTCAGCCCACACATATTGATTGTGAAAATTTACAATTTGATCACGTTGGAATGAAGCCTCATCCGTGAAGAGAACATTTGCACTGAAATGAGGATTGACACATTGTTGGATGAACCATTCGCAGAAGTGTACCCGTGGAGGCCAATCAGCTGCTGATAGTACCAGCACACGCTGTACATGGTACGGAAACAACTGGTTCTCCCGTAGCACTCTCCATACAGTGACGTGGTCAACGTTACCTTGTATAGCAGCAACTTCTCTGACGCTGACATTAGGATTATCGTCAACTGCACGAAGAATTGCCTCGTCCATTGCAGGTGTCCTCGTAGTTCTAGGTCTTCCCCAGTCGCGAGTCATAGGCTGGAATGTTCCGTGCTCCCTAAGACGCCGATCAATTGCTTCGAACGTCTTCCTGTCGGGACACCTTCGTTCTGGAAATATGTCTCGATACAAACGTACCGCGCCACGGCTAATGCCCCGTGCTAATCCATACATCAAATGGGCATCTGCCAACTCCACATTTGTAAACATTGCACTGACTGCAAAACCACGTTCGTGATGAACACTAACCTCTTGATGCTACGTACTGATGTGCTTGATGGTAGTACCGTAGAGCAATGAGTCGCGTGTCAACACAAGTACCGAAGTCAACATTACCTTTCTTCAATTGGGCCAACTGGCGGTGAATCGAGGAAGTACAGTACATACTGACGAAACTAAAATGAGCTCAAACATGGAAATTAAGCGTTTCCGGACACATGTCCACATAAGATTTTTTCTTTATTTGTGTGTGAGGAATGTTTCCTGAAAGTTTGGCCGTACCTTTTTGTAACACCCTGTGTAACGTCGACTGCTAGTGCTGCCACGCGCCGTCTGCGAGTGGTTATTGTATGTTAAAGCCGAGCAAAGGCGGTTGTCGAATTAATGCGATTGGACCGTGTAGTACGAAGAATTAGGAAAGGCAAATGAAGGACTTACATTGATTGGAAGGATTCTGGAAAAGTGAAGTGCACCTGTAAAGAAAATAGCGTGCAAGAAGCTAGTGCGACTAATTCTATAATATTGTTTCAGTTTTTGGAATCCTTAAGAAGTTGGAATGACAGCAAACGTCGAACGAATTCAGAGAGGCACTGCTGTGATCGTAACAGGTCGATATTGCTTACACGACAGTATAACAAAAATCCTCCGAAAACTTAAATGAGAAAACTTTAATGAAAGGCGACGTAGTTTTCGCGAAATTCTTTTGAAAATATATAAAGCCTGAACTCGTCAAGACTCTGCCTACTGTTGTGCTGCCACCATCGTACATTTCGTGTAGACGTCATGAGAATAAAATAGGAGAGATTAGTACGAGAACAAAGACGCATAGATAGTCATTTTCCCCTCGCACAAAACGCGAACGAAATGGGACAAAAAACATCTAACATAGGCACGAAATACTCTGCGGACAGTGGTTCGCGGAGTACGTACTCCTATAGCGTGTCAGTGGCGAGGAAAAGATGGGCAGAGAACCAGGACGGCGGCTGCCGCCGTTACGTCATAGTTCACAGTCCGCAATTCTCAGGCGTGACTCACAAGCCTCTGACGTCTACGCAACACACTCAACATTGGACTTCGTCCGAACACCAGGCGCTTTTAATCGCAGAGGTCTTCGCTGTGGCTTTTACCTAGGCAGCGCTTGGTTCCGGCGCTCATCACGGGGAGCAACAGCACATGGAAATATTACACGGCATGATTACACACGTATTATTCTAGGAAAAGGAAATGGCGGTATTCGATTCATTGGCAGCATGCTGAGGAACTGCAGAGTATTACGAAAGATATTGCTAGTAATAAAGCTGAAGTACAGAATATGGATTCCGTATCCGGAACCGGTTTATGGGGTTTTCAGGTTTCGGCTCCGATTTTTAGCTCATTTTCGACTTTTTCTTTTCGGGTGATATCAAACGATAAGTTAAACAATGCTTACATCCTTCCATTCGTCTTTCAGCTGCATTAAACAATTTTTTTTTTGCAAAAATATTAAGGGGTTATTAAACAAAATGGCGCCGAAGATCGTAATGCACGCCCTGCACCGTTAGGCGGGTGGACGTGGTTCAGGTAAGTGGGTGGTCTGAAACAGACGAGACCAAAAAATTATTGAAACATTTGAGTATGGCTACGGTCAGAACCTCTGAAAAGTAAAAAAAAATGTCGTTTTTTCACAAAATGGCGGCTATTTGAAAAAAAGTAAGAAGAATCGACTTTGGGCATTCAAACGTACATAAACAATCTATACTCTGTAAATTGTTTAACTTTTAGGGATTCTGTCCATAGCCAGTTCAGTTCTCTACAAAAAAAAAAAAAAAAAAAAAAAGCTAAGTAGCATGAAACTCGGCCGAGTACTTTGTCGGCATCCAACTACCAAGCAAAAAACATGTGACTTTTAGGAAATCGCCTCTGAAGTTTTGGAAAGGGTATTCGTCGGATTTTTTTTTTCCGACTACTTCTTTACTGGAATGTATGTCTTTTGGGGAAAGCGTCCAAATCAGCCAATTTATCGACTCATTAGATTTTAAGTGTTCGCGCCAATACGTCTTTCCAGTAAATTGTCATTCGATAGGTCTTAGTGTACAGGTCTGATTGCCTCCGATTGCCGTTCGTAGGCGCTCGACAACGCGGGACTGCCGGTCCGATGATCGTGTATTTGGAGTATACGCAACAGCTTACGAGTAAAACGGTTTCGCCTTCGTGTTCTCCATAATATAAGGTATTTAAATATGCAATAAAAATCGATTTTTTTTAAAAAGCTTCTACAACGGAAAACCCCCGTAAGACCCAAGCGATACAAGAGGCCGCTTGGAGCGCTAAGCTGAGAGGGGCGCCCGAGTGCAAGATTTATTTACAGTGCGTATCACAATTAGTAGCGAAAACTGACACAATGTACGAGGGAATTGGGAGGGGGGGAAATGGGGGGAGGGAGAGGGGGGCGCCAAGTGATAAATCGCTTGTGCGGAAAAATGTTCTGGAACCGGCTCTACCGGTGTCAGGTGTATGACATGTGTACAAGCAGAGTCGTAGGTTTCAATGAATAGTGTCACAAGCAATTTGTACTCTCTCAATTGTAATATTATAAATTATGTCGCCGTACGTAGGACTTTCACACATCTCATTTATGTACTCATGTACACTTGACCGATCATGATCATCAATGTGATAAACATTTTGGTATATCAAGAATTTTAGTTTTCTCCTTGGCAGCAATGATAAAATAGTAACGTCCTTTGCACAACAATGGTGTAAAGCTTTAATATTTGTTACAACTTACATTTAGTTAGCAAAACACAATTATCCGAGTTCTCACCAGTTTTTGGGAGGGTATGGGGGGGGGGGGGGAGGGGGTTGTATAGAAAGGAAAGGCAATCTGCAGATATTGTGATGAACACATTTACGATTGTCCGCTACACGATGTCCACTTATTATATTTTCCATCTTTTCAGCACCAATCTTCTGTGAAGAATTAAAAAATATCGAAATTGGTACGCCTTCTGTATTCATTAACTTTGTTCTTCGTTTGTGAATGTAAGTGATACACGTCTCAATTTTTTGAGGAAAGATGTCTACCCGAGTTCTCACGTGGCTGTGGCTTGGATGTTTTCGCAGTAAGTGTAACCGCCTCTTGGCAGCTGCTGCACTGTGCGTCATCCGTTTCGTCGTTATCCTTGGAGACGACGGGGACTCGTGCACATACTTAGGGATCCGCTCATGAATTCTGGAATCCGAATTCAAAATTTACAAACTATAAAAAATACTGTAAGTTGTCACAATGTTCCTCGGTCGTAGACGTCATCGTTTACACATTCCAACATTAAAATTCATTCACTTTTGCGGGACACCACAGTCCCACAGAATTTCCTGATGAACTCCGGCTTTCCTTCCTGCGACACTGCATCTAGTAATGTAGGCCTACACACAAAATTTTAGCGTGTCTGGAAACATTTGCTGTGAATGGTGATAATCCACATCGTTCAGGTGCTACCACTAAAGTCATGGGTAGTGCTTGTCGTTGGTATTTATTTATTTATTATTCTTCATAATTGCAGTCTGTTATGTGAAAAGCTGAAATACGCCTAACAAATCACATTTCCTTTCATGGTACTGAATTATGTATTTATTATTTATTTGTAATACTTAACTTTTGGCCGGCCGTTGTGGCCGAGCGGTTCTAGGCGCCTCAGTCCGGAACCGCGCGACCGCTACTGTCGCAGGTTCGAATCCTGCCTCGGGCATGGATGTGTGTGATGTCCTTAGGTTAGTTAGTTTTAAGTAGTTCTAAGTTCTAGGGGACTCATGACCTCAGATGTTAAGTCCCATTGTGCTCAGAGCCACTTGAACCATTTGAACTTAATTTTTGAAATACTGAAGCTACTTCTACTACTACAAAACTATAATAAAACCCTTAACAAGTTACCCAACTGCTAATGCTACTATCAGCACTAAAGAATCTGTTATCTGTTTCTTAATTTGTTTTGGTGCACTTAACTTGTAGATTGTTCCCGTTAATGGATCCGCCCTCATACTACCACAATCCTTGAGGGTCCTTGGGCGTCGGGTAGCACGTCAGCAGTGTTTCCACTATAGCAAGTAATTACACCAATCACTCTTACGTCTTAAAGTCCACACTTCCATGACCACTTGCACCATCGCATTGTATATTCTTGGGACTATTTCATTCGGTGGCGCCGACTTCATTTATTTTCTCTCCATCTGCAGAGCTTTTGTCTAGCCTAGATGGCAGCATGCTGACTAATGACTGAATGCCTTGTGAAGTTTTTCTTGGCCTTGATCCAACATCATTAATACTTGCCGTTCATTACCTGCCACATCTTCATAGAGCACGCTGTCCCACAATAAGTGTTCTGGTATGCCCACGCTGCCATAGATGTCGCTATCATTCATCTATCTTCTGATTTTGTATAGATTCCCGCGCCCAGGTTCCCGGGTTCGATTCCAGGCGGCATCAGGGATTTTCTCTGCCTCTTGATGACTGGGTGTTGTGTGATGTCCTTAGGTTAGTTGGGTTTAAGTAGTTCTAAGTTCTAGGGGACTGACGACCATAGATGTTAAGTCCCATAGTGCTCAGAGCCATTTGAACCATTTTTGTATAGATACGTAGCGTACGAGCCATGGTCAGTCAGGTAATGTATCAGTCCACTCAGTGGATTAAGAAATCTCGTTTTTAACCTCTCTCTGATGTTAGGAAGAAATCAGTATGTTCTTCTGCAGGTGACTTAAGTTTCCCATTCATTTTGCGACAGTTGCAATATGCGGTGTCTTATTGTCTTTTTCGGATTGACCTCAGTTCCAAGCACCCTTCGTACTTCCATTTGAAGGTATTTCTTTAACCAGCAAAAGGGTCCCCTTTTACCAATTTCCATATCTGGTGGACATATTCCCAGAATTACAAACATTCGGAGTTGTGCAGTAGACGCCCGTTAATCTTAGTTGCACTCCACGTTAAACTCTTCTCATTAATGAGGCTAGCGTCACTAGCTGCAATCTATGAGCTGAAACGCTCGCACCATAACCTACGACTGATGCTAATATAGATTGATAGTCTGCTCGTGATTGTTTTCAATGGAAGCCGAAATTCCCTATTTCCAATTATCGTAATTTTATTCATCACGCTTGTACCTTTTCTGCCTGCTTCCTCTATATGAAATACCCCTAGATATCTCGTTACTTCTCCTAATCATTATATCATTTAATTTTATTTTTGGGTTTCCACTATGTTTCTTTTCAGTATGAGGTACGTGGGTTTGTGAGGTGCTGGTGTCAATCCAACATTTCGGCACCAGCCCACTTCTTTTTTTTTTTTAAGTTCGTGGAGCACCGCATTGCATTTGTCTTCTACAATTCTTCTGGAGTCATCACTTACAACTAACAGCACGTCATCTGCAAATGCTACCAGTCCGCTTATCTTACCGCTGCATTGTAACTTCTGTGCTATGGGCTCCAGTGCTATGTCCCAAAGCTCTGGACCACACGCTGATAGCCCCGGACAGCCTTTTGTTACTGTCTTCGTTATTTTGTTTCCTGAGCATGTTGCCCGTGGCAGTAATCTCTCAAGCAGTTGTACAGCGCCTCTGGACACTCGAAATTCCTAAGGCGACCAAAGAAGACGGCCACCGTAGATTATCGAAAGTGCCAGCAGTATCAATCATCATCGCTAGAGCGTACATACAATGAGTATATGTCGCTAGCAGAGTCGTCTTATTAACTGCGTCTTCAGTTGATTTGCCTCTTCTAAACCTGTACTGGTGGGGGCTCATCTCGTATGGCAGTCTATGATCTTGCCGAAAAAGACAGATTGGTCTTTACGATTTGAATATTACTGGATCCTTGTCTTGCACTTTACTAATTACTACCACTTAAGCGTTCTTCCACGGCGCAGGGACCTTTCCTTGTAAGAGACACCCGTTGTACAGTTCGCGCAAGTAACTATCTAACTGGTCACATATGGTCTGTATTACTTCGGCAGGGATCCCGTCCCGTCCTGGAGATTTTTTCTTTTTCAGTCTTAAAATTATTATCCTAATTTATTCTTGTGCTAAGGGATAGACAAGTTTATTGTTTCCATAGTCTTTCAATAACATTTTTCGTAACCTACGTTGATCATCTGTCTCGCCTTCTTCTCCATCGTAAAGAAGTAGTTTTTCCATTAGCTGGACGACTCCCAACTTTCCGTTACCGTCCCGCTGTTCCTTATGAGCGTGGATAAGATTGTGGGTGATCGCATTTTTTAGCAGACTATTTTACATGGTACAGCCCAGGGGTCGGTTTCTAAGTTAACCTCCACGAATTACTTCTGTTGTTCCATTTTTGTTTTCCGTAATTCTTCCTTAAAACGTTATTTAACGTACCTGTATCTATGCACCCTTCGGACTCTTTCGTCTTGGGTCATGCTGCTCTGTTACAGCTTCCTGGCTCTTCTCGTTTCACGTCTTAATTTCTGCAGCACCTCGGTCCAGATATAAGGTACTCTTTTAGAATGACCTCTGCTGTCAGGTATCGATGCCTTCATTGTTGAATATTACTGGATCACTGTCAGTTCTTGCTCTTTAAAATTTACATTATCACCCAGCGATGGACTTCCCGGATACTGAAACCCCCTTCTTATAGTTCTTCCCATTTAGCATCCTTGATGTATTTAACCCTTATGTGCACGTTTTCTGTGGCGTCTTGGATTTCCCTTCCAGTGATGGTGAAGTGTTGCACCCTTCCAGAGATGGTATGGTGTTGTCGTTGGTATACGTATTCAAATATATTCCTGTGTTTTTCGCTAATGTAAACATAATTTGCTGCGGTTCCTTGCGCTTTCTTAGCTGTTCCTGGCCAACTTTTAAATGGATTTGTTGATTCGGCGACAACTCTTGAGACAAGTAATTTGACGCGAGGCACTTGGGATAGGAAAAATCAAGCAAAACTTAAAATTAGCCTCGGAAAAATGACTCTCTTTGTGTGTTTGCAGGTGCTGCCGGCGAGTAAGTGCAGAGTCGGCTTGATACATAAAAAAGAAATATTTGTTTTCTTACGGCTGCTGGTCTAGGAATTTTATTTAACACACGTGAATACTTCATTTTATTAATTGCTCCCTCATTACAACAAAGACGATAATCAATACTGTATGGCCCCTTATTATACGTATTGTCTGTCGATCTGCACACTTCTTGTCATGTTAATACGTTGGTCAACAGTCGTAAACAAGTCACAAGAGCCATTTCTTGGAGGAAAATTGTAAGGCGTGTGGCAGTTTTTGCGGTACTAATTATTTTTCCATTTATTTAACTGTCTATCTCATACTGATGCGGTAGTTAAGACACGGATTCGCGTTTAGGAGGAGTGTGGTTAAAATCCACCTTCGGCCATCGAGATCACGTTTTCCTTAGTTTCGCTGAAGTAGCTTAAGGCTCCGGCTGAGATGGTTGCGCTGCAAAGGGTGCAACCGATGTCCTCTCACAAGCCGTATACAATTTGAGCATGTGCTCGATGCCTAAGTACATAGTCGATTGGACGTTAAACACTAATAATCGTTCTTCCTTTCTTTCCTTCATTGGGTGTTCGGCAGCGGGGAGACTATACAGGGCTCTTCCCCTTCCCCCCTCCCTCCCTCCTCACTCTTTGGAATATAGAGTACAGCCTTTTTAAATATTACAGTATTATCACACACTTCTAGAAATTGAAGTCTAAACCGCAGGTTTGCGCAACTGGAGTATAACGTGGACCACAATGAGAAATATTGAGGCTGTAAGATGCATTCAGATGGCCATACTTTACCGCAATTTTGTGGTGTGGCTGGGCGATATTACTGATGTTTCCCTCTGTAGCAGGTAGCTACCGAAGACTTGCCAGTGTTGTCTACCAATGGTGGCGAATATTTCGTATTGCAAGGCAACATCAGTCCTTGACTTCGAAAATGCATCACCCTCGCTCTCACCGACAGTGCCGTCTGAGCGAAAACAATACCGTTTCGCTGTTGTTCCAAAGTAAATGTGCGTATTACTCGAAAAAGCGAAATAGTAATAATCTCGCCACGGTGGCAGAACCATTGTGTTTTCACTCGGGAAACAGAGAGGGGGAAGCAGTATTGTACACGTGGCGAACGCTCCGGTATTCCTCCAAGTGGAGCGCCGTTAACACGCTGCTTGTCTATAACAACATTTACCCACCACATAGCCTGCCCAAGGCGAAAGTCTAATTTCGAAGTTGGAATGCGAAGTTCGCTGTCGTGTCTACATGTTAGGTCTAAATCTATTTTGCTAATCCTATCAAATATTGGTTTCAGAGTGTTACTTGTCTAATCAAATGGATTACGTAAATCTGTTGTTCTGATTTAGTCAAATATGAGAAGTGGGATTGTCATAATCTTCATACTTTCGTTAATAGAGAGGAGGAGGAGAAGGAGGAGGAGGAGGAGGAGGGGAGAGAGAGAGAGAGAGAGAGAGAGAGAGAGGAGGTTGTTCAAGAAGATACGTTCAACAAGCTTATCCATGTCAGGCTGTTTTATTACTCCCTCCAGACCACGCGTATTATGGAAAATAGCTGCGAACTGAGCATTGGTTCAACATTATTGTAATAAAATATTTTGCGCACTTACAATGGCTAGAAATATTCCGAATTGGTAAAAATACTCCAAGTTAGCGACAAAAAGTATTTCTCGTGCTACTCTAAAGCGTTTCGAATTCATTAAGATGGTTTGAAATTTTCATTTTTAAATAGTTATCAAACGACTTGATTCATTAGTCAGTTAACTGTATTAATTTATTTCTAGTCCATTGCCGTGTCATTTAACCATCGCGTTAACATTTTTATTTGCCTATCACCTTACATATGGTTTCAAAACGTCGATCCCACCTTTCCCCTTGTGAATTACCAAATTTTTTTGTCACCAGCAAATTATTGTGGACGAGAGCGTTTGCCAGTAAGAGAAAGTGAGTGCGGTATTATAATTTACAAATTAGCCTTCTACAAAAGATAACACGGTTGTCGCCATCGAGTTTTGTTATGTTAACTCAGAAGATACTTCCACTTATGCGTATCTTGTTTCGTCAAAAAAAGATATAATATGGTTCCCCTCAGATAAGTTAAGACTTCATGCTCAGCACAACACTTTTTTCCTTTACGCGAAATCACTTCATCGAAAGAAGCGATAATATAAAAAGTGCGTGGGAACCTCGTTACTATTACGTTGCAGGCATCTTGGCTGTTGAGTCATATACGAGAAGTGAACCCATAATTAGTATATTTACATGCGCTCCCAAAATTGTATTTCCTAAACCGGTTTACCAGTACCGCATCTGGTTGGTCATTTAATCGTCCCAAAATCGATTCTGGAAGTCCATTTCTAGCTGCCGGTTTTCCACTTCCACTGTCGATTCTCGTTCCCATGTAACCTACAAACGTTTTTGATACATGCTTGTCCTGTCAGTTGACGTCTTGTTTTCAGAATATTTGACTAATGTGGACGGAGTGACTTACTGTGCAATGAAGAAGAAGAGGAAATACTAGACTG
The DNA here is from genome assembly GCF_023864275.1 of Schistocerca cancellata. Classification (NCBI taxonomy): domain Eukaryota; kingdom Metazoa; phylum Arthropoda; class Insecta; order Orthoptera; family Acrididae; genus Schistocerca; species Schistocerca cancellata. Next base: position 150,215,737 of record NC_064628.1, read on the forward strand.
AGCATGAAAACGCCTGCCTCAGATATTTAAGTGAGGAGATACAGGGTGGCCCATTGATAGTGACTGGGCCAAATATCTCACGAAATAAGCATCAAACGAAAAAAACTGCAAAGAACGAAACTCGTCTAGCTTGAAGGGGGAGACCAGATGGCGCTATGGTTGGCCCACTATATGGCGCTGCCATAGGTCAAACGGATAAAACTGCGTTTTTTTAAGTAGGAATGACCATTTTTTATTATATATGCGTGTAATACGTAAAGAAATATGAATGTTTTAGTTGGACCACTTTTTTCGCTTTGTGATAGATGGCGCTGTAATAGTCACAAACGTGTAAGTACGTGGTATCACGTAACATTCCGCCAGTGCGAACGGTATTTGCTTCGTTATACATTACCGCTGTTAAAATGGACCGTTTACCAATTGCGGAAAAGGTCGATATCGTGTTGATGTATGGGTATTGTGACCAAAATGCCCAACGGGCTTTTGCTATGTATGCTGCTCGGTATCCTGGACGACATTATCCAAGTGTCCGGACCGTTCGCCGGATAGTTACGTTATTTAAGGAAACAGGAAGTGTCCAGCCACATGTGAAACGTCAACCACGACCTGAAACAAATGATGATGCCCAAGTAGATGTTTTAGCTGCTGTCGCGGCTAATCCGCACATCAGTAGCAGACAAATTGCGCGAGAATCGGGAATCTCAAATACGTCGGTTTGGGGAATGCTACATCAACATCGATTGCACCCGTACCATATTTCTATGCACCAGGAATTGCATGGCGAAGACTTTGAACGTCGTGTACAGTTCTGCCACTGGGCACAAGAGAAATTACGGGACGATGACAGACTTTTTGCACGCGTTCTATTTAGCGACGAAGCGTCATTCACCAACAGCGGTAACGTAAACCGGCATAATATGCGCTATTGGGCAACGGAAAATCCACGATGGCTGCGACAAGTGGAACATCAGCGTCCTTGGCGGGTCCATGTATGGTGCGGCAATATGGGAGGAAGGATAATTGGCCCCCATTTTATCGATGGCAATCTAAATGGTGCAATGTATGCTGATTTCCTACGTAATGTTCTACCGATGTTACTATAAGATGTTTCACTGCATGACAGAATGGCGATGTACATGATGTGGAATGAGTTTGTATAGAAAAATGAGCACTCGAACACTTGTAATAATAATAATTTGTGTAGCCACTACAGCACAATCATCTTACCAACTGAGCTACTGTGGCTACTTTATAATGAGAGGGTTATGAAGTAAGAAATAACACACAGGATTTACGATTATATATATATATATATATATATAATTCAAAAATCATACATTGGATGCAGTATGTATAAAAAATCAACAGGTTCTTTCGTCACCTTCACTCCTGTACAGAATTTACCAAATAATGGTTTCTTGTATGCATGAAATTCAGCTTGAATTTCTCTCAAACTTATTGGTTGTCCTTTAATGTCTTTTGGCGCTGTATTGATACATAGGTGTAAATCGTCAACATGCACACTATTCCCTTGAAGGTAGTCTACAGTGTCTTTACACACACTTTCAACACAATGCAGCATTCTGTTCTGTCTTTCCAACATGCAGGATGATGCCATCCCTAGTCCAAAGATATTTGTGACAGTTGAGTGTCGCAGATAAATGACGTGTTCCCTGGTATCACATGGAGTGCTGTATTGGAGCACCACAGTTAATGTCTGGTGGGGTACGAGTTGGATGATACTTGGTAGTCATCTGCTGATCGATATAGGCTTCAGTACATTTCATTTCATCCCATTTGTGCTCAGTAAACTGCACTTCAACGATTTAGATACATTTTCCATTTCTAACAACACACACCAGTCATTGGCTTCTACAGCTGCTAGTATACCGATATTTAAATGCTTTGAACCTGTAGATGTTAAACTGTATTTTGAAGTGAAAAGCATTAGAGCGCTAGGTAGAACTGCTAGCTTCACATCTGCAATAACTACACCTCGTCCTTCTTGCAGTGGCATTGGAGTCTTCTGAAATGGCTCATATGTTGGCAGCCAGTATTAACTTGTACTCTGTAGGGTAGGGCCATTTCCACAGTTCTACGAGTTAGGGACAGGCTGGATGTATTCATAACCGAGTGTTATAGTCAACAGCACATCATTGTCCTATTTCAGCATACTGACCAGGTTGCAATAGGATCCTATGGTGCTAATGCTTATGCTCGTTCTCATATGTTGCAGGACACTGCAGTCCCTTACAAGATGGTGGTCGTTGCTGCTGCTGGTCTGGACATGTCGGAGATCACCACTGAACAGTGAAGAAGAAGCAATAAGCATCCACATAGATAAAGAAAATGGATTTGAACAAAACAAAAAATGGAATTGCAGTGAATGTATGTATATACTTTTATGGTTCTTCCTATTCTGCTGCTGTAGTGTGCCGCACGATCTCGACTGCTGCTAGTGATGCTTCATGGGTTTTCTTGTTCTAGAGAATGAATAAAACTGGCGAGCTGCCACGTTTGCCTTATATCCTATACATCACGACACCAGATATAGTGTTCGTGCACACCTATTAGCTCCTGAGGATATGGTGGAGGATGGACAATAGGGCCATCTAGTGATGATATTATGAACTAACTCACTCAAGACCCGAATACCTCTAGCATTTCAGAAAAGGTAGACAGTTCCAGCACAAGCATCTATCTGTGTGAGTTCTGAAATGCATCTTCATCCCATCCCACTGCATCGCCATTATTTATCAGAAAGTATTCACCCTATGTTCATCTATTATCTTTCCTTTCCAGTCTTCATGTAGGAGGCTGTGGGAGCAGTCCTCAGTTGCATGATTGCATGTAGTGAAATTGTTAAACTCCTCTCTGTTCATATCCAAAATCTCCTCAATTGAACACAATGTGCACACATGAGTGCTTGCACTGGAGTGCCTCTTGCACTTCGGAAGACTGCCTGGGCTTTTCTCAAATGAACTACAGTTCCAGCACAGACATTTATCCAGATGAGTTGTGAAGTGCGACTTACCCCATTCTGTTGTATCTTCATTAGCTGATGAAGTGTATTCACGTTCTTAATATGCTCGTTCAGTATAATCACTTTCCAAGCATCGTGTAGGGAGCTGTGGTCACAGTCCTCAACTACACTAATATCACTGTTACACTCCTCCTTGAGCAACACAGACATCTCGTCCATTGAACACGTAGTACAGAGCAAAGACTTTATATCAGTCCTGTCCGATGGCGCAGCACACACAGAAACTCCCTCACAAGTGAAGGAAGAGGAGGGGGGGGGGGGGCGATGTGGGGTAGTGGGAGAGAGGTGGTGTGGGGCCAATAACACCCTCTGATGGTGGTGTTGTGAACTAGGTCAGTTGGTCTCTGGACCTTAAAGTCACCACGCAAATTTGATATTCCCGCCAATAAATTTTAATTTACCGCCATTTTTTGAATAACCCGCCAAAGTTTCAATTTCCCACCATTTCCAGGGGAGAGGAGGGGAAGGGAGGGGGAAGGCAACCACACACTGGCTGGGAAAAGCAGATGACGTCGTTAGGGGATAATTAATTGATCAATTTATTAATTTGCATATTAAATTGGCATCAAAGATGTCCACTACTATCTTTGTCCTACTACTACTACTACTGCTTGACAAAATTAGATATGTCCTCCATAGAATACCACCACCAGCTTAGGTATTGTGATTTTCTTGTTGTTTAGCATCCAGATCCACCTTCACTTTTTTGCACTTGCTTTTTATATGAGGAAAGGCCAAAATAGTAACAGTAGTCTGTTGAGCTCAGACTCCCATTTGCCAATTATGTTCTCCTTTTATTCGTGTAATAATGTTTACACTTGATGACAAAGGCTGTCATGAAGTTTTAATTATCAATAAGAAAAAACAATGTTTCATAATTAATTTTTATCTTTCCCTTAGTGACATATGTTTCTAAATACTTACATTTGTCCTCCAACAGTCGGCCGCTGTGGCCGAGCGGTTCTAGGCACTTCAGTCCGGACCCCCACTGCTCCTACGGTCGCAGGTTCGAATCCTGCCTCTGGTATGGGTATGTGTGATGTCCTTAGGTTAGTTAGCCTTAAGTAGTTCTAAGTCTACGGAACTGATGACCTCAGATGTTAAGTCCCATAGTGCTTAGAGCCATTTGAACCATTTTTCCTCCAACGATTCCTGTTTAGCTGTTTTGCACTTCCTTAAAATCTTATTTTTAGACGTTTCTATTTCCTTTCGCCTGCTTCATTTACTATATTTTTAAATTTTCCTCTTTCATCAGTTACGTTCAGCATCTCCTGTGTTATCAAAGGAGTCCTACTAGGCCTTGTCTCTTTAGCTGTTTGGTCTTCTGCTACCATTACTATTTCATCTCTCAAAACTACCCATTTGTCTTCAACTGTATTAGTTTATCCTGTTCTTGCCAACTGTTGTGTAATGCTCCCTCTGAAACTATCAACAACTTCTGTTTTTTAAACTTATTCAGGTCCCACCTGCTTAATTTTCTATCTCTTTCCGGTTTCTGGAAAATTAATGAGGCCTTTGGAGAAAAGAGAAGCAGCTGTATGAATGTCAATTGCTCCAGATGAAAAACCAGCCCTGAGTGCAGAATGGAAAGCTGAAATGTGGAAGGAGTTTATAGAGGATCTATACAAGGGAGATGTACTTGATGGCAACGTTATAGAAATGTAAGAGGACGTAGATGAAGATGAGATGGGAGATATGATACTGCGAGAAGAATTTGACAGAACTTAATTCGAAACAAGGCCCCAGAAGTAGACGACTTTCCATCAGAACTGCTGATATTCTTGGGAGAGCCAGCCACGACAAAACTCTTCCGTCTGTGTGCAAGATGTATATCAAGAATATCATAATTCCAGTTCCAAAGAAAGCAGTTGCTGACATATGTGAATATTACCCATCTATCAGTTTAATAAATCATAGTTGCAAAATGCCCACACGATTTCTGTACAGAATGTAAAAACTGCTAGCTAGAACTCTACCTCCAGGAAGATCAGTTGGGAATCTGCAGGAGTGTAGGGGGCACATGACGCCAAACTCACCCAACAACTTCTCTTAGAAGGTAGCTTAAGGAAAAGCACAACTACGCTTATAGCATTTGTAGACTTAGAGAAAGCTTTTGACGATGTTGACTGGAACACTGTCTTTGAAATTCTGAAGGTAGCAGTGGTGAAGTACAATCTGTACACTGAGCGATCAGTAAAGGAAAGCAAAGAAACGTTTGGAGTAGGAATTAAAGTCCAGGCAGGAGGAACAAAAATTTTGAGGTTTGCCGATGACATTATAATTATGTTACAGGTAGCGAAGGGCTTGGAAGAGCAGTTGAGTGGAATGGAAAGTGTCCTGAAAGTAGTTTATAAGATAAACGTTGACAAAAGCAAAACAAGAGTAATAGAAAGTAGTCGAATTAAATCAGATACTGCTGAGGGAATTAAATTAGGAAACGAGATACACAGAGTGGTAAATGAGTTTTGCTATTTGGGCAGCAAAATAACTGATTATGTCCAAAGGAGTGAGGATGTAAAATATAGAGTGGCAACGACAAGAAAGCGTTTCTGAAGAAGAGAACGTTGTTAAACTGAATGTAGATTTAAGTGTTAGGAAGTTTTTCTTAAAGTACATGTATGGAGTGTAGCCATGTATGGAATGGAATCATGGACAACAAACAGATTATATAAAAAGATAACAGAGGTTTTTGAAGCATGGGGATACAGAAGAACGCTGAAGATTAGATGAGTAGATCATGCAACTAATGAGGAGGTACTGAATAGAATTGGAGACAAAAAAATTTCTGGCATGTGACTAGAAGAAGGGATCCGTTGATAGGGCACATTCTGAGACATCAAGGGACCACCAATTTGGTATTGGAAGGAAGTGCGCGGGTTGGGGGGTGGGAGAAGGGGGGATTGTAGAAGAAGGCTAAGAGACGAATGCATTAAGTAGGTTCAGAAGGATGTATTTTGCAGCAGTTGTTCAGAAATGTAGAGGCTTGCACAGGATAGAGTAGCACGAAGAGCTGAATCAAACTGGTCTTCGGACTGAAGACCACAACAACCACAATTACTTTTTTTATTTATTTGCAGGTACATGTCTGCAGTTCTGATAACCACTGAAATTGTTGTGCTACAGCATGGATGGGCAATTGGTGACCTGTGATGCTTTTTAGCCCAACCCGACAAGAAATTTGTGGGAGATAGAGGGGGGCACTTGTGTTACACTCTGCCTGGGAGGCATTTTCAAATATTTCAGGCGACATTCGGTTCACTTCGAATTTGCAACTCATGACGCAAACCACTGTAAGTTCACATTTTTCCGTTTGGCTTCTTTATTATACCCCCTAGACATGCTACATTCAAGCGATTTAGACTTCCAAAATTTTGAAAATGAACAAAGAAATGATGGCTTAATTTACTTTGTTTTACAGAAATAACCTATGCTTATGTTATGAGTCATTAAAGGTATTTTGGACAATCGTGGTGTGAACATTGTTTCTTTGCTGACGGCATGCTGGATTTCACAGCGAAAGTTTTTAATAGACAGGTATTGTAAAACGTCGTTTGTAAGGAAACAATGTTACGACAAGTAAATAACTTAAAACATCTCAAGACGAGAACATGAATGAGCTCTCAACATAAGTTTTGACGAATAATTTGTTCGAGTGGCATGTGAAGAAAGGGTTGTATTCATATCAATGCGTTACCCCACGAGATCGGTCAAACATGTCCGGGCTGTGTCTGTGCCGAGACACGTCTGAATATCTGCCTTCATCCAGAGGACGAAGTATACCATTAAAATAAATGTAGCTGTCCAGACATGACCGGGCCGTGCTCGAAGAACGTCAGTGAGCCGAGAGCGTGCCGGGCGGAATTTGCTGTGTTTAATTTTTCACGTGACAGACGACGTGACGGTAGAATTGTTTTGTAGACTGTGCGACTGTATTGTGCACAAACAATCGATGTGGAAAGGCTAATAGAAGTAGTTCGTAAGATTTTCGTAACTTTCTTTTTTTCATTTCTGTTTACTCTTTTTTGAACTTACCTTAAAAAAATAGACAGGCAAACTTTGGATGAAATTGGTTGTCTCCATAAACTGTCGTTTTTTCGTCAATTTTGGTTCTAGTTAGTTTAAAAGTTGACAGATATTCATAAAACTTCGTCTCGTTGTCTATGAGATGAGGAAATTACACTCCTGGAAATGGAAAAAAGAACACATTGACACCGGTGTGTCAGACCCACCATACTTGCTCCGGACACTGCGAGAGGGCTGTACAAGCAATGATCACACGCACGGCACAGCGGACACACCAGGAACCGCGGTGTTGGCCGTCGAATGGCGCTAGCTGCGCAGCATTTGTGCACCGCCGCCGTCAGTGTCAGCCAGTTTGCCGTGGCATACGGAGCTCCATCGCAGTCTTTAACACTGGTAGCATGCCGCGACAGCGTGGACGTAAACCGTATGTGTAGTTGACGGACTTTGAGCGAGGGCGTATAGTGGGCATGCGGGAGGCCGGGTGGACGTACCGCCGAATTGCTCAACACGTGGGGCGTGAGGTCTCCACAGTACATCGATGTTGTCGCCAGTGGTCGGCGGAAGGTGCACGTGCCCGTCGACCTGGGACCGGACCGCAGCGACGCACGGATGCACGCCAAGACCGTAGGATCCTACGCAGTGCCGTAGGGGACCGCACCGCCACTTCCCAGCAAATTAGGGACACTGTTGCTCCTGGGGTATCGGCGAGGACCATTCGCAACCGTCTCCATGAAGCTGGGCTACGGTCCCGCACACCGTTAGGCCGTCTTCCGCTCACGCCCCAACATTGTGCAGCCCGCCTCCAGTGGTGTCGCGACAGGTGTGAATGGAGGGACGAATTGAGACGTGTCGTCTTCAGCGATGAGAGTCGCTTCTGCCTTGGTGCCAATGATGGCCGTATGCGTGTTTGGCGCCGTGCAGGTGAGCGCCACAATCAGGACTGCATACGACCGAGGCACACAGGGCCAACACCCGGCATCATGGTGTGGGGAGCGATCTCCTACACTGGCCGTACACCACTGGTGATCGTCGAGGGGACACTGAATAGTGCACGGTACATCCAAACCGTCATCGAACCCATCGTTCTACCATTCCTAGACCGGCAAGAGAACTTGCTGTTCCAACAGGACAATGCACGTCCGCATGTATCCCGTGCCACCCAACGTGCTCTAGAAGGTGTAAGTCAACTACCCTGGCCAGCAAGATCTCCGGATCTGTCCCCCATTGAGCATGTTTGGGACTGGATGAAGTGTCGTCTCACGCGGTCTGCACGTCCAGCACGAACGCTGGTCCAACTGAGGCGACAGGTGGAAATGGCATGGCAAGCCGTTCCACAGGACTACATCCAGCATCTCTACGATCGTCTCCATGGGCGAATAGCAGCCTGCATTGCTGCGAAAGGTGGATATACACTGTACTAGTGCCGACATTGTGCATGCTCTGTTGCCTGTGTCTATGTGCCTGTGGTTCTGTCAGTGTGATCATGTGATGTATCTGACCCCAGGAATGTGTCAATAAAGTTTCCCCTTCCTGGGACAATGAATTCACGGTGTTCTTATTTCAATTTCCAGGAGTGTATGTTCGATACTCTTCCTGTAATGATATTACTTACCTGACATTATAGATCCACACATTTCCCTTCTTTTGCCTTGCTTCTTTTTCTTCTCCCTCTAAAGCAAGTGGTATAAGTCTTAGTTCACTACAACGGAAATCAGTGAACGTATTTACAACTTTCTCAAACAGACACATAGCCCACCAATTCCGGGTTTGTAAAAGGAACAACAGAAACATGGATGAGCCTCGGTTTTGTGTGATTCCTAGAGAAACGGGCAGGAGCACGGGCGTCACTTGTCCAACGCTCGGTCCTGACACGTCCCGAACTTGTGTGACCAGACCTGAAACATTACCGTAACGTTACGGTCTCTATAGTTTTGACTGTATCCGCTAGTGTTCTGTCACGTCACGTGATGAAGAGGCCTGCGATCTTAAGTAGGTACCGTGTGATTGTAATTTAAGAGCGGCTGCTCATGGAGGTCGAATGTGGGCTGTAATTATCGTATGGCAGCGAAACTTGGTAGATATACTATTGCGTTAATGCGAATTCATTTACGCTGGAAAAAACTAGTTCCAATTTAGGCCACCAGGTGCAAATCTGGCGCTGTACACTGTATGACGGCATGACATCCATCCTATCGTCTGACACGCCATAGCGTGAGTGAACAGTATGGCTATCGAAAAAAGAGACTGTGCACTTTTGGTGAAACTGTTTTATGTGAATGGCAGCAATTACAGTGCGGCATTGCGACGGTATCATCAACTGAAAGGTCCTAGGAGAGGCCCAATCTCATCAAATGGTTTAAGGAAGATGATAATGACATTCGGCAACACGAGTAAGCTTGGTGTGGTAACTGGGAGAGGAATGTGTCCTATCCCTGTGGAAGTTATTGATGAGGTTGCTATTGCTGTAACTGACCATGCAGTATGTGTCCTGGGCAGTTCTAGTGCTCATGTAGTGCCACGAGAATTGTTCATTCCATGGTCAACAGCACGGGAAGTTTTGCTGTCTATTTCACACTGGAACTTGTACAAGATCGAGATGGTGCAACAACTGAAAACTCATAATCCGCAGCAGTGTTTAGATTTAGCTCTTTGGTTTCTGGCAAGGATCAATGTTGATGACATGCGACTGGGCCATATTCTATCGAGTGATGAAGCACATTGTATGCTACAGTGTGCAGTGAATACACTGCCGTACTTAGGGTAACGTTAAACCACATATTGCGCATGAATAACCACTGCACTCGCCATATCTGACTGTGTGGTGTGGATTCACAAGCCCTTTTATTCTCGACCCATTCTTCTTTGAAAAGAATACACCCAGAGTGCCTGTCAGGTGTGTCGTGACGTCTGCACGTTAGTGAGACACGCTTGTACAGCATGTGATTCCTGCTTTGCAAGAGCGCAACTGTGTGGAAACCACTGTTTTCATGAAAGATGGGGCAACACCTCATGTCGCTTGCCCAGTGAAAGATCTGCTGTAAATTTCCATGAATGTATTATCTCCAGAGGTTTTCCAGATACATGGCCTGCAAGATCACTTGACCTGAATCCACGTGACTTATGACTCTGGGGATATCGAAAGAGTGCAGTTGCCAGGGGCATGTTCGGTCTCTGCCTGATCTGAAGGGCAGTATACAGGAATACAATACCGTAAGTGCTGATATCAACTATTGATCACGTCGTTTGTGTAAGTGGCGATTAATAATAAAATCAGTATTATGCCTTTCTCACTTTGTTTGACCTTTTCAACCCACATCCCATTCCTAATCTATTACTTATGGAACTATTTCTATACGTATTTCTTGAATTCACAGGGCCAGATTTGCACATGGTGGCCTATACTGGAACTATTTTTCCATCGTAAATCAGTTCCGCATTAATCCATTAGAATAATTATCAAGTTCGGTGCCATACGATAATTACAGCACAAACTGGACCACTGTGAGTAGCTACACCTTAATTATAACCACCCAGTATTTGAATCAGACCCGTTTGTCATCAAACGCTGCCGATGCCTCAGCTTCAGTAATAAAAACACTCTGCTATACGAGTCAAAACAAAATGCCACAGCCTGCTGACATAAGCGGATATGTCGTGTAATTAATTTTTGGCAGCAGCCGAAATGTTGCTCCTATGTTCGCACACAACTCAGCATTTCCACTGCTGCTGAAAACGAATCGCCACAGGATGTTCCACTTTATCAGTTGGCTGTCCTTGTCTGTCTGGTTTTGGTTCGTCTGGCGGTGGGCTACGGTACTGTGGCGTGGGGATTTCATTGTGTTCCTGGACTGCAGATGCGTTCCTGCAACTATATGTATTAAGCGTGGCAAAATGGTCACATATCAAAATGTATAAGTTCGTTGTCAACAAATGCCGTCCAGACTTCAGATTTTGCTGTTACAGAGCTGTCCTCAGCATTAACACGCAGTACGCTTGAAAATGATTCGTAAGTGAGTCGATATCGGTTTTGCCAAAATAATCTCTACACATCCGTATAAAAGGCAATGTCCTGACTGACTGACTGACTCATCATTGCCCGGCCAAAATCATTAAGGATACAAAATTTAAATCTGCATAGGGTGTTGATCTTATACTGCAAGCGTCGTTTAAGAAGAGATTTTTCGAAATTCCACCCCTAAGAGGGTGAAACAAGGAATGACAGGTTTTTGAAAAATGTCGCTATTAAGGCAATTTTGAAGCTAGACCTACGAAAATTATTATTTGATTTCTCAGTAAGAAGTAAAGAAATACATGTTTCAGCATTTTTGGAAATTTGATCCTATGAGGGTGAAATAGTGGGTGAAAGCTTTTTTAAAAATATATCATTACTGAAGAACTACTGTTTTTTTTTTTTAAAGCTACATCTATGAACATTGATATATGACTTCTCGGATACAAATAAAAAAAGTACGTGTTTCTCTGTTTTTGGAAATTCAGCCCCTAAGGGGTCGAAATAGGACCAGACTGATTCACTGACTCATCATAGTCCAGTCGAAACTGCTAAGGATAGAAACCTGAAATTTGGGAATTTCTAACAGAGTGAAATAGGAGATCAAAGGCTTATTGAAAGTATGTCGCTATTAAGGCAATTTTGAAGATACAACTACAAAAATCGGTATTTGATTTCTCAGCCAGAAACAAAAACTACATGTTTCAGCATTTTTGGAAATTCAACCACTAAGGGGGTAAAATAGTGGGTGAAAATATTTTGAAAGTAAATCATTACTAAAGAACTACTACAGCATCTTTAAAGCTGCATCTATGAAATCTGGTATTTGACTTCTCGGTTAGAAATTAAAAATGTTTAGTTGTTTTTGGAAATTCAGCCTCTAAAGGAGTGAAATAGGGAGTGAAAATTTTTAAGAAAATATTTAAAAAATTTAAAGCTAAATATTTAAAAAATTTAAAGCTAAATCTTCGAAAATTGGTATTTCACTTCTCGGTTAAATGTAAACAAAGACTTGTCAGAAGATTGTAGCATATCGACCTATTTCAGTCAAAAAATGCGCCAGAGCGGAAGTGAGTTGCAACAGAGCCAGCTTTAGGAAGGTTGGCCTGTTATACATTGCAAAACAAAACACAGCCAACTGACGTTGCGAAGCGGAGCCAGCTGTTGTACAACAACAGCTGATGCTGCAAATGCTAGTGGAAGGACGGAAGCCTCTCTTGACTTGCCACCACAGAAGTGCCTTAAGCCCTAAACGAACATAGTCTGGATCACGTAAGTATTCAATTATTCGTGTACTAAATCATTCTCGTCTCAGTATCACAGCCTACACCATGAGCCTATGACACCCAGAGCGAGATTCTGGAATGCAGAACGGCGTCCACTGTTCGACCACGAGACAGGGCAGCGCGCCCTGAGTCACAAGGGATCTGCCTGCTCAGTGGAGGAAGTTCACGGCCATTGTCAGCTATCCCGCCACACTGTCATCACGGTCGCAGACAGAGACATCACTGGCAGCGGCATTCGAGTGACACCATGCTCAGCCCCATTTTTTGCACTGTCAGCAGTGCTGGACGTTAGGTGTTTCACATGAGAGGCAACTGGTTGCCTCCACCAAGCTGTTGCTGTTGTACTACGGCTGAGGGCCAGAATAAAGAAATTAACTGAACAAATCTACTGTTATCCTGATGTCTCATTTGTCTCTGCATGGGTGATAATCCAAGGGTCATTTAACAGGGATGAAAGTTGCTATGGAAGTATCTCCTAAAGAACGCAAAAGGCATGACTGAGCAAAACACTGGACTCCAGCTACTAGCATAGCTCTTTTTAATCAGAAGTACATTCGGTGAGACCATGCTTCTATGGCCTTAATTAGCATGTAAAGCTTGGAAGGTGCTGCAATTCGTGAGCAACATAAAAATTCGATTTAATAAAATAAAAAAAATCTGTGCAGGCCATATAGTCTACACAGGCGATGCAGCAGGCTCAAAACTAGTCTCCATATATAAAAGGCAATGTCCTACCTGATTGACTAACTCATTATTAAAGAACTACTGAAGTATTTTTCTGATTGACTAACTCGTTATTAAAGAACTACTGAAGTATTTTTAAAGCTCTGTTTTTGAAAAATGGTATTTTAATTCTTGGTTAGAAATAAAAAATACCTGTTTCAGTGTTTTTGGAAATTCAAACACAAAGGAGGTGAAATAGGAGATGAACTGTTTTATGAAATTATTTCATTATGAAAGCATTTTTAAAGATAAATCTATGCAAATCTGAATTTCGTTTCCTGGTGGGGAGTAAAGAATATGTGTTTTGTTTTTTGAAATTCAGTCCGTATGGGGATGAAATAATGGATGAAAGTCTTTAAAGAAATTTCGTTATGCAAGCATTTTTTTAAAGAAAATCAATGAGAATTTGTGTTTCGTTTCCTTGTTAGGAATAAATAAATAAGCATTTTACTGTTTTTGGAAATTCAATTCTCAATGGGGTGAAATAGGAGGTGAAATGTCTGATGAAAATATTTCATTGTGAAATCATTTTTAAAGATAAATCTTTGGAAACTGGTATTTCGCTTTTCGATTTGAAAAGAAAAAATACGTATTTCGCTTTTGGAAATTCAACCCCTAAGGGGGTGAAATGGCCCGACCGATTCACTGACTCATCATAGCCCAGCCCAAACTGCTAAGGATAGAAACTTGAAATTTGGTTTAGGTCTTATATTGTAGGCATCGTTTAAGAAGGGGTTGTTTGACTCCTAAGAGGGTGAGATAGGGGATGAAAGGCTTTTTGAAAACATGTTGCCATTAAGGCAGTTTTGAAGCTGGAGTTAACAAAGTTGGTATTTGGTTTGTCAATGAGATATAAAAAAAAATACGTGTTCCAGCATTTTTGGAAATTCAACCACTGAGGGGAAAAATAGTGGGTGAAAGTTTTTTGGAAAGAAATCATTATTAAATAACTACTAAAGCATTTTTAAAGCTACATCTGTGAAAATTGGTATTTGAATTCTCCGTTACAATTAAAAAAACGTCTTTCAGTATTTTTATAATTCAACTCCATAAGGGAGTGGTGTTGAATTCTAATAACACTGAAAACTTTTATGAAAGTATTCAATTATGAAAGCATTTTCAAAGCTAAATATATGAAAATCTGTTTTTGACTTCTCTATTAGAAATACAAAAAATCGTATTTCACTGTTTCTGGATTTCAACCCCAAAGTGGCTGAAATAGGGGATGTAAATTTTATGCAACTTTTTTAAAGCTAAAACTATGAAAACTGATGTTTCACTTCTCGGTTAGATAAAAGAAATATGTGTTAGGGACTGAAGGTTTCTATGAAAATATCACCACAAGAACGCAAAAGGCATGATAAAATAAACGTACGACTCCAACTGCAAGAATCGCATTTTGGTCAGAAGTACATTCGGGAAAGATCATGCTTCTAAGGCCTTCGTTAGAGTGAAAAGTTAAGAAGGTTTGGCGGTTTGTGAAGAACATAAAAATTCGATTAAAGAAAAACAAAAAAGTCGGTGCAGATTATCCACATGAGAGAAGCAGCAGGCGCTATGCTAGTTACAGTATAATCGGCAACTGTATGGTTTGATGACAACGAAAATGTAATCGACAGTTTCGGAAGATCTGGCACTTCGAGAAATGGCAAGTCAGTCACCCTCTCCTGAGTTAAACTGTAAGTAGCAAAGGTGTTTGATCGCTGTTATCGACGATACTCTTGACCGAAGAACTCTAAAAGGAATGCACTATATGGCATGCGGGTGGAGCCTATCGGTAGGAAGTTATCTTCTTTGAGTAAGCAACTGTCGATAAGAATTCTCGCTCACGTGACATGCTTGCCAAACAAAATATACGGTGACAACACAGACTGTTTCGGAAGAGACCCACTTTTATTAACTTAAAAGGCTCTTTAAGTCTTCTCTTTTTGCTATTTTGAAAACTGTTCAGTTTGCGTGCTGTGCTATACTGGTCAAATAATTTTAATAAAATTTCAGAATTGTGTTCTAAGTTTAATAATGCCGGTCCTTAGTAGCATCTTCAACATCTCAGCAGTACTGTGTTTAATAAAGGAATCGACAATGACTTTATGTACGAAGTTGAAACAAAATATAAACATGATTTTTTCTTTTACGCTGCCTTTTTGTAAACGGGGTGCGGCCCGATCTCTGCTCATTGATGCTTTCGTTCCTGTTGATAGTTGTCCTCAGCTAGAACGTAGTCGTACAGTTTCTTTAGTGAGAATCGCAGTGTCGAAAGAAGAGATGTTGCCATCTGTCGCGCAACGCATCATAATCAAGTTTCTCACAACAGAGGAAGTAAAACACCCGAAGTTTTGAAAAGACTTGCGGTACAGTTCGGGGGCAATACTCTGAGAAAGACTCAAGTGTACGTATAGCACAAACTGTTTTTATGAGGACGAGAAACAGACAGGAAGCAGCTCACCGACGTCGCCCGAGGACTAGCATCGCATTGAGGAGGAGAATATTCGTCTTGTTAGCCAGCTTACTGATAAAGATCGCCGATGAATAATAATTGCTGCAATTGCTACTGAGCTTGGCATAAGCTACGGTGGTGCTCAGGCTATCATTACTGACACCTTGGACTTCGGAAAGTGTCCGCAGAGCACAAATTCCATCGTCTTGAGTTGTGAGAAACGGCTACTGATACGCTACCAAACTGAAGGAGAACATTTTTTGCACCGGATTGTGAACCCGCGCTCAAACGTGAGTGTACCATTACATCCCAGAATCGAAAAAAGCAGCATGGAATGGCATAAAAAGAACAAATCTGCATCCCTCGGTGGGAATGGTTCTTGCAACAGTCTTTTTTTATTTTAAAGGAGTTCTTCTTATTGATTTTCTCCATGAACGTCGTACTGTAAACGCTGCATGTTATTGTCAATCTTGGGACCAAACAAAACGTGTGTATCGTCAGAAAAAGCGCACATTAGAAAGCCGGTTTTGATAGTGATTCATAACAACGCTCGACCCCACACTGCTGCCCGAACTAAAAAAAAATCAGGGACTGTTCTGGACCATACTAGAACATCCTCCCTATAGTCAGGACTTATCGCCTGCGGTTTTCATTTCTTTAAATCACTGAAGGAAGCAGTCGGAGAACACAGATATGATGACGATGGCGCTGTCGAAGTGTTCGTGTGCAACTGGCTGCTGTTACAGCCACGTTCATTTTACGAAAACTAGATGAAATAACTGCCTATCCGCTAGAAAAAATGTGTTCCACGTTCAGGAGCCTATACAGAAAAATATGTTCGTGTGTATGAATTTTACTGAAGCTTACATATGCTTATAAAAAATTCTGGTTTATGTTGGATTCACCCATGTAGTTTTGCCGCAGTCAAAAATTCCAATACAGAGTGATCACGAAGTCCTGTTACCCACTACCGCGTCTCCACATATTCATAGGTGGTCGTATAGTATTAACGTGGGATTATGTCAGAGAACAACTTTGAGGTAGTGTGACTTTTCTTTATTATTTATTCCAGAGCATTTGTGTGTCTACCATTGTTTTCATAACACAGTATGATCGCCTCCACGTGCGATGTGATGTTCTCCTCAACACTGAAGGCGTGATGGCAGTAAATGCATGTCGAACAGCATCCGTCAGTTCAACTGTCTCGTAACGTGTGGCAAAAACTTTCTTTGTAATAAACGCCCATAATGCGTTTTCGTTTTAGGATGCATATTCTCACAGGACGGCAACATAGTGAAAGAACTGGAAGCGAGGTGTAGCAAAGTTAATGCAGTGAGCGCTCAGCTACGATCTACTTTCTTCTGCAAGAAGGAAGTCAGTACCAAGACTAAGTTATCTGTGCACCGTTCAATCTTTCGACCAACTTTGCTGTATGGGAGCGAAAGCTGGGTGGATTCATCAACAAGGTTGAGGTTACGGATATGAAAGTAGCTAGGATGATTGCAGGTACTAGTAGATGGGAACAATGGCAGGAGGGTGTCCGCAATGAGGAAATCAAAGAAAAACTGGGAATGAACTCTATAGATGTAGCAGTCAGGGCGAACAGGCTTAGATGGTGGGGTCATGTTACGCGCATGGGAGAAGCAAGGTTACCCAAGAGACTCATGGATTCAGCAGTAGAGGGTAGGAGGAGTCGGGGCAGACCGAGGAGAAGGTACCTGGATTCGGTTAAGAATGATTTTGAAGTAACAGGTTTAACATCAGAAGAGGCACCAATGTTAGCACTGAATAGGGGATCATGGAGGAACTGTATAAGGGGGGCTATGCTCCAGACTGAATGCTGAAAGGCATAATCAGTCTTAAATGATGATGATGATGATGAATGCGTTTTCGCAAGATGACAGATCACGACATTGGGACGGCCACTCAAAAGGTGCATGGAAATTGACAGAACCACGTCCAATCTATTTATCATGAAATTCCTCGTTGAGATGTTCCCTAATGGCAATAACAAAATGAGCTGGTGTTCCATCCTGTTGCAACAACAGGCGACCAAGAAAACTGCAGTGTTCCAGATGTGGAATAAATCAGTCACGTACTGTAACATGGTGAGATACACAATGTGATTCACAACAATGTCAACAAATATGGAACTTCCAAGTGGGTTGCAGACATTGCAATCCAGATCATAACATGTACTGGGTTGTGTTCAAGTTCTTCATAAAAAATGTGGGTTATATTTACTCCAGAAATGCACGTTTCTCGCTTTTGCTCTGCTATATATTGCACACTCGTCCAAGAAAAACACATTCCCCCTTGAAGGAAGATCTTTAAAGACATCATTTGCCGACAAACCTGATGACGTTTTTGCTTGTCATTATCTCTCAATTCGTTTGCAAACGAAGATTATAATGTCTTTAACTTCATTCTCCAAATGTTTTTGTAATGCCGAGTGTGGAACTCCCAATTCCTGTGATTGCTTACAAATGGATTTTTTTTTTGCGAACGTTTGACAAATGCTGCAGCCTCCACACACGTTTCCAGTCGTGTTGGTGGTCGCCCTGAGAGAGGCTATATTTTATGCAAACAGTTGCCAAAAGCCTTTTCTCCTGCAGCAAGATTGTTGGTTTTGATGGGGAAGTTTCCGAAACCTTACAGTGAAATTATGCTGGACATGTCTCACTGATTTACCTGTATGAGGTTGTTCGTGAGCCCATATGCTCATTACGAGCTGTTCCTCCATGGAGTAAGTGGATTATTAGCCATGATTTAGATGTGTATCAGCACCTGCTGTATGGGAAGTATTTTACTGTACATTTATTTTTCGTTTCCTAGACAAAATTAAGCGCTTCTATTTTTTTCAGAATGGTTCACTAACTGTGACGCTGGACTTTGAAATAACATCTGATGACACTTGGAAACTAATCTTGAAATCTGCAATTGTCGCATGAGGCGATGGGGTTATTAAAACAGAAATCTACGGATACCAGTGGTTGTATGCTGGCCCCTATTCGATTCTACATGAGTTTGGATTCTTCCTACACGTCGGTCAGGGGTCCTGAAAATGGTGTGGTGAAACTCCGAAACGTCGTAAAAATAAAATAAAATTGTAAGCACAGGCGGCTGAAGGTGTTTTTGATGTGACGTTTTATATTGGACAGCTGAAGTCCCGCAAAAATCCTATAGTAAGATGGACTTACTGAATCTTGAAAAGAATTTTTAGACCTATTTAAGAGATAACACAATGTAATTTGCTGCAGTTTCTCTTTGAGAAATGAGGTAAACAAGTGTTTATTTTTATTGGCTTTCGGAGAGTCCCACACATCTTACAATTGGTTTATTATTGTTTTACTTTTTACATTTGAGAATTATATGGGATTTCTCAGGAGGAATGGTCAATATTTGGGGATGTGACAGGAACCATCATTCGAAGCAAAAAAGTCAAGTAAACATGGGCTCTAAGATGTATGCTTTAAGAGCTATGGACACTTATTAATTAACGATGCTGTGAAACAAATCTCTTCTACTGCAAGCTCTCTGCTTTCCGTATTTCGAGAGCAGTAGCACGGACAAAAACGAGGAAAAAAGTGCCATAAACAAAGGCTCTAAAGTGCATGCCTTAGGAGCTATGAGCACTTGTTCATCTTCACTATTATGAAACCCAACTCTTCTGCTGTAAAAGTGCTCATAGCTCTTAAGGTATGCGTTTTAGAGCCCATATTTACTCAACAATAAGTTCTTGTTGTGGTCCATACTACCTCCTCCCAAAATATGGGAAGCAAAGAGTTTGTAGTAGAAGAGATTTGTTTTACGGCATTGAAGATGAAGAGGTGGTCAGAGTTCTAAGGGTACGAATTTTAGAGCCCATGTTTACAGGACTTTTTTGCTTTGAATGATCGTTCCTATCATATCCCTGAATATTTACAATTCCTCTTGGAACGACCTGTATAACGCTATAGTGGATCTACACAATATGTAGTCTTACCAAAGTACAGATTTTCACATATAATGTTTAACATAAAGAATGGGTGAATATCGCATAGTATACACAGAGTAGTCTGACCAATAGTGCAGTATAAACTAATAAAATTATCTTTTTATATTTCTAACTTCTTTTTATCTCAGTCTGCATTAGATATAAAGGCCAAGCCTACCTAAAATTACAGGAACGAAGATTTCGGTGGTCCTTCTAAAGTTGTTACCAATGTTGAGCACACAGCAAAAAGGTGTTAAAAAAGGTGTTGTGGTCAAGCCAGCGGTTTTATTCGAAATTCAGTTCCCATTGTCAAGTCGATCTCATCGATTTTCAGTCACATCCTGTTGGAGAGTACAAGTTTATAACCGTCTACCAAGATCATCTCACTATGTTTGTGGTTCTCCAGTCTCTGAAATCAAAGAGAGGAGGAAGTAGCCTACAATCTCATTGACATATTTACGTTGCTTGGTGCTCCAACGATTCTACAATCCTATGACGGCAGGGAATTTGCAAACAATATGGTAAGCAGCTTAAAGGAGTACTGGCCGGCCTTGAAGATCGTCCATGGTAAACCGCTCCACTAACAAAGTCTGTAGACCGTCGAAAGGGCAAATCAGGACACTGAAAATATGCTGTGTTTGGATGCAAGATGAAACAACTAGCTGCAATTCGTCCAACATATGAAAAACAGAGCTTGTCATTCTGGGATTAACAGGTCACCATACGAAGATCTGTTCGGCTGCAGAGCTAGAGTAGGTCTCTTGACGCCATCCCTGCCTGACATTTTACAAGACATAAAGACTGAGGGAGACCTGGAGAAAATAATAGAGAGTGTACAGACAACAGAACAGCAGAAAGAAAGACGAGATTAATCAATGCAAGAGTCACAGCTCCATGCACAAGACATGGATGAAAATGCAATCCATGACCCATACCATTGTTGGGCTGGTGCCTGCTTTCGTGCGGCATGATCAGCCCCAGTTGAACCGCTCTGTCAGGAGGGTAAATATGGAGTTGGATCAGTTGTGTAGGGCGGCCACACTGTCAGACATTGGATCGGTTCCTGTCGAGGCTATTGATAGGGGGGATTTCACAAGGCATGGCCTACATTGCAGTAGGAAAGGAAAGGGTAAACTGGCAGGGGTGTTAGCGAAATCCATAAGGGGGGACACTAGTACTCCTCGATGTACCTCTTTTTTAGACTAATATCAGTGTCCAATGAAAAGTTCAGGCAGGCAGGTGCTAAAGAGGTCCATAACTCACAAGATTGTCACAACAGGAAAGTAAATAATAATGTTACCATATTTAACCAAAATATTGGGGGATTAATGAAAAAAGTAGATACTCGCAACAGTAAAGTAAAAAATAATGTTACCATTTTTCACCAAAGTATTCTGGGATTCAAGAATAAAGTAGATGATCTCCTGGTTTGTTTGGATGACATTGAATCTGATAATGTAATAGATGTACTATGCCTGTCTGAGGATCACATTGTGTCTGATATGGAAAAGGTAAATGGTGGTTGTAAATTAGCTGCACATATGAGTAGAGAGAATAAGGTGAGAGGAGGAGTTGCCATATATGTCAAAAGTATAGAAAGCTTAAACACAAAAAAGTTTTGTGTAGAGCAACATATAGAAGCATGTGCCTGTCAACTTAAACTGAAGGAGGTCTCTCTTATAATTGTAACAGTATATAGGTCCCCTTCAGGAAGATTTCATTTATTCCTGGAATAAAAAAAATGGTTCAAATGGCTCTGAGCACTATGGGACTTAACTTCTGAGGTCATCAGTCCACTAGAACTTAGAACTACTTAAACCTAACTAACCTAAGGACATCACACATATCCATGCCCGAGGCAGGATTCGAACCTGCGACCGTAGCGATCATGCGGTTACAGACTGTAGCGCCTAGAACCGCTCGGCCACTCCGGCCGGCATTCCTGGAATACTTGGATGCCTTGGGAAAGTAAATTATTATTTGTGGGGACTTCAATGTTGATTCACTGAAAGAGTATAATAGGAAGAATGACCTGGAAGTCTTGCTCAGTTCTTTCAATTTGACATCTGTCATTAATTTTCCTACTCGGGAGTTAAGGACAACAGCACATTGATAGATATCACTTTTATAGACCAAGATAAGTTTAAAAACGTAAATTCTTGTCCTGTTGAGAATGGCCTTTTTGTTCACGGTGCTCAGCTAGTTACAGTATATGACATAGCTCCATTCAGTAATTCAAAACTACCCTCCAAAGTTGTACATTCAATTAATGACTCAACAATTAGAAATTTCAGAGAAAATCTTCAGCAGTTACACTGGGATGAGGTGTACAAGGAACCCGATGCTAATTTAAAATATAACTTATTTCATGATACACTTGTAAGAGAATTTGAAAACTGTTTCCCCAAGAAACAAGTTTAATCTGATTATAAGAAACCATGCAAAAAACCTTGACTTACTAAAGGAATAAAAATATCTTGTAACCATGAAAGGGAACTGTATCTAACAACAAGAAAGAGTAATGACCCAGAAACAGCCAAATATTATAAAAACTACTGTGCTACATTAAGAAAGGTTATTAAAAATTCCAGAAGCATGTCTGAGATTAAGACCTCTGATAACAAAATCAAAACAATGTGGAATATTATTACAAGGGAGCCAGGGCAACCAAGAATACAGGATGACAGCATTACCATCAAAGCGAATGGAAACTTGACAAACAACAAGCCGGAGGTCGAAAACAATTTGAATAGTTATTTTTTAAATGTTGTAGAGAAAATAAGATCTAAATGTTCATTAGAAGAAGCAAGGCAGTTAATGGAAGAGGCCTTACCCACACCATTTGATACAATTGAAATTCCACCCACCTCTCCATCTGAAATTAGGAAGATAATGAACTCCCTTAAGAATAAAAGCTCATATGGAATTGATGGCATTTCGAGCAGGATAAAAGCTTGTCCCCAAGAGATAAGCGGGATTCTTAGCCACATATGTAATAGCTCTCTGAAGCAGGGTATTTTCCCAGATAGACTGAAGCACGCCATTGTTAATTCAGTGCATAAAGAATAGGATACTTCTGATGTCAACAACTACCACATCTGACTTCCTTATCCAAAATTCTTGAAAAAGTATTGTATTGTATAGTAACTTCACACCTTTGTAAAAATAAAGTCTTAACAAAATGTCGGTTTGGTTTCCAGAAAGGTTTCTCAACGGAAAATGCTATATATACTTTCACTAATGAAATATTAAATGCTCTGAGTTACCGGAAGTCACCTGTTGGGATTTTTTGTGATCTTTCAAAGGCTTTGATTGTGTAAATTATGGAATACTTCTAGATAAGCTCAAGTACTGTGGTATGAATGGGACAGCGCTCAAAGGGTTTAAATCATACCTAACTGGAAGAGTGCAGAAAGTTGAAATAAGCAGTTCATATGCAAAAAACTGGTGATTTCTAAAACTGGGGAACAATCAAGAATGAGGTGCCACAAGGTTCGGTCTTGGGTCCTCTGCTGTCCTTAATATATATTAATGACTTGCCATTCTATATTCATGAAGATGCAAAGCTGGTACTTTTGCTGATGATACAAGTATAGCTCTCACACTCAACAGACAAGAATTAACTGATGAAATTGTAAACAATGTTTTTCAGAAAATCATTAAATGGTTCTCTGCAAATGGGCTCTCATTAAACTTTGACAAAACACAGTACATACAGTTCCACACAGTAAATGGAATGACACCATTAATAAATATAGACTTCGATCAGAAATCGGTAGCTAAGGTAGAATATTCAAAATTTCTAGGAGTATGCATTGATGAGGGGCTGAACTGGAAAAAACACACTGAAGATCTGGTGAAACGTTCGAGTTCAGCTACTTATGCTATTAGGGTCATTGCAAATTTTGGCGATATACATCCCAGTAAATTGGCTTATCACGCTTATTTTCATTCTCTGCTTTCGTATGGCATCATATTCTGGGGTAACTCATCATTGAATAAAAGAGTGTTCATTGCACAAAAGCATGTAGTCAGAACAATTGCTGGAGCTCATCCCAGATCGTCCTGCAGACACTTATTTAAAGAGCTAGAGATCTTCACTGTAGCCTCACAATATATATATATTCACCTATGAAATTTGTTATTAACAATCCGAACGAATTCAAAAGTAATTGCACTGTACATGGCTTCAACACTAGAAGAAAGGATGATCTTCACTACTCAAGGTTAAATCTAACTTTGATTCAGATGGGGGTAAATTATGCTGCCACAAAAGTCTTTGCTCACTTACCTAATAGCATCAAAAGTCTGACAGATAGCCATATAGCATTTAAAAAGAAATTAAAAGAATTTCTTAATGGCAACTCCTTGTACTCATTAGATGAATGTTTGGATGTAGTAAGTGGGTAATTTCCACAACCCCCACCAAAAAAAGATATTATTAAAAATATTAAGTGTCGTGTAATATTTTGTGTAATGTAATATCTTATATAGACACCTTTATTAACCTGATACGTTCCACATCATTACGAAGTGTCGTATTCATGATCTATGGAACAAGTACCAATCTGATCTAATCTGATGGAAGAAACGAAAACAGTGATGAAGTTACGGTTATCGAAGAGCTTCCATTTCTGAAGTTACCGAAAACCCTTCTTCTTCTGATACCTGCTGCGTCTGCTTAAAAGAAATCAGCGGTGCTTATACATGTCAAATGGCCGAAACGTTCATGCAATCTGTGGACATTCTCCTAAAGACGACGACGGCGACGAAGTAAAGAGTTATGGGGTAAGTATTTTGTGCAGTGCTTGCCTCAATATTGAGAAAGCTATCCAAAGTAAAACGGAATAAAAATTGAACCTAGATTCAGGCCAAAAAAAATGAAAAGAGATTCTGACAAAATATTCCTCCTGTGCCTTTGGATGCCACCTTGCGAGTTCCCATTCCCGACGTCGACAAAGCGCGGGCCGACTCACGCAGTGTGTTGGCAGTTGTTATGAACGTGACGGAGGATGGCCTTTGTCGACCTGGAACCGCAGAAGGAATCTTGAAGCACTTCTCCGCAAGATAAAAATTCACCGTACGTCAAAAGAACTGAACGAGAATTGAAGAAGTTCCTGACTACGAAATATCTCTCCAATCTGCAGCTACTTCTCAGTCCACAGGAAGCAGCCAAGGATTCGACAGATGTCTGTGCAATATGAAATGCAAAAATATGATGTACCTTTGTGTGAAAAAGAAAATTAAATGCAATTCAAAATGTCACTGTAGCCTGCCCTGCTGCAACAAGTAGGTCATGCCAGTTCTGATTTGTATTTTACCGGTAAAATGTTCTGTTCGCATTCTTCTTTAAATAGTGAAATGTATGTACAAGATGAAATTGCCAAAATGTAAAGTTTTTTGTGAAGAAGAAAAGTGAATACTTACTGTAACAAGTACTTCAATCTCAGTACCACTTCCAGTGTTTTCCGTAGTTTTGTTCTTTCAGTTTCAAATGCGTATTAATTAATAAGAGCTTTTCATCTTGTGCCATTCCAACACCTTGCGTAAATGGTACTGGTCATTCTGTATAATGCCGAGGAATTGTATAGAATATATAGAAAAAAATATGTAACACTTTCACAAAAAGTTTATATTTCATAGTTTGCCTAAAACCATGAGGCATTGTGTACATTACCTAGGCATCCTGTAGTATACCCGGATTTCACACAATGCCAGTGACATACACACTCCACTGCTAGTGCTGCCAACTGCCGTCTGTGGTTATTGCTTGTTGACTGCAAACACAGGCGGTGCTCACATTAATGTGACAGGACTACCTAATTATCATACAGTAACAGGCATTCTACACGCGAATAATTTTGAGACACAGTGTAAGGAAGCCGCAATTTCATCGGCCTAATTTTTATACACTCCTGGAAATGGAAAAAAGAACACATTGACACCGGTGTGTCAGACCCACCATACTTGCTCCGGACACTGCGAGAGGGCTGTACAAGCAATGATCACACGCACGGCACAGCGGACACACCAGGAACCGCGGTGTTGGCCGTCGAATGGCGCTAGCTGCGCAGCATTTGTGCACCGCCGCCGTCAGTGTCAGCCAGTTTGCCGTGGCATACGGAGCTATCGCAGTCTTTAACACTGGTAGTATGCCGCGACAGCGTGGACGTGAACCGTATGTGCAGTTGACGGACTTTGAGCGAGGGCGTATAGTGGGCATGCGGGAGGCCGGGTGGACGTACCGCCGAATTGCTCAACACGTGGGGCGTGAGGTCTCCACAGTACATCGATGTTGTCGCCAGTGGTCGGCGGAAGGTGCACGTGCCCGTCGACCTGGGACCGGACCGCAGCGACGCACGGATGCACGCCAAGACCGTAGGATCCTATGCAGTGCCGTAGGGGATCGCACCGCCACTTCCCAGCAAATTAGGGACACTGTTGCTCCTGGGGTATCGGCGAGGACCATTCGCAACCGTCTCCATGAAGCTGGACTACGGTCCCGCACACCGTTAGGCCGTCTTCCGCTCACGCCCCAACATCGTGCAGCCCGCCTCCAGTGGTGTCGCGACAGGCGTGAATGGAGGGACGAATGGAGACGTGTCGTCTTCAGCGATGAGAGTCGCTTCTGCCTTGGTGCCAATTATGGTCGTATGCGTGTTTGGCGCCGTGCAGGTGAGCGCCACAATCAGGACTGCATACGACCGAGGCACACAGGGCCAACACCCGGCATCATGGTGTGGGGAGCGATCTCCTACACTGGCCGTACACCACTGGTGATCGTCGAGGGGATACTGAATAGTGCACGGTACATCCAAACCGTCATCGAACCCATCGTTCTACCATTCCTAGACCGGCAAGGGAACTTGCTGTTCCAACAGGACAATGCACGTCCGCATGTATCCCCTGCCACCCAACGTGCTCTAGAAGGTGTAAGTCAACTACCCTGGCCAGCAAGATCTCCGGATCTGTCCCCCATTGAGCATGTTTGGGACTGGATGAAGCGTCGTCTCACGCGGTCTGCACGTCCAGCACGAACGCTGGTCCAACTGAGGCGCCAGGTGGAAATGGCATGGCAAGCCGTTCCACAGGACTACATCCAGCATCTCTACGATCGTCTCCGTGGGAGAATAGCAGCCTGCATTGCTGCGAAAGGTGGATATACACTGTACTAGTGCCGACATTGTGCATGCTCTGTTGCCTGTGTCTATGTGCCTATGGTTCTGTCAGTGTGATCATGTGATGTATCTGACCCCAGGAATGTGTCAATAAAGTTTCCCCTTCCTGGGACAATGAATTCACGGTGTTCTTATTTCAATTTCCAGGAGTGTAGTTACTTGATCATGTATTTATGTGACAAGATAACTGTAAGCGTAGGCTATTCTATCAGTCTATCCACTGAATGTATACCACACACATTTTGAATAGTGTTAATCTGCAAATAGGATTTATATACGACATACTGAATCATTTCATCTGTTTGATCCAGATTTACAAACCAGTATGATAAAAAGGAATCACAACATCTATCCTGCTGGTTTGTAGCTATGGAGATTATTTTGACAGCACAACTTTGTTGTACGAAATTTGTGCAAACTTTATTTCCATGTAAGTACACAAAAATATTCACCCGATTTTACAAGACTAAATGTACCGCACTAACGAAGTTAAAAACTTTGGGAAACTTTTAACCTAAACGCAGCAACTAAAAATAAAGCTTGGCGCCAGTTTTAAGTTGACGGTTCATCTAGTTCTCGGTAGGGTTATCCCTGATGTGGCTGGCCGGCACGTTCACTACCCAGTGAGCGCCGAGTCGTCATGGCGATAACTAGCAACAGAACACCCCGCAAATTTTATTTTTCAGCAGGACGAGCATCCCCACACTGGCATCTGCACCATAAGAGCATTCCTTAGCAATTATGTGTCTCAACACTGATCGGCCTAAGAGCTGTACCAATTTGGAGTTCCAGTTAGATTCAGGTGTGATTCAGGGCAGGCTTTCATTTCAGGAATGTTACAGTCCACAAACCATTGCCTCACACACGCTGCTTTATGACAGGATGCATTGTCAAGCTACCACCAACAACCATCATTTCCAGACTGTTCCTCATTTGTACGATGTACACAGTGCTGTAAAATGTGTTCATATACTTCCACATTTTGTGTTACCTTAAGTATAATAAGGGAACCACACACTTACTACGAAGAACACTCCCATACTATAACACCATCTTCGCTGTACTTTACTACCAGCATTACACAATATGGCAGGTAATGGTCTCCAGGCATTCGCCAAACCCAGGGTATAGGGCGATTTTTTGAGTTTGTAAACACTCCATCTTTGTGCTCCCCCTTCCAATGATTTTGGGTGAAATGCGATAGCTACAAAAGTGAATGCATTGGCTCCGGACAAGCTCGCAAAAGCATGGGTCGAAGTCTGAACTACACTCATGCTCATAAATTAAGGATAATGCTGATACATGGTGAAACAACGCTCTGGTGGGCGGTTTGCGGGTTTAAATCACCTCGGGGTATGACAATGCGGTGCATTTGACCTGCGGTCGTCGCACGGTGGCGCTGGCAGCAGTCCACATATGCAGAGGTGTGTTGGTGCATGTCAGAGAACGGTGCAGCGAGTAAGTGTGCAGACGTTTTCAGACATGCTAATGGTGACTGTGTGTTGAAAATGGCTCAAACAACTCATATTGATGACGTTATGAGGGGTAGAATACTAGGGCGACTGGAGGCCGGTCAAACATAGGAGGTCATAGCAAGGGCCTTCCATGTGCCACAAAGTGTGATCTCACGATTATGGCAACGATTACAGCAGACAAGAAACGTGTCCAGGCGCTACAGTACGGGACGTCCACAGTGTACAACACCACAAGAAGACCGATATCTCACCATCAGTGGCCTCAGGCAGCCACGGAGTACTGCAGGTAGCCTTGCTCAGGACCTTACCACAGCCACTTGAACAGTTGTCTTCAGACACACAATCTACAGACGACTGAACAGACATGGTTTATATGCCCAGAGACCTGCAAGGTGCATTCCACTGACCCCTGGTCACAGGAGAGCCCGTAAAGTCTGTTGTCAAGAACACAGTACATGGTCAATGGGACAGTGGTTCCAGGTTATGTTGACTGACGAGTGCAGGTATAGTCAGAACAGTGATTCTCGCCGGGTTTTCATCTGGCGTGAACCAGGATTCAGATGCCAACCCCTTAATGTCTTTGAAAGGGACCTGTACGGAGGTCATGGTTTGATAGTGTGGGGTGGGAATATGATTGGTGCATGTACATCAGTGCATGTCTTTGATAGAGGAACTGTAACAAGTCAGGTGTATCGGGACATCATTTTGCACCAGTATGTCCGCATTTTCAGGGGTACAATGGGACCCACCTTCCTCCTGATAGATGATAATGCGCGGCCCCACCGAGCTGCCATCGTGGAGGAGTACCTTGAAACATAAGATATCAGGTGAATGGAGTGGCCTGCCTGTTCTCCAGACATAAGCCCCATCGAGCACGTCTGGGATGCTCTCGGTCGACGTATCGCTGCACGTCTTCAAACCCCTACGACACTGCAGGAGCTCCGACAGGCACTGGTGCAAGAATGGGAGGCTATACCCCAGCAGCTGCTCGATCACCTAATCCAGAGTATGCCAACCTGTTGTGCGGCCTGTGCACGTGTGCATGGTGATTATATCCCATATTGATGACGGAGTACATGTGCAGGAAACAGTGGCATTTTGTAGCACATGTGTTTTGGGGCGGATTCCTCAACTTATCATCAATACCGTGGACCAACAAATTTGTGTCGTGTGTGTTTCCTATTTGCCTATGCTATTAGCGCCAGTTTTGTGTAGTACGACGTTGTGTGACACCACATTCTGCAATTATCCTTAATTTATGAGCATGAGTGTAAGTTGAAGGGGGAAAAAGAACTGTGAGAACTCGATAAAATTAAAAAGTAATGGGTGAAAGTGGAACAACTCTTCAAGTTCTTCAACCAAATCTGAGTTTACAATATCTAAGAAGTTTGACTAGTTACCTGAAGTATGATGGGAGAGCCTCATCCAGCTGTAGGTAACAACAGGGGGCACAGACTTCTAGCAAAAAAGCTAAGTGCAGATCGGTAACAAAAGAAATTACGAAAAATAAAATCTTGTTGCTGGATAGTAACCTTGGCAGGGGCAGCATGGATGATAAAGGAAAAATTAGAAGCAGGCTACGAAGTTACAAGTATTCGAAGCCAAATGCTAGCCTTACTCAGGTGACAACGGCCTTAGGGAATCAGTGTAAGCATTTTGACAAAAAGGATCAGCTGATCGTAGCAGGTAGCGCAGGGAACAGTCTGGCTAAAGAGAGAAATTTCAGGATAGGGGTGACCTGGATGGAATAGGAGTAGCAACTTCACATATAATTGTGAGTTTTGCGGGGATAATTCAGTGTCATGACCAGCCATTAGTTAACACTGCTTTGAGCTGCCGGAACATGGGGGTTGAGCAGGGTGCTTCTGACGAAATCTCATATGAGTGCAGAGCCTGTTGCTACAATTGGGACTTGGGGAAATACTAGACACGACCTACACCTGAATAAGAGTTGACTGAGAACATCCCTTTGATTACCAGTGTCAGAGTACCTTTCCTAGGACAGAATCAGGAGGATCCAGGACGCTGTTGTGAAAGAAGCCACAACAAGAGCCATACAAAATGCTTAAGGATGTTCAGAAAGGCAAGGTTACTTTATTGAACTAGAATGTTAGAAGAATGAGTAATAATGTTGGAGAGCTTCTTGTCTGTTTGGAAAATTTTGAAAAGTCTGAAGAGACAGACTTCCTGTGCCTTTTCGAGTACCATGTAATCATAGGGTTAGTGAAGTTAAGTATACAAGATTACTCTCTAGCATCTTGCCCATGTAGAATGAATATGAGAAAAGACAGAGTTGGTGGTTCATTGAACCCTCTGCCAGGCACTTAATTGTGAATAGCAGAGTAATCACGTAGATGTAGATGTTACATGTATTAAGACAGAACACAAGTTCACAAACTTTGAGACAAGTACATTTTATAAACGACCAGCACATGGAAGTGTGAGCTTGTAAATTAACACTGGGAAAAAGTTTACTCTGAAAATGACAGCTGCATATACACTGAAGTTCCAAAGAAGCTGGTAGACGCATGCATATTCAAATACAGGGATATGTAAACAGGCAGAGTACGGCGCTGCGGTTGTAAACGCCTATATAAGACAATAAGTGTATGGCGCAGTTGTTAGATCGCTTACTGCTGCTACAATGGCGTGTTATCAAGATTTAAATGAGTTTGAACGTGGTGTTATAGAAGGCGCACGAGCTATGGGACACAGATCTCCGAGGTAGCGATGAACTGGGGATTTCCCCGTACGACCATTACACGAGTGTACCGTGAATATCAGGAATCCGGTAAAAATCAAATCTTCGGCATCGCTAGGCCGCAAAAAGATCCTGCAAGAACGGGACGAACAACGACTGAAGAGAATAGTTTAACGTGACAGAAGAGTAACCCTTCCGCAAATTGCTGCAGATTTCAGTGCTGGGCCATCGACAAATGTCGGAGTGCAAGCCATTCAACGAAACATCGTCGATATGAGCTTTCGGAGCCGAAGGCCCACTCGTGTACCCTTGATGACTGCACGATACAAAGCTTTACACTTCGCAAGGACCCCTCAACATAGACACTGGGCTGTTGTTGACGGGAAACATGGTGCCTGATCGAACGAGTTTCGTTTCAAATTGTATCGAGCGGCTGCACGTGAACAGATATGGAGACAACCTCATGAATCCATGGACCCTGCATGTCAGCAGGGGACTGTTCAAGCTGGTGGAGGCTCTGTAATGGTGTGGGGTGTGTGCAGTTGGAGTGAAATGGGACCCCTGATAAATCTAGATACGACTTTGACAGCTGACATGTACGTGAACATCCTGTGTTATCACCTGCAACCATTCATGTCCATTGTGTATTCCGACGGACTTGGGCAACTCCAGCAGGAGAATGCAACACCCCACACATCCAGAATTGCTACAGAGTGGCTCCAGGAACACTCTTCTTAGTTTAAAAACTTCCGCTGGCCACCAAACTCCCCAGACACGAAGATTGTTGAGCATATCTGGGGTGCCTTGCGACGTGCTGCTCAGAAGAAGCCTCCTCCTCCTCGTACTCTTGTACTCTTACGAATTTATGGACAGCCCCGCAGAATTCATGGCGCCAGTTCCCTCCAGCACTACGTCAGTCATTAATCGAGCCCATGCCTCGTCGTGTTGCGGCACTTCTGCGTGCTTGTGGGGGCCCTACACGATGTTAGGCAGGTGTACGAGTTTCTTTGTCTCTTCAGCGTACATCCCCACAGGGAAATTTTGAACTGTTTGCTCTATATCTACAGATAGATACATACCTCACAAGCCATATTTCTGGCATAGGTGTGCTCTTTAAATCTCAGCAATAAAACGCCGACTGATGGTATTCTGTAATTTAACGCCTATGAAATTTGATGAGTGAATGGGACACTCTCAGATGAGCAGTTCTTTTTAAATCCAAACTATGATTACTGAGGATATTATTGTCCCTCACGTTTGATACTATCTAGAATACATCACCTTCTAAAAACATTTGAAAAATGATGACAGTACTGAAAAGGTTACTGACATCTCTCGTGTCACCATTATTATAGACTGGTTACGTAATGGCGAATTTCTAACTCTCTGGAAAAATGCCTGGTGCATTGGTGTGTTCTTTAAATTTCAGCAATAAAACTGCATTAGCCTCACATATGCAAAAGGAGAACAACTACAAATTTTAAATAATGCTGAAAAAAGTAAATGCTCAGACATTCAGAAGAACTTGTGATTTATGTCACAAAACACATGGAACCGGCTAAACTCCTCCATGAGGAGAACGAGTTTGCGTCTAATGCATATGTTAGTAGTTACGATGATTTACTTAGCTGAGGTAGGCGTAGCTCCCTGCATACATACTCCATCTGATGATGGGACCTCCCTGCGAACGAGTGCTGCACTGTGCTGTCCAGGCCGCGTCTGCACTTCCTGACATCTGCCCAGCTAACATAAACACCTCACAGCCGAAAGAGATGTGCCAGCGAGCTGCAACAGGTAACTATTCTGGTAGTCCGTGTTGTCTCTCCTACGCTTGTATGTTGAGGCGTAAACATCTAGTAACTTGAATTTCAGCACCATCAGTCACAGGAAAAATGTACCACAAGGACTGGTACTCTGTCTCTCTTATTGAAAAGACCTCACTCTGTTTTCAGTAGGTTTTACTGTTTTAAAGACCTGTGTTCTACTTTCAGGTTTTATGAATAAGCGATTGATATTTTATTGTAATATTTGTCACATTTTATGATTTTTACGATTGAAGATATCTTATAGAGGACGCGCGAATATAGTGCAAAGAGTAGAGAAGAAAAAATACACTTAGTTGTATGCATATAATTTCCTGATTTCAGACTTTGCGTTTAGTTTAAAATGCATGAACACTTTTTCACCAAATTCGTTACTAAGCTCACGAGTAGATCCAGTGAAAACATTCGTACTTGGTCCAGGTCTTTCCTTTCCTGTAGCGCTGAAGATGTACATTGTAGGTCGAAACCGGTTACGATTGTGTCATAAAAAGTGATTATGTCAAATAAATGAATAAATAATAATTATAATAAGTCAGTCACCGACTCCTCAAACTTTTCAAACTACTGGGTTCTATTCCTTAAAAAAATGCTTAAGTCTCTCACATATCTAGAAACCTCATTTGTATGCTTGAATCTTTGTTAACAGTCTACAGTGAAGCACTTGTCAAACGTTTTTCAGAAATCTAGGAATATGGAATCTACCTGTTGCCATTCATCCATGGTTCACAGAATACATGAGAATAGGGCAACTTCAGTTTCGCATGAGCCTTATTTTCTGAATCCTTGCTTATTTATGGACAGAAGCGTTTCTGACTCAAGAAAATTTGTTATATTCGAACTCAGAATATGATCAAGAACTCTGAAGCAAACTGACATCAAGTACATTACTTTCTAATTTTTTTGGCCGATTCTTTACACTTATTATATCATTTAGGACATTGACTGGAGGAGAGACTGTCGATAAATACAAACTAAGCAAGCGACCAATGGCATAGAGTACTCTCTGTAAAATCGAATTGTTATTGCATCTGGATCTGGTGACTTAGTTGTTTTCAACTCTTTTAGTTGCTTCTCTACGAAAGGGATGCCTATTAACACGTCCTCCAAATGAAGTCTGTGCAATGGTCGAACAACAGTACATTTGTACAATACTCCTGCGTGAATAATTTCTGAAACATGAAATTTAACCCTTCAGATTTCTTTTTGCTGTTTTCTATTGCCACCTCAAACTGTTTATGAGGCATCCGCATTCCATTCTATGCCATCCATCAGGCAGTAACAAGCAGTTAATATTCTGTGATGATTTCAATGTAGATTTTCTTATGGATTCTGATAGCAAAAATTATTTGGAGACCGTATTCTGAAGCAACAATTTGATCTCAGTAATTAAATGCCCAATGTGTGTGTATAAATACAGTAGGATTGTAACTGATGATGTTTTTGTTATAAAGCTCAGAGCAATAAAACAACTGTATGCAAATGTTCTGTCTCATCATGAGTCATGGTTAGTTAAGATAAATATGATAGTGTCTTACAGTATGGAGACTCCTCAGTGAAAATCAGTTACAGTAATTAATGACTCTAGGACAAAGGTTTTCAAGAATTGTTTACAACTGAAGATCTGGAACCAAATGCTGACATAAAATTTAATCTATTCCATGATAAATTTATATCAATATTTGAAAACAACTTTCTGCATAAGCTAATCAGAAAGGAAATTTAAGAACCATAAAAAGAGGCTTTGATCAGTAGAGGAAATGGAGTATATTGTGAAAGGAAAATGGAAATGTATCTGCTGGCAAGAACAAGTAAACATTGTGAAGTAATTGCACACTCCAAAAAAATTACTAAGAAAAGTGATTTGACAAACAAAAAAACATGCACATTATGCCAGAATTCAGCAATTCCAACATCAAACTTAACTATATATGGAATTTACTGAAAGTAGAGACGAGACAACAGGTCGTAGAACAGGATAACATCATTACTGATTTAAATGGAAGACCTATAAATGAACAGTCAGAGGTTGCAGGTAAGTTTAATAATCATTTCTTAAATATAATAGAAATTATAGGAATCAACAGTTCAACAGAAAAATCAAGGCTGTACGCTGAAAAAGCAACTCACATAAAACTCAGTCTTATTGATGTCTCACCCACTTCTCCTTCTGAAACTGAAAAGTCATATATTCTCAAAATTAAAAGTTCATTTGGATTTGAGGGTGTTTCCAATAGAGTGCTTAAGACTTGTTCCCATTTAATAAGCGCTGTCTTTTGTAAAACGTGGAATGTATCACTAAAACAGCGCATTTTTTAGAGAGATTGAAATTTGGCATTGTTAAACTGCTTTAAAAGAGTGGTAATAGGGGAGATGTCAGTAACTACTGACGTGTTGCACTACCGTCATCATTTTCCGAAATTTTTGAGAAGGTAATGCATTCTAGAATAGTATGCCAACTGAGCAACAACAATATCCTCAGTAATTCGTAATTTGGATTTAAAAAGAGTTGATCAACTGAAAGTGTGGCATTTATGCAGTCACTCACGAAATTTTATAAGCATTAAATCGCAAAATACAACCAGTTGGTATTTTATGTGATGTATCTAAAGCATTTGAATGTGTAAACCACAATATTCTTCTAGATAAACTGAAGTTCTATGGATTTTATGATACAGCCAGTCAACGAAAATGTTATTTCTGACCAAAAGAATTGAGTACGTTGTACTTATTAATGCATCTAATATAAGCAGGGGAGATTATTCTGACTGGGGAGAAATCATTTGTGGCTTTCCACGAGGCTCAGTCTTAGAGTGAGGCCACCTACTGCTATCACATTCTTCATAATCCAATGTGTCCAGATGCTTCAGGTCTATGATTTTGTGTAGCCTTTTATACACATGATGGAACATATTTATCTCACTTTCATCTTTTTCGTATTTGATAGGTGTTTGTATCAACACCATCAGATGTATGAATTTGTTATACTGATCCTTGCGTGCCTCAGCTCTTCTGATTATGGTCAGTTCTGCATTTTAGGTGTTCTCATCCCATGTAATACTCTCCTCCCACTTGTTCCTCAGTTTATCTCTCTCTCCATTAGGCTGTCTGGTACCTGGCTAAACCAAATTTCCATGGGTTCTCATCCCATGCTGTTGTGTGCAATATTGTTGATAATGTCTTCGATAATATGTATTAACCAGTTGTGCCCACTGTCAGTGTCTGTTCTGAATATACACCCGGCATAACTTATTTACTTCTTTCATCATTCCTTCAGCAGGTTTAGAGGCCAGACGGTATTTGAAATGTACATCAGCTTCAGACCATGTCTATTCAATGCATCTGCCCACGTTTTGCTGGTGAAATGGGTGTCATTGTCTATAATGATGCATTTGGGCGCACACACCTTATTAAAATAATCCTTGGACAGTTTTTCTTGTTTTTCATCTATTCACACTAGTATTGAAGATTCCATTTTCCTTAGTGCCTTCATTATTAGGTCAAAATCAGTAATAGTTCCTCTCCTCGTCTTTGGCTCTGCTTTTGTGGCATAGTGATTATCTGTGCTTGTCACTACAACTTCATGCCTGTCCGTTTTGGATGTGTTTACATATTCTGTGTCTTTCGTTTGGGATGTGTTCAGATTTCCCATACTTTTGTACTTCATATTATTCTCAAAGGAGTATTCTGTCAAGTTATTGACTGGATACTCCTCATCAGATCAACTTTCCTGTTTAATTTCACTCCTTAATAACAATGGTTTCGTTTTCCCTACGTTCAACTGACAGTCGACCTCATCTGATACACATTCCAGCTAAGTCTTACATACCGATAATATTAGCTCAATTTTCAATATCTTAAGCTTCTTCTCATTTTTTCTGAATATTACCCTGCTCCTAGCAACGCTTAAAAATTTTGAAAACCACTTTCATCACATGCAATTTTGTGTTCACTATTTAGCCTATTGCAAAACCTATCATTACTTACATACCGTGTCACTGTTACACTGTTTTTCTACAGTAGTGAACCTTTTGTTAATTGTCTACAGCATCACACTACACTTAGGTTCATTGTTTTCTGGTACTTCTGGTTGCTATGTGCTATAAGGTGGCATATGCTCGATCTATTGGCTCACACTCCAGCTTCTTCTTCTTCTTTTTTCTTTCTTTTATCAAGGTTCTCAGTACATTCGAATATTTGGAAACTGTTTCTGTGCTCATTATTATTTTCTTACCATCGTATCTGAAGATGAAAGCCGTTCACGTCCTTTCATGCGTCGACAAATCGATGGCAGGCAATGAAAACCTCGTGACTCTATTTTGCTAAACTTTGTGGGAGAAGCAGAAACGGTGCATTAAAAATATATAAAGTGATACAGATAAAGTTGCTGTTATGTGTAACAATATACTAAAAGCCTAGTTGTTGGCAGATTAGAGAAATCCATGCACTTTCAAATCGGTCTTTGATAATGGAGTTACTATTTACTGGAATTAAGGGTTTTTACAGACACATGGAGTTACAAGGTTTTCATTGCCTACCATCGAAATGTAAGTTGCTTCTGCTCTTACTTAATCTAATTCATGTGTGTTGGCTGTCTGAATTTTAACAGGCAACAAGATTTGATCAATATAGCATTGTGGAGGGTGAACTTATTCCCAAGTTACATGGGCCAGTTCGAGAAAGTTCTTTACCATGTGGCTATTGACACATGCCGTATCCGCTGTTCCCATAATCTTAATCAAAACTCCCACCAAAATGCTGTCACTAATATTCCCAGGCTAAATAAAGAGCACAGTGATCTCACTATACTCGTGCACTGTACTTTAATGACAAGTAAGATCATCTCTATGAGTCTTATCACACTCACTCTGCCAGTGCCGGATCTACAATATTTTAGAACCAGGGGAAAAACATGATAGTGGCGCCTACCACCCCTTCCCCATCTAGCACTTGAGGTACGAAATCAAAAGTTTTAAAAAAAATTGATTTTTCAAAAATATGTTCATTTTATAGCGCACATCTTTCTAACGAGTTTGACCTATGAAACATATATGTTCGAGGAAATGTGAGACATGTTATTTGGTCTTAAGTGTGCCGAAGTGCAGTTCCATGCCTCTTCTCACAGCATTCTTTTATCACACATCACTGTACTTCACTCTGTTGAATTCAAATGTGTATATTTTGCAACTGAAGCCATCAAATCGATATTCAGGACAGTGGAAATTAAAATGACTTGTACTGCCTCTCCTGCTCCCAGTCGGTTGGTTCGATATCGTACCCCCGCTTAAGAAAAACTCACAATTAATACTGGATGGGATTATTTGTGACTGGGAGAATAAGAACTCTCCAGAAAATTTGCACTCTTTATTGCCTATTAACTAATGACTTTCTCTTTTGTGTGACATAAAATTAAATATTGGAAACAAAGAGCCAGTAAAGGCAAGAGACAAGCGAAACAGACCACATTTCTTCAATCTTTAGGTCCCAGCATTTTTTCTCTCTAATCTTGCTGTGGCTTTCCTCTCAGTGAAAGACTCTGTTACATTATCAAAGTTCGTCAAATGTTTTTCCACACGAAAAAAATCAAAATATCGTTGTCTGCTACTGAAAGAGCCATTATATAAATAGTATCCAAGGCTTGTGTGGTTTCTCGATTTGATAACGTCTATTTTGTCACTGTCTGCAAGGTATAACGAAATATGTATTTCTAACATTGCAACAATTGTAACACACGCCAAGAATGTTTTGGCACAAATGGTCATTTTTATCTACCTCATTTACCTAATTAACATGACAGAATATAATTCATGAAGTACAAATATAAAATGCCTATTAGGCTGTTACAAGCAAAAAGTTTTATGTTAGGAAATAGTTCCACATTTCTTTCAGATGCTCCAGTTTCTGAAGCATGAGATCGAAAAATAGTATAAGTAAGAAATTTTTACATAAATTTAAAATCGTCGTATTCTTCCATATAATTTGAGTGATGTCTCCATTTCTTCCCCGTCCTCATACTAACAAACAATCTTGTCATCACTAATTCTGTAACTGTTCCTGCCATTGTCTAAACTTATTCTCTAGTTAACTTCACTAACCCTGCCAGAATCACCAGTTTAGTTATCCCGAGTTTATTCTCCGGTTAGGCATTACTACGTGTTTGTGCAACTTCGCCCGTTTCCTCTAACCACTCCTATAAGACCATTTTGTACTTTCTACCAGTCTAATTTTTAGACCTTTGTATCCGCTTTTGCCTGCTTCCTTTGCTGCATTTTTATACTTTCTCCTCTCATCAAAGAAATTAAATGTATTGTGTGTTATCTAATGGGTCCTATTGGGCCTCATCTTTTGGCCTTGTTAAGCCTCTGCTGTCTTCATTGTTAGATCTGTAAAATATACTCATTCATAGTGTAACTTTACTTATTTCAGTCAATAGCTGCCTAATGTTTCCTTGGAAATTCTTAACAATTTCTTGTTCTTTATACTTATCCTGGTCCCAGATGCTTAATTTCCTGTACTTCACCGATTTCTTCAGATATAATCTCAGTGGCTTCTGCTTGTCTCAATTTATCCAGGTTCCATATGTGAAGGGAACAAAGTGAAAACATGGCACTTTTTAAACAACTGACTGAAATCTGTAAACCTGTGAAGCACACTTGAGCTACACCCTGACAACGCCCTATTAATGCCTAAGATGCACCATTTACATATCAAATCTTATTACAGCTTAATTGAAAACAGCTGTTTGAATCAAATATATTGATATTCGACAAGCAAACAAGACAGGAATTTTACAAGAAGGGGACAAGCTAAGATCAATATTCTGAAGGCTGGAGGAGAAAAAGCAGATTAGAGCTCAATGGTGCCAAGAGATAACAACTAGACAGCATATCTCCTTTATAATGTCTTGCTAACAAGTTGACAGAGAGAAGGATCCAAAACTCATAAAAGATTATGTGTGTCTTATAAGTATACATGCATCGATGCTGTCCTGGACACATCGAATCTGCCCTTACAAATTTTTGATCCAGTGAGTCAGGCGTGCCCCATTTTACTAGAAGGGTGCTGTTTGGCATCTGCTGTCTGTTTTGGCGTGTAAATGAGTTAGTCCTGCCTATGCTTTTTTAAAGAGAGGATTGCAAGTGTGCATTCAGTACACAAACAAGAATAAAAGACATTACTTTATAGAACTGAAATAATTCAGATATTCAGGGGGACGGTTTTACAGTATCGACGACTACAAGGAACTTACTAACAATGGCAAACTAGATTCAAAAAGTGTTAAATACATGATGTGACTACAGAGTGCAGACCCAGATCTAGGGGGACCAAACAGGGGCATCTGCTCTGGGCGGCATTTTCAGGGGGCTCCAAATTCATATTCTCAAAGAAAAAACCTTATTTCACAAAGCACCTAGCATCTAACGCACATTGATCTATCCATTATTCATATGACTTTGAAACGCATCCCTGTTGGTTTTTGAACACATTCTAAGTTGATTTCCGAACGAATCATACGTTGATTTCTGAATGCATGTAAAGTGTACGTGATGACTCAGCCAGGGGAATCCCCATTGCATCTAGAAAAAGGGGATGATGCTATACGAGCTGAGCCATATAAACCTGCACAAGTGAATACCAATCGCTGTTTGTTTATGTGGTTGACTTGTTGTGTGAATGATAAGTATTGTTATTGTTACTAGCAAAATCCATAGATTCAAACTACCAGAGTGGAAAAAAACAACTAACAGGAACAACAAGTAAGAAAAAATTACATATTATCTTCTTGGTGTACCCTATAAAATGAAATTTTGACAGAATTTTTTTGCCGGATCACTACACTACTAAGGGCCAGTTGTAAAGTATATGCTGTGTATAGGGTAATCAAAAAAGCCTTTGGAGAAAAAAGAAGCAGCTATAGGAACGTCGAGAGATATCACGCCAGCACCATGCAAAGAAAGTAAGGATGAAAGTTGGATGAAATGTACGTGGTGTACCGATAAAGTTGGGTGAATGGTGTCGTATCTGAACGGCAACTTGGCGCATGTGTACGTGCGTGCGCATAGGTCTTCAGAGACTCGATACACGTCATGCACTGTGTGTGAGTGGCTGTGTAAACATACCATTTGAACGTAGTCAGTGTGAGAGGAAGAGTCACAGCGCAATGGAGCCACGTGTAAACATAAGTTCTGCTACAAATTGGAGAAGACTGCAACAGAGACACATTGAATGTTGGTGCAGGCGTACGGGAGGGACGCCGTGAGCATAAAATATGTTTATGAATGGTTTAAACGCTTCCGTGTAGGGAAAAAAAAAACTGAGGATGAGCCAGGTACAGATCGGCCATCGACAAGCAGAACTCCAGAAAAGATCGAGAAAGTGCGACAAATGCTGGCACAAGATCGGCGACGGACTCTCAGATTGATTGCGGAGGAATTGGGCAGTAGCAAGGGGACAGTGCACACGATCGTCTGCGATGATTTTGGTAAGTGGGAGATCTGCTCCCGATTTGTGCCGCAAAAGCTCACAGACGAACAGAAAGCAAAACGGATTGAAACCGCTGGTGACTTCTTTCCATGTGTGACCAGGATCCATCGTTTCTGAACACCATCGTCACGGAAGATGAGACCTGATGCTACAAGTTCGATCCGTAATCAAAACGGCAATCGATGTCATGGTGTTCACTGTCTTCCCCGCTACCAAAAAAAGCCATCTGCAAAAATCCTAGGTGGAAACACTACTGATCGCCTTCTTCGACGACATTATCATCCACAACGAATTTGTTCTTGCAGGTCAAACCATTAATGCTGCATTTTACCAGCCCGTTTTGAACCGATTGCTACGGCATATCTGGCGGGTTCGGCCAGAGTTGCACAGGACTGCAAAATGGATACTGCTCCAAGACAATGCCCCTGCACATTGCGTGATCCGTGTTTGACAATTCCTGGCTCAGAAGATGGTAACTGTTCTTGAACACTCTCCGTACTCCCCTGAAGTGACTCCTGCGAACTTCTCCAGTTTTCCCACTTGAAGGTGGCCATGAAAGATGAACGTTGTGCAGATGTGAATGCCATGAAAGATCGTGTGACACCCATTCTGCGATCGACTGATACCATTCATCAAACTGTTTAGACACACCAATATGAAAGGGCAGTGTAAAGGAAAGAAACTTGAAGACTTGTTATGTGAAGGAAAGAGGAAGTAGACGAATATAAGATGGAACGAGTTATACTGTGAGAAGTACTCGACGGAGTAATGGAAGATTTGAACCGACTCAAGGTATCTGAAGTAAACGAAATTCTCTCAGAATTAGTAAGGTTCTTGGGAGAACCAATCTTGGAAAAAATTGCTACACCTGTTATTTTATGCATGCTGGATCTTGTCGAACTATGCAGCTGTTAAGGAGTATTGATGAAGTATCCAACTAGCCATAAATACTTTTTGAATGCTTTATTTAAAAATGCCGTTACCAGTTTCATGCTACCATGCCCACCTTCAGTGGCAAACTTGTTTTCCTTATGTTACTATATTTGTTGACAATGTTTCATCCGCTCCAGCATCTTCTTCTAATGAATGGCGTTTTGTCCTACTTTGATACTTATGCAATTTGAAGATGATGCAAAAAGTATCTCAACAAACCACTGTGGCTCACAGACACCTCACATACTCTTTATGTCAATTGAGGTCTCATACTTAGTCACTTGATAGAACAAAAGGTATTAGATCTGGAAAAATTCAGTGGCCAAGGCTCGACGGATGAGTTTTTACCTCCTCTGTTACTATAACAGCTAATGCTGACACGAGCTTCATATTCTATACAATTATCATTATATTTTTAAAATTTTGTTTCTTTTTAGTAAAGTAGCAAGCGTTTTCAAAAAGTGGCATTCTTTCAGTGTGTTATATGGAGCTGGTTGTGATATGCGTTGTGTGAAACGGCCTTCTGCTGGATGAGAAAGGACATGGGTATGGGTGTCATTAAGATTCAGAAGTTGTTGAGAAGGAAGGGAAAAGATATGTTAGAAATTGCAAATTACGTGGCATGTTTAGCTGCCATTTCACAATTTTGTACTCTCATCGTGTAAATGCCTTTTGTTTCAACTTAGTCACGATTGGGCTTAGCAAGTGTTTTCACACTGGTCCGAGTGTTTCAGTCTCTTTTAGAAAAAAAATTGTTGTGTTTCAGCTGTACAGTTCACGGTAATATTTTTAATATTATAAACTAAGAGCTTTTTCCATCTGAATTCAGTTGATAAATCTATTGACACAAAACTATTTTATTCTCCGTTTTTAACTTTCAAACGGACAAGACAGTGACTAGTTAGACTCTTTCCAATAATTTGCATCACATTTGTCATTCATGGGTTCTGTTTATTTCTACAGCCTTTGAGAAATAACAGAATCTGCCGGAAACAGTGACAAATAGTGAGGGCCCTGGAAGGAATAACAATAGACTTTTTAACAATTGTCAGTGGCCAGTACTTCATGGTCAACGAAGTAAGTGCGACTCTAAACCAAGGCATTTCATACTAAGCAGATATCACTATAAGTAGTCTTTGCTACAAGTGTTCGAATAAATTTGCAAAGATATGAAAGCAGTATTTAAAGGGCTATTGTATACAGTAGATGAATCGGAGCGAAGCGAGAAATTTATGTTTTGATTTCCGTCATAATTCTGAAACAACGTCTATAAACAACTAAGAACAAGTTACGGTGGAGTGATGGCATGTCGTTCTTAAGCAAACCAGGAGATCTAACCTCGTTTGTGCGCGATATACAAATCGCCGCAAGTAAATATAGCCGAGAAAAGCCGTCCTGCTTGTTGACATGCGCTGTTTTGGATGTAACAGTGGTGTTAACGTAACAGTGTCGTGAATTAGTGTCGTACCTCAGCGTAATGGTGTTCGTCACTTAATTTGAACGAATTATTTTAGGGAGATGTTAGAAGGGTTAGTCGCCTGGGTGTTAAACACCTACCTGGGCAAATACGTTGAGAATCTGAACACAGATCAGCTTAGCATTGCACTATTGCAAGGTAAGTTCAGTTCGTCGATTGTCCGTACTTAACGACTGATTGATATATTTATGTTTGCCCGGAACTTCAGAAGCAGACGTCTTTATGACGGCTTGCTTATTTATGTGAGAGCATAACATTCACACAAATTTTTCTTCACCATGTATCAGTTTTTCCAAGATTTAATTTTTGAATAATGCTAGTGCATACATAAAATAACGTGATTGCTAAATTTCAGGTCGGTTCAGGAGACCGCGAAACTTTTTTGTTCCTCAGCGTCTGAGTATTGCGATTTTATGTATTGATTCTTTACATGATGTTGGCAAGGAATGTCTTTCACAGCGACACTGAATTCACAGCAGCAAGTTTATATTCCTCAATAGAGTTGTTTTGCAGGGCAGTCAAGATGTTACATGAAGACCAAAAACTTCCTTCTTGGCGTTTTTGATATTGCACTTCAAGTTGGAGTATCCAATTCTTGTCTTGGTACAAATTTTTAGCATTAGACACGATGACTTTGTCAGGGGTGGGACTCAACCCAAGCCAATCCTTATACATGGGCGGCCCATTGAAAACCTTAGCCAGTGAATGTGATAAAAACGTGACAAATAACTAACATCCTATATTCATAAGGTTTAGATAAAAAAAAGACCAGCTGGGAAAGAACCATCAAATCACAGTCTTAGCTTCTGGTTATATTATGTTTCATTTTAGGCTAACATAGCTAGTTATTTGTTAATTTAGGACAGAACTGTGTGTCAATATTGGAGGGGGGGGGGTGTCAAAGGTCAGGAATATTGTGAAATGTTTGTATAAAGATGTTATGACCACCTATTACCTCTAACTGACAATTCATTACTGTTGTCTCGCAGTGTTATTTTGGCTGTCAGCTGCAATCAAAATATCAAGTGCTTTTTTGTGTAGGCTATGATGTGTGAAGAATGGAAAGAAGAAAATCAATTTCCACTCTGCGATAGCTGACAGTCTAGGCCAACATATGTGAAGTATTTGAAGAATGA
This sequence comes from Schistocerca cancellata, assembly GCF_023864275.1. NCBI lineage: Eukaryota > Metazoa > Arthropoda > Insecta > Orthoptera > Acrididae > Schistocerca > Schistocerca cancellata. Next base: position 150,260,438 of record NC_064628.1, read on the forward strand.
TCAGTTTTCTGACCTGATTATCATGGCATACATGCACAGTAGTGTGAGAATATTCCAAGCTGTCATACTCAGCTGCACCAATCCCTAGAGGAGACGTGAATGGACTCACTTCATACCTCATTGCCTGTTTCACATGTCTTCTGTAATACTTTCTGCATTTACATTTGTGCATTATGCTGGAGTTCTTAGCCACATGTCAACTTGCACTGGAAATGAATCTGAAATGCTGCTGACTTATGAACACCCTTATTATGTTCCACGGTGGATTATTGTTTTTTATGGATATGTCTGTTGCATCAAAGGTGCAGAGTTCAAGGGGTTTTGTAGTAATGGCTCATTGGGATATAAATGCATACTATACATGTCCAGTATTAATATATACACATGCTGACATTTTCAGATCTATTTTACCACTTGCAGTTCAATCATGTGCTACTTACGATACCTTGGGAACCAGAAAGAATCCATGCACATTCTGTTGATGCTATTTTGTTCTTTGTATCTGCACCTAAGCTACGACTATTGTGTTGAGATATACTTCAAACCTGTTAAACTACTTGTCACCGTCGTCGTCATCTTGGATAGTTTACAGCCTCTGGCGGGGTCTGTTTGGAACATAGGCCTCTCCATCACCTTCTGTCTTGCCACCATCTCTCCGTCTTCACCTTGATCTGACAGTTTTCTCCTTTCTTCTGGACGCATTCCTCCACTCCTTTCAGCTATCCATCTCTCAGTCGTCCTCTTGGTCTCTTTCCTTCCAGTTTCATCTCGTGTATCCTCCATTTGCATAACATGCCCATACCATCTCAGCCTTGATTTCTCTGTCTCCTCTGGGTAATGGTTCCACCTTCATTAACTCTCTGATTCTCTCGTTTCTTAACCTGTGTATCTTTGTCTTTCCAATACTGTTCATCACTAGCTTGTACTTTCCTTGTGTCTCTTCCTTTCACAACCCAGGTTACGGATGCATATGTTAGGATCGGGACATAGTATGACCAGTATGTAACCTTTTTACTGATTCGGGGTACATCCTTGCTCCATATCAGGCTTCTGACGCACTCCTGAAGTGCTTCTGCTTTTCCTTTTAAACTACTAATTTGAGGAAAATCAAATGAAGGAAACTACAGGTAGGAATGTCAACAATGTTGGAAAAGACAGGTTGCTACTTACTGTAAAGAAGACACGTCAAATTGCAGATTGACACAGTTAAAAGACACTTACAAGCTTTCAGCCACAGCCTTTGTCAGTGAAAGAGTCACACACACACACACACACACACACACACACACACACACAAGCAAGCACACCTCAAGCACATACAACTGCTAACTGCAGCATCTCGGGTTGGATTGCAGCTGTCTTGTGGGATGCAAGCCACCTGTGAAAACAGCCATGTCATTTACGTGATCTGCTGCATTCCTTGCACAGTTTTTTAAACTGGTATGACTACCAACCAGCTGTCCTCCAGGGTGAATGCCCACTGCCAAACTGTGGCCAATAGCAAAGTAGACCACCCTGTGGCACAACATGCAGCTGAGCATAGTAGTGAAGCCACTACCCGAGCCATTTGGATTCTTCCCTCCACTGCCAACTTTTCTGAACTGCGCAGGTGGGAGTTACCCTTACAACACATTCTCCGCTCCTGGAACTATCCTGACCTCGACCTTTGGTAACATACTGTCCCCACACCCTTCACCCAACAGCAGTTTCCACTCCCTCTGTCCTAATATCTCCTCCCCATTCTCAACTCCCATTCTACTTATTTGAGGCCCTCTGCAAACACATCTGCCTGTCTCTCTTTTTTGTTCCATTTCTTCCCATCTCCCTACCCTGCAACTTCCTGACGCTGCACCTGTTGGCAGCCTCCAGCAGACAGTGTTCCTCTCTCTCCCCACCCGTACACTACTATCCCCGCTCCTCCTTGCATCCCACTAGATAGTTGCATTTCGGACTGAGATGCTTGAGTTGGCGATCATGAGCTTTTTTTGTGTGTGTGTGTGTGTGTGTGTGTGTGTGTGTGTTTTACTGATGAAGGCTGTGGCTGAAAGCTTTATGTAAGTGTCCTTTAATTGTGCCTGTCTGTAATTTCTTGTGTCTTCTTTACAGTAAGTAGCAATCTATCTTTCCATACACTGTTAATTTGAGAAAAATATGTTTTAATGTAGCTTGTGGTTGCATAATTTTGCATTTGGCAACAATCTGGTAATGGTAATTCACATTAAAGGATACTCAACAATGGAGTTGCTAAATAAAATTTGTGTATTGTGTGGCTTTTCCAAATTTGGTGGAGTAAAATGTACTTGCAGGACTGTAATGATAATGGTGAGTGGGATATAGAGGATAAGTTTTCCATATGCTTAGTGAGGGATTAGGTTTAACTGGATGGTAATTTGCATTGGTATAAGGATATTTTGTATTTTAGATCTGCAGTAGGGCATCACTTGGAAGGCATGTGTATATCTTGTGAAAATAACCTGCCTCATTTAAAGAAATCTCAGGTGTTTGTAGTTCTTGGAGAGGGTCAGGTTTTTTATGGTCTAAGGATCTGGTGGTTGAAAGAGTGTTTATTTATTGCTACATAGAAGTTTCTTGCAATATGACAGAATAGAATGTGAGATAGGATATTTGTACGCGAATTAGGCCAATGAGATGTCCCCTGTCTGATTCCGAAGATTCTTTGGCAGTTAACATATTAAAGACATTTGTTAGCCTTGTTTTCCTGCTTTAGACTGCCTTGACAAACATGAGTTAATAAGGGTCTAACAGCTTTTAAAATTGTATTTGATGGTGGCATAAAAGCCAAAATCTGGATAGTACAAAAGATAAATATAATAATAACAGTTAAATGATGGTTTATTCTTTTAATATGCGTTTGGAACAATTGTTGCTTCTGGCTCGGGAGAGACCATTCTGCATCTGTTTACGAGAAACTCATTTTAAAGTCAGCGAGACACCTGCATTGAGGGACTCCCGCCCTTACAGGAAGTATGTGCTTACTGAAGACAGGGCTAAGGATGGGGTGACTGTTTTCATTGGTGACAGACGCCACTCCTCTTCTGTGGGTTTTAACATGGCTGTACGAGCAGTTGCAGTGAACGTTCTCACATCAGGTTGAATCACAGTGAGTGTGTGTTCTTTATGTCTTCCACCTCGTGATCCATTGGATGCAGATGCACTGACAGAGCTCTCCCAGGCATACCCCTTCCCATTCCTCCTCATACGTGACTTCAGTACACAAAACATGCCGTGGGGCTTGTCTTCCACATGCCCCAGGGGTTGAATTTTTGAGCACCTTAACCATTTAGAGTGTATTTGCCTTTTGAACTCTTGTCACATGACATACTTTTCTACAGCTACAGGGTCATCTTTAGCCAATGTCTTACGTTTTTGTTCCCAGTTCTTGTAGATTCAGTTCAGTGAGGAGCAACCACAGATTTGCATTTCGGAGACCACTTTCTGGTGTGGATTCACCTGCGGACTTGGATGGTGATTGAAAGGAGACTGCATAGATAGATGCTTTAAAAGGCAAATTAGTTGTAATACAGTCAGCAGGCCATTTTCAAACAACTGGGATGTACCCATCCATTCTTCAGATGATGGCCTGTTTCTTGGTGGAACAAACGATGTTGTCTTCACTTCCTCTTCAAATAAAGTCCCAATGCTACATATGAGCTGCAGGTGGGTACAATAAAAATGGTTGATGCCGGCTGCAAACATATCTTAGCCAACTCTTTTTCTCCTTTTCTTTTCCAGTGAAGGGCCTTATCATCCACTTACTTCCTCCAGTAATACCTCAACCACTTCGCCAGCCTTCTCCAGTTCTGCACTCCTGACCTTTTTAGATTTGTGTCTGCATCATCCAGCCATCCCAATTGTGGTCTCTCCACTGAGTGACTACCCTCTAGCCATGCACTTAGCATACCCCCAAGGGGCTCGCCGCTCTTTGGCGGGTTCGTGCTTGGCTACCATGGGGCCCCAGCCTTTGCAACACCTTTTCCATTCCAGTTTGCATGTCCACCCCCTCCCCTGGGGCACATGTCAGGAATGTTGTTGCGAATGTGTTCTGCATGTTCAGTCGCCAATATCGTAACAGTCACTCTGCTGTCTTTTGTTCCTTCTTTCTTTTTTTAGTTTTGTTTCTCCTATCCTTACTGCACTTCAGCAGTTGAGGTTCCTCTTTCTCCTCTTCCTGTGTGCTCCTGAAGACCAGCCCACACATCAGATGCGTAACAGGTGGCAGGCTGACGCGTAATTCACAGCCCTGTGTTAACAGGTAGGGTTCGTAAGTACCTCCTGGAAAAGGCCAGGCCCAGGGAAGGATGATTGCATGTGCTGCTACCTTCCTAAATTGTCAATTGATCCCTCTGTCAGGTGTTCGGGAGGTGTAACCTGGAGGTGTGAACAATCATCTAAGGTGGGTGCGCACCCTTCTGAGTTGGGAGGGCGGTGGGTGGGGGGGTCAGTTGGAAGGAGCGTGCCATTGGAGATGCTGGAAATCATGGGGGATTTTCTCTTGATGAGCCAATCATCTTCACAGTCATTGTCTATGAAACATAAACGGAATGAAGCTAATGATTCATAGACCCTTCCAGCTGCACCACAGTTCCTCACGGTTTCACGATGGCAGTCCTTTGCAGTGGTAAATCTGTTTATTATTCAGAAAGGTGTTGATGCCATTACGAGCCCTGTGAAATCCTGCTCTCGTTCATGCAATGGCACTTTGCTTTTGGAGACTACTTCTGATTTTCAAGCACACCTACTGCTTGCTGGCTCACTTCTCCATGGCTGTCCTGTTCTTGTTGAGGCCTGTAGAACTCTGAATTCTTCCCATGATGTTATTTACACTAGGCTGCTCGATGGTCTGACAGAGTCTGAAATCCAGTCTTACCTCTCTGATCAGGGTGTCATTGCCGTCCATCAGGTGATGAAAAAGGTAGATTCCTCCTTAGTTCTCATCCGCACTCTTTTTCTCACATTTGATAGAGTGGTTCTTCTGTCCAAGATCAAAGCAGGCTACAAAATTATCACAGTCCAACCATACACTCTGAACACGATGTGCTGCTACCGGTGTCATCATTTTAATCACATTAGAACATCTTGTTGACACCCAGCCAAATGTTTAACCTGTGGTAGGGATGTGCATGAGGGCGATTTTTCACCTTCTCCCCGCTGCATCAACTCCGATGGCGGCCATGCTGCCTCCTCTCGGGATTGTCCCATGTATCTTGTTGAGTGGGCTGTCCAGGACATTTGGGTAAAGGAAAAAGCGCCTTACCTAGTTGCTTGCAAGTCATTGGCTTGTTGCTAACCCTGCATTCTTCTGGCACTTATAGTACTGTTCTTATTAGCTCTCGCTCCATGAAGGACATGACCACGCAGACATGAGACCTCAGATTCAGTCTCCCTGCGGGTTTGGGGGTTAGAATAGGCCCAAGGTATCCCTGCCTCTTGTAAGAGGTAACTGAAAGGAGTCTCTTACTTTTTGGCCCTGTACGTTCAGGTCCCATTTTATGGTTTGACCTGCCACTTTCCAAATTCTACAGAAGTGTGGGCCATATGGGGAAGGACGCCTTACATGGTGTGTGAGTTATCCATAGTGCCCTTAGATTCAATCTCCTGAACCTCTTGTCATGGCTTTGCATCTCTACCTGCAATTCAACTATTTGGGCGAGGACATTTTTTCATTGTCTCCTGTCCTCTTTTGCCCCCATGATAGTATTGGATTTCTCTGCACCCAATATCCAGCATGGTAGCCAGTCTGTTGTGGTGGGGTTGTCATGTACCCATTTGATGGTAGCCCCCTGACAACACAGTGATGGCACTGCTGATGCCTGAGCTGTAAACTCCCCACTTATGCCAAGGAGTAGAGGCCTGTCTTCCTGGGGCATCAGGACTCCCGGCAACTGCCATCATACCAGGTGGCCTTTGCTGTGCCTTCCCTGATCGGAATGTGTGGTGTCAGGGCGGATGACCCGCCATGAAGCATGGGAGGAACGTAGGGCTAGAGAAAGAAGAGAGCCATATTCGCCTCAGTTTTTAGTCAGTAGCAGAATGAACAGGGACTCCTTTCTACGTATGAAGCCTCAATTTTTTGTTGAACATCTTGAGGATAAGTTTGGGGAAGAGACAGTACTGTCCAAGATGAGAAGCAGTGCAGTCTTAATTCAGACAGCATCCCCAGCCTCGCTTGTGACCAGCTGGGTGATATTCCTGTTTCCGTCACTCCCCGTAAAAGGCTCAAATGGTCCAGGGGATTATTTTCCATCATGACCTCCTCTTGCAGTCTGGCGATGAGCTCTGTGCCAGTCTAGTATGGCGGGGTGTTCATGTCATCCGGCACATTTGCAGGGGACCCAAAGACAACAGGATTGCTACCAGTGTCTTCATCTTGGCCTTTGAGGGTGATTCATTGCCTGAAAAGGTCAAGGTGATGGTTTACCACTGTGACGTTAAACCGTACGTCCCTCCTCCTATGCAGTGCTTTAAGTGCTGGAAATTCGGGCACATTTCTTCCCACTGCACTTCCAACGCTACATGTCGAGACTGCGGATGACCACTGCATCCAGATACTGCCTGTGCGTCTCCTCCCACTTGTATCAGCTGCGGAAAACAGCATGCCCCCTGCTCGCCAGACTTCACAGTACTCCAAAGGAAGCGGAAAATTATGGAGTACAAGACCCTGGACTGGTTGACTTACCAAGAGACTAAACATCAATTTGAACTATTACACACCATTCAGTTGATGTCCGCATATGCTGCAGCTACATTACCATTGAAATCACAATTACCAGTCGTACCATCCACTGTGCCATGAACAGTGGACCCTCCGGGCCTCTAGAATACATCTGCCCCCTTGGTGGTAGGGGGAAAACCTCCTTCCGTTGCTCCCAAAGTACCTACTTCAGGAGCAAGGGGGGCCCTCCCCCTCTAAATGCAGGGGACATCGATCCCCTCCCTCGCGGCCGGAGAAGCAACAGCCTCCTCTGGTGTGGAAGGGGTCCCTTGGGACCCTCTCTCCCAAGGTCTCCACTAATGCCACAGCGGACACTCGTCAGTGGCTAAAGGAGCCAAAAGCTGCTGGATGAAGAGCTTCACGGTCTTCCTCTGTGCCTGAAGCTACTTCAGAGAAATCCTCCCAGCAAGCCCCTAAAGAGAAGCAAGAAGGCAAACAAACAAAGAATTCTGCTAAGAAAAAGGACCCTCTAGTGGCCCCAACACCACCACTCCCTACCAATTCTGCACCTGCGGGTGAGATGGAGATCTCAGCATCCCCTGAGGAACTGCATCTCACTGATGCCTCATCTGGAATAGGAATGGATACAAATATTCAATCAGTGGCAGCAGGTGACCCTGAGGCATAACCAGCCTTCTTTTATGCTTCATGCCTTTCCGGTCTCATGACGACGTCATCCTCCAGTGGAATTACCACGGTTTTTTCCACCACCTGGCTGAGCTACAGCAGCTGTTAAGCTTTACACCTGCTTTCTGCATTGCCGTCCAGGAAACCTGGTTCCCGGCAATGTGGACCCATGCCCTTTACGGCTATAGGGGATATTACAAGAACCTTAGTGACTATAATAGTGTGTCAGGTGGAGTTTGTGTCTATACCCTGAACTCAGTATGCAGTGAACCTGTGCCTCTTCAAATCCCTCTGGAAGCTGTGGCTTTCGGTATAAGGACGATGCGGGAAATAACTGTCTGCAACGTATATCTTCCTCCTGATGGTCAGTACCCCTGAATACATTGGCTGCACTAATTCATCAACTCCCTAAACCTTTCCTACTTCTGGGAGATTTTAGTGCCCATAACCCCTTGTGGGGTGGCATTGTGCTTACTGGCCAAGGTAGAGAAGTCAAAACTTTCCTGTCTCAACTCGACCTCTGTCTCTTAAATACTGGGGCCCACACACATTTCAGTGTGGCTCATGGAACTTACTCAGCCATTGATTTATCCCTCTGCAGCCCAGGACTTCTCCCATCTGTCCACTGGAGAGCCCACGATGACTTGTATGGTACTGACTACTTTCCTGTCTTCCTGTCACTCCCCCAGCGCCATTCCCCCAGACGTCTACCATGATGGGCTTTAAACAAGGCAGACTGGGAAGCTTTCACCTCTACCGTCACCATCGAATCTCCCCCACATGGTACCATCGATGTGCTAGTTGAGCAGGTCACTAGAACACTCATTTCAGCAGTATAAAACATGATCCCTTGTTCTTTAGGGTGCCCCCGGTGAAAGTCAGTACCTTGGTGGTCGCCAGAAAATGCTGAGGCCATTAAAGAGTGTCGGCGAGCTCTACAGCGACATAAGTGGCACCCTTCCCTAGAGCATCTAATAGCTTTTAAATGGCTCCGTGCCTGTGTTCGCCAGCTTATACAAAGACGGAAACGGGCATGTTGGGGGAGGTATGTCTCGACCATTTGGTACCATATGTCACCTTCTCAAGTCTGGACGAAGATCAGACGTGTTTGTGGGTACCAGACCCCAACGGGTGTTACTGGCATTAACTTCAATGGTGTGGTGCCTGGCGACGCAAACACAATTGCCGAGCACCTTGCAGAGCACTATGCTCGAGCCTCCACGTCAGAGAATTATGCCACAGCATTTCGCACCCTCGAACGGCAGATGGAAAGGAAAGTCCTCTCATTCACTGAACGTCACAGTGAAATCTATAATGCTCCATTTACAGAGTGGGAGCTCCTCAGTGTCCTTGCACATTGCCCCGACACAGCTCCTGGGCCAGATTGGATCCACAGTCAGATGATCAAACATCTCTCATCCAACTACAAGCGACATCTCCTTGTCATCTTCAATCAGATCTGGTACGATGGCATCTTCCCATCACAATGGTGGGAGAGCACCACCATTCCAGTGCTCAAATCTGGTAAAAGCCCACTTGATGTGGATAGCTATCGGCCCATCGGCTTCACCAATGTTCTTTGTAAGCTGTTAGATCATATAGTAAGTTGACACGACCTGGTGACATCATATCTTTGCCACCTTATATGAGTGGGGTCTCCAGGGTCCACTCCTCATTTTTATCCAAAATTTCCAATTGCTCTGTACTTTCCATGTCCAAGTTGGTGCCTCCTGTAGTTCCCTCCTCTCCCCTCCCCTCCCCTCCCCCATATCCAGGAATCCAGGAGAATGGGGTCCCGCAGGGCTCTGTCTCTGTATGGAGTGTATCTCTATTTTTAGTGGCCATTAACGGTCTAGCAGCAGCTGTCGGGCCATCGGTCTCACCTTCTCTGTATGCAGACGACTTCTGCGTTTCGTACTGCTCCTCCAGTACTGGTGTTGCCAAGCAGCGCCTGCAGGGAGCTATCCACAAGGCGCAGTCATGGGCTCTAGCCCACGGCTTCCAGTTTTGAGCCACAAAGTCGTGTGTAATGCTGTTCTGTTGGCATCTTACCATTCATCCAGAACTTTACCTTAATGACAATCCACTCACTGTAGTGGAGACATTGATTCTTAGAACTGGTTTTCGACACCCGATCGGCGTGGCTTCCTCATCTTAGTCAGCTGAAGCGGAAGTGCTGGCAGCACCTCAAGGGCCTCCACTGCTTGAGCGACACCAACTGGGGTGCAGATCACTCTACGCTGCTGCAGCTCTACAAAGCCCTTCTTCAATCCCGCTTTGTCTATGGGAATCTGGTTTATGGTTTGGCGACACCCTCAGCATTGAATTTACTCAACCCAGTGCACCGCTGTGGCATTCGACTGGCAATAGGAGCTTTTAGGACGAGTCCGGTGGCAAGCATCCTGGTGGAGGCCGGAGTCCCACAATTGCAGGTTAGGTGTGCATAACTGCTCGCCAGTTGCACACATTCATAGTTTCCCTGAGCATCTGAATTACCGTCTCCTTTTCCCATCCATGGCAGTTCATCTCCCACATCGGAGGCCCAGGTCAGGTCTTAAGATTTCGGTTCGTGTCTGATTTCTTCTGTCTGAAGTGGAGTCCTTGCCTTTACCATCTATACTCGAGGTCCATTCACACACCTCCATGGTGTACACCTAGGCTGAAGTTTCGCCTGGATCTTTCAAATGGTCCTAAGGACTCAGTTAACCCCGCAGCTCTCTGCTGTCACGTCCTCTCGATTCTTGACATGTACTGGGACCATGAAGTGGTTTACACTAATAGCTCGATGGCTGATGGTCATGTTCGCTTCACTTACGTTCAATGAGGACATATTGAACAGCACTCCTTGCCAGATGGCTGCAGTGTTTTCACTGCAGAGCTGGTGGCCATTCCTTGTGCTCTTGAGCGCATCCGCTCATGCCCTGGCAAGTCGTTTCTCCTCTGTACTGACTCCTCGAGCAGCGTACAAGCTATCGACCAGTCTACTCCCGCCATCCTTTGGTAGCGACCATCCAGGAGGTCATCTGTGCCCTGGAATGGTCTAGTGATTCCATGGTGTTCTTGTGGACCCCAGGCAACAAACTTACCGACAGGCTTCCCAAACAAGCTACGTGGAAACAGCTTCTGGAGATCGGCATCCCTGTAACCCACCTGCGATCATTATTTCGCTGCAAGGTTTTTCAGCTTTGGGAGACGGAATGGCGTAATCTCAGTACGCACAACAAATTGCGTGCCCTTAAGGAGACCACGAATGTGTGGAAGATCTCCATGTGGGCCTCTCACACAGACACTGTGGTTCTCTGCTGGCTCCGCATTGGCCATACGTGGCTAACACATGGCTACCTCCTCTGTCACAAGGACCCACCCAACTCGGTGTCACTGTGGCTCACATATGACTGTCGTCCACATCTTGCTTGACTGCCCACTTTTAGCCGCACTGCGGTGGACTTTCAACCTTCGCAGCAGCCTACCTTCGGTGTTGGGTGACATTGCCTAAACAGCAGATTTAGTTTTACATTTTATTCGTGAGGAGGGTTATTATCGTACCATCTAAGGGTGGGCATTTAGCCTTCTCTCTGAGGTCATCACCCTCCCTCCATTTTATCTCAGTCACACTTTCTTTGCGTTTGTTTGTCTTGGTGGTCATTTTTTCCCTACAGGCATTCATATCACCTTGTCTTTTTGGGTTGGACATTTTAATGTGTTGAAGAGTGGCTGGCTCATCCTCTTTTATTATTGTGATCAGCCAGCCCTTACCGTATGCTCTACGGTTTTAATACCTTCTTCTACTTTTCCTTGTGGTGTATGTTTTCCCCATTTTTGTTTGTTCCATTCGTTTTTGTTTTAGATATTGTGTTGGGTGTTTTTGTACCTTGAGCCTTGCTTGCGTCAGGAAAAAGGGACTAATGACCCCATAGTTTGGTCCCTTTGTACCCAAAACCAACCAACCAACGTCATATTCAGCTCTGAGGTTGTGAAATTGCACAGTGTCAAGGTAGCACCACCATCTCCCTGTCCAGCTATGCAACAAGAGAACTCACCTCAAAAGATGAAGCCTCCAGCTACACAACTGGTAGGCCAGAAAGAGCGGAAGGAGTACTCCTGTGAAGACTTCCTATCTCCCAAACAACGCCTGAGTCTTCCTCTACTAACCAGGAAGGTTTGAAGAAATCCAACAAAGGCAAACGACTTCAACGACTCGAAGATCCTATTCGATGGTGTTGCCATGTGATACCTTAGCCCAGTCAGCCTCTGTGTCGCCAGTGCTCGCCACCAACTGCTTTTCTGCATTGGATTCCACAGACCGACATCACAAGTAAGCCGATGCTTTTTTGGATCCCATGGAGCAGGATCCTCCTGCTTCTGTGCCCTGTAGCAGTGAGTCTCCCCAGGCTATCACTCAGCAGCCACCGAGGTGACACCTCTTCATTTCATCCTCATCGTGATTCTCTTCCAGTGGAATGTTCATGGCCTTCGGAGGATTTATGGCTGCTTGTTATACTCTGCCTTCAGGAAACAAAATTGTGTTCTCATGATCGCTTTGAGCTTTCATATTTCTTCCCGGTTCGTTTTGACCTTCCCCCTGAGGTCAGCATTCCATCTCATGGGGGTGTCGTGCTTCTCATATGGGATGATGTTCATAGTCAACCCATCTCCCTGGCTACCCATCTTCAAGCTGTTGCAGTTCGCCTTTTCCTTCCTCGCCTGACTGTTTTCCTCTGTACCATTTATGTCCCTCCATTATTCGATGCCACCAGGCCAGACTTCCTTCAGCTTATTGGGCAGCTATGTCCCCCATTTCTGCTACTCAGTGACTTTAATGCACATCATTCCCTTTGGGGTTCTCCCAGAACCTGTTAGAGAGGTGCCCTCTTGGCTGACCTTCTTAATCAATTGAATCTCTTCTGCCTTTACACTGGAGCACCCACATTCCTTTGTGACTCCTCACACACCTATTCCCATGTGGGCCTATCTTTCTGCACTGCCCAGCTTGCCCATCCTCTTAAGTGGTCTGTTCATTCTGACATCTACTCGAGCGACCATTTCCCATGTGCTATCCATTTGCTGGCTCTTACCACGCCTGCGTGCTCACCCGAATGGCAGCATACTGAGGCTGACTGGTGGCTTTACTTCTCCCTGGCGACCTTCGAAGAACAAGATTTCCCCAGTTGTGATGAACAAGTGGAACATCTCACAAGTGTTATCCTTACTGCTGCAGAATGCCTCATTTCTCGGCCTTCCTTTTTACCACTCCATGTCCCAGTCCCTTGGTGGACTGAGGCATGCTGCAATGCAATTTGTGCATGGGGACGTGCTCCCCGGGTTTTTAACCTCCATCCTAAAATGGCAAACTGCATTCATTATAAACAGATGTGTGCAAAGTCCCGCATTCTTCGGGAAAGATGGATTTCATTCACTAGTTCTTTTAACTGTTCCACCCTTTCCTCTGTCATGTGAGCCAACCTCTTGATGGCTCTCTGGGACCAAGGTCCATTCGCCAATTTACGGCCTGACAGTAACAGATGATGTCATCGTGGACCCTATTGCTATTTCCAACACCTTTGGCCGCCATTGTGCGGAAATTTCAAGCTCTTCCCACTATCGCCCTGCCTTCCACCATTGGAAAGGAGTAGAGGAGGTTCAGGTGATACCCTTCTCTTCTCATAATTGTGAGTGTTACAATGCCACCTTTACTACGAGATAGCTAGATCATGCTCTCAGTTCATCCTGATCCTCCACCCCAGGGCCAGACGCTGTCCACATTCAGATGTTGCAGCACCTTTCTCTTGCAGGCAAGCACTTTCGGCTTAATACATACCACCACATCTGGGCAGAGGGCACATTTCCCGGATGTTGGCATGAAACCCGTCATACCCATACCTAAGACCGGCAAGGTCAAAAACCTTCCTTCTAGCTGCCACCCTATCTCTCTCACCAGCTGTGTTTGCAAGGTGATGGAACATATGATTCATGCTCGGCTGGTATGGTGGATCATGTCTTGCAATTTACTAACGACTGCACAGGGTGGATTTTGAGCGCACCATTCTGCAGTTGATCATATCGTTACTTTGTCCACCCATGTCATGGATTGTTTTCTTTGGAAATCCTAGACTGTGGCCCTTTTTTTCGATTTGGAGAACTCCATTAACACCTGCTGGAAAACTGCTATCCTCCGTACTTTTTACATGTGGGGCTTCCTTGGCCGCCTGCTGTGTTTCCTTCAGGAATTTTTAAAAGACTGAGTTTTCAAGGTGCGTGTGGGTTTTGACTTGTCGGGCACCTTTATCCAGGAAACCAGAGTGCCTCTGGGTTCCGTACTGGGCGTCATCCTCTTTGTTATTGCCACTAACCCTATAATGGCCTGTCTCCCGCTGGGCATCTCTGGCTCCCTTTTTGTTGACGATTCTGCCATCTATTGCAGTTCTTCATGGACTTGTCTCACTGAGCGGTGTCTTCAGTGATGTCTTGATTGTCTTTACTCCTGGAGCATCGACAATAGCTTTGTTTCTCCCACCATCTTTAAATCTTGGGCCTGTTGCTCTTCCATTCATTGAAACTATGAAATTCCTGGGGCTCATGCTCGATAGGAAACTCTGTTTGTCCTCCCATGTGTCTTACCTAGCAGCCCGCTGTATGCGGTCCCTCAATGTCTTATGTGTCCTGGGGTGCAGATTGAACGATCCTCCTCCATTTGTACCAGTCCCTTGTCCATTCGCAACTAGACTATCAGTACTTTGCTTATGTGCTTGCATGTCCAACCCCGCTGTTTCTGACTCAACACTATCCACCATTTTGACATCCGTTTGGCCACTGGTGCCTTTTACACTAGCCTGGTTGAGAGTCTGTATGCTCAAGATGCTCGACTACCACTGTCCTATTGTCATGACTTTCTCCTCATCAGGGTATGTACGCCAATTGTCTGCCATGCATGATCACCCACCCTATGCCTCCTCCTTTGATGACTCCTTTAATCACCAGTATGGGCCGCGTCCCTCTTCGCTGTTACCTCTTGGAGTCTGCTTTCGGCACTTGCTCTGGCGGCTCAGCTTTATACTACCTGCAACTTTCCCATTGGGTGTGAATCCTTTACCTCTGAGGCTTCATGAAGTGGGCCATGGTAACCTTGGCCTTCATTCACTTCCTAAGGATACTATTCCAGCCTCACTCTGTCGCCTTCAGTTTCACGACCTTCCCATGGAACTTCACAATAGTACGTTTGTGTACACTGATGGCTCTCAGACTGAGAGTGTGGTGTCAGGTGTGCCTTTGCCATTGGAACCCATGTCTTTCACTGTAGGCTTCCAGCACACTTCTCAGTATTTACAGCTGAGCTCTTCGCCCTGTATCAGGCCGTGGAGTTCATCTGGCGACTCGTCTTTTCTATTGTGTGCTCTGCTCAGACTCTCTTACTGCCCTTCAAAGACTGTGTGCACTAGTTCTTACTCCCCTCCCCCCGATGATCTCTATGTTGCTGTCTGTCAGCGGGTAGTGTCTTTTTAGCCATTGCCATTTGTTAAGCGGTTCTCCCCCACCGCTTTGTGCTCATTGCCCTCAGCCTTTGACAGTCCACCATTTCCTAATGGAATGCCCTTTTTATTTATTTTTTTTTTTTTAACCACTTACATTCTCATTTGTATCTGCCGTCTGAGTTATTGGCTGTTTTAGTGAACAACGTGTGGGCTATTGACTGAGTTTTACTTTCTAATTGTCGTAGCAGTATGGCAAAGGACATTTATTCTTTCATTCAAGACCTCCATTTCTCTATGGTTTGTTTTATCAACCTTTCTCCACATCCCCAATTTTATCTGCCCTCTCTTCCATTGGTTAGGATTAACATGTTGTTATTTTTAACTCCTCTCTTTGTCTTCATGTTCTACAGTCCCAACATGGGCGCTTATGACCCTAGTTGTTTTTGCACCCTAAAAAAAACAAAACAATGCACTTAGCATTGTCTTTGGCACTTTCCAACTCTGCACATGCCCCAATCAGTAGAAAAAGCAAATGAAGGAAAAATAGTAGGTGAGTATGGACCAAGGGAAAGAAATGAAAGAGGGAGCCACCTGTTAGAATTTTGTACAGGACATAATTTAATCGTAGCTAACACTTGGTTCAAGAGTCATGAAAGGGCTTTATATGTGGAGGTTTCAGATTGATTATATAATGGTAAGACAAAGATTTCTAAACCAGATTTTAAATTATAAGACATTTCCAGGGGCAGATGTGGACTCTGACTACAATTTATTGGTTATGAATAGATTAAAAGTGAAGAAACTGCAGAAAGGTAGGAAATAAAGGAGAAGGGGCATGGATAAGTTGAAATAACCAGCACTTGTTGAGAATTTCAGAGGGGGCATTAGGCAGCGGTTGATTAGAACAGGGGAAGAGAATATGGTAGAAGATGAATGGGTAGCCTTGAGAGATTAAATAGTTAAGGTCGCAAAGAATCATAGAGATGAAAACACAAGGTCTAGTAGAAATTCTTGGATAACACAAGATATATTGAATTTAATTGATGAAAGGAGAAACTATAAAAATGTGGCAAATGAAACAGGCAAAAGGGAATACAAATGTCTAAGAAATGGATAGACAGGAAGTACAAAATGGCTAAGCAGGAATGGCTAGATGACAAATGTAAGGACATAAAAGCATATTTCACTAGGGGGAAGGTAGATACCGTTTACAGGAAAGTCAAAGATGCATTTTGGAGAAAAGAGAAGCAGCTGTATGAATGTCGAGAGCTCAGATGGAAAACCAGTCCTAAGCAAAGAAGGGAAAGCTGAAAGGTGGTTAGAGTATAAAGAGGTTCTATATAAGGGAGATGAACTTGAAAGAAATATTATAGAAAGAGAAGTGGATGTAGATGAAGATGAAATGGGAGATATGATAGTGCGAGAAGAATTTGACAGAACACTGGAAGGCCAAAGTTGAAACAAGGCCCTGGGAGTAGACAACATTCCATTAGAACTACTGATAACCTTGGGTTACAATTACTGATAGTGGCCGTGACAAAACTCTTCCATCTGGTGAGCAATATGTAGGATACAGGCCAAGTGCCCCCAGACTACAAAAGAATATAATAATTCCAATTCCAAAGAAAGCAGGTGCTGACAGGTGCAAAAATTAATCGCACAAACAGTTTAATAACTCACGGTTGCAAAATACTAACATGAATTCTTTAATACATAATAATGGAAAAAACTGTTAGAAGCTGACCTTGGGGAACATCAGTTTGGATTCCGGAGAAATGTAGGAACACGTGAGGCAGTACTGACCCTATGATTTCTCATAGAGATAGGTTAAGGAAAGGCAAACCTAAGTTTGTAGCCTTTGTAGACATAGAGAAAGCTTTTGACAATGTCTACTGGATACTATCTTTCAAATACTAAAGATGGCAAGGGTAAAATATAGGGAAAGAAAGGCTATTTACAACTTGTACAGAAACCGGACAGCAGTTATGAATCAAGGCGCATGAAAGGGAAGCAGTGGTTGAGGTGGGAGTGAGACGAGGTTGTAGCCCATCCCTGATGTTATTCTCTCTGTACATTGACGAAGAAAAATTTGAAAAAGGAATTAATGTTCAGAGAGGAGAATTAAAAATTTTGAGGTTTGCTGAAGACATTGTAGTTCTGTCAGAGACAGCAAAGGACTTGGAAGAGCAGTTGAATGGGATGGACAGTTTCTTGAAATAAGATTCTAAGATGAGCATCAACAAAAGCAAAACGAGGGTAATGGGAAGTACTTGAATTAAATCAGATGATGCTGAGGGAATAAGATTAAGAAATGAAACACTTAAAGTAGTAGATGAGTTTTGCTATTTGAGCAGCAAAATAATTGATGGTGGTCAAAATAAGAGGATATAAAATATAGACTGGCAGTGGCAAGAAAAGCTTTTCTGAAGGAAAGAGATTTAAGTGTCAGGAAATCTTTCCTGAAAGTATGCTATGTATGGAAGTGAAACGTGGACAATAAACAGTTTAGACAAGTAAAGCATGGAAGCTTTTGAAATGGGGTGCTGCAGAAGAATGCTGAAGATTAGATGCATAGATCGTGTAACTAATGAGGACTGAATAGAATTGGGGAGAAAAGAAATTTGTGGTATAACCTGACTAGAAGAAGGGATCGGTTGGTAGGACACATCCTGAGACATGAAGGGATCACCAATTTAGTACTGGCGGGAAGTGTGGGGGGTAAAAATTGTAGAGGGAGACCAAGAGATAAATACAGAAAGTAGATGCAGAGAGATGTAAGTTGCAGTAGTTACATGGAGATGAAGAGGCTTGCGCAGGGTAAAGTAGCATGGAGAGCTGCATCAAGCCAGTCTTCGGACTGAACACCACATGCGTTCCCATGCATCCGAAACATTTTAGACTTGTTTTGTTGCTGTCCATATTTCAAAACCATACATAACACCATCATTAGCTGTCTTGAAGTGTTGCAGGATTCCTTACCTGCAACTATTTTTACCTTTATCTCAGTTGGTGCCATATTATCTTCTGTAACCATATCTCCCAAATATTTTAATTGATACACTCTTTGAAACACTTCAAACAGGTCAACACCTCTCCACCTTGCTTTGTTTCTGGTGTTTATCATATATTTGGTTTTTTCCTTACTTATGAGCAAGACTCTTCTCATTCAAAAGCTGCATAGTTTTCTTGCAAATATTATCTGTTTCTCACAATCATGGCTAAGTCGTCCACAAATACTGTATTCTGATCATCCTGTTTTACTTGGCAGTTCTCACACGATAGCCTCCAGAGCTAATTAAATAATGTCGGTGATGGAGAATATCTTTGCATTAGTCCTTGAAGGATAGGAAACTTAGTGAAATATTTGCCATTAGCTTTTATTTTGCAGTTGGTGTTGGGCAGGGTCATTTTCATGAGTCTTGTTAGCTCTGTTGGTATTCTCAGCTCCTGTAATGCCTTTTGATTTATTTGGTTTGATTTTATCAGGGAAGCAAGAACAGCATTGGTCAAGCCCAGTGCTTGCCGCACCGAAACATAGTTTATTGTGCAGTATCGTTCCCTGTATCTCTAGTAAAGCCAACCAGTGACCTCAAACAGTGCAAGGAGATCTTTTACCAGTGCATTGCTAGACACAATTTTTTCAGGCGTGGTTGATGCGAATATTCTGTCTTTTAATCCCCAATACCTTGCATTCGGAGATAAAATGTGATGCGGTTTCCTTGACCACACCACACATCCTTCATTTGGTGTCTTTTTCTTTTATCCCCATTTTGTGCAGGTGTTTTTTGAAATTCCCATGGCCTGCCAGTAGTCCAACCATATGTTTCATTTCTCTCCTGTTCAAGCCCAGGATTAAGAGACTTCCCTTAGAAGATGGCTTCGGCCTCAATACCTCGCCATGTTTTTGCTTTTGGACATAAGCCCAATATTCTACATGCTGTCTCCTTGTCCAGTCTCATAGTTTTATTTTGATCATCATCTTGGTGATTGTCAGGACAATAATAATAAATGGTGTAATCACCCCTATCTTGGCCAACCTATCAGCTTGCTCATTACCACTAATCCCTGAGTGACAGGGACCCATAACAGGTTTACTCTATTGCTTTCCCCTAACTCCACAAGGACTTTGTGGCATTCTGCCACAATCTTTGACCTTGTTGCAGAGGCTGCCAGTGCTTTCAGGGCTGCTTGGCTGTCTGAAAAAATGAAAATGCTACGACCTCTGTAGCACCTTCGCAAATTCTCATCCAAGCACACCCTGATAGGAGATATTTCTGCTTGAAACACGGAGGCCATCTTCCGTAGAGAGATAGCACTCCGTGTACACTGGCCCCAGCACCTTGGTCTTCTGTTTTTGAATCGTCAGTGAACCACACTAAGTCCCCAGTGTGGTGTCGAAATTTATTCTCCAAGATCTCTCTACTTCCAATTACTATATTGAAAGGATTCTTGAAGTAGCTGGGAGTTTTATATAGTCGGCTGGCATTTCCCCAACCATACCTATGTCTAATGTCACTCAGTATTTTAGTGTGAGATCCTGGATACCCCAGTGAGTTCCAGTTTTTTCCAGTCTGTACTGCTAATTCTGCTGCAATGGCTAATCAGCCAATCTCTGCACCTTAGCAAGCTCCTTAGCAGCTACCTGCTGTTCCACCTTTTTCCACCACCCTGTAGCCCCACCCTCCCCTCCCCTGCCCCCCCATAAGTAATCACAAGTGTTACTACTGTGGTGTATATTCAGTCTATACTCCTGGGGCTTAAGTCCCAGTTTTTACCACAAGCTCTTATGGTACTCATTAGAGTACCTTTCCCCTTGGAACAGGTGCTCCTTATGTGGTGGTCAGCGATAGTTTCTCATCCTGGGTTACCCCTAGATATTTCACTATCCCCTTCACTTGTAGAGTTTCATCGAGAAGCTTGAGATTCCAATATATGTGTTGGATCTGCTTCCTCGTAAATAGTACTACAACAATCTTCTTAGGACTGACCCTTAGACCCTGTTTCCTGCACCAATTCTGCGTAATGGTCAGTGCTCCTTGTGCCATAGCTCTGACTGTACTTGAAAATTTGCCAAATATTACTATGATAAGATCATCTGTCTATCCCTGGCAAAAGTACTGTCTAGAGTTTAATTCTACAATGAGTTCATTCACCACAAGGTTCCACAGTAGAGAGGACAGGACCCCTTCTTGTAGATAGCCTCTGGTGATGTTGATTATAATTTTTTCTTGCATCACGGTGGCTTCTGCCTTTGTACCACTAAGTGTGGCTCTAATCCACCTGCAAATGGCCAAGCCATACACCTCTGATGCCTTAACCATGGATTCGATAGTTATGTTGTTAAAGGCCCCTTCGATGTCCAGGAAGATGCAGAGGGCTATTTCCTGAAATTGCAGTGCTTTCTTCGCCTTCCCAACAAGTTGGTGGAGTGCAGTTTCACACGGTTTTCCTAGTTGATATGTATATTGGTTTATGTGTAGAGGGACCCTAGTTAACCCCCTCCCCCTAACATGCACATTGACCAGTTTTTCTAATGTTTTAAGAAGAGAGGAGTACAGACTGATTGGTCTCATGTCTTTGGCCTTTGTATGATCAATTTTCCCTGGCTTTGGAATGAAGACAACATCAGCTGCCTCCAGATGTTAGGAATGATTCCTGCCACTAGGCTAACCCTAAATAACCTGCATAGGAACCTTATTAAGTTCACTCCTGCTTGTTGCAGGAGGGCTGGAAAAATTCTGTCTGGGCCAGGTGACTTGAACGGTTGGAATGTTCCCACTGTCCATTGGATTTTACTATGGTCAACACATTCTCTGGCAGATTCCCAGTTTTCCTTTCAAATACCTGTAAACTGATATCTCGCAGGGATCTTGTCCTGATCTATGTTGCCTGTCAGAATACATTGAGGAAAATGAGTCTTGAGGAGTAGTTCCAGCATTTCAAGTGCTGTCTTTGTATAGTCCCCATCCTCTTTCCTTAAAGTTCCTCCTGGATTAGTTGGTATCCTAGTGAGGCTTATGTGAAGTCTGGCCTGAACAGCCTTACCCTCTATCTCCTTCTAGGACACCTGCTTTGCATGCTTAATTGCAAGATTGTATTTAACAAGGGCCTCCCGATATTCTGCCCATGGTCCTTTCCTTCTTACAAGGTTAAACAGTCTTCGTACCTGTTTCCTCTGTGATTCCACCAAGATACATTCTTATTTGTGCACTTCTTGGTGATTGAGCAGTTGTCTTGGTATGAGGTCATGATGGCAGACGGCAGTCACTGCCTCTGCTACCTCCTCAAACTTACTGGATTCCTTATTGAAGTACTGACTTCCACTAGGCCTGAGTTGAGGTCCCTCCTATAAGCCTCCCAGTCCATTTTCCTAGGATTCCTATAGGACATGGTCTGTCTAATGCCCATTTCAGCCTCGAACTTAATATACATGTGGTCTGATGAGGATGGCTTTAAAGCCACATTTGACGTAACTACCCATCAAAGTGGAACCGTAGGTTATGTCAATTACCTCTTCCCTTCTTATATTCATAAATGTAGGTTCCTTGCCCCTATTGAGGATCTCCAAGTTATTAGTTGGAAGAAATTCTAGAAGGTTCTCACCTCTACTGTAGATGTCGGTGCTGCCCCCACTGAGTTGTGGCCATTAGCATCGCATCCAACCAATAGTTGGTCTCTCTGTTGTGCTCAGACTTCCATCAGTCACCTCACCCCCTGAGGAGGAGGAGGAGCAGCAGCAGCAGCAGCAACACTGTCCTCGTAGGGAAGGTATGCCGAGGCCATTACAACCTCCTCATGATACGTTCCTCACGTTGCTACATTGTGATGGTCACTACGTCCCTAGAGCAAAAGTCTGCCATCGGCATAGAGGGGACTTTTTCTGATATTTCTAGCATAAACCAGCTTACCTCCAGTGCTGCTGAGCCCCAATACACCCCCTTTATATAAATAGAGTTCCTGAATCAGGGCCATGTTCACTTCTTGTCTTCCCAGAAGATGACTCAGGGCAGCAGTGTCCCCTGTACTGTGTTGCAGATTTATCTGCAGCACATTCAGTCTCCATCTAGCTGCCATTGTTGCTTCTGATGTCTTTGATTATCCTGATGACATCCTGCGAGAACCCCAAGAATAGTCTCAGGTACTGTTCCTGCATTGCCTTCAGGACTTCTCTCCAACTTTTATCACAAGGCTTTGGCCGTTTGGTGCAACCTTCAAGTTGATTACCTTCCAATCCTCTGTCGAGAATGTAGGGTTTTGAGACACTATTTTATCAATCAGAGTCGCTGGAGAGGTATCCTTAAGGAATTTTGGCACCCAGATCAATGTCTTTGTGGTCTTGAAGAGCTCAGCTGCTGTCTTTATCAGCAGCTTTGCATCCTCCCATGGTGACATTAGGGGCACCTTTTCCTTAAGCCAGTCCACTGTACCCACCCCCTCACAGAAAAACATAAGAGCACCGTGATCCAGATACTCTCTCCTGAATTTGGGTCCTGGACCAGTTTTCCCCCCAGTCTTCTCAAAGACAGCCATGTGCATGAGCTGCTCCTGCTGCGAGGTGATCTTGACCAGGGGATAGCCTTTCTGGATAATCACCACCGTAAAAATCAAGACTGCAGTACTGTAGGTCTGTTTCCATATTTCTTGCCTTGGCTTTTTCTGGATATGCTTACCCTGAGAAGAGGGGTTTTTAGATTCCTCCCTTGTTCTCTTACTGCCTGCCCTTGATGTAGAAGGGATTTGTACACCCCCCTTCACCCTGGGACAGTCTTTTCTTGGAGGTCTTGGGCGCAAGCCCTTTTAGTTCCCTCCACTTCTGTTCAGGAAGCCAGTCTTTCCCTTCCTTTAGCTTTTCTTCTCTAAGAAGTTTCTCCTCTGAGCCCCAGACAAGTCTTTGATCGTAATCTGGTGCAACTTCTTAGTAACCATTCCCACTTCTTGAACAGGTCTGTCCCCTGTTCAGCTGACGGGATGTTTTCCATCAGTTTCAGCCCCGATGTTTGGGTGTCATGAGGTCTCAACTTGCCCCTCAGTATTGCTATTTTCTTTCGTGTCCATTTTGGTCCTATGAGAGTTGGGAATCTAATCGGTCCACACCACGGAATCCCCATGTGGTGCAAGCTAATTAATCACGGAGGTGACTCCGTTTGCGACACATCTTCCCATGTGCCATGCACCCCTCAGCACAGATCACATAACACGTTGGGCTGGGTATTGAGGAGTTGGGAAAGGACAAGGAATGGATGTGGGATGACAGGTCGCTGTGGGACCCACTAAGTCTGGTCCATCAGCCAAGACCTTTCCGACCATAGGTTCCCACAGCCGGCATAGCCCTCAGCTTCACACGAACACACAAGCCTCCCCACCCACACTGACAGTGTTACTTCAAGGTGTTGTCACCCAGAGAGGTGTAATGGCTTGATAAGACCATTTCTGTTGACATTGTCATACAATTGATCCATCATTATATTGAACTGGTAACATTTTTCGATTATTGTTATGCGCGCTACCCCAATATCTCAACCTTTTTTTGGCCTAATTCCATTTAACTAGCAAGTTATTTTAGCACTACTTGCTCTGTCATCCAAGCAAGACACAGCCAGGGCAAAAGCACTGCAGTTGCAAAGATGCGAGCTGATGCCAGTGCCATAGAGACTCACTACTTCCGCGAGTTGCACCAACACCACGTGCGGTGCTGAGGATGAAGGTATCGACTTTGCATTGGCCAATTGTCGGCAGAGTAAAATCTGCCAATTACCAGACGACAATGGACAGAAGCCTACTCGGAAGATAGAAGAGCAGCTCTCACTCACTTGCTTATAGATCATCGTCCAGGGCTGATCTAGACAGGGAATGTTGCTTAGTGAACTCTTAGAAGTGAACAGACAATTGTTGTAAATTGCATCCACTATTTACTGTGAAGTTTACCTACAGTTGTTTGCACTTAGCCATTGAGGGCCTTTTTTGCTTTATGTTACATGTAGTGTTGCAGACTTCATTTTTCGAAGTAAACCTTTTTCACTCATTTGTGTGACTTCGTTACGTATTTGTTGGAGTGCTGTAGAATCGTCGTTATATCATGTTACCTGACCCTGGGGCATGGCTGTGTAGTAGTGGCAGAGAGAAATTGTCTTAGCAATGTACAGTATTAGAAGCTGTTTCACAAACTCGGTGGCAACATAGCCTCCACAGCAGCAGTGATGAGGCCTTTACAAAACTGGCGACGAGGATTTACAAAACTACTACTTGTACAACTAAGCAGAGAATTTGCAGAAAGTAGATTTACTACTCTTGTACCTTAATCATAAAAAACATGCTGCAAGATTTAAATAAAAAAAGGGCTGCAAATATTATAGCTTCAGTAGCAGTTAGTCAATAGATACATTGAATGTCCTTAGTTAAGAGAAGAGCTTGTAATTACTTTCTGTTGTTATCTTTCAACATGTTGTACGTGGAATGTAAATTACTTAGTTCTGCCTGTGGTACCCCCCTGTGGGTTCGGGGGTTAGAATAGGCCCGCGGTATTCCTGCCTGTCGTAAGAGGCGACTAAAAGGAGTCTCACATGTTTTGGCCTTATGTGATGGTCCCCTCTCGGGTTTGACCTCCATCTTTCTAAATTATTCCGAAGAGCGAGCCAATTGGGGAAGGGCGCCTTACATGGTGCACTGTATCCGTTGTGCAATCAGACCTTTAGCCGGCTTTCACGTCGTTGCAATGGTGTCCCGCTCGTTTTCGATCTTTAGGGCGAGCATACGTCCCTGGGTGCGATTACCACGCTGCCCTCTGCAGTGTTTCTTTTAACTGCGACGACGACCTTGGACAGTTTTGCACCTAAGATCCAGCACGGTAGCCAGTCCGTTGTGGTGGGGCCGCCATGTACCCTCTTGGTTGTAGCCCCCTGACAACACAGGGATCGCTCTACTGATGCCTGCGCCGTTAACTCCCCACGTATGCCAAGGAGTAGATGCCTATCCTCCTGGGGTATCAGGACTCCCGGCAACGGCCATCCTGCCAGGTGGCCTTTGCTGTGGCTGGGTGGCGCCCGTGGGGAGGGCCCTTGGTCGGAGTAGGTGGCATCAGGGCGGATGACCCCCAATGAAGCGTGGTACATCATCTCTCGCTGGCGGCCAGCCGCCAGCAGTCTCTAAGCGTTCTCGGGCTCAATTTAATGCTCAGAAGTACGATCCGAAAACGTTCCCCTCCCTGGCCACGCCGTGGGAAGAGCGTAAGTCCCAGGATGGAGGTAACAGTTATTCGCCCCGATTCTTAGTTTGCACGAGAGCTGATGGGGAGTCTTTTCTCTCCACAAAGCCTCAGTTCTTCGTCGAGCATTTAGAGGACAAGTTTGGGGAGGTGGAGGGCTTGTCTAAAATGCGCTCTGGCTCAGTACTGATACAAACGGCATCCTCCGCCCAGTCACGCAGGTTACTTGCTTGTGACAAGTTGGGGGATGTTAACGTTACTATTACTCCACATAAGAGTTTAAATATGGTCCAGGGTGTTATTTTCCATAGGGACCTCCTTTTGCAGTGTGATGACGAGCTGCGCGCCAACTTAGAACGTAGAGGTGTTCATTTCGTCCAGCACGTTCATCGGGGTCCGAGGGACAATCAGGTTGCTACCGGTGCCTTCATCTTGGCCTTCGAGGGTGATACGTTACCGGAAAAGGTCAAGGTGATGGTCTACCGATGTGACGTCAAGCCCTATATCCCTCCCCCGATGCGGTGCTTCAAGTGCTGGAAGTTCGGCCATATGTCTTCCCGCTGCACTTCCAGCCTCACATGTCGAGATTGCGGACGCCCATCTCATCCCGATACTCCATGTGCCCCGCCTCCCATCTGCGTCAACTGCGGGGAGCACCATTCACCTTGCTCGCCAGACTGCAGAATATTCCAGAAAGAGCGCAAAATCATGGAATATAAGACCCTGGACCGACTGACTTATACTGAGGCCAAACGGAAATACGACCGATTACATCCAGTGAGAATGACAACTTCCTACGCCGCTGCTACAACACCTGTGCTAGCCCCATCAGTTTCACGCCTTCCGGCCGGATCGACGAGTGGTACAACTCCTCCTGCCCCCTTGCCAGTGGGGGGCTCTACCCACCGGGTTGCTCCTGTGCCACCTACCTCAGGAGCAACACCATCCCCCCCATCGGGGACGTCGGTCCCCGCTTCTAAGCCGGAGAAGTGTCCAACTTCTTCGGCTTCTCACGCTTGCAAGGGGTCCCTTGGGTCCCTCCCTTCCCAGGTTTCCACCGGCGGGAAGGCTGACGATCGACAGTGGCGTAAGTGCCCACAATCTGCAGGTCGAAGGGCTTCCCGATCCTCCTCAGTCCCGGAGACTGAATCGGTGAAGCCCTCCCAGCCAGTTAAACCCAAGGAGCAGCGTGAGAAATCAAAGAAGAGCAGCTCTAAGCCCAAGGAACGCGCGGTGGTAGCCACGCCATCGCAACCTTCTAGCTCTGCGTCTGAGGACGCGGTGGAGATTCTGGCGTCCGCTGAGGACCTCGATCTCGCCGGTCCCTCAGACGCCGTGAATAGCAATAGCACTAGCACGGGTGCTCAATCGGAGGCAGCAGGTGACCCAGCGGCGTAATCTGCCGTCCCAGTCCCGGCACGCCTTTCTCAGCCATGGACAAAACCATCCTTCAGTGGAACTGCAGCGGTTTCTTCCACCATCTAGCTGAGCTCCGCCAACTTATCAGCCTTCACCCTTTCCTCTGCATTGCTCTGAAGGAAACTTGGTTTCCAGCAATGCGCACCCCCGCCCTCCGTGGCTATCGGGGTTATTATAAGAACCGAGCAGCTTATGAAAGGGTGTCTGGTGGCGTCTGCATCTATGTCCTTAACTCTCTTCACAGCGAGTCTGTCCCTCTACAAACAGCTTTAGAGGCTGTCGCTGTTAGGATGTGGACGCCGCAGGCTCTTACCGTCTGCAGTCTTTACCTTCCACCGGAGGGTGATGTCGCGCAGCATGTCCTGGCTGCGCTGATAGCCCAATTGCCGCCACCTTTCTTATTACTGGGCGACTTTAACGCCCATAACCCTCTGTGGGGTGGGTCAGTGGCAACAGGTCGAGGCGCCACCGTTGAGCATTTATTGTCGCAGCTCGATCTCTCGATTTTGAATGATGGTGCCTCCACACACTTCAGTGTGGCGCATGGCACCTACTCCGCCATTGACCTTTCAATCTGTAGCCCTAGCGTCTTACCATCTGTCCACTGGAGTGTGCATGACGACCTGTGTGGTAGTGACCACTTTCCGATTTTTCTGTCACTACCACAGCGTCACTCTTCTGGGCGCCCTAGCAGATGGGCCATGAATAAGGCTGACTGGGACTTGTTCTCCTCCACTGCCGCTATTGAGCCTCTCTCAACTGATGCCATTGATGCGGTGGTTACATCGGTCACCGCCGGCATCGTCACTGCCGCCGAATCTGCCATTCCCCGTTCTTCTGGGTCCCCTCGGCGGAGGGCTGTGCCTTGGTGGTCGCCTGAGATCGCTGAAGCGATTAAAGATCGCCGGCGGGCGCTCCAGCGTCACAAGCGACATCCCTCCATGGACCACCTTATCGCCTTCAAACGGCTGCGTGCGCGGGCCCGCCTCCTTATCCGCCAAGGCAAGAAGGAGTAAAGGAGCGGTATGTGTCCACCATTGGACTCCATGTCACTCCATCGCAGGTCTGGGCCAAGATTCGACGGGTCTTCGGCTATCGGACCCCTGCGAGCGTCCCTGCGCTCTCACTGAATGGAGCAGTTTGTACTGACTCCGACGTCATTGCAAACCGCTTAGCAGAGCATTTTGCTATGAGTTCCGCTTCTGCGAATTACCCCCAGGCCTTCCGCTCCATTAAAGAGCGGATGGAACGTCGGAGCCTTTCTTTTCGCACCAACGCTTCTGAACCCTACAACGCTCCCTTCAGTGAGTGGGAATTTCAGAGTGCCCTTGCCGCTTGCCCTGATACCGCTCCCGGGCCAGATCGCATCCACTGTCAGATGCTGAAACACCTTTCAGTGGACTGCGAGCGACGCCTCCTCGACCTTTACAACCGTCTCTGGGTTGAGGGTGAGTTTCCGTCGCAATGGCGGGAAAGTATTGTCATCCCCATTTTGAAACCTGGAAAGAACCCTCTGGAGGTGGACAGCTACCGTCCCATTAGTCTCACCAACGTTCTTTGCAAGTTGCTTGAACGGATGGTGAGCCGGCGCTTAAATTGGGTGCTGGAGTCTCGGGGCCTTCTGGCTCCGTCTCAGGGTGGGTTCCGTAAAGGCCGCTCCGCCACCGACAATCTGGTGAGCCTTGAGTCGGCCATCCGTACAGCCTTTGCCCGCCGTCAGCACCTGGTCGCTGTCTTTTTCGACATGCGGAAGGCGTACGATACGACATGGCGTCATCACATCCTTTCTACGCTTCATGGATGGGGTCTTCGGGGCCCTCTGCCGATCTTTATCAGAAATTTTCTGTCGTATCGTACCTTCCGCGTGCAAGTCGCGGCCTCGTATAGTTCCTCCCTCGTCCAGGAGAACGGGGTACCCCAGGGCTCTGTCCTCAGTGTCTGCCTGTTTTTAATTGCAATAAACGGTCTCGCTGCGGCAGTAGGAAATTCTGTCTCCGCTTCCCTGTATGCTGACGACTTCTGTCTTTACTATAGTTCTATTAGCATTGCAGCAGCTGAACGTCAGCTACAGGGCGCAATCCGCAAGGCGCAGTCTTGGGCTGTAGCGCGTGGTTTTCAGTTTTCGGCTGCCAAGACCCGCGTTATGCATTTCTGCCGGCGCCGAACGGTCCATCCTGAGCCGCGGCTTTATCTTGCCGACGAACTTCTTGCTGTGGTGGAGACCCACAGGTTTTCGGGTGTCCTTTTTGATGCCCGTTTGACTTGGCTGCCTCATATCCGGCAGCTTAAACAAGCGTGTTGGCGGCATCTCAACGCCCTGCGTTGTTTGAGCCACACCCGCTGGGGCGCCGACCGATCTACCCTGTTGCAGCTCTACCAGGCGTTAATCCAGTCTCGCCTGGATTATGGGTGCCTAGCTTATGGCTCAGCATCCCCATCTGCGTTGCGGGTGCTGGATCCAATTCTCCACAGCGGGATACGCCTTGCCACTGGTGCTTTCCGCACCAGCCCTGTGGACAGCGTCCTAGTGGAGGCAGGTGTACCTCCACTGCGGTTCCGACGCCAACGTTTGCTGGCCGCTTATGCTGCCCATGTTTTTAGCTTGCCCGGGCATCCAAATTATCGTGTCCTGTTCCCGCAGTCAGTCGTCCATCTGCCAGACCGTCTGCCCCGGTCGGGTTGTCTGATCGCCGTACGCATCAAGGAGCTTCTCTGCGGGCTTGGGTTTTTCCCAGTTCCACCTCCTTTCCGGGCGCCTCTGCGTACCCCCCCGTGGTGTGTTCCTCGCCCTTGCCTTCGGCTCGACTTGGCACAGGGCTCGAAGGACTCGGTCCCTCCAGAGGCCTTCCGCCGCCGCTTTTATTCCATCCTGGCCACGTATCAGGGCTCTGGAATTGTTTACACCGACGGTTCGATGGTTGCTGGTCGTGTTGGGTATGCGCTAACTCTAGGGGACCATTCCGAACAACGGTCCTTGGCGGCTGACTGCAGCGTTTACACTGCTGAGCTAGTCGCCATCTTTCGTGCCCTAGAGTATATCCGCTCCTGCTCAGGTGAGTCCTTCGTTATCTGTAGCGATTCCCTGAGCGGTTTACGAGCTCTCGACCAGTGTTTTCCTCGTTCTCGTCTGGTGATGGCTATCCATGAGTCCCTGCATACTCTTGCGCATTGCGGGCGCTCTGTGGTCTTTGTGTGGACCCCCGGTCATGTCGGTATCCCGGGCAATGAACATGTTGACTGCCTGGCGAAAGAGGCCACGAGTAAACAGTCTCTGGACGTTGGCCTCCCCGAGGCTGATTTGCGGGCAGACCTCCGCCGAAAAGTTTTTGCGCTTTGGGACGCTGAATGGCGCAATCGGATCATGCCCAATAAACTCCGTGCCATCAAGGAGACGACGACTGTGTGGCGGTCATCCCTGCGAGCCAACCGCAGGGACTCTGTCGTCCTTTGTCGGCTCCGCATTGGCCACTCCCACCTGACACACAGTTATTTACTGCGCCGGGAGGACCCTCCTGTATGTCGCTGTGGGGCGGCTTTGACAGTGGCCCACATTTTGTTGGCCTGCCCCCTTTTAGCTGTGGTCAGGCAGACATTTGCGCTGCCTGATACGCTCCCTGCCCTCTTATGTGATGACCCTGGTATGGCTGACTTAGTTTTCCGTTTTATTCGGGCAGGGGGTTTTTATTATTTACTCTGAGTGTTTGTTCTGTTCTTTTGTGTTGATTCTGGCCATTGGCCTACGATTTTACGCTGAGTTTTTAATGTGTTCTCGGTGGTTGGCTTTTCCTTTTTATCTCTATGGTCGGCCAACCACTGTCACACTCTGTGTGATTTTAATTTGTTTCGTCTGATCTCTGTAGGAGTATTTCTTGTCCTGTGTCGTCTGACGTCTTTCCTGTTGTTCGTTTTTTATTCTCTTTGGGTGGTTTTACTTTTTTTGGAAAAAGGGACCGATGACCGTCGCAGTCTGGCCCCTTTAATCCCCCCCAAACCAACCAACCAACCAACCTGTGATAAATGTAGTGTATAAAACGTGGTGTGATCAGATTGTTGCTTTTAAATTTTACATTGTGTTTACTTTCATTGCAGGAGAAGTTGAATTGGAGAATCTTCCGCTAAGGAAAGATGCATTACGTCAAGTTGGGCTTCCAATACAGATACGAAGTGGTTTTATTGGAAAAGTGAAACTCCAAATACCTGTGCGTCAAATTAGAAGTGCACCATGGGTTGTCATTATTGAAAGGCTGTATGTCATAGCAGGACCATTGACACTTAATGAGGTTATTTTATGCAAATGTCTTAAATCCTGACATTATTTCAAGCAGTTCTTGACATGTATTTCATATTGTTTAAAGTATATATTATACTTGTACTTAGTTAGTACTTATTTGGAACTTGTCTGCATTTTTACTGAGAGTGGGTGTAAGTAATCATTGAAGATACAATCAATTAATTTTTAATATTTTTCAGTGGAATAAAGAAGCAGAAGAAAATGCTGATCAGGAATATAAATTGTATCTCCTGGATGCAATGGAAGCAAGATGGCGTGCAGAAACTGAAACACCGCAGGAAGGTTCTTATTCTTCGTGGTTCAGTTATGGCACTGGTCTCGTGACTAATATTGTAGAAAATTTGCAGGTATGTGGTTTTATATGTGCGTAACACAAATGGCAATAAATAGGAGTTTCACATAGTATTGATGTTAATAGAACTACACCGAAAAAATTGTTTTTGAAAAAAACATTAGTAATTACATCAAACGTTACTGTGCAATTAAAGTTTTTGAACTTACATAGTATGAATGAAGACAAGGCAAAAACATTTTAGCATGGATTTTGAAGTATACTTGTGTTCTAGTTTACAGTAAGCGTTGTTGAAAGTTAAGGAGAGTGAACCAAGAACCGACACATTTATAAGTAGGGAGAATTAAGAATTTTTTTTCTAGATTTGTCTATTTTGGAAGGAAATAAACTCTTGAGTTTTGATAGACTGTTGTAACCTATCTTTTTCAAAAGTCCTATTATAATTTTTTGGTGTATCTCTATATCATCCTAAAAAGTCAAATGTTGGGGGAAACTGTTTCCAAGATTCCACAAAATACTGAAATACATATAATGAATTGTAGATGTTTTCAATTTATTCACTGGTAATGAGGTTATAAGAAAAGTTATTGATTTGATAAGATAATAACAGTACTAACTATACTCATGTATATGTTAGATATTTGTGAATTGTAACAAAAGACAGCGAGAGAACTTCACGCTGTGCATAACTTCTGGCTACATGACATTTCACAGCTGTTGCTGGCCTTGATGAATGTTTTGAATTACTTTATTGCCACAGAATGTATAGGACCAGATAAAATATTTTGTTGTTAAGTTGAAGAGTAAGCTGTCAAAAATAAAAATCTGCGTGATAAAGTTACCTATGGTATGCTACTTGCAAAGCAAATGACAGTAGTTATAATAGTACTATCATATTTAGGTTGAACAATCTTCAAAACTGTGAAAATTCTTTAGAAAAGATGTGGATAGTCTACTGCCATGGAACGAAGAAACACACACATCACAAGCTGCAGTGAGAGAATTAGTTGTGACAAGCATAGACCGTGCATATGCAGGAAAAGTGACCGAAGTTATTAAGGGAGTTATAACAGAAAATCCCTAGGTATAAGTCTCTTTTGCACACCAAAAGACTAAAAGTCTATAGTGAAGTGTAAACATGATAAAGTTATGTACAAAGGAAGCTAGTTGTTATACCAATTACAAAGGGATCAATCATCTAGTACATTCTTTGGAGTAATAGTTTAAGAAGTATATTGGAGAATGATTCAGATTAGCAAGAAATTGGGTTAAGAAAAGGCATATCAGCAGTGGACACAATTTTTTTAATTTTTTGCTGCATCTCAAACAGAGATCAACAGGAAACCTCATATTACATTTATTAATTTACATAAAGAATTTTATTACTTTAAAAGGAAGAAATTGTGGACCATTAGAAAGAAGCCAACAAAAAAATTTTGAATGCAAGAAATTCATATAAAATATGTGTCTACAATATATTATGCCATATGGCTACATAACAGAGACGACTTATGTGCTGTTTGGTTGATAGTATCAGTAATATATAATTTCTCAGTTTACACTCATCTGAGTGCTTGATTCATAAAAATATTAATTGTTTGAGGGAATTTTCAGTTAGTTGGCCTTTCTGCTGATTGTGAATATTTGATTTTAAGAGGCAAAGAAATATTTCATTTTATAGGTACAATGTATTCCACTGTGAATGTCTTTCGCTTTAATGAACTTTATACTTTATGTTCCTCTGTGTGCTATTATAAATAATTTTCAATTTTATCAAATGTATTTTTTTCTTTCCTTTAGTTTCTCAAATTAAAGGAAATACTTTTCTGTGTAAATCAGTTTTAAGTATCTACATAATATTTATATATCATTTATATTTTCAGTTAAGAATAAAGGATGTTCATGTGCGCTATGAGGATGATGTAACTGTACCTGGAGAGATGTTTGTATGTGGTGTGACTATTGACTCACTGACTGCTCAAAGCTGTGATGATAAATGGATACCACGATTCACAAATTGGGAGGCAGGAGGCACCAGTTTCAAACTTGTGGAGCTGAACACACTTGCTCTGTATTGGGACTCTGTAAATACATTGCTGGGGAATTTACCTTTAGACGAACTGGCTGTGAGTATACCAGTTTTCATTTAAAGTGTAGTTTTGCCATTTCAGTAATGGTTAAGAGTTGCAGATGTCTGCCACATGAAATTTAAGTAACTGGATGTAATGGGACACGTAAGATATTTCAAGAAAATAAAATTTTCTAGAATACTTAAGTCAATTACTTAACATTATTATTTTTTAACTTTATGGCTAATGAAAGTTACACAATTTTAGGTAAAAATGTCGAAATCATCTACATGGGAACACCATTTTTTGATGTCTCCCGTGAGCGCACAGGCACATATTAAACGGAACAGGAGTGAACAACCGCTACGTTCAAAGACACAGCCACGTATTGTGTGTGATCTGCAGCTAGATGAGGTCCCATTAACTCTGGTGGATGTAAGTGAAAGAAAAATTAAGATAGTAATCTCATATGTAGTCATTGTTTAATGGTTGCTAGTTGGCGATGGTAAGAGCAGTGTTAGTTGTCGTAACTGTCAACTTTGTGAGTTAAGACAAATGGTACTGCTCAGTGAACTCTTAGTATTTTAAGGATTTAGGGAGGGGGAAGGGTTGTTGATGTAGACTCATAATGTGTTATGAGTAGCAGATAATTTGATCTCTGACTTCACATGGTAACTAGTTCAGGTAATATTACTGCCAAATAGTACCTTGTACTACACACGTAAAAGAAAGTTTTGCATCACCTCGGATCCGAGAGTTCCAGAACCCATACAGAAAATTGCAATAGGGATCAATATAAACATCATCTCCACCCTTTTTATTGCTTTTAAAATGACACATTGCATGTTGTACCATCACACAGCGAGACCTTCAGTTAGCCTTCTGCCGCCAAGCAGTGTGTCAGCAGTGCACAAGTAGCAGGAAGTGGCTTATTTAGCGTTCATATAAGTGTTGTAGTAAAGTTGAAAATTTGGTTGAGTGTTCTTAGCACACTTGTTTAGTTAAATCCGCCAAATCATTGTGTAGTTTCGTATTTAGCATTGGCAGATTTGCATTTTAATATATGTGATGTGTAAAGTCACGTAGTAGTCTGTCATTTGTTTATTTCCTTCAAATAGTCTTTGTACGTTACTGAGAGTACAGTTAGCCTTCTGCCGCCGAGCAGTGTGTCAGCAGTGCACAAGTAGCAGCGTTACTGCATTTACGAGGCAGTCTTGTATTTTAATAACTGTTTAAATTTTGTGTCGAATTGTTTGTGCTCTCTGTAGATTAGTTCAGATGTTCTTTGCACAACAGTATTTAGCATGGATAGGGACTGCGACTGCTGTGTTCGGATGCGGGCTGAGTCGGCATCCCTTCGCTCCGAGCTTCAGGCAGTGTTGGCTTCAGTCACACAGCTTGAGGCTGTTGCCAATGGGATTCACTGTGGGGGTCCGGACGGGGATTTGTCGGGGACGGCCAGTTCGTCCCACGCATCCCTCGATCGGACTATGGCTGTGGCTGCCCGGGATACTGTCCACATTGAGGCTGACCCCTCACCCGTGGTAGAGTGGGAGGTCGTCTTGAGGTGTGGCAGGGGGCAAAAGACATTCCAGAGGGCTGAACAGAAGGCCTCTCCAGTTTGTCTGATGAAACGGTTTCAGGCTCTGTCTCTGGCTGATACTGATCTTCGGCCGGACATGGCTGCTTGTCCTGTTCCAGAGGTTGCCCCTCGGTCTGCAAGATCCGGGCGGTCGCAGAGGGTGGACTTACTGGTAGTTGGGAGCTCCAATGTCAGGTGCGTAATGGGGCCCCTTAGGGATATGGCTGCAAGGGAGGGGAAGAAAACCAATGTGCACTCCGTGGGGGGAGTCATTCCAGATGTGGAAAGGGTCCTTCCGGATGCCATGAAGGGTACAGAGTGCACTCATCTGCAGGTGGTCACTCATGTTGGCACCAATGATGTGTTTCGCTATGGATCAGAGGAAATCCTCTCTGGCTTCCAGCGGCTATCTGATTTGGTGAAGACTGCCAGTCTCGCTAGCGGGATGAAAGCAGAGCTCACCATCTGCAGCATCGTCGACAGGACTGACTGCGGACCTTTGGTACAGAGCCGAGTAGAACGTCTGAATCAGAGGCTGAGATGGTTCTGCGACCCGTGTGGGCTGCAGATTCCTTGACTTGCGCCATAGGGTAGTGGGGTTTTGGGTTCCACTGGATAGGTCAGGAGTCCACTACACACAGCAGGCGGTTACAAGGGTAGCATGGATTGTGTGGCATGGACTGGGCAGTTTTTTAGGTTAGATGGCCTCAGGCAAGTACAGAAAGGGCAACAGCCTCAAAGGGTGTGGGGCAAAGTCAGGACATGTGGGGACCAAGCGGGAATCGGTATTGTAATTGTAAACTGTCAAAGCTTCATGGATAAAGTACCGGAACTTCAAGTGCTGATAGAAAGCACTGAAGCTGAAATCGTTATAGGTACAGAAAGCTGGCTGAAGCCAGAGATAAATTCTGCCGAAATTTTTACAAAGGCGCAGATGGTGTTTAGAAAGGATAGATTGCATGCAACTGGTGGTGGCATGTTTGTTGCCGTTATTTTAGTATTAGTTTATCCTGTAGTGAAATAGAAGTGGATAGTTCATGTGAATTATTATAGGTGGAGGTTATACTCAACAACCGAGCTAGGTTAATAATTGGCTCCATTTACCAACCTCCCGACTCAGCAGCATTAGTGGCAGAACAACTGAGAGAAAATCTGGAATACATGTCACATAAATTTTCTCAGCATGTTATAGTCTTAGGTGGAGATTTCAATTTACCAGATATAGACTGGGACACTCAGATGTTTAGGACGGGTGATAGGGACAGAGCATCGAGTGACATTATACTGAGTGCACTGTCCGAAAATTACCTCGAGCAATTAAACAGAGAACCGACTCGTGGAGGTAACGTCTTGGACCTACTGATAACAAACAGACCCGAACTTTTCAACTCTGTAAACACAGAACAGGGAATCAGTGATCATAAGGCCGTTGCAGCATCCCTGAATATGGAAGTAAATAGGAATATAAAAAAAAGGGAGGAAGGTTTATCTGTTTAGCAAGAGTAATAGACAGATTTCAGACTACCTAACAGATCAAAACAGAAAATTTCTGTTCCGACACTGACAGTGTTGAATGTTTATGGAAAAAGTTCAAGGCAAT
Organism: Schistocerca cancellata; assembly: GCF_023864275.1. Taxonomy (NCBI): domain Eukaryota; kingdom Metazoa; phylum Arthropoda; class Insecta; order Orthoptera; family Acrididae; genus Schistocerca; species Schistocerca cancellata. The sequence goes on from NC_064628.1 coordinate 150,296,721, forward strand.
CGTAAAATGTGTTTTAGTGCTGAGTAAAACTGTGAGGGACGGGAAAAACCCATCATGGTTCAACAACAAAGTTAGGAAACTACTGCGAAAGCAAAGAGAGCGTCACTGCAAATTGAAACGCAGCCAAAAACTTCTCAGACAAACAGAAGCTAAACGATGTCAAAGTTAGCGTAAGGAGGGCTATGCGTGAAGCATTCAGTGAATTCAAAAGTAAAATTCTATGTACTGACTTGACAGAAAATCCTAGGAAGTTCTGGTCTTACGTTAAATCAGTGAGCGGATCGAAACAGCGTATCCAGACACTCTGGGATGATAGTAGCATTGAAACAGAGGATGACACGCGTAAAGCTGAAATACTAAACACCTTTTTTCAAAGCTGTTTCACAGAGGAAGACCGCACTGCAGTTCCTTCTCTAAATCCTTGCACGAACAAAAAAATGTCTGACATCAAAATAAAAGTGTTCAAGGAATAGAAAAGCAACTGAAATCACTCAACAGAGGAAAGTCCACTGGACCTGACGGGATACCAATTCGATTCTACACAGAGTACGTGAAAGAACTTGCCCCCTTCTAACAGCCGTGTACCGCACGTCTCTAGAGGAATGGAAGGTTCCAAATTATTGGGAAAGAGCACAGGTAGTCCCGGTTTTCAAGAAGGGTCATCAAGCAGATGCGCAACACTATAGGCCTATATCTCTGACATCGATCTGTTATAGAATTTTAGAACATGTTTTTTGCTCGCGTATCTTGTCATTTCTGGAAACCCAGAATCTGCTCTGTAGGAATCAATATGGATTCAGGAAACAGCGATCGTGTGAGACCCAACTCGCTTTATTTGTTCATGAGGCCCAGAAAATATTAGATACAGGCTTCCAGGTAGATGCCATTTTCCTTGACTTCTGGAAGGCGTTCGATACAGTTCCGCACTGTCGCCTGATAAACAAAGTAAGAGCCTACGGAATATCAGACCTGCTGTGTGGCTGGATTGAAGAGTTTTTAGCAAACAGAACACAGCATGTTGTTCTCAATGGAAAGACTTCTACAGACGTTAAAGTAACCTCTGGCGTGCTACAGGGGAGTGTTATGGGACCATTGCTTTTCACAATATATATAAATGACCTAGTAAATAGTGTTGGAAGTTCCATGCGGCTTTTCGTGGGTGATGCTGTAGTATACAGAGAAGTTGCAGCATTAGAAAATTGCAGCAAAATGCAGTAGTAGCCCTTGGGCGGCCCGAGTGAGGCATGTCATCTACAGTTCCTGTCTCTCTCTGTATCTCCTCCATGTCTGAACAACATCGCTTTGGTTCACTCTGAGACGCATGGACACTTCCCTTGTTGAGAGCCCTTCCTGGCACAAAGTAACAATGTGGACGCAATCGAACCGCAGTATAGACGGTCTAGGCACGGTTGAATTGCAGACAACATGAGCTGTGTACCTCCTTCCTGATGGAATGAGTGAAACTGATCAGCTGTTGGATCCGTGTGTGTAATAGGCACTGCTCATGCATGGTTGTTTACATCTTTGGGTGGGTTTAGTGAGATCTCTGAACAGTCAAAGGGACTGTGTCTGTGATACAATATCCACAGTCAGTGTCTATTTTCAGGAGTTCTGGGAACCAGGGTGATGCAAAACTTTTTTTGATATGTGTATTTTAGGATTGTGGGTTTGATGTTCAATATTGGTGATTTTTTAACACATTTTTTAAAGGCAAGCACTCAAATATGAACTGTATTTTATAAATGATAAAGAAATGCTTGATATGTGTGGATAAGTTAATAACATAAATACATTGTTAATTTGTAGCTGTACATAACATTTTAATTAAATTTACTTGTCACCACTTTGAAGGTCATTTTAAGAAGATAAGCTACAGGATTTGGTTTTATAACGGTGGCTGTTTGTATTTAACATAGGTTACAAGGTTGCCAGCACACAAACTCTCCTATTCCCGTTCAGTACCAATTAGTTGTAGTGAGCAGCAGTGTGATTTTGTATTTAGAAAAATAGTTGTTTGCCTTCAAAGTTTCATGCAGTGGTAAAACAGCTTTTCCTAATTCAGTGTAAAACATTGGTTGCACAAAAATATATAGATAAATACGATTCAGCAGTTACTTTCAGAATAATGCTCACTACTTCATTTTTCTGTGACTATCTGAACAGAAAAAACACGTCAATACAAAAACTGGTGATAGGTACACACACACACACACACACACACACACACACACACACACACACACACACACACACACACACGTTAGCATAGATAATTTGCTTATTGAAAAAAAAATTGCTTATTGAAAAAATTTTCAGTTTAAAATATAGTTCCTGTCTTACCCCTATTTAATCTTACTGAAACCTTCCAGAGCCTCCAGGTCTCTTGAATATATGCAATCTTCTGTCACATTTTTTAAACCATATGTTAGCAATGATTAAATTGTGGTCTGCACAGAATTCTACCTAGGGCTTCCAGTTTTATTTCTTTCCCCCAGTTCATGTCATCCTAATATTTTTCATTCTCTTCCTCTTGCTCCTGTAAAATTCCAATCCCTCATCACTATTAAATTTTCACCTTCCTTAACACACTCAATAATTTTCATTTATATAAACATAAATTTGTTAAATATCATCATCATCATCATCATCATCTGCTTACTAATGGGCATGCATACTTGTGCTACAACGTTCAATGGTGAAGTTGTGCCTATCTTGATTATGATAATCCATCCACTTTGCTTGTAAATTATTTAATATTTGGCCAGTATCAAGGATTAGCTCATCTTCAGAAATTTAAACAACAATATGGAAACGATATATTACTGCTCACCGTACAGAGGAGGTGTTAGTTGCATAAAGTCACAATGAGAAAGATTGTTAAAATGTTAAACACTGCAACTGCATCTGACAGAGCAGCAATCAGGGATGGGTGGTTGGTGTAAAGAAAAGGTGTGAGGCAGGCAGGGGGGAAGGATAGCAGGATAACGGTAGGGGAAGATGCTAGTGCTGCCTAGCAGAGCATGCAGGGACTAGATGGAGACAGAACACAGCTGTTGGGTGCTACATTGGGAGGCTGTTTTGTTGGGGGGGGGGGGGGAGATAAGAGATAAGAGAAGAGGAAAGGACTTGCAGGTGCCTTGGCAAGATAGATGTGTGTAGCATTGGAGTGGGAGCAAGGAAGGGATAGGAAGGTCTGAGACAAGGGACTAGCAAAGGTATGGGCCAAGGAGGTTATGGGAATGAAAGATATGTTACAGGGTTAGGTCCTACCTGTGCAGTTCAGAAAAACTGATGTTCATAGGAAGAATCCAGATGGCATGGGCTGTGCAGCAGTCATTAATGTAAACGTACCATTGGGTGGCATGTTCAGCAACTTGGTCGGTGCTCTTCTGTGGCTGAACAGTGGGTATGTGGGAAGTGTAGAAGACTTGAGAGACAAGGGATGGGAGATCTGTTCATGGACAAGGTTCGGATGATAATAGAGGCTGGGAAGCTCTCTGTGAGGCACTTGGCATTTTTGGAGAGAGACTGCTTGTCACTACAGGTATGACAACTGTCAGTGGTTAGGTTGTATGGAAGGGACTTCATGGTATGAATTGATTTTTGCTTATTTCATTTGTGTTTTACTTGTTGGCTGTGATCATCCAAGAATGAAGAGTATTATATGGCTGTAGACAGCGAGTACATCCTCCCTGTGTCATAGACAATGCAGTAGTAATTACAAATGATGAAAATTGGGAATCAGTGTGTATAGATCAGAAATTGTTTTAAAAAACTTTCTTCTTTCAATTTTAGCATTTTTTTTTTATGAATGTGGCTATTCTTCAGAATCACTCTCTAGCAAACTTTACATTAGTAGTTTAGTAGTTAAGAGATCACAAGCTTTTTATGCCCTGTAATGATACTTAAATTCACATTGCTAACACAGCTGAACAATTAGTGGAGGCAGTGGGTAACAGGAATGAAGTCTCACAGTGAACTGGAAAAATGCAGAAACGAGAGAAATAAGATACACATTAAAATGCTACCTGTTAGGTTGTGATGTGATGAGAATCCACCAGTGAGGCTGCAGTGAAATGGGCCTCATATTCTACCACAGCTAAATAACAGATCAAACATGTTCCTCAAACCTACTGCAGCAGTCAACTACTCAACCAGCATGTTGGCACTAAACTGCTGTGGCCATCAACCTTGGGGCACTGCTCGTTGCAACTGCTTTAGCAGTTCACCATAGGATTACACTTCAGTGCTGCGAGATTCCCATCTTGCTGTTGGAGTCCTTAATAAATATGATAATTGCTGTTTTATAAGTGGAAAAAAGACAAAAATATGAGCTGTGGCTCACTTCTGATACTCATAGTGAGAAACCTTTGTGATTTCATGTTTGATGAAACCTTTCTGTTGTTTAGTTTACTGTGTTACAGTGATAAATAATAAAATGATTTGTTCCAGTGGCAGTATGCACAGATGGTAGGCTGCATAAAAGGCCTTAACAAAGTAGGAAAACTGTTTAGACGGCGACGTTGGCGCCCAACAGAGCAGCCGTCAGTCTGTCCTCGGCAGTGGTGGCTGTATGCTGCTCGCTGCCATAACTTGCTCTTGCCAGATACACCCTTGACAGGTAGTGCTGGTTGGCAGCAAGCACTTTCACGTGCCAAAGATAATGTGCAGTATGTAAAACTGTATTCCCATAGTCTGGCCAACCCGGGTGCGGCCCCATTAGACAAGCAGCTGCGCACCCGCATAGAAACTGAACGAAGCTTGGATGAACTACGAATTCTTCGTGAGGTTTGTAAATGCACTGTAACTTTTTTGCTTAGTCTTGTATGTGTTTTGGTTTTTCATTTGCAAAACACTCCAAAAATATGTAACTAATGTATTAATGAAATGTATGACATAATTGTTATGTATGAACTTGTAGAAATCAGTAATTGGTGGTTGTGAACACCAGTAATCCAAATGAAGTTGGGCTTGATAAACGAGTAATTTATTTTCTATTGTTGCTATGTTTCATGGACCAGAAAGCAAGTGCTATCATATTCATTTACACTGTATTTTGGTGGGAGTGAGGGAGGGGGGGGGGGGAGAGAGAGAGAGAGAGAGAGAGGAGAGAGAGAGAGAGAGAGAGAGAGAGAGAGAGATAGAGATAGAATTCATTATTGTTGACAGTGATAAGCATGCAAGACTACACTGGACTTGCAGTATATTTTGAAAGGCGACAGGCAGCTCTGAGTTACCACCATGACAGTAGTCACTTTAACTAGTAAACCTTCCACTTGACTACCTGTCCCATGCATCTGCTAAATTGCTTTTGCCCATTAATTGTGTTTGTTGTTGATAGGATGCATCAGAGGTTATCACAGTTATCAGAATCTAAATGAACCTCAGAGCTGAAATAGTGTTAATGAAATGGTGGCCCTGTCATTATTTTGTCAATTGTTGATGAGTGATTAGTATATCAACATAGGATTGATGTTTTGTAAAAGTTATGGCACAAGTTCATGTATTAAAATTGGACAAAAATACATGTTAAGTGTGATGAGAAAAATAAAACATGATCTGATGGTAGCACAAATATGCAAAGAACAATTAACAATCCTGTGTGGCGGCTAGTTGACAAAGACTAAGGTTTGACTGTTTGAACTATTTGCTTTGGCTCAGATTGTGGGTAACAAAATCTGAAATTATCTAACACTGAATAGATTTAATAAATGTGTTTAACTATTAAGTGTCTTTTTCAGGAAGTGGTGAAAAGACACCTCTGCTATCACTATGTAAGTCACTCATGGACTAGGAAATATATTACATCAATGAATGACAATATTATGGAAAGGATAATTGCTACTCACTGTATAGAGGAGGTGATGAGTCGCAGACAGACACAACAAAAAGACTGCTATACGTCTAAGATTACGGCCAAAAGCCCTTCTTATAAAGTTGAAAACACACACACACACACACACACACACACATCCACACAAGCACAACTCACATACATGTTACCACTGTTTCTGGCCGCTGAGGCCAGACTGCAAGCAACTGCACCTGATGGGAGAAGCAGTCTGTGGGTGATGGTGTTAAGGAGGAGACTGGGGCCGGGAGGGTGGTGGTGGTGTTGGTGGTGGAATGTATGGGACAGATCTTGCATCTAACTATGTTGCAAGGATATGAGCCATGAGGCAAGCAGTTGGGAACAGGGGTGGAGTAGGAGTGGACAGGAATATTGCGTAGGTTTGGTGGGCACCACAATACCACTGGGAGCAAAGGGAAGGATAGTGGGTCGAGTTTTCTTCAATTTAGGTCATGATGAGAGGTAGTTGAAACCCTGGCAGACAGTGTGATTCAGTTGCTCCAGTACTGGGTGGTACTGAGTCACGAGAGGAGTACTCCTTTGTGGCCAGGTGGTTGGTATGAGGGAGATGGTGGGTAATTGGAGACAGGGTATGGGAGATTTGTTTCTGTACGAGGTTGGGAGGGTAATTACAGTCTATCAAGACCTCAGTGAGACCCTGCTATGTCTTGAGAGGGACTGCTCATCAGTAAAGATGCGACAGCCATGGGTGGCTAGTCTGTATGGAAGGGATTTCTTGGATTGGGTGGCAACTGTAGAAATTGATGTAGTGCTGATAGTTGGTAGGTTTGATATGGACTGAGGTACTGAGGAAGCTATCTTGAGTTGGAGGTCAGCATCAAGAAAGGTGGCCTGTTGGGTTGAGGAGGACCAGTTGAAACGAATGGGGTGGGGGGGTGGGGGGAAGTGTTGAGATTCTGTAGGATTGGGTATAGGGTGTCCTCATCCTCAGTACAGATCAAGATGTCATCATTGAATCTGAACCAGGTGAGGGGTTTGGGATTCTGAGTGATTAGGAAGGATTCCTGTAGATGGGCCAAGAATAAGTTGGCATACAATGGTGACATGTGGGTGCCCATTGTTATACCATGGATATGTTTGTAGGTAATGCCTTCAAAGGAGGAGTAATTGTGAGTGAGGAAATGCTGGATCATGGTGACCAGGAAGGAGGTTGTAGGTTTGGAGTCAGTTGGGCATTGGGAACGGTAATGTTGAATAACAGCAGGGCTCCTCCAAACTCCCCACACTTCTACCTTCTTCATGCTTCCTAAAGTTGATAAACCCAAACATCCAGAATACTCTGTTGTGGCTGGTTGCTGCGCGTCCACAGAGAGTCTCTCTGCTTTCTTGGACCAACCTATTAACCGTAACCTCTACCTAGCCTCTATATAAAAGACACCAACAGTTTCCACCATCAACTCTCAACAGTCCCTGTTCTTTTACCATATGACACCATACACGTCGCTATCGATGCCACTTCCCTCTACACTAACATCCCCAATTCTCCCTTGCCACTATTGAACACTATTATTTCCAAATGCCCAGCTGATACCAGACCTACAACCTCCTTCTTGGGTTTGGCCCTGTTCCATTGAATTACTTGTTTTATTATTGTCTGATTCATTATGATGTGAGAAACAGTTGACATGGTAATGCTGAACTTTGGAATTCATGCAAATTGTGGGTCCCCTTATAACCGGTTGCTAAGCCAGTTAAAGATTGGAGGAATGCAAGGGCAAACCCCCTGCATTAAGATCGTGTCTAGTGAAGCATTACGGTGTGCAAACCAACATTCTTCTTCTAATTATACTGTAATAAGTATGGAAATTAGCAGTCTGTCTTATTTGAATTGTATTGGGGTCTCAAACATGATTTCCCAGCAGCAAGCGAAAACATGCCTGTAGGAAACAGTTTCTCCTTTCCCATTGAGTAGATCAATTTTGATGAGTCTCGCATGAGGTAAGCATACTGTTTCAGGTTACAAAAATATTTTCACTTCTTCTCCGGAGTGGAGAGTGTGCTGTTTTGAAATTTACTAGCAATTTAAAGCTGTGTGTCAGCCATAAACTTGAGTCCAGAACCTTATCTTTCACAGAGAGTGTTCTTACTGACGCAACTATTCAGGCATGACTGAAACCTGCCCTCACAGTCTTACTTCTGACAGTGCCTCATCTCCTACTTTCCAAACTTCAAAGAAGTTCTCTTAAATACCTCATGCGACTAGCACTTCTGGAAGAAAGGATATTGTGGATAAATAGCTGTACCACATTCAGGAAACAGTGTTTTCCTGAGGTTAGTTCATTCTGGAAGCAATCCCATAAACTGTGGTTAAGTCATTTCTCTACAGTATCCTTTCTTTCAGGAGTGCTAGTCCCACAAGGTATGCAGGACAACTTTTGTGAACTTTGAAAGGTAGGAGGAAAAGGAAGTTACTGGCAGAAGTAAGGTCAAGTACAGGTTGTGAATTGTGCCTGGATAAATGAGTGTGTAAGAACATTTCGTGCAGAATGTCAGGTTTTGGGTTAAAGTCACAGTCCAGCACACAGTCTTAAAATGCCAGGAAATTTAAAATAATTCCTTAATAATCCAACCAATCCTGTTACTTTTGTATTAAATTAGTGTGTTGTTTGTGCAGAGTGTTATCTGTGACACTAAGACTATACTAAATAGCTCTTACCTGAATTCTTCGAATGGATCAAGGTATCTCCCAAGCTTGTTTGGTCAGAGATTGTGTAAAAGGTTTGTAGTGTATTGTACTTCTCTAGCATAACAGATTATATTGTGTAACTGAAACAGTATATGCAGTTATAGTGTAATGTACATTGCGAATATGGGTGCATTGTGGATTAAATGTGGTAATGTCAGAGATGGAAAATATGCAGTTCCTATATCCTAAGAACCATCTCAGCTAGTCAGTTTAATCTGGACTCTTAAGCTTTTAGCTACTTGGAATTTTTTGTGGATACAAAGCATTTTGAGAGTAAAAAATGGTTAAATTCTGAAAAATCTGGCAGGACTATCTTATATTCCGTTCTAGAACCTTTGAATTCATAGCCTGAGTTCTCACCATTGACAAATTTTATTATGTCTTAAATGTAAGGGTTTGATTGCAGATTTTTCTATGGTTTTGGATATTATCTAGATTACTGGAAAATTCTGGGGAACATTATGGCTTTAGTTTTCCTCAATTTCGTTACAGATAGCAATGAAACGAGTGCGTCCCCCTCAAGTTCCAGCTGCTGCGCCGCAAACTGGTTCGGGCCGTAGTGTGCTGATGCAGTGGTTTCCCCAGTGGTGGTATACCAGCCCATCTACATCAACTTCTACTTCTACATCCTCTCAGCAGCAGACAGAACAGAATCCCATAGAAGATCAGTTACTTGATGCATTAGCAGACACACTAGAAAATAACACTTTGCTACGCCGTGATGTTGTATTTGGACAGTGCAATTTCACATTGAAGCGGGGTACTTTCAACTTGTGCACAAGTACTGAAGATCGGAAGAAGTAAGTAACTTTTGGAAATTTGGCTTGTTGCACATAGTGTGAAAATTTGTTCACTGCTACTTGGAATTCACTTGGTAGAAGTAGAATATTTTATAAATGAAAATAAAGGCAGTTAATGTAAGTTTATCTGATACTGAAATGGAACTTCTACTTCCAAGTGGCCAAAAGTGGGTGAACTGGAGCATGATGGACACACACACAAGAAGTGAGAAAATAACTGAATTTGCAACTTTTAGAACTTTGGGAAGTTTCTGTGTCAGGAGGATTGAAGATGCAAAATGAGGGGAGAAACTGTTACTCCAAACTCTAGATTAAATGACAGGGACTCTACTCTTTCATCCCCATCCTTTAACTCTCATATCTCCACAGGTATACTGTTATTTGTTTGGAATTTAGTCCTCTTGTACCTGTGAATTACTGACTGCTCATTATTCATATTTTGGTAGTCAGATTTTTATTATTTTTGTTCTTGTTATCTTCAGTTCCACACTACACTTGTCTCTCTTCTTAAGACATTTTTGGAGTGAGTGTTTAGAAGGGTTGGCCCTTGTATCTTATGTGGATAGTATTGCAGCTCATTTAATAATGAGCAGTTATCAATAATGAAACTGTGCAATATGAAGGGTGGATTGATTTTTCAGAAATGAGTAAAGATGAAAGGATACTTACGTTAAACACATAGTGCAGTTCTATGTTTTTACCCAAAATATTTGTTTATTCTTTAAATAACTGTCTTTGTATGTATTATAATGTTGCTTGTTTCTATCACAACAGTTTTAAAACAAAGGGTTCCAATCATCTCACTGTCGTAGGGGATAGCATTGTAGGAAAACATATATATTCTAATGACAAAACTTAAATTACAGCCTCTAGTTGCGTATTGAACATCTTACTGATTTGTTTATATTTGTCCCTAAGCTGTTGCTTAAAAAGTATATTATTTGTTTGTAGGACACCATTCATTGAGCTGCAGTTTGAGAATGTAAAACTTGATTTTGAATCACGGCCACGAACTGGATCGCATCGTTTTGATATTGAACTTGGGGCCATATACTTACGTGATCAGCTGACACAAGACTCAGTGTTTCCTGTGTTAATTGCACCTCAGAATCGTCCTGATTCTGCATCAGCCCTTCCTCGACCAGGGCCAGGTGGACGAACGCCTGCATCTGGTATCCAGAGATTTCTACTTAATACACGTGCAGCAACAGCAGGAGCTGGACCATCAGAAGAACCTCTTTTCTCACTTAGTTACGAGTACAAGCCTTTTGTTCCTGGAACTGACTACAGGTCAGTGCATGACAGAAATTTTGAATTAACAACCCCCCTTCCATGGCTTCTGTATTTTGTCATTACTGATGCATCAGCCGTGGTGACATTGTTTGTATTGTTGTAACATATAAAAATAACCTGTTCTGTGATTGTAACTAAATGTGAACATGATGTTTTGTTTGCTGATATTGTAATATTCATTTAAAAGGTTTGATCTGTGTAAGTGTATCTAGTAATGGTTTGTGTGTATTGGTGCTGCTTCTACTATGACATTTGACCATGTTGCCTATACCTGTATATGGCACATTATGAAATAAAATGTGCATAGTGCCTTTGTATATCCATTAAGGTCTGACCAGAGCACAACACAGTTTTTATATCACTCACCATTCAGCTGTATGCAGGCTGCAAGTGTTTATTGTCCACACTGCTCCAGATCATATCTGAAAATGTTAATTACGCTGTTCAGAGTAACATCAAACAAACTCGAAAATACAATTTTGTATATCCTGAAAATCCTTCTATGAAAATAAGAAGCTACACTTTCCATTTGGTAAACGTTAATCATATGTGTGTGGCCAGAACTAATTACTGATTATACATTATTGTCCAAGTAAAATCAGAATATTTTTGCGCTCTAGTACTGCCTTAAAGTTTACAAATGCTGGTGTTGTACTGTCAGTAAACTTGTTATAAACAAGAACCATGGCTCAGTTTCATAATGTTACTGAAGTTTCTCAGTGGTATAGACACAAATATCTTAATAATAATAATTCATGTTCATGCATACATATAAGCACTGTTAGCAAACAGCACTTTCCAATTGTTGGCAAATACGTACACTTCTATAAAACTACTTTCATCTGATTGTTCACAATATTCAAAATACATTGTGATAACACATTAGCAGAAACTCTACTGTTTTCTGCATAATGCTTTGTGCTTTAGTTTATGGCACTGTCTGGCTGCTGGCACGAGTCCCAACACAGGCTGACTGCCTTGTGTCCATTGTAAGGGCAATGACCAACTCTGTTGACAATGCCTCAAATCAAATTACGAGCACCGCTGCACCAATTAAATGTTGAAATACTGCCCAAAGTTGCATGACAGTATGCTCACATCTTGTCACAATTTAGCGCACATCTATCTTGTGTTTATGGTTTTGGACAATAATTCTTCTGTGGAGGCTTAAATATTCATGTACCTGTTTGCATTATTGCCAATTTTATTTGCTGCAAAATGCATTTGTATTTATGAATTACTGAATAAGTTTACTGCAGTAATAGCATTACATATTACAGAAAAAAATATTTTTTCTATAAGTGAAGTGTGTAATAAAAGAAGAATCTCTTTATCTAATGCAATGAAAATGAGAGATAGGGTAGGGCAGGGGAAGCTGTAATGGGGCTGACAGAGACACTAAATTACAAACCTATTAAAAATCCTTCAATCAGGGGAAAACAAGTAAAACAGGGTATGGAAGCATCTGTATGTCTTACCCGTACTGCTCAGTATTTACAACAGAGCTCTTTGCCCTGTATCAGGCTATGTAGTACATCCGGCGACACAGGCTTTTAAATTGCGTCATCTACTCCGACTCTCGCAGTGCCCTTCAAAGCCTTTGTGTGTATGTATCATCCATCCCTTAGTGCAGTGGGTCCAGGAAAGCTGTCATTTGCTCACTCTTGATGGAGCTACTGTGATGTTTATGTGTGTTCCTAGTCACGTCTGTCTGACATGAAACGAGGCCACTGACGCTGTTGTCAAGGCTGCAGTCTCTTACCTCAGCCTGCTAGCTCTTATATCCCCTGTGATGATCTCTCTGTTGCTGTGTGCCAGCAGGTTGTGTCACTTTGCCCTAGTCATGTTCTGTATTTTTTTTTTTCGATATGATATGGAACAAATCAGCTTACAAGATGTATATACACACACACATGAATAGTGCTAATATTAATATTTCTGAAATTTTTAGTTCTACACATGCAACTACATTTAGAGGTACAAAATTTTTTTTATCAGTTATGAAACAGAAACTCGTCCATGAAATAGGAGGAGTTGTCCAAAAGAATTGATTTCAAGCTAGATTTAAAACTTGATCTGCTATCTGCCAGACACTTTATGTTGTTGGACAAATGATCAAAGATTTTTGTTGCTGAATAATGTACTTCTTCTTGAGAAACTGACAGCTTCAATAACGGATAGGAAAGGTCATTTTTCCCTTTTGTGTTGTACGTACGAACATCACTGTTCTTCGCGAATAGAGACGGATTATTTATAATGAATTTCATTAGCAAATATATGTACTCTGATGGTGCAGTTAAAATACCTAACTCCTTGAATAGGTGCCTACATGACGTCCTTGGGTGAACACCACTAATTGTTCTTACTGCTTACTTTTGTGCAATCAATACTTTATGTCTAAGTGGTGAGTTACCCCAGAAAACTATTCCATAAGACATAATTGAGTGGAAATATGCAAAGTACGTTAGGGGACTGATCTGTTTATTACCAATAGTAGCGATTATACAAAGAGCAAAAGAAGCCTAACGTAATTGTTTGAGAAGCTCAGTAATATGCTTCTTCCAGTTCAAGTTGTCATCAATGTGAACACCCAAAAATGTGGAGAAATCTACCCTGTTAACTGAGGCCTGTTCATATGCTACTATTTGGTGTACAAAACTGGATATAGTGAGTTTTTTTAAAAATTTAGGGAGAGTCCATTTTCTGAGAACCACTTAATAATTTTTTGAAAGCTTGTGGTCTTATGGTAGCGTTGTTGTTTCCTGCGCACAGGGTCCTGGGTTCAATTCCCGGTGGGGTCAGGATTTTCTCTGCCTCATGATGACTGGGTGTTGTGTTCATCATCATTATTTCATCATCATTGACTCGCAAGTCGCCAAAGTGGCGTCAACTAAAAAGGACTTGCAATACAGCGGCCGAACTTCCCCTCATGGGGCCTCCCGGCCAACAATGCCATACGATCATTTCATTTTTCTGGAATGGGATTTCTTATAACACCTGTGTCGTCTGCAAAAAATACTAGTTCTGCTTGCTGAACGTTGTGTGTGATCATTCACAGAGGACCCAAAATTGAACCCTGTGATAACTCCCCATTGACTAGAATTTACCACCCTCCCAACATTATTTGTGTTATTCAGCACAATTTTTTGCTTTCTATTCGTTAAGTATGGTTCAAACCAGCTGTGTGTATAGCCATCAGTTACATAAAACCTGAGTTTTTCTAAGAATGTGACACGATCCACACAGTCAAATGCCTTGGAAAGATCACAAAAAATACCGACTGGCGATAATTTGTTATTTAGGGCTTGTTCTGTTTGATGAGTAAATGTGTAGATAGCGTTCTCGGTCGAGTAACGCTTCCAGAATCCGAACTGTGACATGCTGAGTAAATAATTTTCACTTAAATGTGAGACTACTCTTGAATACATAGTTTTTTCGAATATTTGAGAAAATGAAGTCAACAATGAGATTGGTCTGTAATTATTTAAGTCACTCTTGTCCCCTTTCTTATGAAGAGGTTTGACAGTTGCCTATTTCAATCTGTCTGGAAAAATTCCCTGTGACAGCGAAGCATTACATATATCACGAAGGACTCCACTAATTAAATCAGAACAACACTTCAGAATTCTGTTAGAGAGTCCATCAACACCACTTAAGCTCTTGTTTTTTCAGTATATTTATAATTCCCTTAATTTCAGTGGGGGATGTTGGTGCTATTTCTAAAGGCATGAAGTTATGGGGAATGACATTCTTAACATGTTTTTTTGCTTCTTCAACTGAGCCCTTTAACCCTATTTTTGCTGCCACATTCAGAAAGTGATTGTTAAAAATACTTGCAACTTATGAATTATCACTCACATCATCATCATTTAGCTTTATTGCTGTGGTATGCTGTGCACTGTCAGGCTGCCCCGTTTCCCATTTGACAATATTCCATATAATTTTAATCTTATTATGCACATAATTAATTTCTGTCAGAAGACATAAGCTTCTCGACTTCTTAATGACTTTCCTTAAAATATTACAGTATCTTTTGTAGTAAGCAAGTAACGTCGGATCCTGACGTACTCTGGCCTGTCAGTATATTTCTCTCTTCCTCTTACACATCATCTTAATTCCCTTAGTAATCCACAGCTTACTTGACTTTGTAATGGCTTTTTTTGGATAAGGTTTAAGGAAAGAAACTGAAACATTGAGACAAATTTACAGTGAAATAAATTGAATTTGGCATCAGCATCATTTTTTTGTATACTTCATCCCATTCTACCTCTTCTAGGCTGCTCTTAAAATCCTGTACCCTGTTCGCATCAATAAGCCTCCCTGCCTTCTATGAACCTGCCTGAAACCCGTAAAGTGCTATGTGTTATTTCCATTAACTGTGCATCATGATCAGATAGTCCATTAACAACTGGGTACACATTAATTGTTTCTGCCTGAGCACTGTCTATGAAAATGAAAATGAAAATGTTATCGATACGTGACCTACTATCCTGCTGCACACAAGTTGGAAAATTTACAACAGATACTAGATTGAAACAACCAATCAAAGATTCTAGCTCATTTTTCCTATCCGTTTCTTTTAAGAAATCTACATAAAAATCATCACAGACCACTAACTGCTTCTTTTTGTTTGACAGGTAGCTCAACAATGCCTCTAGATTTTTCATGAGTAGCTGGAAGTTACCTTCAGGGGATCTGTAGATTGTTACAATTACTATAGAAGTATATTGCAGTAGCAACTCACAAGCACATGCTTCAGGAATCTGATCTACACAAAAACTATTTGTTTCAATATTTTTGACTTTGTGTACAGTTTTTGTGTAAGTAGCAACTCCTCCTTTTTCCATGTTGACTCTACATAAATAAAATGCTAATCTGTAATCCCTTAAATTTAACTTCTCCATACCTGCAGTTACATGGTGTTCAAAGAGACACAAAACATCTATACCTTCAGAATTTAACCCATTTTCTAGGCCTACAAGAAGTTCATCTATCTTATTTTTCAATCCTCTAATGTTCTGATGAACCACACAAATTTCATTTCTTCAGATACTGCTACGTACATTATGGCACAGTTCTGTTTTAATCTCTTTCAGTACTCTCTTTCTGTAACCTTACTCTAACCTAAAAAATGTGTCCCTCTGACTCCAGTAATCACAGGTATTTTGTTTTGTCTGCATGTGGCCCCCTTACATTTTCTGCAAGAAGATCAACTAATCTATCCTTCCCCCTCCTACCCTCCTATTCAGGCGCAGGCCATGACTAGAGTGACCCCACCTCCTAATTGTATCAACAGGCACAGCACAGATGTGAGATTTAGTTTCTGCCAACATTAACCCCCCCCCCCCCCTTTCAACACTCTGTTAACATGGTTGACAACTGTATTAACCCAGGGCTGGTCATGGCGCTGCAAAACATCCACAAACCCCACACAAGTGTGAGCTGTTGCTGCTCCTATTACACCACCACTGGCCCTCCTTTCATGGGAACTAGCTCCAGGTTATTAAGCCTCTCCCAGCAGATTGTACAATCTCCTCTCGGCCCTCTCACTGTGAGATCATTTTAACTAGGTTGCATATCAAGCACTGTCTTTTTAGCCAGCGCTATTTGTTAAGTGGTGGGGAGCTCATTGTGCCGAACTTTTGGCAGACTGCCATTTCCTGATGGATTGCCCTTTTTTTAACCACTTACGTTCCCGTTTGTGTTTGCCATCCAAGTTATCTGCTGTTATAGTGAACAATGCGCAGGCTGTCAACTGCATTTTACTTTTTATCCGGTGTAGCAATGTGGCAAATGCCACTTAATTTTTCATTCTGGACCTCTGTTTCTCTATGGGTATTTTATAGACATTTCTCCATGCCCCTGTTTTTAGCTGTCTTCTCTTCCATTGTTTGGGATTGACATGCAGTTGTTTTTAACTCCTCTCTTTGTCTTTGTGTTCTACACTTTTGACATGGGCACATATGACACTAGTTGTTTTTGTACCCTAAAACAAAACAAACAACCCATCACACTGTGTACTTTAGGGTGTGTGCATTGATGCCCCTCGGGTCACTTTCTGAGGGCTTTTCTTGTCAATTCTGATCAGTGTGTTTTCTTTGGCAACCCATAAAAGAGAAATAATAAAAAAAAGCCTTTGTGGTTTCAACTCTGGATGTCGTAGTTCTGATCTCCCATCACAGAAGAGGCATTAAAAGAAGGGGTTAAATGTGGGGTGGGGGTAAGAGGCGTGTGACATCCTTCCACCATATGACATGACCATAGTGGCACTAGGTGGAAATGTGATGAAATTTGCTGTTTATTTGACATCATCAACAGTGATGGATTTACATATAGGCCCACTAGGCATCGGCCTGGGGTCGGCATCTTAAGAGACTCATTTTAACCTTTTACATTTTAGAATAGCTGCACTTACAAATGACAAAATTTTTTAATAGTGTTAAACAACTTGCTAGTTTAAAGAAGGCTTAAGAATGAAAATTGACAATACAAGCTTGCAAATATACATGTTTACTTGCTGACTGAATGGAAATTTAACATTGGGTTTCCATCTGGTATCATATTCATGCTTGTTCAAGATATTATGAAGTAAGCTGTGAGGATGGCAATCTACAATACAGTGTTTGAAATGTCATTATTCTGATAATGTTGTCGGCTTCTACTTAACCCTACCATATTTTCCCTCAGGAAAATATGGGGATCCCTGAAAAGCTGTGATAAACTAATCAGTAGTTTCTTAAATACATGTATGGGCCTCAGTATGTAAAACCCAACTCTACTTATTTCTTGTAGATATTATGGGGAAGTGTCAGGTCAACCCTCTGATACTGTAATTAAGGTGAAAGTTCTGTGGTCTTCAGTATCTGAGCAATGATTTAATGACACCCATTTAACAAAATATGTTGATACTGGAAATGTTTTACATTTTTAAACACATGTTTATATGAAAATAACATAAGCAGAATATCTAATAATGTGCAAAATACACTTTCAACAGTTTAAATTTTTCTATCTATTTACTTAGTTACTTTTTTTGAAAAAAAAGGAAAGAACATACTTCTGTTTGTCTCATTTATTATGCTGCAGCCTTTACAATATCAAAGTTCCCACTCTGTGCAATCGAATAGTATGTGGCATTGCAAATTTTGTATTAAACTTCTTAACTAACCTTCTTTTTCTCCAAGGAAAGGTTATTTCTATTTTAGGTTGGAACAAAAGGTGCATTTGCATGTAGACATAACAGCAGTGTTTACACAAATGACAACACACCACATGAACTGCCAGTAAGACTACTTAAACTTTGTTGTCTGTCTGATCTGCCCACAGAAACCACTAAAATGTTACAAGAATAAGTGAGCTAAGAGTCAATCCAACACACCTTACTGCAAGAAATTGCAAAAATTATTTGCTTTTCAAATACCGGTAGGTGGTCTTGTGCCGCGATATTGACATTGACCTTGAACCCTCGGGCCGACGTGGTTCAAATGATAATCATTTCTGCAGAACACACTAATGTACATGTCCTGTGAATATAAGTGTCCTGTCTGTAGTTGTTCAAGGTTCTGTGCATGATAGCAATGGAGATACTATCGAAGACAGTGCTGCCAAAGGAGGGTTACTAAACTCAGCCTTCCGAAATGCCTTCTCAAAAGAAGACAAAGTAAATATTCAAGAATTCAAATCAAGAATCGCTGCCAACGCCAGTAACTTAGTAGTAGATATCCTCAGAATAGTGAAGCAACTTAAATCACTTAATAAAAGCAAGTCTTCTGGTCCAGACTGTATACCAATTAGGTTTCATTCAGAGTATGCTGATGCATTAGTTGCACAGGTCACGCCAGTATTCAAGAAAGGTAGTAGGAGTGATCCACTTAATTACAGCAGCAGGATTTTGGATGCAGCAGGATTTTGGAACATTTATTGTGTTCGAACATTATGAATTGCCTAGAAGAAAATTATCTATTGACACACAGTCAACATGGGTTTAGAAACCATCGTTATTGTGGAGCACAACTAACTCTTTATTCGCATGAAGTGTTGAGTGTTATTGACAAGGGATTTCAGATCAATTCCGTATTTCTGGACTTCCGGAAAGCTTTTGACACTGTACCACACAAGAGACTTGTAGTAAAAACTGCGTGCTTATGGAATATCATCTCAGTTATGTGTCTGGATTTGTGATTTCTAGTCAGAGAGGTCGCAGTTCGTAGTAATTGACGGCAAGTCATCGAGTAAAACAGAAGTGATTTCTGGCGTTCCCCAAGATAGTGTTATAGGCCCTTTGCTGTTCCTTATCTACATTAACGATTTTGGAGAGTCTGAGCAGCCGCTTTCGGTTGTTTGCAGATGACGCTGTCATATATCAACTAATGCCATCAGATGATCAAAACAGATTGCAAAACAATTTAGAAAAGATACCTGTCTGGTGTGAAAATTGGCAGTTGACCCTAAATAATGAAAAGTGTGAAGTCATCCATATGAGTGCTAAAAGGAATACATAAAACTTCTATTACACCATAAATCAGTCAAATATAAAGGCCATAAATTCAACTAAATACCTAGGAATTACAATTAAGAACAACTTAAATTGTAAGGAACACACACACAAAAAAAAAAAAAAAAAAAAAAAAAAAAAAAAAAATATATATATATATATATATATATATATATATATGTTGTGAGGAAGGCAACCAAGGACTTACTTTATTGGCAGGACACTTAGAAAATGTAACAGATCTACTAAGGAGACTGCCTATACGACGCTTGTCCGTCCTCTTTTAGAATACTGCTGCACGGTGTGGGATTCTTACCAGATACATTAAAAAAGTTCTAATAATGCAGCACGTTTTGTATTATTGTGAAATATGGGGGAGAGTGTCACTGAAACGATACAGGATTTGGGCTGGACATCATTAAAATAAAGGCATTTTTCATTGCAATGGAATCTCCTCATGAAATTCCAATCACCAACTTTCTCCTCCGAATGCGAAAATATTTTGTTGACATTGACCTACATAGTGAGAAACTATCGCCACGAGAAAATAAGGGAAATCGGAGCTCATATGGAAAGATGTAGGTGTTCGTTCTTTCCACACGCTATTCAAGACTGGATTATTAGAGAATTGTGAAGATGGTTCGATGAAACCTCTGCCAGGCACTTAAATGTGATTTGCAGAGTATCCATGTAGATGAGTAGTAGATGCTACTACATCCTGTGCAGATCCCTTCATTTCCGAATAACTATTGCACCTTATGAATTTCCTTACTGCATTCATACTGTATCAGAAGAAAGAAAACTGGCGTCCTACGGATCGGAGCGTGGAATGTCAGATCCCTTAATCGGGCAGGTAGGTTAGAAAATTTAAAAAGGGAAATGGATAGGTTAAAGTTAGATATAGTGGGAATTAGTGAAGTTCGGTGGCAGGAGGAACAAGACTTCTGGTCAGGTGACTACAGGGTTATAAACACAAAGTCAAATAGGGGTAATGCAGGAGTAGGTTTAATAATGAATAGGAAAATAGGAATGCTGGTAAGCTACTACAAACAGCATAGTGAACGCATTATTGTGGCCAAGATAGACACGAAGCCCACGCCTACTACAGTAGTACAAATTTATATGCCAACTAGCTCTGCAGATGACGAAGAAATTGAAGAAATGTATGATGATATAAAAGAAATTATTCAGATAGTGAAGGGAGACGAAAATTTAATAGTCATGGGTGACTGGAATTCGAGTGTAGGAAAAGGGAGAGAAGGAAACGAAGTAGGTGAATATGGATTGGGGCTAAGAAATGAAAGAGGAAGCCGCCTGGTAGAATTTTGCACAGAGCACAACTTAATTATAGCTAACACTTGGTTTAAGAATCATGATAGAAGGTTGTATACATGGAAGAACCCTGGAGATACTAAAAGGTATCAGATAGATTATATAATGGTAAGACAGAGATTTAGGGACCAGGTTTTAAATTGTAAGACATTTCCAGGGGCAGATGTGGACTCTGACCACAATCTATTGGTTATGACCTGTAGATTAAAACTGAAGAAACTGCAAAAAGGTGGGAATTTAAGGAGATGGGACCTGGATAAACTGAAAGAACCAGAGGTTGTACAGAGTTTTAGGGAGAGCATAAGGGAACAATTGACAGGAATGGGGGAAAGAAATACAGTATAAGAAGAATGGGTGGCTTTGAGGGATGAAGTAGTGAAGGCAGCAGAGGATCAAGTAGGTAAAAAGACCAGGGCTCTTAGAAATCCTTGGGTAACAGAAGAAATATTGAATTTAATTGATGAAAGGAGAAAATATAAAAATGCAGTTAATGAAGCAGGCAAAAAGGAATACAAACGTCTCAAAAATGAGATCGACAGGAAGTGCAAAATGGCTAAGCAGGGATGGCTAGAGGACAAATGTAAGGATGTAGAGGCTTATCTTACTAGGGGTAAGATAGATACTGCCTACAGGAAAATTAAGGAGACCTTTGGAGATAAGAGAACCACTTGTATGAACATCAAGAGCTCAGATGGAAACCCAGTTCTAAGCAAAGAAGGGAAAGCAGAAAGGTGGAAGGAGTATATAGAGGGTCTATACAAGGGCGATGTACTTGAGGACAATATTATGGAAATGGAAGAGGATGAGGATGTAGATGAAGATGAAATGGGAGATACGATACTGCGTGAAGAGTTTGACAGGGCACTGAAAGACCTGAGTCGAAACAAGGCTCCCGGAGTAGACAACATTCCATTGGAACTACTGACGGCCTTGGGAGAGCCAGTCCTGACAAAACTCTACCATCTGGTGAGCAAGATGTATGAAACAGGCGAAATACCCTCAGACTTCAAGAAGAATATAATAATTCCAATCCCAAAGAAAGCAGGTGTTGACAGATGTGAAAATTACCGAACAATCAGTTTAATAAGCCACAGCTGCAAAATACTAACATGAATTCTTTACAGACGAATGGAAAAACTAGTAGAAGCCGACCTCGGGGAAGATCAGTTTGGATTCCGTAGAAATACTGGAACACGTGAGGCAATACTGACCTTACGACTTATCTTAGAAGAAAGATTAAGGAAAGGCAAACCTACGTTTCTAGCATTTGTAGACTTAGAGAAAGCTTTTGACAATGTTGACTGGAATACTCTCTTTCAAATTGTAAAGGTGGCAGGGGTAAAATACAGGGAGCGAAAGGCTATTTACAATTTGTACAGAAAGCAGATGGCAGTTATAAGAGTCGAGGGACATGAAAGGGAAGCAGTGGTTGGGAAGGGAGTGAGACAGGGTTGTAGCCTCTCCCCGACGTTATTCAATCTGTATATTGAGCAAGCAGTAAAGGAAACAAAAGAAAAATTCGGAGTAGGCATTAAAATCCATGGAGAAGAAATAAAAACTTTGAGGTTCGCCGATGACATTGTAATTCTGTCAGAGACAGCAAAGGACTTGGAAGAGCAGTTGAACGGAATGGACAGTGTCTTGAAAGGAGGATATAATATGAACACCAACAAAAGCAAAACGAGGATAATGGAATGTAGTCGAATTAAGTCGGGTGATGCTGAGGGAATTAGATTAGGAAATGAGACGCGTAAAGTAGTAAAGGAGTTTTGCTATTTGGGGAGCAAAATAACTGATGATGGTCGAAGTAGGGAGGATATAAAATGTAGACTGGCAATGGCAAGGAAAGCGTTTCTGAAGAAGAGAAATTTGTTAACATCGAGTATAGATTTAAGTGTCAGGAAGTCATTTCTGAAAGTATTTGTATGGAGTGTAGCCATGTATGGAAGTGAAACATGGACGGTAAATAGTTTGGACAAGAAGAGAATAGAAGCTTTCGAAATGTGGTGCTACAGAAGAATGCTGAAGATTAGATGGGTAGATCACATAACTAATGAGGAAGTATTGAATAGGATTGGGGAGAAGAGAAGCTTGTGGCACAACTTGATGAGAAGAAGGGACCGGTTGGTAGGACATGTTCTGAGGCATCAAGGGATCACCAATTTAATATTGGAGGGCAGCGTGGAGGGTAAAAATCATAGGGGGAGACCAAGAAATGAATACACTAAGCAGATTCAGAAGGATGTAGGTTGCAGTAGGTACTGGGAGATGAATAAGCTTGCACAGGATAGAGTAGCATGGAGAGCTGCATCAAACCAGTCTCAGGACTGAAGACCACAATAACAACAACAACAACAACAACATTCATCTCTTGGTGTCCCTCTACAATTTTTACACCCCCCCCCCCCCCCCCTCCTTCCCATTTCCCTTAAATACTAACGTGGTTAACCATAGAATGTATCGTACTGACCAGTCGCTTCTTCTGGTCATTTTGGACCACAAATTTCTTTTCTCCCCAATTCTATTCAGTACCTACTCATTAGTTATGTAATCTTCAGCATTCTTCTGTAGCACCACAATGACTGTTTATCATTCATGTTTCATTTCAGTACATGGCTACACTCCACACAAATACTTTCAGAAAAGAGTTCCTAACACTTGTATCTATATTTCTTCTCATATTTGACGGAAGCTTATTACACTAAACTCTTGCTGATACGGCCCTCAGTAGTCCAGCCTCGCAGTAATCCAGCACACTTCCAGCTTCTAGTCTTTCAACCTGAAATGATGGCTACAATAAAGAAATTTGGTCTGCAAAAATGTTGTTAGTTAATTACAATGTTCGACGTTCCTGTACACTTCGAAATTGGGGCTTTCCTTATGGCTCATTATCATTGCTTCTAAAGGAAAACACGTTACGCTAGACCTCAAGCAGAAACTCGAAATCAGATATAAACTGAATTGAGGTTCTTCACAGAAAACCATTGCTACTGGTAACAGTGTTGAATGAACAACTATTTATGACCAAACTTCAGCAGAAAAGAGGTAATCATAAGCTCACAGGAAAGTTACGATGAAACTAATGAAGAAGACGATATAGGAGGAGAGAACATGAGGATATCTCAAACCACTGGTGCTGATGCTGGAGACATCTTCCTGGAGTACATTATGAAACAATTAGAAACATGGCACAACCTCTGAAATGCTTTTAAAGCCATTGTGTAATAAAGTATACTACCGTTGCATATCATCATGGTTACAACTAACATTTGGGACATGTTTCATATTGAATGTTGAGTGATACTAATACGCATGTACACACACAAGTGCTAAGTTTTCTGTAAAAATGAATGTATCTTTTGATTTGATAAAGTACGATCCCTATGTGTTTATACTAAATTTTAGAAACTCTCAACAATCCGGCACTTCCGCTTATCTGGCACCCATATGTGTGAGGAAAGGCCAGTTTAGCAAGAGTCTAATGTATTCACATCCATCAACTAACTTGCAAGACATTCCTCTTTTATATTTTTGATCAGAAGAAATTTTGGAAAGGAAACTGCATTAAGAATGCACAAACATGTATTAAATTTAATTTTTATCATATCTGTGAATATCTTCATTGCCAAGAAACATAAACTGTGTTTAATTATTTGGTAGATATCCAGTGCTATTTTTAACTTGCTTTGCTGGTGTGTGTGTGTGTGTGTGTGTGTGTGTGTGTGTGCGTGCGCGCGCGCGCGCGCGCGCGCGCGCGCGCGCGCGCGCCTGCACCAGGCAGAATGATATGAACATGTTATACAGAAGAAACCCCCAATTCCTTACTTGTTGTGGTAAGTATGAGGGTGTTCAAAAAGTAAGTTCCGATTGGTCGTGCAATGGAAACCACTGTGAAAATCCAAGATGATGTGTTGGGCAGTGCCTCTGTTATACCCATCAAACACATCACATCGCTCTTTTCAGTTCTGAGTGCCCAGTGAGCATGTAAAGACGCCTAGAAAATAGTGTCTCCAACCAATGCCTGGTGAGAAATTTCACCTGAAGCTATGCAGCCCACATAACATAACTGTTGTGCATTTCCTTTTTCAAGACAACTCTCAGCTGCATTCTGCATGGTCAGTGAAGATGTTCCTTCAGCATTTTTGATGGGAAATGTTTGATCACCCAAAATACAACCCGTAAATGGCTCCCTCTGAATTTCATGTCTGCTAACATGAACCGCTGGCTATGAAGACAACATTTTGGCACAGACAATGAGCTGTGGACTAGCGTAGAGAATTGGCAGAAAGCAATGGTGACTGCCTTCTGTGATGAGGGCATTGGAAAGCTGGTACAACGCTCTGATAAATTTCTGATAGGCAACGATGTACATAAGTAACTGGAACTTGTAGTTAACTGTTACAAATAAAACATTTTTAATTTTCACAGTGGTTTCTATTTTGTGGCCGATCGGAACTTACTTTCCGAATATTCCTTATATTGAGTAATGTAAAACTGCAATTTTGATCTATGTTCTTTGAAATTTTGTGTGATATGTACCACTTACAGGTTTCTGGTTTTTCTTATGCTGTGACTCAGGGGACACCTTCTGAAAAATAGTGATGTCATTTTCCAGGGATTCAATTAATTACACTGAGTTGGGGTGCATTGTTCAAATAGACACATCGTCTTCCGTCAGTTCCTTCATGATCGTCTTGCATGCATGTGAAGTGGATGGTATTTTTGTCCAGTTTAAACTTAACTTGTGACTTGAAAGGACTATGTGCATTAATTCATGTTTGGAGGGAGCAGGATTCATAACCTCCTGGCCTTTTGCATTATTATTATTATTATTATTATTATTGTTGTTGTTGTTGTGTCACATGTGTAGTTTAATTGTGAATTTTCCTTCTACAATATATATATGTGATTTTAGGTTACATATCCAGTCACAGTCTCTTGACATTGTGTATAACCCTGCTGCAGTGAAGTCTTTGGTAGACTTCTTCACAAGGCCACATAAAAAACCAGATGCGGAGTTGAGGCTTGCTGCTCGCCATCATTATGAAGCAATGAAAAAGAAAACAAAAGAAGAACTTTTACGGAACTGGGAACAAATGCTTGAAGGAGAAGTAGTAAGATATTTCATTTTAAGATTTAACTAAAATTAACACTCATTTAGTGCAGATTTATTAATCTGTATCTATGCTGCTGCACATTTTTCTTTATTTCTTTGATCAAAGAATAAGCTTTAATGAAAATGTCATTGTACACTCATTAGGAACTGAATTGGACAAACATACTAAGTAGCAAGTAACACTCCCTGTCTCCCTGATGCTAGCAGCAATGCAGTGTGACATGGGTTTCATTAGATACCATAAACACACTGCTGTGGTTCATTACCCTTTAACTTTTACCACAGTTCTTGGAGTTTCCTTGGAATTAGATTTAAGGCCCACTCCAGACATTTGGAATATTACTCCAAACAGTATGACTCAATTTAGGGGTGATGGTTTTGTGCACTGTCTGACTGAAGACACAGGTTGCTTATGGGCTACTGTAAGCACAAAACTAGATGCACATGTTTGGGTTGTGGGTTCCTATATTGCCTGCCAACAAGACATGATGGCAGTCATTTCAGGAGACCCATTTCATCCTGTGTAAATATCCCCATTCAGCAGTTCCTCCTCCACTTGCCTCAGCAGTGTCTTTCAGCTATCAGGATTTGCTGACTCCTGTGGTCTCATTGTTCTCATACCCAGTGATCAGTTGTACCAACATATACTGTGACTCCTCAGTCCAAAAGATCTTTCTATAAGCTTCAAACATCAGTTGACAGTATTCCTGCACTCAAGCTAATCTCTGTGTACTATGCCATACAGTGAGCAAAGTAGAGGAAAATTGGGCAAAATTGTGCTCTTGAGGTTTAATAAGCAATATACTGAAGGAAACTTCACAAATTACAATTATATTTTAACTGGCATTTCATCTGACTTCTGCCTAAACCCGTGTCTAAAATTTAAACTGTAATGCACACTCAGTATAAAATGTAATGCAAAAATTTAGTCTTACTACTGTTGTAAGAATGCATTTCTGGTGGGGTGGTGGGGATAAATTTGTGCATTATTACTAACCCTTCCAGAACCACTGGTTACAACTGTGTACACTAAATTTTACTGTCTCTTAGTTGAAAAACAAATATTTTCCCCAGTGGAAACCTCATGCATGCGTTTGTGTATGTTCAATATTTTTATCACATACAAGTGCTACCAAATTGTTGGGATTCACTATAAAAATATCAACAAATCAATATAGCAGTGCACAGCAGCTTATGAGCACCAGCAGGGCCACTGAGAGCCAGAACTGGGGGCAGGCCCAGATGTGTGATTGGGCCCCATCTCCAAATACAGCAGCCTGATTTTATTGTTATTTTAGAGAAGGTTTGACATGATTTAAATGTAATACAATTCTGGCAAAATTGGAGATAAACAAAAAATGCACACTGGGATGAAATATAGAATAAATGTAATTTCTTATTAAACACTGAACATATCTTCACTAATGCAATTGGTCCGTTCACAACAGGACACAGTGCCATTATGTTCCAAAAAGCCGCACTCAAAAAATTGATTTTTCAGGTGGTCATATCTCAGATTCTATTGATCACAGAGATAAAGAGTCAACCGTTTTGGATAGCCCTCGGTCTAGTGACCATTTGTATACCTATTGGGAGATATGGCATACTGTAACTATTCTACAGTTCTAGGTCAAATTTTAAACATAACACACTTTTTCCAGCCCATGCAAATTGAGCTCTTTTACATTAGGTGTGGTGTAGAATGAACCTCAGGTGGCTTATAAAATCACTGTTTGTTAGTGGGTGATTCCCAAGAAAACCATGATTTTTTGGTATGAAAGTATCAGTTATGAGGATGGCCAGTTCTGTGTTTTCTGTTCATGTCAGATCGTCAAAAAATATTGCATTGTGTTCGTGAGATGACATTCCCTGGAAACTTGAAAACATTTTTTGGTATCATTATGTGCTACCAAGATCTGGAGGTTCCAGTTTTGTCATACTTATGCAGTAAAATATGCATGTAATATCCAGTCTGAAGGTAAAATGTTTTAATAGACATTGTGGACACATGGAAAGAGTTCTAAGGTCATCACAAGGATTCTGAGGTCACCAAACTATGCTTTTAATCAGCACTTGTCACCAATTAAACTTTATGATGCGCTGTCTCGGTATAATGGGCACTTCACACCTGAACAAATGTGTCCAAAGTGGTAACAAAAAGTGGGCTAAAAAGGGTCTTAACATATATAAAAGGAAAGTAAAATGACTGTCAAAAATTATGTAAAACTGGAAAGACTGCAAATTCAGTAAAATGTTTCTGATAACTTTGTCACTTGTTTATGGTACAAATAGTAAAATGGGCTTTTCAATGAATTGTGATCAATGAGCAAAGTACTGATAAAAATGCAAAGCAAATGATTTTGTATCCACCTTATATTATGTGCACGTATTTGTTGTTTGTAACATATATCAATGTATATAAGTGTGTCAAAGTGTAAAAATAAACTGTCATAACTTTACTGACCTATAGAATTGGTTTTATGTAAGTTGCATTCACTGCTGTAGCAAGGAAGAGAGGGGCAATAGTGGAAAAATCCTCCTGCCACAGCATAAAAGGGTGAATATGAGGTCTGTTCAAAAACTTCCAGAACTTTGTCCACAAAATTTTTCTATGCTTACCGTATACTTATTGTGCTTGGTCTCCTCCAAAAGACTCTCCTCCCCAATTGATACATTGCTTCCAAGGCCGTTTCTATTTCTAGAAGCAGTCTTGGTACACCTCTTGCTGGATCATGCAAAGTGCTATCTGCCAGTGTTTTTACCTCATCTATCGTTACAAATCTTCATCCTTTCAAAAGTGTTTTCAACTGTGGAATTAAGAAAAAGTCTACAGGAACCAGGTCTGGGGAGTACAGAGGATGAGGCAGCACAGTGATTTCCTTTTTTGTGCAATAATCACGCACCAACAGGGTTGAATGTACAGGTGCATTACTGTGATGAGAGAGCCATGAATTGTCTTGCCACATTTCAGGCCATTTCCTTCTCACATTTTCTTGCAGGCATCACAACAGGCATAGTACCATTGATTAACACTTTGTCCTATAGTATGAATCCATGATGAAATAATCCTTCAAAGTCAAAGAAAACTATCAGCATAGCTTTGACATGTGACCTGACCTGACGACTTTTTTTGGTCTTGCAGAAGATTTCCTGACCCATTGTGAAGACTAAAACTTGGTCTCAGCGTCATAACCGTAGATCCACGTCTCATCAACAGTTGTGATTCTCTTACAGAATATCTCATTCTCATTCACACAATCCAAAATCTCTTCACAGATTGCGAGGTGAAGATCTTCCTGGCCTTGACTCATGAGCCGTGGCATGAACTTGTTGGCAATACGATGGATTCCAAGATGCTGTTGTCAGTATTTCATAACAAGATCCAACTGAAATGTTGCATTCTTCTTTAATTTCTCAGACAGTCACTCTTCGTTTGGCATGCACAGTTTTGTTGACATTCCTGACATCGTTGGCAGATGTCGAAGACCATCCTGAACAAGGATCGTCTTTAACTGCTGTCCAGCCATTTTTAAACCTTGTGAACCATTTGTAACACCGAGTACGGCTTAAGCACTTCCTGCACCATTTGGTGTGTTTCTGTAAAGGTTTCCTTGAGTTTCATGCAAAATTTAATGCAGATACTTTTCTCCTGTAACTCTGCCATCTCGAAATTGTGCGACACAGCGTTCTTGTCAATACAACACTGAACAATGACTAACAGACACACAAAATGCAGGTGTGTGCAGGGATGCCAACTGCACTTTACTCCAACACACATTGGCATGAAATTATGAGTCTTCCGGAACTTTCTTGAGCAGACCTCGTATATTCCTCCTGAAAAGAACCTGACACTTAAGTGGGGATCCAGCTGCCTCAATTCTCATTCTGTCTTCCTCACCAAAAATTTCAGCATTCAAATGTGTTTATGCTTTCTTGTGCTGAAAGAGAATGGCAAAGAGACAGTGACAGTGGGAGAGAGAAAAGTTAGTGCCAGTAGGTGAGAAGAAAGTGGAGACAGTGATAGTAACAGAGAGAAACTATCAGTGAAGTCAGTGAAAAAGAGAGAGAGAGAGAGAGAGAGAGAGAGAGAGAGAGAGAGAGAGAGAGAGAGAGAGAGAGAGAGAACAGGGACAGGAAAAAAAACCAAGAGAGATGCATAAAGATAGGAGTAGGAGGAAAAGAGAGAGGAGACAGTGAAAATGAAAAGAGAAATGTGGGGTGCCATACATAGGCTTTGGGGGTATCTGGACCCTCCCAGACTGGCGAACTTTAACATCCATACATGTAGGGAAGGGTGCATTTTGGACCAAAATTTTAAGCATATGGGCGTAGGGGAAAAGATAAGTTGTCTTAAGTAACAGAGCAGACAGTTTTAGTGGCGTGGCTGAAAGCTGATATGGCTTACAAATTTACAGGTTAGGCTTCAGGTGCTACTCAATAATGAACTAATGTAAAATGTAAGTAAATATAAGTATACTCCATTTCGTTTTATTATTTAATTTGCTTTCATTTACTTGCACTTCACTTTAAAACAAAAGGCTAAGTATTGTAACAAATTCTACATTGACAAGAGGTCTGGTGCCAGTAACACTATGATAAGGAGTGATCCTCCCTCACCCGCTCCATGGTGTGTCCACATATTTCAGTAAATAGACGTCAGCCCACTTGCATATAGGCCACCATGAGTCATACATACAGCTTGGAGCATATTGTAACCTACTTGCCTATAACACTGTCAGTGGTACATTGCAAGCATTTCGTTCAAGAAATGTTTGAGTCATAGTATCAGAGTCTAGTTGACTTGTCAAATTATATTCAGTTTCCAAGGATCACAAATCTGTGTGATGTTCATGTGTAATTGATATGAGACAACCTTTAACATGAGTCAGAGTGCTGAAAGACCTTTCTGCTTCAGCCACAGTCACTAGAAGAGCATAAAAAATGTGCATACATGCATATATATTTGGAAACAATCATAGAATTTTAAGCTCGTGCATCTCATTCAATAGTTCTGATGGTTCCAAAATAATGTATTCAAAGTTTGAAGTATGAGTTTTTTCAGATATTTAATTTCTTCTTCTAAATATGTATTCTGTGATAAATAACTTGCATGCCTCAATGACCCGATGATTGTCAGTCATCTTTAAGTATTTTTCATAACCCCAAATGTTTCGTCTAATATTTGCTCTGTCTCTAATCAGGTTTTCAAGTTAGACGCTAGATTGTCCTGAAAGGTTTGAAATACATTTATCTTGAATAAATTTTCTGAATTCACATCTTCGCTTCATTCCTGGCCTCAGTATGAAATGATTTCCTCTTTCTAGTGCGTAGCTCTGGAAATTCGGCATTGGTATTAACTGCATTGGCAACAACTTTAGATCAGGGAGAATGGCATCTCAATTTTTGCAAAGATGTAATAAGGTCTCGGAGCATCTTACCACAAAGTCATTGGTTGTGTTTGGAGTTTATAGTAATATGTTTCTGTAGTCAATTGGTACCAGCAACCTTTAGCTAAACTGATGCCATGATTAAACATCTGAATGATAACAAAGAATCCAGAACACCCCATACCACAGAGCATGTTTCAGCTGACAAATTTAACTTAGTTTCAACAGCAATATCTGTATTGGATGAGCTGCTGTTGGTACTACAGTGTCAACCTAAAGCATTCCAACAGGTATCAGACATAGAATACAAAGAACTTCCAACTCTGTTTCAGAACAGATGTACTGCTACTGAAAAGGTTGTAAAGAAGTTGCATCACTCCAAAAAAAGTATCTGCTTCATAACAGCTCTTGGCTGCATGTACTTGACTTAAGCCTATGAAAACCACACGGAAAATTTTGCAAGATGATTTCAATGAAAACAAATGTGTCTTAGCTCCTTTATAAGACCATCTAATATTACTTCACTTACCACAAATTTGTTCGCAGCATTCACTGCATGGAATTGAGTGTTTCGCAAGTGTTGATGGAATTGAATGTCCGTAGTAACCCTAATTTTTTGATGACAATCTACAAATTCCAAAAACCTAACTTCATTCATGAAGTAAATATAATGCAGGATAAATGTTGTGTGGTCAATATGATTTGAGTCAGGAGTTGCAGTGACAGTAATTGAATAATACTTCTCATTTTCTCTCATTTCCAAGATGGCACCCCTGACATGATGGGCACAACTAAGAAATAAATTTATTCTGAGTATCACTTGAGAGATAATGTATTTGTAAACACTTTCCAGATCTTGTCGGTCTCTGACCTTGCTAATGTATTTTGCAAGAACTGGATCCTAGTGACACAAGAGCTCTAACATTCCAAGGAAATTTTCATTATTTGGCTCTCCAGTTTTCAGAGCTGAACCTCAGAAGGCCAATATTCTTTGACCAAGAAATAATGTCACATCAAGTCACATGAGAGTTCCCATGTAAGTTGGCTATTTTACGGACTAACAGAAGAAGAAGAGTAATGGTAATTCTTTCTTCCGAGCATCAGCAAGGGAAATGTACACCTTTAATGTCATTTCATTTCTTCAGTTTCATGATTCTTCCAGAAGAACTGTATACAAATAGAAATGTTTTATGTTGTGTGTACTCCTGAATGCAAAATATTTTCTGTACACTCATTTTCATTTAAAATCACCTTGTGATGGAATTGGAAGTGCCTTATCTTTGAATGTTGTTGGCAGACCTGCTAAATTATAATGATGTTTCTCACAGCTGATTCTGTGAAAGCTAGTTGGGAAAATGTTTTGGTAGGATTTCCAACAGCATTTAAAGAAAGTGTATTTTTTGAGTCCATTTCACAGTAGTTATAGTGCATGATGTCTGAAGAAAGTGTTGCGTATTCAAGATCAAACATGAAATAGAATTGTATGGATTGGCCTGTACGGTTGATTTTTGCCAACTTAGGATGCTGATGGATCGGAACCCTTGAGCCTTGAGAGATTTGGGCACTGGGAATGATGCCATTTTCCTTTGAAAGGAAGTGTAGTATTTTCTTGCCCTCTCCAAGATTATGCCCTGCCTTTGGTGACCTCATTGTTGATGGAATGTTAAACCCTTACATTCCTTCCAAAATTGAATTGAAAAATATAATGGAAATTTATGTTTAAAGACAATTTTGTTCATCTGCCGTGAATAGTTAAAAACAGTTATTTTCTTAAATAAATTCGTGTAAAGTTTAGAATCATTAATATCATTGTTATGGTAAATGTATGAGTATGTTCTGCTGTTTTATTATAAGAGGCAGCATTGCTTGAAATACGATGTCTTAATTACAGTGTCTTGTGATTTAGAATTGTTTTTTGTATTTCTTACTATGACATTTCTAAATAAAAGGCATGTGAGCGATCAGCTTTTGGAGAGGAATGTTACTGTGTTAAATTATTATCAGCAGTTACTTTGTAGATGTACACAGTAGTAGGATAGCACAGTAGTATGTCTCAACTCAACAGAACTTCACTATCCAGAAATGCTAGTAATGGTGGCAGTTGATGGTAGGCTGAATACATTATGAGTGTGCTTATCGAAAATAGATTGTAATTTTTTAGAAGCCTAATTAAGCATATGCATCTCATTGTAAAAGAATCAAACAATGGAAAGAGACTGTAGACGTGTGTGCAAGTTGCGTTTGCGTGAGTGTGTGTAAGCATGTTTGTATGTGTGTCTATTGCTGACAAAGACCTTAATGGCAGAAAGCTATAATTGTGTGAATATTTTTGCTGTGCCTATCACGACTCAGCATCTCTGCTGTATGATGAGTAGCAAGTTTCCTTCTCTAATATCATTGTAAAAGAATGTATTCAAAAAGACATCACATTGCAACATGTGCTGGGCATCCACAGTTTGGCTGCAATCAAAGACACAGATATTGCATCTTGCTCATTCTACATTTGACTGCCATTCCAATGCCCAGTGCAAGGTCACACGACATCCCAATCACGTGAGATGTCTAACTATTGCCATACTGATATGAGAACCATCTCTCTGTCACTGTGGCTATCTTTATTCATGAGTGTATTTTATGTACAAATAATGACAGTATTATGAAAAGGATAGATTGCTGCCCACAATATAAATTCACGATACTGTTATTATCCCACCCTGGATTTTCCATTGTTCAATTATGTACAAATAAGCTGTTCTCCATGAGTCCAGTGAGTCACAGTTAGTTTTCTTTCCTCATCCTCATCATGACAGTATTTATTTAGTGTTGGTTGATACACATTCCCTGTTTTCTTCAGATAGTTAATTATAACACAAGTTTTAAGAAGGGATGTGTATCATAACTTTAAAATTCAGTGATGCAACAGTTTTTGTAGTTTGGTGTTTTTTCACTTGCCAAGTGATGTGTGATATGACCGGTACACACATGTAACTGCTGTCCCTATAACCCAAACTTGGTGTAGTTATGGAAATATATGTAGTAGCCCAAACTTGGATTAGTTATGGAAATACATGTACTAATCAAAGAGGAGTATGCTGCAGTTATGTTTTATCTGGGAAACAAAATATATTCATTCTTAAATTCTACAGAAAAGAAATCAGAATTGGACAGAAGCATTTGTACAACTATTGAATCTCTTCACTTCAGACTTTTAGACACTGTTGGTCCCTTAATGACACTAGCATACCTGCTAACTTTCCCGCTTTAGGCAAGAGACATTTGATTTTCCACAATTTCTCCTCCCTCCCGATTTTTCCATAATTTCTCCAAATTTTTAGTCAATTATCATCAAACCTAATACATTTGTTATGAAAACCCATGATTTCCCGTTTTTTGGGCAGTGGTCGGAAGTCCCTTACCTACTGTTTCTAATCGACATACATATCAATGTTTATAGAAAGCTGGATGTCACATGCGACCTGTATATCAGTTGCTATTTTTCCTCATATCCGTGCATTTTGTAGAATGTATACTTTTACTGTTAAGTGTTGTGCTCGTGTGTGTGTGTGTGTGTGTGTGTGTGTGTGTGTGTGTGTGTGTGTGTGTGTGTGTGTGTGTTGTCACTGTGCTTAATTGAAGTCGCTTGTTATTCAGTATTTTTACAATAGGTATAAGTCTTTAGAGTGGGTGATTAAGAATGTTATTTTGTTATCAGAGTCCCTGAAAGTCTATATTTTTGTGTAAACAGCTATGTCAAATGCATGTTATTCACCCTGTAATTTATATTATATTATTTTGATTTGGTGTTCTGTTCCTCATTCTGGCAAAAAAATGTGACGCTCTTCTCCTGAGGCAATATTCAGAACATTTTCCAACTTTATTGAGTCTAGTAAACATCCGTTCTTTGCATTTTGTACTCTCAACTGATGTGACATTTGTGTGTCATGAGATGGACAAATTATCTTTCAGAGCCTGTGGAAATAATAAAAGCACTGAGAAAACATTACTTGTATGAACAACAACAATAATAATAATAATAATAATAATAATAAAACTCGCGGAGGCCCGGGAAAAGAATGGGCCTCCGGTATGTTCTGCCAGTCGTAAAAGGCGACGACAAGAATAGGGCTAACCCCCCTATTAGTGTGATTACTTGGTTCAGGACAGAACTAAAGAAGCCTCGGACAAGCGCCATCATGGTCGGGGACGACGCTTGAACCCTATGCCCGCCCACAATGGTAACGACACTGCTAGCCAACTGGAAAATGATTTACAACCAAATAGAGGTGTTTTGCAGGATATGCTTCCTGCAACCACCCTAGAAGGAAAACAAAGACAGAGGATGAGATGGTCAGATGAAGTTAATCGACACCTCATGTTCTGTTATTACCAAGCAACAAACCTAGGAACCAACACAACTGGATCTGTAGATCACAAGTATACACAACATTTATTACCAGATACCCAGAATTAAAATTTTTAACAGAACAACGACTAGCTGATCAGATCTGTGTAATAATAAAAAATAACAGGATACCCCAGTCAGAATTAGAAAACATCAAACAACAAGTGCAACAAATACTGGAACAAAATAATGTGCAATCGGAAGAAGAAGAAAATACAGTAATGGACTCAAACATCGCAGAGCAAACAAACAAAGAACAACACGCATCAATTAAACAGAGGAAAACGACATCTTAAGACAGCCACCAGAACAAGCACAAATAGAACACGAAGTGACACAGATGTTAGATATAGAAGAAAAATTTCAGCTGACATATATAGAATACAAAGACACAAATACAGACATTAGACCATTCTTGCATAGACCACCAAATAACTCACAAGTCGAAACAACAATAACAACTATCAACACAATCATACACAACAAAATAAATGAAAATACAACTATGGAAGAGTTACAACTACTGGTTTATGTAGGAGCACTCACTACACTAAATATACACACTAGTCAGAGATCAGAACCAACCAACACACAGAAGAAACCCACAAAACCAGCATGGCAACACAGGCTACAGATCAGAATAGAAAAACTGAGAAAAGACATCGGACAGCTAACACAATTTATAAGAAATGAAATATCAGACAAAAGACGAAAAAGGTTAGGTAAAATCTCACAACAAGAAGCAATAGAGCAATTAGATGAAAAGAAACAGAAATTACAAGCATTGGCCAAACAACTTAGAAGATACAAAAAAAGTGAAAATAGAAGGAAACAAAACCAAACATTCAACACAAACCAAAAGAAATTTTACCAGACAATAGATAACACACACATTAAAATAGACAATCCACCAAACATAACAGACATGGAACACTTCTGGAGCAACATATGGTCAAACCCAGTACAACATAACAGGCATGCACGGTGGATACAAGCAGAAACAGACTCATACAAGATGATACCACAAATGCCTGAAATGATAATTTTGCAACATGAAGTCACCCGAGCAATTAATTCTACGCACAATTGGAAAGCCCCTGGAAATGATAAAATAGCAAATTTCTGGCTAAAGAAGTTCACCTCAACACATTCACATTTAACTAAATTATTTAACAGTTACATTGCAGACCCATACACATTCCCTGATACACTTACACATGGAATAACCTATCTGAAACCTAAAGATCAAGCAGACACAGCAAACCCAGCTAAATATCGCCCCATAACATGCCTACCAACAATATACAAAATATTAACTTCAGTCATTACACAGAAATTAATGACACATACAACATAGAACAAAATTATAAATGAAGAACAAAAAGGCTGCTGCAAAGGAGCACGAGGATGTAAAGAGCAACTGATAATAGATACAGAGGTGACATATCAAGCTAAAACTAAACAAAGGTCTCTACACTATGCATACATTGATTACCAAAAAGCTTTTGATAGTGTACCCCACTCACGGTTACTGCAGATATTGGAAATATACAAAGTAGATCCTAAATTGATACAGTTCCTAAACATAGTTATGAAAAACTGGAAAACCACACTTAATATCCAAACAAACTTTAATAATATCACATCACAGCCAATACAGATTAAGCGTGGAATATACCAAGGAGACTTATTAAGTCATTTCTGGTTCTGCCTTGCTCTGAACCCACTATCCAACATGCTAAATAATACAAATTATGGATATAATATTACTGGAACATACAAAGTCACACATTTGCTGTACATGGATGATCTAAAACTACTGGCAGCAACCAATCAACAACTCAACCAATTACTAAAGATAACAGAAGTATTCAGCAATGATATAAATATGGCTTTTGGAACAGACAAATGTAAGAAAAATAGCATAGTCAAGGGAAAACACACTAAACAAGAAGATTACATATTGAATAACCACAGTGACTCCATAGAAGCGATGGAAAAAAACAGATGCCTATAAATATCTAGGATACAGACAAAAATTAGGAATAGATAATACAAATATTAAAGAAGAACTAAAAGAAAAATATAGACGAAGACCAACAAAAATACTGAAAACAGAATTGACAGCAAGAAACAAGACAAAAGCTAAAAATACTTATGCTATACCAATATTGACCTACTCATTTGGAGTAGTGAAATGGAGTAACACAGACCTAGAAGCACTCAATACACTTACATGATCACAATGCCACAAATATAGAATACATCACATACATTCAGCAACAGAAAGATTCACATTAAGCAGAAAGGAAGGAGGAAGGGGATTCATCGACATAAAAAACCTACATTATGGACAGGTAGACAATTTAAGGAAATTATTTCTAGAACGAGCAGAAACTAGCAAAATACACAAAGCAATCACTCATATAAATACATCGGCTACACCACTGCAATTTCATAACCACTTCTACGACCCTTTAGATCACATAACATTAACAGATACGAAGAAAGTAAATTGGAAAAAGAAAACACTACATGGCAAGCATCCGTATCATCTAACACAGCCACACATCGATCAAGACGCATCCAACACATGC
The DNA here is from genome assembly GCF_023864275.1 of Schistocerca cancellata. Classification (NCBI taxonomy): domain Eukaryota; kingdom Metazoa; phylum Arthropoda; class Insecta; order Orthoptera; family Acrididae; genus Schistocerca; species Schistocerca cancellata. The sequence goes on from NC_064628.1 coordinate 150,334,700, forward strand.
CTAAGAAAAGGCAATATATACAGTGAGACGGAAGGATTCATGATTGCAATACAGGATCAAACAATAAACACCAGATATTACAGCAAGCATATTATTAAAGATCCCAATACCACAACAGATAAATGCAGACATTGCAAACAACAAATAGAAACGGTAGATCACATCACAAGTGGATGTACAATACTAGCAAATACAGAATACCCCAGAAGACATGACATTGTAGCAAAAATAATACATCAACAGCTTGCCTTACAACATAAACTTATAAAACAACACGTTCCCACATACAAGTATGCACCACAAAATGTACTGTAGAATGATGAATACAAATTATACTGGAACAGAACCATTATAACAGATAAAACAACACCACATAACAAACCTGACATCATACTCACCAATAAAAAGAAGAAATTAACACAACTAATCGAAATATCCATGCCCAATACAACAAATATACAAAAGAAAACAGGAGAAAAAATTGAAAAATACATCCAACTGGCTGAGGAAGTCAAGGACATGTGGCATCAGGATAAAGTTGACATTATACCAATTATACTATCAACCACAGGAGTCATACCACACAATATCCACCAGTACATCAATACAATACAGCTACATCCAAACCTATATATACAACTACAGAAATCCGTAATTATTGATACATGTTCAATCACCCGAAAGTTCCTAAATGCAATATAACATATACCGTACAGTTAAAAGGAAGTGATGCTTGATCAAGGTCCACGTCACTTTCCATTTTTAACCAGACTTAACGTCTGAGAAAGTAAAGAAATAATAATAATAATAATAATAATAATAATAATAATAATAATAATAATAATAACAGGTATTGGGTGTTAAAAGTGGAAGTGATGGAGTGATAAGTGCTGAATGATTGAAGTGTTATAATAGAAATAAATCGTTGGTTAACTGTTTTCAGTTACATGTTTTTATGCACAACACTCCAGTCCACTATAGGTAATTGGTTGCGTTTCCCTTATTTTACATATCAAATTTTGGGTATGAAATTTCCTGGCAGATGAAATTGTGTGCCAGACCAAGACTTGAACTCAATACCTTTGCCTTTTGTGGGGTGTGCTGTACTGACTGAGCAACCCAAGCACACTTAAGAATCATCCTCACAGCTTCAGTTCTACCATACCTCGTCTCCTACCTTCCAAACTTTACAGAAACTCTTCTGCCAAATTTTGGGTAGTTCCAGTGTTTTTATTCACTTTTTTTTTAGCCATGATATAGCTTTGTAATGTCATAGGGAAAGATTCATCTCAGTTGTCTCAATATTTCACTGAAAATGAGCCATAGTTTTCGGTCATTCGTACCTCCCAATTTTTAAAACTGAATCTCCAGGTTTTTTGTTTTTTAAAGTTGGTAGGTTTGCACAAGTAATGTAAATCATAAATGTTTCTTGGTATCCTTTGCCAGTATTTTTATGGACATTTAAATTACCTCATTCAGATAGAATGATGATACATCAGTTTCTCAAATATCGACATCTGTATCTACATACATACTTAGCAAACCGCCATAGAGTGCATGTGGAGAGTACCTTGTACTATTGCTAATCATTCCCTTTCCTGTTCCATTAACAAATGAAACTAGGGACAAACTAATGTCTGTATGTTTCCATATGAGTCCTGATTTCTCATATCTTGTCTTTGTAGTCCCTATGTGAGATGTATGTTGATGGCGGTAAGATTGTTCTGCAGTCTGTCATAAATGCTGGTTCTCTAAGGGTTCAATGGTGTTTTGTGAAAAGAATATCTTCTTTCCTCTAGATATTCCCATTTCAGTTTGTAGAGTATTTCTAATGCTGCTGTATTACTTCAGTGTTTTACTTTAATCTGACCTGGTGGAGATCCCAAACACTCCAGCAGTACTCAAGAATGAGTCGCAGAAGTATTCATACATTGTCTCCTTTAAAGATGAGCTACACTTTCCTAGACTTCTCCCAATAAGCTGAAGTTGACCATTCTTCTTCCCTACAACTGACATTATGTGCTTGTTCCATTTCATATCACTTGGCAGTGTTTCACTTAGATATTTAATCAGTGTGATTGTGTCAAGCAGCACATCCCTGATACTGTATTCAAATATTATAGGATTGTTTTTCCTACTCGCCTTTATTAATTTACATTTTTGTCTTAAGGCTGCATTCATCAAACCAAAGTCAAATTCTCTCCAAGTCATCCTGTTTGTGGTCATTCAATGATGACACTGTCTCATCCACTATGGTGTCTTCAGTAAACAGTTACAGATTGCTGCTCACCTTATCTGTATGCTCTGACCCTTAACTACATGCAGTTTGGCACTGTCACACACTTTCTGGAAGTCTAGGAATATTTAATCCGCCTGTTGGCTTCGTCTGTGGTTCTTAGGGTATCATGCGCGAAAAGGGCAATGCGAGTTTTGCATGCATGATTGTTTCTAAATCTGTATTGATTTGTGTATAGCAGCTTCTCTCTCGAGGAAATTGATTGTTTGCAAACTCAAAATATGCTCAAGAATTCTGCAGCAAATACATCAAACATGGGAATGCTATGGTTCAGGATGTCCGCCTCTGTAGCTGAGTGGTCAGCATGGCTGGCTGCCAGGTATTCTTCATTCATGGGATGAGTGGTATGGGGTGCACTCAGCCTCGTGAAACCAACAGAGGAGCTACTCACCCAATCAGAAGTAGTTCTAAGGTCAAGAAACCTGACACTGACTAGGAGAGCAGTGGTGTGACTACATCCAATGATGCTGTTGACAAAGGATGAGATGTTGGTCAGTCGGGACCGACTGACCTGTCTAGGGCCAGAACATGGAACTTTACTACAATATTTACTATATGCCAGAATGTGTGTTGAAACTTTCTCCATTGTAGTTTGTGTTGAAATGCAAACATGCCAAAAGTGTGTGTAAGTGAAACACTTGTAATTTTTCAGATTGATCGCAAAGTGTGGGATATTGAGCTGAACATCTCTGCCCCACAAATTATATTCTTGGAACATTTCTGTGACAAAAATGCACTCATGATTGTTGTGGACTTTGGCAAATTCCACTTCAGTAATAGAGCTGACCTGCCAAGAGCAAGCATTAATGCCAGCCAGAACAAAGAAAGTGATGAAGAAGGTAAGAGTTGATGTAAGTGTAGCTATGAACTCAATTGGGAAGTTTTTTGTAATTTACTGCTTCACTCTTTAACTGCAGTAGTTGACTGACAATACTTATCATGATATGAAATGAATTGATCAAAATTGTTGACAACATTGAATTCTAGTTGATGAAACGTGGTAGTTTTCTCCTCCATTTAGAAGACTGGAAGACTATGCACTACATTGTTGTTGTAGGCAGGGAATAAATTTCTTTTGTCCTCACATTTTGTTTTGTTACTGTATTCTCTGGCTGTTAATGGTCTCTTGAGCAGTGTGGTTGCTACAAGTTAGGGTTCCTTGGGAGTTCCAATTGTGTATAGAGTACAGGAAAAAGACTCCTTAAATGCCTCTGTGCATGCTGTAATTAGTCTAATCCTTTATCCACAGTCCTTCTAGGAATGGTGCATAGGGGGCTGAAGAATATTTGTATTTACTGTGGCTAATAGTGTTTCTTGAAATTTTGTAAACATGCTTTTGTTTGATAACAGGCTTCTGTCATCAAGCGTTTGGCAGATGCTCTCCCATGATTAAAAAGAACCTGTGACTATTATTGTTGCCCTTTTTATGTGTGTGTTAAATATACTCTTTTATTCCTATTGACTGCATTTTCCTGCATCTTACCAACAGAGCGAAGCATGCAACATCCCATACCTATAGTAGTGTGCCCTTTAGATATCGGCTGCATGATGCATTCTGCAGAGAGAGCGAGAGAAAGAGAGAGAGAGAGAGAGAGAGAGAGAGAGAGAGAGAGAGATAATGCTTTATGGTGTCACCATTGTGCACTCTCTGACCCATGCCTCATCCTCTAGATGTTACCTACCCTGATAACTGGCAAGTCTGAGCAACTGTTTCAGCTCCCGACTCTCTCTAGTAGAATTTAGGTGCTGTAAAAACTACCTTGTTCCATCTACATCTACATCTACATCCATACTCCGCAAGCCACCTGACGGTGTGTGGCGGAGGGTACCTTGAGTATCTCTATCGGTTCTCCATTCTATTCTCGTATTGTTCGTGGAAAGAAGGATTGTCGGTATGCCTCTGTGTGGGCTCTAATCTCTCTTATTTTATCCTCATGGTCTCTTCGCGAGATATACGTAGGAGGGAGTAATATACTGCTTGACTCCTCGGTGAAGGTATGTTCTCGAAACTTTAACAAAAGCCCGTACCGAGCTACTGAGCGTCTCTCCTGCAGAGTCTTCTACTGGAGTTTATCTATCATCTCCGTAATGCTTTCGCGATCCTGTAACGAAGCGCGCTGCTCTCCGTTGGTTCTTCTCTATCTCTTCTATCAACCCTATCTGGTACGGATCCCACACTGCTGATCAGTATTCAAGCAGTGGGCGAACAATCGTACTGTAACGTACTTCCTTTGTTTTCGGATTGCATTTCCTTAGGATTCTTCCAATGAATCTCAGTCTGGCACCTGCTTTACCGACGATCAACTTTATGTGATCATTCCATTTTAATCACTCCTAATGCGTACTCCCAGATAATTTATGGATTTAACTGCTTCCAATTGCTGACCCGCTATATTGTAGCTAAATGATATGGAATCTTTCTTTCTATGTATTCGCAGCATATTAAACTTGTCTATATTGAGATTCAATTGCCATTCCCTGCACCGTGAGCCAATTCGCAGCAGATCCTCCTGCATTTCAGTACAATTTTCCTTTGTTACAACCTCTCGATATACCACAGAATCATCCGCAAAAAGCCTCAGTGTACTTCTGATGTCATCCACAAGGTCATTTATGTATATTTTGAATAGCAACGGTCCTACGACACTCCCCTGCGGCACACCTGAAATCACTCTTACTTCGGAAGACTTCTCTCCATTGAGACTGACATGCTGCGTTCTGTTATCTAGGAACTCATCAATCCAATCACACAATTGGTCTGATAGGCCATATGCTTTTACTTTGTTCATTAAACGACCTTGGGGAACTGTATCGAACGCCTTGCGTAAGTCAAGAAACACGGCATCTACCTGGGAACCCGTGTCAATGGCATTCTGAGTCTCGTGGGCGACTAGCGCGAGCTGGGATTCACACAATCGTCTTTTTCGAAATCCATGCTGATTCCTACAGAGTAGATTTCTAGTCTCCAGAAAAGTCGTTATACCCGAACATAATACGTGTTCCAAAATTCTACAACTGATAGACGTTGGAGATGTAGGTCTACAGTTCTGCACATCTGTTCGACATCCCTTCTTGAAAACGGGGATGGCCTGTGCCCATTTCCAGTCCTTTGGAACGCTACGCTTTTCTAGAGACTTACGGTACACCGCTGCAAGAAGGGGGGGGGGGGGGGGGCAAGTTCCGTCGCGTACTCTCTGTAAAATCGAACTGGTATCCCATCAGGTCCAACGGCCTTTACTCTTTTGAGCGATTTTAATTGTTTCTCTGTCCCTCTGTCATCTATTGCGATATCTACCATTTTGTCACCTGTGCGACAATCTAGAGAAGGAAATACAGTGCAGTCTTCCTCTGTGAAACAACTTTGGAAAAAGACATTTAGTATTTCGGCCTTTAGTCTGTCATCCTCTGTTTCAGTACCGTTTTGGTCACAGAGTGTCTGGACATTTTGTTTTGATCCACCTACCTCTTTGACATAAGACCAAAATTTCTTAGGATTTTCTGCCAAATCAGTACATAGAACTTTACTTTCGAATTCATTGATCGCCTCTCGCATAGCCCTCCTCGCACTACATTTCGCTTCGTGTAGTTTTTGTTTGTCTGCAAGGCTTTGGCTATGTTTATGTTTGCTGTGAAGTTCCCTTTGCTTCCGCAGCAGTTTTCTAACTCGTTTGTTGTACCACGGTGGCTCTATTCCATCTCTTACGATCTTGCTTGGCACATACTCATTCAACGCATATTGTAGGATGGTTCTTCACGTGTTGTGGGTGCGCCGCTTGGATTTGCCTGCAGTGCTATGGACGTCTGATTGTTTCCTGAGCTGCCGACCTATCACTGCTGTGGACTAGATACTTCCACATCTCGGTGAAAAAAAAAGCTTCTAGTATACATCATGCAACATATGTGCCTCAATGCATGCTAACATATGCAGAAAACTTCGTCTTTTTTTAAAGTAATTTATGAGACATGACGACTCTCATGACCACATGATTCTCGATACGCGAGTACGTGAGAGGGCGCGTCGCGCGTGATCGTCCTTAGGATGTAAAACTGAAAAACTTGAGATCGAAATGAGATATATTTCTGCTCTCAATTTCAAATAAAATTTCAATATGTTATCAACATTTCATTGACTGCATTGTATGAGCTGAGACCTATCATGCGCAATGCTTTCTTATCCGTGCAAAATCTTTAAAATTTCGCCCAATATTTTATTTAATTTGATGTTGCATAGTAACTGTGATACGTAACGGAGAGAAATTCAGTCCTTTATCAAGTGGAGATATCTGACTGTCAAATGTGCAAAAACAATTTTTTCTCAGCTAATGATTTTCTTAAAAGTGGATGGTAAGTGATTCATAGCAGCCAGCAAGTCCACATGGACGGAATTGAGCGCTTCGCGCCTGACCGCCTGTACAACCTAGTATCTCGAGAACGAAATAAGATATACGGTGTGTGATTCAAAAGTTTCAAGACTTAACTGAGAACTAGAAATTTATAGGACATTTAAGTACAGCCGACTAAAAGTCATCAAAATATGATGCTTCAGCATCAACACAGCGCTGCCAGTGCGTCTTCCACTGTTTGTAGCCCTTCTGGAAGACCTCGGGCGTCATGCTGTCAAGGGCTCTCTTCGAAGCCTGCTGGATGGCGTCGATGGTGTCAGGTCGCTTCCCTTTTAGGCCTGTCTTGATTCGAGGGAAGATGAAAAAGTCACTTGGAGCCAAGTCGGGGCTGTAGGGTGGCTGCGGCAGTGTTGTCACGTTGAACTTGACCAAAACTTCGGCAGCGGCGAGCGACGTGTGAGCGGGCACGTTGTCGTGGTGGAGAATCCAACCGCCCTTGATCGCCGGGCAGACGCAGTGAACTCGATCCCTCAATAGGCGGAGCACTCACACTAAGACGATGGTCACTGTTTAAAAGTTCCCGCACTCTCCTCACATTTGGATCCGTTCGGCTTGATGATGGCCTCCCAGAGCAGTCGTCAACGTTCCCTCGGCCATCTTTGAAACGTTTATGCCACATGAAAATCATTGCACGGGACATGGTTTCTTCTTGAAAGGCCTCTTGAATCATACCGAGAGTCTCCGTGGTGGTTTTGTTCCGTCACATGCAAAACTTAAATCTTACCATAATACTTGTGGTGTTTGCTTTTTGCCATCCATAATTAACACTACAGTATCTAATTAAACATCAGTGTATCTAAACTAACATGAAAATCAATGCTAAATATTGTATGCGCACCTTGAAATGCATTCTGCAGGCAGACATGTCAGAATGATACTCTCAGCTGGATTGTAACTTGGTACACTGCTTCTTGCCACTGCACATCACCTCATCACCCACCTTTTTGTGTGCACCCTATTATAGTACTGAGTCTATGTGATAGTTTCATTTCATACCCCTGAAAAGTGTTCCACCCATGTGTTAATATGAGTTGACTGAACCTAGTCGTGACTCGTTGATGATGTTCTCAAAGTATATTAATTTTCTGAGTTTCGTGAAGTACACAAGTTTACTTTTCTGATCATTGTAAACAGTCTTTACAACACTTGGTATCTTACTAAAATTTGATGAATATTTCTGCAACTTTGTTTCTGACAGTACTTAGTTATATGTAACTGCATCATCTGCAAAAAGACTGAGGTTGCAATTAATATTGCCTGCCATTTCATTAATGGGTACACATGTGTGACAGCATGTGCTAGTTAATAATGTTCCAAAACATTGTACATAACAATGGGATTTTTCCAGGTCTCATTCCTCGGATTCTATTGGTGATAGAAAGGTAGGGTCAGGTTTTCTGTGTAGCCCTAACAGAAGGAGCGTCATACTGTAACTGCCCTACAATACAGAGTCAAATTTTCAATATTACACAGTTCTTCCAGCATAGGCAAACGGAGAAAATTGGTTGGTTCTTTTTGCATTGTATGTGGTCTATCGTGCGCCTTAAGGAGTTTCTTGAGGCGCCATTTAGTTCATGAGCATTTGCTGAAAAATGTGAAAAACATGGCTTTTGTGTACTGAAAGTGAGCTGTTTTTCTAAGATGGCAATGTGCAACAAATAGCTGAAATTCTTCAGATATATTCCTAAGAACTGGATCTCAAACAACCTTGAAAATTTTCGTGATATCTTTGTCCATTTCAGAAATATAGTGGGTTCAAAGTTACCCTACTTGAACACACAAAATATACATGTAAAATAGGGTATGAGGTGAAAACGTAATTTATAAAGTGACTTAGCATGGAAAAATATGCTGTAAATAGCCTCCTTTATCATCAGAAGGGTTAGGGGAACTCCATGTTGTAGCACTGAAGCACATGAAAAATTTTTGTGCGTGTAAAATCTGGTCTGAGGTGTAAAATTAGTTTTGTGTTATTTTAATTTCATGTAAGTAAACTATCAAAATTTTACTGGCCCATAAAGTTCTTTTTATATGAGTGATATGCCCTGCTGTAGCAGGAAAAACAAGGGAACTAGCAGAAAAATGCTTCTATCGGAGCACAAAAAGGGAAATCTGCTCCTGTTAAAAAAAAAACTCCAGCTGTAAGGTGGGGTACCAGTTGCGTTATTCTGCCTTTGTCAGCACCTTTAAGATTTTTCCTGAAAATTTTGGCTCTTGAACGTATTTGCAGTTTTATGATGAGAAAGGAGGAGACTTTTGCATTGTGAAGGAGATATAAAAGTAATAAACACTGGAAGAGAGTAGACAATGGCTGTGATGTAGAAAGAGCAGAGGAAGCAATGGGAGTATGATAGAAAGAGAGGGATGTAGTGCCTGTGGAACATAGTTGACAGTGACTGAACAGTGAAGCAGACACTGCCAGTGGGAGAGGGAAAAAAGGAGGAGAAAGCGGAAGTGGATGAGAGCCAGTGGTAATGAGAGACAGAGTCTATGACAATGACAGTGGGGAGGAGAGAGATAGTGACAGTGAGAAGAGACAGCAGCAGTGGGAAGGAATGAAGAAGATAGCAGTTGTAAGAGATAGAGCAAGAGGAGATAGTAACAGTGAGAGGAGACAGTATTAGTAGGATAGAACAAAGGGGACTGTGGCTCTGATGCAGGAGACAATGGCATAGACACACAAAGAAATGATAACAGTGAGTTGGTTAAATGAGGGAGTGTGAATGGCATACAGGAGTGGATGGGAATGAGCGATTTACAGCGATGGACTAGTGAGTGTGAACGAGTAACAGTTATGGGAGCTTGAGTGAGTGAGAGGTGAGTTACATGTTGAAAACAGTGTGAATATATTCATATGCCAAAATGTTTGGGAAAAGTTTTGAGGATGCTGAGGAAGGCAGAACGAGGCAGCTGACACCCCACTTTTCAGTCAGTCTTTCAAACAGAGCACGTGGTACACTGAGTCGAAATAGTTTCTGAAAGTTAAGAAATGCTGCATTCAGCTGATTGCCAAAGTTTTCAGGTTGTCATGTGAGAAAAGTGAAAGTTGTGTTTCACGTGATGAATACTTTTGGAATCCATTATGATTGGTGTGGAAGAGATCATACTGTACAAGATACCATTATGTTTGAGCTCAGATTATGTTCTGATTCTACAACAGATGTATGTCAATGATATTGGACGGTAGTTTTATCGATCAGTTCAGCTACCCTTTTTGTAAATGGATGTGACCCGTGCTTTCTTCCAGTAACAGTTTTTGTTCAAGGCACATACAGTATCCAACTCAGTTGCCATTTTTATATAGGATCTGGCAGGGATTCATCGGGTCTTGGAAGCTTGTTTAATTTTAGCGATTTTAGCTACATCTCAGCTCTAGTGACACTAAAATGGGTATCACTCATCCTTGCAGTGGTGCAAGAAGTAAACCAGGGCTGTACTTTGGTATTTTCCATTACAAACAAGCATCTGAAAGCAGGGTTCAACATTCCTGTTTTTGCTTTGCCTCAATTTCTGATCCTGTGACATACACGAGTATCTGGATACTAACTTTGGTACCATATACAGCCTTTATGTATGAGCAGTATTTATTCAGATTTTGTGAGGTATATTTCAATAAGATTTGGCGAAGGTAGTCATTAAAGGCTTCTTGCATTGCCGTCCTAACAACCAAACATATTTCATTTACCATCTCTGCACCTGGAGCCCTAATTTTTGTTTTACACCTCTTATACAGTAATCACCCCCCCCCCCCCCCCCCCCCCTCTTCATTGTAGACCATGGAGGATTTCTCCCTGGTCAACTATTATTTTAAACTTGTGCCACAGCTCTACATATTCCTGCCCAAAGATAAATGTTTTGAGTTTTTCTTTGAGATATGATGTGACTGCCTCTTTATTTTGCTTATTGAATGTGAAAGTTTCCCTACTTGCTTTTGCCACCCTTTGTGCTTCAGTATTGATTATTGATACAAATGCCTCATGATCATTGAGAATGTCCGTTTTATAACTAACAGCAAAGAGGTCAGTTTTATTTGTTGCATTAGATGTAATTTATTTCCATCATGAGTAGTCTTCTGAGCTATGTGTTTCAGGAAGTTTATAGAGAAGGTATTTAGTAATATTCTGCAGTATGTTTTGTCTGTCCTACCACTAATGAAACTGTAATCATCCCAGTCACTTGTTGAATGATTTAAGTCTTCTCCAGTGATGACAGAATGATTGGGGTTTTCTTTAATGTTTTTGATTACATCTGAAGGTGAGCCCAGTGATAGGTACAAAGATCCAATTGAAAGTTTATCTTCACCCTTCAAACCGAGATTTGCTTGAACAGTCTTGTGTGTAGTTTCCATTTGTCTTGGAGGATTTTAAGTTTAACTGCTGTAACAAATGCAATGCTATATTTTGCCATTAGCCTGTCTAATTGATACACAGATCTACTCCAAAAATCTCACTTTTGTCAATTTCAGGGATAGTCATATATCTTCACTAAGTGTTATACGAGCTCCATTGCTTTTTTGGACTGCTTTGAACTCTGTGCAGTTGATCACTTGCAATTTAATAATTTCATCTGAGGGAGACATTTCTTTGGGTCTTATATTAATACTTTGGAGTCTCCTACAGCTGCCATTGTATGGATTACATTCATAAACACTAAGTTTACATAACAGTTGCAGAATGTTGATAACTGTGTTAGAACAATAAGTGAGCAGAAAAAAGTGAAAATTTTGTAGTAATCGCACAAGTTCCTACACAAGTGTGCATATTTGTCACACTTTTATGTTTCATAAAGTGCACAACCTTCTTTTCTTGTCGTTAAGTGTTAGTTGCCACTATTGCACCAGGCTGATACTTTTCTGAAATCTAACTGGATATTACTAAAACTCTGAGACAGAACCTCCAGGTAGATAACTGCAACCTACATGAAAAGTTTGAGATTGCAATATTATCTTCTAAGTCATTGATGTATAAAATGAACAACAGTGATATGCTTTCTGGGGGAAACTAGATAGTTCTTCAGTTGGTGTTGACTCTCCATCCAGGATAAATAACTGTGTCACGCTGTCATGAAATTTTCTATTCATTTGCAAATCTGGTTAGATAGTCTGAGGGGATATATTGTATTTAGAAAGTGTGAATGTGTTTCTGAATCAATAACTTTTCAAAAGTTTTGAAACAGTTATATGTTTGGCCACTATCTGGATGAACAGTTTGTTGCTTTCATGCCTACAAAAGGCTCTACATAATTTATAACAAAGTTGACATATAACAAAGGTGTTTTAAAGGGGCCTTGCACCTGTCTCAATACTGCAATACAGTGCGCTTGGTGAGTGTGCTTTACTCTCTCACGTATGGTTGAGTCTTTCGGGAGGTTGAGAGTGTAGGCCCTATAATGGCAAAAGAATGGGAATGGGATTGGCATTGAAATAAAAGAACACCAATATAATTTGTAGGTAAAGAGGATACCAGGTAGATAATGAGGGGAGTACTCACTACAGCTGATTGTTGGTGTTGGTTATAGAGTTATGAATGTGGGAAAATCCAAGTTACCCTGATTCTTCTGGCTCTTATTTATGTGTGTATCTGCCACAGAATGCCTGTTCTGTACAGTCATTGGTTACCTAGTTCTAAACAGGTATTCAATACAATGTTCATATATTTACAATATCATTGATAATGATTGTGTACCTTCTCGACATATTTCAAGTTGTACAAAATAAGTTCATTCTTTACTTTTAACAGTAAAATAATTGCATCACATTTATTGTTCAGTGTTTATCTATGTTATTACACTGTGTTTAGTGCTGCACCCAAACTTACTTAGTACAACCGGTGCCCCAAAATATCAATATTTGTGTAATATCAATATTTGCATACATATATGAAAAATATATTGTTCTACTACTAGCTTATTAAAAAAAAGTGAGCAATTTCATACCACAGATACAGTACTTACAAATTGGGAATAATATTAAGATTACAAATAATGGTGATCCTTATAAACCTTGCTGTATAACGCACCAGTATTGTCACAGGTATGAGATATTACATTCATCCACTTGGCTTCAAGAATAACAGAAACTGTTAACCAAACTTAAGCATTCAACAGAAATAAGAGCTCCTAAAAAGTTCCTTTTGCAAGCCAGTGTCCAAAGCAAAAATATAATTATCTAGGTTTTTTGGTAAGACAATTGGTAGTATGCAGCATTTACCATATTCAGCGTCAAACTTACACTAAAGGATATTAGTTTCGGTCTTTCTAATTTATAGTTCCTTTGACATTACAGGCATCCAACACTATAGAGAGAAAGCAGTGCAACTTGACCAGTTAGTGAAAAGGTTCACTGAATAAAACATAGAATTCATTAACGATTCTTCTTTAATCATTGCTAAGTTCATTCTGTGACTGTACCACAATGAGAATTTGCAGTAGTTTTGCAGTTAGAATATAAAGTAATAATAACCATGTATTCTGTATTCAGTAGCCATGTTACCATGGAACTTAGTAGAAATTGAATTCTAAAGTTTGTGAATTATTAAGGCCAGAGACCTTCCTGAATTCAACTTCTTTTTTCAACGTTTCACTCTGCACTCTACACAATGTAACCTACAGAATGTGGCACAATACCTTTAGTGATTAACATTTAACAACAGTATTGTATGTAGAGAAACTGGAAAGAATTTCATTTATTACCAGACAAAAATTCAAAATGAAGTCTTTTACATTGAGACAGCATTGAGATCACAAATATTTTATACAGAAGAGTTGACTGAAACATGTATTAGATGAAAAATCAATTCTTTGCTGAAAAGTTTGTTCTAACAGACAATGTAACACACAACATAATCTTTCCCAAGCCAACAAGTAACTTTGTTACCAGTTATTTCCAGGCTTCTGTAGCTTTAAACAACTTGCTGGTTGGGTTCTTGTAGGATATTTCCAACCAAAATGTCTGCTCCAAGTTATCACTTTTCCAAACACTAGTCACAAATATCCACTGGTATGTAATTATTCTTCATGCTGTATCATTGCAGATTGAATGTGTCTGTCTCCCACCAAAATCTCCAAAGTCGTTCCTCCTTTGACAGTGTTGCCATTCTAATCAATCTGTCTGTTGTTAATCCTTTTCCAGAAAACAGTACTTTGAAATTTCTCTCTTGCTCTTTAAACATGCTGGTTAACAACAGTGGATCGCAGTACTTACAGCAATACAATGACATTTACTATTAGAAATACTTAAATTATTACCAGCATTCGGACAAATTTTATCTTTAACATTTGGTAACTCTCATGCGACAGTAAAGCATGCCAGCACCATGACCTAGCAGATGCAAGGGTTACTCATACACTTAAGGTGTGCCAGTTATTACCTAAGTGGCTCTTGTGTGTCAGTTCTGCCATTCTTACCTCACGTGATTTTTATGCTGGAAGCAAACATTAAATGGAATTAGTCAGTACATGTGGCACTGGGATTCACTTAAGGGTGCTTCATTCTGTTAACCATATGATAAAAAACTGAAATGTGACTCGTAGATAAGTCTTATATTTACTTACCTTTTGTAGATATTAAGTACAACACATTGGGGATATACAGTTATTTTCATTTTTCTCTGTTTTCATAGTGGGCCTCTTGGCACTGTGAGCTGTTGTGACAGTACTTGTGTTTATTGTTACTGTTATAAGTCATAGGCACAGATTTTTCAGCTTAATTTGTCTTTGCTACTCATTTTAGGGAGTTCCTCAAGATTTTTTTGTCTTCAAGTAAAAGTATATCTGTATCCATTAATTTAAAGACACTGCTAATTGGCTGCAGGAATTATGTTGGTGGTTGGTTATTTTCCTCTTGTTATCAAATCGCCCATTTTGGCATTTTGCAAACAGTTAAACTTAAGCACACACTTCTTCGTTGCAATATTTTATTTTAGTTAATGAAAAGATGCTCCAGTTGCTAATACGAACTTTATTAAGTCCACAATTGGTTTCAGCCTTTACATTAGGCTATAGTCAAGTGGTGTGAAACTGCCAATGTTAATGCTTAATGTGACGGATATTGTCTATAAATATTTTACATAATAGGAGGTAGAAAAAAAAATATGTATAGGCCCAAACCGGCCGTAGACTTAATAAAGTTCTTGTTAGCAATTGGAGTTGCTTTTCATTATTAAACATACCGTTAGGGAATCAGCACCCTCTAAACACGGAGAAACTAATAATATTTTATGTTGCTTTTAGTGTTCTCAATCTATTGCTTGAACCTTATTATTTTGCAGACGAATTTCAGACACCTTGTTCCACACCACCAGGAAGTCAGACAAGTGAACCAGAGCTTTCACAGATGCCTTCCCTAGTGTTGCACCCTCCATCCAGAAATGAGGACTTATCTGAAATCTCTCTCCATCAAAAATTGTATGACAGGTAAAGTTTTATTGCACTACTATGTACCTCACCTTGTTACTTTCTATGCATCATCCTGTAAATATGTGTTTATAAGCTTATTGCTGTTGATGTAAACTGCACATTAGCCTGCTGCCGTTTTCAACAAAATACATAGGTTTAAAAAATTACTAAACATTTGTTGTATTGAGGAATAACAGAACTAAATAATAACATTGTTTCATTTCAAAACATGATAAACTAACCAATTTTACAGTTTTGAAGGAATTACCAACTAAAGGAAAGGCTAATCACAGATAGGTTGTTAACTAGAAACAACACTGGCTATAAAAGAATGATGCAAGAGATTATAGTTTCATGCTAAAAGCTGAAATAGAAATAAGTAATACCTAACTAAACTGGCAAGATGAGAAAGTTTAGCTAACTGAAAACTTCACATTTTCAGATACTTAAAATATTGAAAGAAATTTTAGGTTAATTTCAGACAATCACCTCGTTGCTAACAGGCAGCAGTGATGTCACATTACAAATAGTGAAAACAGATGTATGAAATAAGTGTGCGCTATTCCATGAATATTGGTGCAGTTTTTGAGAATTTAGGATATGTCTAGGCAGTGCCAGAAGTTGAGATGGCTCATGGCTAGACATGAGAATTAAGTTAATGTATTTTGTTTTCTTGTCTTGTGAGTGTTAGTTCTCAAAATTAGTGTTGTCAAGGACAAAGCTTTGACAGAACCAGAGATGCTAAGTATGGCAGAGCCATAAGCAGTACGCATATTATTAGAAAAGGTGGCATAATTAACAGAAAGTAATACAGAACTGCGTGGGTTGATAGATACGTGATCATGACAGTAGGGTGAAGGTTTGTCAGTCGCAAGTTTAATTGCTCCTTTTTCTGGTTAGGCAACTGAGGATGTGCAGGCATTTGTGGGACACCTTGGAAATTTGGCTGAGATGGAAGGTTTGTCTGATAAGGAATTATTAGGTGTTGAAAAATTGAGACGGACAGGGTAAGCTCTTAGGGGAGCCGCAACATTTGAAGAAATTGGAGAAGAGTTAATTCAGAGATACACAAAATGAAATAGCACCAGACACTGTAGGGAAGAATCAGGGGTAATAACTATGAGAAATACAGAAGCTGTGGAACAATTTATGGATAGAATAAGGAAAATTAATGGATGTGCCAGTGGATGGAGACAGGATGCTGCAGTCAATGAAATTATTTTGCAAGGAGCTGTGCAGAGGGTGCTTGATGCCATCTTCAGAGGTTTTCATGCGAAAAAAAAATGTCAAGACGTGGTTGGGCAGGGGGTCTGGCAGATTTGCCACAGCAATGCAGTTAGCTATATAGCGTGAGGAGATTGATTTGTGAACTGGAATGCAGGGTAAAGGGGCAGTATTTGCAACTTATATAAAATATTTCAGGTATGGCTGAATGGGGCATGTAAGGAGGCAGTGTCACCAGCATCAAGGTTATGCGAATAAAGTAAGAGGAAGTAATAGTTTTAGAAGTAAAGGACTGGCTAAGAATAAGGTGTTAAACAGCAGCGGGGAGTCCCACGTCCACCCATGGTCAAACCCAGTAAGATTGGATGCTATGAAATTGTTTGCAGAGGTGGACTGTGCAAAAAGAGGAATAGCAGGACAAAAGGGTTGCAGGATATTATTGAACACAGGGGCGCATGTATCAGTTGCCAATAGTGATGAGGTGAAATGTAAGCAGTGGGACCCCACTACAGTACAGTTTGCATGGAGTCGGGGATAAAGACGTCGCACCATTAGGATTGGTTGACATACACTTTTGTACAGTTCAGATTAACATTGTGTAGAGATTGTGCCATATGTGAGTTATGTTAGATTTCTTATTTAGCATTGTCCCATAATCAATCTTCGGCAACATAGGGTGGAACTTGATGTTTGTTAGGTGAAGCCATTGCCAGTGTAGTGATGTTGTGAAGAGAGTGTATCATGAAAGACGAACAAACTCATTAAACTGTGAACGATCACACTAAGACTTGATTTTCGCGATTGTGTACCAAAGGGTACTGGGAAATCACTTAGTTCAGTGCTGAGTCTAGCTTGTTGATAGGAATTTTATGCATGGTGGAACCATTAGAAGAGAATGGATTATTAGATCAGGTGGGTTGCTTAGTTAATAGAGGTATTCTAAGAATACAAGAAATAAAGGGTGAAAAGATGGGATTTGTTTTTATAAATAATTTTAATCCAGAGGACATAGGATTAACAAAGGGGTTGTTAATTGCTAATATGGATATTCTGGAAGAAGAATGGGACACGAGGGATGTCAGCCACAGACAATTACCAGACGTCATTGAAACTTCCTTACAAGGAAAAGTGATGCACCTGGAAGGAAGCAATAGGGAATGGACGGAAAAATTACTATTGGAATTTAAGGATTTACTTTTTCCAAAAGGGCTATTACCATCTACGCACATTACACAGCATTGCATACCAACAAGAAATGAATCATGAGTGATCCGCAGACCATACAGGATACCTAGATACTTACAGCCAATTTTGAAGAATTTATCGATCAGCAGCTGAAAGATGTAATAACTGAAGAAAGTAACAGTGCATAGGGGGCAGGAATAGTTGCATTCAAAAAAGGATGCAACACGAAAATATAGGATAGGTTTTGTTGTGATTACAAACATCTAAATGCGGAAACCATAACAGACACCTAACCTTTGCCAAACATGACAGAAACATGGACCATTTAGGACAACGCAAATATATTGCAGTGAAGGTTTTGAAGAGTGGTTATCACTAGATAAAGATTGCACCATAGTATTGAGACAAAACACCCTGAAACACTTCAAAGGTTGTTGGATGGAGTCCTCAGAGGCTTAAAACCATGGTAGTGCTTAGTGTACCACGGTTACATAATTGTCTATGGAAGCGATATGCAGTGATCAAGGGAAGGAATCCTAAGGTTGAAAGCAACAAAGTTAACATTGAGTACAAAAAAGTGTAATTTTGTGATAGAAGATGTAACATATGTAGGTCATATCGTAAGTAAAGATGGAGTTAAGACAGACCCAAGATTAGAGCTGTACATGAATTTCCTGTACCAGAATCTGTAAACAAGTTGAAATTGTTCTTAGGAGTCACGAACTATTGCTGCTGGTTTGGATTTGTGGGTATTGCTAGACCTTTGACGCAGTTGTTAAGAAAAAGGTAATAAATTTGTGTGGTCAGAAGAGTGCCACCATGCTTTTGAAGAGCTAAAAGAAGTTTTAGCGTCGAGCCCAGTATTGCTATTTCTGGATTTTAATAGAGAAGTTGTTTTATCATGTGATGCATCAAATCTTGCTGTGGGCTGTGTTTTGTGACAAGAGGTAGAAGGTGTAGAACATCCAGTAGCTTAAGCATCAAGACAACTAAATTCTGCAGAAAGAAATTATTCCACAGTAGAGAAAGAGATAGTAAGCCTTATTTATGGAATCACATATTTCATACGTTATCTGTACAGTGAGAAGTTTAGATTAATAACAGATCATGCAGCTTTAAAATGCTTGTTAGGGTAAAAGGATCCTTCTAGCATTTTGATGCGATGGCCTGTAAAACTAAGTAATGTTGATTTCAAAGTTATACATATACCTGAGGAGAAGCACAGAAATGTTGATGGCTTAAGGAGAAAAGTAGTAGTACTGCATATTGTGGGTAATGAGGGTAATGAGCATAAGAAATGGCAAACTGCACAGAGAGTGAATGACGAATGTAAGCAGTATTTTAAACAGTCACATTTTTGTGTTCAGTATGGGCTGTTATGCAGAGAAACAAAGTTGGGACTGTGGTTTGTGGTACCAGCGAAGCTAAGGAATAGTGTGCAGATCTACCAGATGAAGAGTAGCAAAAGGTATTGGTGGAGGTATAGGCAGACAGACGTAAACCAGTATGTGTGGAATTGCATACAGTGCGTACGGAGAGCGGATTGTGTCGAACAAGAGTTATAGAGGTTACATGAAGCATTAGCACCATTCAAATTTCTGGGGTTTGATGTTTTAGATCCATTCAGTAAAACACCTGCAGGGAATAAGTACATACGCACAGTTATAGATCATTTTAAGATATGTACAAATGGTCGCAATGCCAAACCACTAGGCAGCAACAGTGGCATGAGCACTTTTGAATAATTGGATACTGAAGTTTGGAGTGCCTGAAACAGTATTAAAAGACCAGGGAATGAACTTCATGTCAAGTCTACTCAAGGAATTGTGTAAGTTAGTGAATGTGAAGAAGTTAAGGATGTGTATTCTCCATCCACAACCCAATGGAAGAAGGGAAAGAGTGCAAAGGACAATCGGGATGATGCTAGTGACGTTCATCACACCACCTGCAAAATTTATTTAAAGTATGTTTTCTCTGCCTACAACTCAAAACAGCATATGAATACAGGTTTATGAATCCAGGATTATTGCCATATGAAGTAGTATATGGTCATAAAACTCCTCCACTGTTCGACATATTGAAAATGAAGGAAGGGAAGACTGGAGAGTTTGTTAAGGAATTTGCCAGAGTGATAAGGGAAATTTGAAATAAGAGTACAGAGGGCAAATATGCAAGCACTGAAGACACAGGAAGAAGCAGTGGGCCATAACGCAAGAATGCCACAGTGTAACGTTGTTTAGCGGGGCGATGCTATCAACTTCATATAAACCAAAGGGAAAGACAAAGAAGTTTTCTGCAGAGTATCAGGGGTCATACCAAGAGGTACAGACTATGTTGCCTGTGAATGTCAAGATTAAATTGACAGCGAGAAAAACAATTGTGCATATAGGGGAGTTGAAACCTTTCCAAGGGCGTCTGGAAGTTATTCTAGGTATAGGAGATGTGAACAAGAAAGGGAGAGTGAGAAGAAAGATATCAGAAGGTGAAAAAAAGACTGTGAATGAAACGGTAATGAGGAACCCATCTGGATTAAGACAGAGGAGATAGCCATTTAATACATATTTTTTTGTTAGGTATAGATTTAGTGTAATTAGTATAAGCAGCTGCAGAGCAGCATTGAAATTGAGGGGGGTTGATAGGTATTCCTGCACACAGATGAGGTGCAAAAAGATGAGATGACACGGTTCATAGCAGGACTACTGATCTTCGTTGGGGTGGAAGTGTTAAGGAATCTGTACCTGGAAGGGGGAGTGCTGTTCACCAAGCAGGAAGATGTAGTGATCAAAGGAAGTGCTGGAGTATATGAGAGAGTACATGGAGCATACGAGAAAGTAAGGAGTGAGATGACCCAGGTACTGTGGGTTACTCCCCATAAGTGAAGGAAGAGGGGTTTGATCAGTGTTGGAGGTCAGCTTATGAAAACAATATTTGGCAATGCTTATGAGGAAGATATTAGAAGGGTGAACAACACTGTAGAAGAGGTTAAGTAGTGTGCAAAAGGGAACAAACCCATGAGTGATTGGCACATTATGCAGATTACAAGTTTAGGGAAGGACATATTGAATAACACAAGACTACTACTACAAGTGACTGGAGAAGTAATGTGGTATGCTAGAGATGGAGAAGGGGCCGTTAGTCAGAAGTAGAAGTCTTAGAAAGGCAAGTAGTTACGAGTAAAGGGTTCCAGTCCTTAGAAGATAGTGTTTGGGAAACACAAGGGAAAGTAACAGTACTACAGAAGCAGGCTGTGAGAGGTCAGCTGGGGGTAAACTTGCTGTCACCAGAGCAATATTTAGATGGTCTAAAGAAAGTACAGAAGGAACTGCTGCCAGAGTTGGGGTTGTTTTTAGAACTCTAGCACAAAAGTTACCTTTTTATTTCAATGTAACTGTAGTATTGATGAGAACTGAGGGTGTAAAAGTTATATCTCCATTTCTAAACCAATAACAGGGAAACAAGCATGTTAAGACTGCTACATATTTCATGTGTATGCTGTAAAATGGGGGATATTGAAGAAATGTGTGAGAGTAAAAATTCAGCGACTGTTGTTAATTGCAAAAGACATGGGAAGATATGTAGAAATGATGGAAGCAAAGTTACAAAAATGCTACCAAGGGGAAATACAGTCTGAATATGGTAATAAGAGAGGGGCAGGATTTTCAGCAGGTCAGGAGCTTTGGTTGTACTCTACCTTTGACAAGGTGGTAGTAGTGGCTAGTTGTTTTGCACGGGGGAAGCTTAAATCAGCAAAGAGGCTAGAATTAAACAGGAGTGGTTTATTATTAAATGGAACAGCGTGAGGGATAATGGACCTATTTCCCAGCTGTCCACTGAGATTCTAGCCTTGTTTGTATTGGTCAGGGGAACCCGTGGAAGTGCAACCTGGTGCAGATCTAACCAGCTTAAATCAAACTCATAGACCAGAATTAATGCAGTATATAAACATGTTTCTGAACCATCAGGAGGGACAAGTCTCCCTGGAAACCTTATTGCAGCATGTAAATTTATATCTGGAAAATCAGTACTGGAAAGAGAGAACATTGATTATTGTCGTACCAACCACTGCTGTGACACTTGTTCTGCTGAGTGCAGTCTCTCTCTCTCTCTCTCTCTCTCTCTCTCTCTCTCTCTCTCTCTCTCTCTCTCTCTCTTTTTTTTTTTTTTTTTTTTACATGGAAAATGAAGTTGGGATTCCAGTGGATTGGATACCCTGAGCGTAAAAGCAGCAGAATGAAGATGAATGCACAAGGGGGCAGTACTAAGGATAATTGATTCATTTTAGCGTGCAAGTTTGGAATAAAGAGTTAAAAGTTATTGTGCGAGAAACCTAGTAATGGAATAAGTTCCATGGTGTTTGAGTTAAGTAGCATGGCAAGTAGCCCGCTAGAAATGTGTAAGATCAAGTGATAGGGTTAAGGAAACCAGTTGTTAGAATAACTCTTAAGGAGGCGAAACAGGACCAGTAGGGCCGGTCAGCAGGAACTCTAGTGTAAAGGATAATCTAGTTTAGATGACCCCAGGGACCAAGTCTTGATAAAAAGGAGAGCAATGTAGTGTATCAAGCCAGAACAGAAGTGAGTCCCAACAGAGCCAACCACAGGCAGGAAAGAGTGTTATGTGTTGTGAAGCAAAACATGGCCAACAGGCATTGCGAAGCAGAGCCAGCTAAATGTGGTATAGCAACAGCCAATGCTGCAATACACTTCGGGAAGAATGGAAGCATTTCCTCACTTGCCACCACAGAAGTGTTTAGAGTACATCCCTTAAGCCCTAAACAAATATAGTCACGAGCATATGAGCACTCAGCCATATGTGTACTAAAATATTCTAGTCTCAGCATCACAGCCTACACCACATACCTGTGACACCCTGAGCAACATCCTGGAATGCAGTTTGGGGTGTAGTGCTTGACCACAGTACAGGGCAGTGTGTCCTAAGTCATGAAAGCAGCCACCACTGGACAGAGAGCCATCTTCTCAGTGGAGGGAGGTCACGGCCGCCCCCCAAGGAATCATCAGCCACATTGCCACGCCGTCATCTTGGTTACAGCCAGAGACGTCAGTGACAGTGGCATTTGAGTGGCGCCATGCTTCGCTCCACTCCTTGTGCTGTCAGCAATGCTTGATGTCTATTGTTTCGCACAAGAGGCAACTCGACAGTACCACCAAGCAGTCCCTGATGTACTACAGCCGAGGGCCAGAACAAAGGAGCTAATTAAACAAATCTGCTGTTGTCTTGATGTCTAATTTCACTCACCAAGGGTGACAGTTGAAGGGTAATCTAACAGGGTTAAAACTGTGTGCTTTACTGGAAATCAGACTCAGAACCTTGCCTTTTGCAGGCAATGAAGCTGTGAGGTTGGGACTTTAATTTTGCCCTAATAACTCAAAATACTGTCTCCAATATGAACTGTGCAATGAATATCATCATAGTTAATAAAAATTTTGAGGCACCTCTACTGAAAACTCGACCTAAATCTTTCAACCCTTAACACTAGGATGTAGTGTTTGGAGGCATGGCAATTTTGAATTGACATATGCCGTGTTAATAATTTAATGGTGCCTATTACTTGATCATGATCAACAGCCATAATTATTTTTCTGGGCTCTGAGAGCATTACTCATTAAATCAGTTTTCTTATTTAGAAAGTCACATATGCTAATATAAAATAAGCAATGGAAAATCCAGAATGGAATGTAACAGTATTATGAAAAGGATCATAGCTACTCACCACATAGCGGAGATGCTCAGTTTCATATAGGCACAACAATAAGACTGTAAGAAAGTGAGCTTTCGGCCAATGAGGCCTTTGTTAAAAATAGAAAAGGCAGGGCTAGCTGTGAAACAAGTCATGTGATCTACAAGCTAAGCTGCAGCCTAACCACCTGCGGCTGTCGCATCTGTAGTGACGAGCTGTCTCCGCAACCAGGACTGGAGCAACTGAATTACATTCTCCGCCAGGCTTTCTACCAACTCTCGTCGTGCTCTGAAATGAGAAATTTCCTACCCGCTATCCTTCCCATCCATTGCACAGTGGTATTCCACCACCCACCGAACCTACACAATATCCTCGTCCATCTCTACACAACCCCTGCTCCTACCCCCTTGCACCATGGCTCATATCCCTGTAATTGACCTAGATGCAAAACCTGTCCCACACATCCTCCCACCACCACCACCACCACCCACGACCACCACCACCACCACCACCACCACCACCACCACCACCACCACCACCACCACCACCACCACCACCACCACCACCTACTTATTCCAGTCTAGTCACAAGCATCACCTACACCATTGAAGCCAGGACTACCTGTGGAACCAGTCATGTGATCTGCAAGCTAAGCTGCAAACTCTGTGCTGCATTGTACGTGGGCATGACAACCAACAAGCCATCTGTCCGCATGAATTGCCACCGACCAGCTGTGACCAAGAAACAGCTGGACAACTGTGTTGCTGAGCACACCATCCAACATGACATTCCTCATTTCAGTGACTGCTTCACAGCCTGTACCATATGGATCCTCCCAACCAACACCATCTTTTCTTAATTGCGTGAGTGGGAACTCTCCCTGTGGTTTATCCTAAGTTCCCGTAACCCTCCTGGCCTCAACCTCTGTTAGTCATTGTCCTTATCTATCTAGCCCCCTTCCCTGTTTCCATTCCAGCACTACACAGCCTTCTATTCCATCAACACATCCAGTATTTTCACTACTCTCCTTTTCCATTACTACCCCCCCCTCCTCCCCTCCCCTCCATCTAGCCACTTGACTGCATCTAGCTATCCCACCCTCTCTCCATCTCATCCGTGCTCTCTCCCACTAGCAGCACTACAATCCCCCACCCCTAACCTGCTCTCCCTCCCCCTTCCCTCCCCACCCTCACCCTATTGACTTTCCCATCATGCGCTGCTGCCCATAGTGTGGCCTTGGCTGCCAGAGACTGCAGTCATGTATGTAGGAGTTGCATTTGCATGAGTGTGTATATGTGTATGTCGGCTGTTTTCAACAAAGACCTCATTGGCCAAAAGTTCATTTTCCAACAGTTTTTTTGTTGTTCCTATCTGCGACTGAACATCTCCTATATGGTGAGTAGCAAGTATCCTTTTCATAATACACTAGTATAAGCTGCTTACTGCAGCAGGAATCACATTGACTTTGATATTGGTGAGTCTTTACATGAATGTAGCTCAGTCTATGGACATGTCAAAGCCACCCTTGACATCAAATAAGCTGCTTTACTGTGGTCCGATTAAAATTACTCGATAATTCAGTCTGTCACTTGCTGCTACAGTGTTACCACATCTGCTGGCGGCTGCCGCTCTGTTATAGGTTACACGCAAACACAGTGGGCCACTTTACAGATGCTGTTAATGTGGAGCAAAGTTGGAAGTGGCCACTGTGAGGTACGACGGAAACGGGAGATACTCTGTCAATGGCTGGTTTCAGGTGACCAACGACTGAACTGTGGCAACTATGGATGTTGTAGCCATGAATTTAAACAGATGTCCTGTCGTAACCACAACCTCGTGATGTGCAGTGTATCTGAAAAAAAAAAATGGCGCTCGACAATCTGTGGCAGAACTAAAATCATATTTGCTTTGTTCATGGCGTTTAAGACTAACCTCTAAGAGTAAACTAAACAAAGAAAAATTTCATAATATGTTTGTTTGCCTAGCCATCTTCCACAACAAAATTTCAGTTTTAGTGGTAAAAGCAAAATGTAATTTCTCGCCCTCATTAATTACCTGAAACTATTCTCACCTGGGCTACATGTGATGCTGCATTACCAACCGATGAGAAGTCCTGGTTGGCACTTGGTTGCAGGTTATATCCGGCACAAACAGATTCTGAACGAAAAACAAACGATAGGAAGAAAAATAAGAGCAAATAAAAAAGTCAATATGATGCAGCAAAGTATTAGAAACAAAAAAAAAACTTTTAAAACAGTTAATTGAATAGAAATGATAACTGAAGTCTTTTGATTAGATTTAGAAAAATAAAAAAAAAAATCATTACATTTGGTGGGATTTGAACCATCAACCTTTTACATGTCAGTTTTATACTCTAACCACTACACTTCACTATTACACTTCAAAAGGCTGTTGAGTTATGACTCTGTTGACCCAGTCACAAAAATTGACAACCTTCAAAACTTCAGCTACATGCAATGTCATGGGAAGCTTATCTGGTGTAAGCCAATCTCTATGATTATAATAACTGTATAAATGATGCCGAATCGTGTCTTGTGCAGAAGGATTCAGTAGTGTTTGGTTAGTGTTGTTTGTGTGTTTTTTTAGCGTCATGTGTGTGTGTGTGTGTGTGTGTGTGTGTGTGTGTGTGTGTTGGTTTTGACATGGTTGTCATGTGTGATGAAATACGAAAAGGACCGGACCCATGATTCAGGATCCAAACACGTCAAGAAAGAAAGCCAGACAAGGAATTGGAAGTGAGCTGATTCTTGTTGCAGGTTGGCAGCAGCAAATGGTTCGGACATGATACTGAGCACTCTAATTGGAGGAACCAGTTACAACACGTGATGTGTCAACTATCCAAGTAGTTTTAATCAGATTGTAGTTGCATCATCACAATAGGGTCTCTTATGTAATTACCAAGTGAGGTGTTGCAGTGGTTAGGTATCTGGACAAGCATTTAGGAGGAGTGAGATTTAATTTCATATTTTGCCATCCAGGTTAGGTTGTTAGTGGATTTCTTAAATACCTTTATTAGTCTGTATGCCTTTCTTTTCTCCATATTACCTGCTGTACAGGTCAGTGTATTCATATGTACCTCTGTTGTTTCAGGAGACAACTGCATGAAATCTGCTGGTCTTTACATTGTTTGATTTAGACATGAAAAAATACACACAAATCAGTCTGTAGAACATCTCTCCAAGTTTTAACTAACATTACATTTGCACAATATGGACACTGCTTGTGACACTGGGAAATGTCAATACGATAGATTTTGCCCTATATGTCATTGATAATGTCTATGACTGCATTCATTATCCTTCCTTGCAACTCTTCCAAATTAAGTGGCTGTGGAAGCAGTAACATACAGTCTTTAACATAACCCCATAACATGGAATCACATGGAGTTGAAACGTGTGCATGGGGACCATTGAAGAAGATGAGAGTCATCCTGAGAAGTACGCCCCCTCCAGTTCTGAGACAGTCCAGCATTGAAGTAATTGTGAATGGCTGAAAAAGTGTGTTCGAGCAATGTCTCATTCCAAAATGAAGTATGCACTGTCTCGCTGTACTTGTGATGCAAGCTACTGATGCAGTATGACCGGGTACAGAAAACTAGTTACAGTTTCGACCATAAAGAAAAGTGGTGCATAAACTTTTGAAGAGGACATGGCACAAAGGACTTTTAACTCTAGGTGGATCACAAATGTGCTCCACAATCTTGTGTGGATGTTCTGCTCCAAAATAAACTGTACGATAATTCAACTGTCCATACACGTGAAACATGGCCGTGTTATTGAAAACCAACTTCTGTGAAAAACTATCTTCCTACTATAGATGCTGCAGGTCATTGTAACGTCAAAACAAAGCTCATTGTCCCGAGCAGTCAGCACATTTAATAAATGGAGTCAATATGGCATTACATTCAGATGTTTGCGTAGAATGTGCCAGACAGTTGACTGTTGTATCTACAGTTTTCTGCATGTATGTATCATAGATTACTACAGTTTCCTGATGAATGATTTGTGTACACACTCCACCTCCTCTGCTTATGATCCCAGTTGGGTTGTTTCCACCTGATATCAGGTATAAAATTATCACTAAACCGATACAACACACTCACATTTAGTGAATTCAGTGACACAAAACACACATGTTGCTCCATTATAGGGCAAGTTCTGATGCACAGGTCCCCTAGTGGTGTGTTCTGCAACTACATCACAAAACATATTGATTGATGCTGTGTCCACTGGTATATTTTTTTTTTTGTATGTTTTGTAGTTTTTGTGCAGTCGTATGAAACCCTGCAAACCCTGCAAGTACTTACAAATAATCCTGTATTGTCCACTTAGTGCACTTCTTCAAAGGCCAACCATCCTTAAGATCTTGAAACATACACTCTCTGTTCTGAAGGAAACTGGCACATGAGAGACAGTTTTCAAAGAAGAGTTGACTTCATTTATTACAAAATCTGGAGCACTCTATAGGTAAAGACTGTGAGGAGTCTAATTAAACTGATACTGTGTGTCTAACTTCACACTAAAGAATAGGGAATGTTCTCTTGTTGGGGAAGGATATAGTTACATTCCCCCGCCCCATGAAGTACTCGCATTTCTTTCACTCAGTGGGGGTGGGCATGATATCTCCAGCAACGTCTTTGTATCAGGGAGCACGTAAATCAGTGTGACAGTAAAATATTAACTAGGTGTTGTATAAAATTGCTGTGAGTGAATGATTATATTTGTAAGCAGATTATGGCTTGACTTTATTTGCAGACACAATGAGCTAGTCTGCCCACATTGACACCCAGTTAAAATCCTTTAGAGAATGTGTGCAGTTGAATGAAGCAGTTCCAAAGACAAGACTGATCACTTAATAACTTTGTGGCATCAGTACTTATTAAGTTGTACAATGTAGATTGCACTGATGGCACTGTCTAACAGTTTTTTTACTCCATTGAGGACTAATTACAGTAAGGGATACAGTACCAGAATTGTAGCATTAGTGTTACAGAATAGGGGAAACTCACACACGGAAAGGAAGAAAAAAAAGTAATTCCATGCTGAAATGAAATAGCTATCCGTATCAGCTTGAGCCGGCCGCGGTGGTCTAGCGGTTCTGGCGCTGCAGTCCGGAACCGCGGGACTGCTACGGTCGCAGGTTCGAATCCTGCCTCGGGCATGGGTGTGTGTGATGTCCTTAGGTTAGTTAGGTTTAAGTAGTTCTAAGTTCTAGGGGACTTATGACCTAAGATGTTGAGTCCCATAGTGCTCAGAGCCATTTTCGTATCAGCTTGACTGTGGTGTTGTATGCACTCTGTTAAGGGGCCACGGACGTGTCTTTTTTGGTAATCCGGTAGAGTGTAATGAACTGTGGAATAAACTCATCTTATACAATAATATACCATTTTTTCATCTTTTTTCCTGTTCTTTTATTTTCATTTCATATCCAAAAGCAGGATGGGCTGTTTATGATCCAGCCCAATTCTGGAGCTCAATTCATCACAGCTCTTGGGAGTGAGAAGTGGGGTAGACAGGATTCTCAATTGTGAATATATAAGTGGGTATTACCAGTTATGGCATTTTCCTTACAACAAGGGAAACCTCCTGAAAACCTAGAACGGAACCAGCTCATTCGAAGTATTTTTAGTTTATTTCTGAGACAGTAGGTCTCTGAATACATACATACCATATATTATTAATAGCGTGGAGTACACAGATTTTTCCTCGAAGTGTACTTGCTGGTCGTAAGCCAGATATTCACATTATGGAAGAGGTGCAGTATGTAATTAGAAACAAGAATACATGCATTTTTTATAAAAATGATGATTATATATAATTAGGATACACTGATCAGCCAGAACATTATGACTACTGACCTACTATTGATATAAATCTGTTCAGGCAATAACTGCTGGAGACACACATGGTGCATGTAGTATCAGTGAGTGTACTGTCTGTGTGTAGAATGGGGAAGGCACACAATCTATCTGAATTTGACTGTTGACAGATTGTGATGGCCCAGAGGATCAGCTTGAGCATTTCAGAAACTGCACGACTTGTTTGTGTTTAAGGAGTGCTGCAGTGAGTGTCTTCAACACATGGCAAAACCGATGTGCAATCACATCCAGACGTTCTGGGGTTGGGCAGCCACCTCTCATTACAGATTTCAGATGTCATAGGCTGGACAGACTGGTAAAACAGGAAAGGCAGCGAACTGTGGCGGAACTAATTTCAGACTTTAATGCTGGGAAGAGTACAAATGTGTCTTAACACACAGTGCACCAAACATTTCTAATGATGGACCACCTCCACAGCCAATGACCAATGCTTGTGCCTATCAACATGACATCAGCAACTATTACTGAAATGGGCATGTGCCCATCAGCACTGGACATTGGCACAATGACAAGTGTTTCATGGTCTGATGAATCCCAATACCTTCTTCACCAGCCCAGTAAGAGGGTGCGAATCCATCGTCTTCCAGGGGAACAGCTCCTTGACATCAATACTGAGAGAGGAAACAAGCTGGTGACAACTCCAGTATGCTCTGGGGAACATTCATGTGGGCATCCATCGGTCCAGTAGGGTTTGTGCAGGGCACTATGACAGACAAGAAGAATTGTACACTAGTTGCAGACCATGTACACCCTTTCATGATGATCATGTTTTCTGATGGCAGTGGCATTTCTCAACAAGGTAATGTGCCATGTCACAAGGCCAGGAGTGTGATGGAGTGGTTCAAGGAACACAGTGGTGAGTTCCAATTGATGTGCTAGCCCGCCAACTTGCCAGACCTGAACCCAATGCAACACGTCTGGCATGTGATTGAACGTGGTGTCAGTGCTTATTGCACGTCGCCCTACCTACCCCCGCCCTCCGCTTGCATTTTTGGGAATTTGGTGACTTGTGTGTGCAAGTGTGGTGCCAATTTCCTCCAGTAATCTACCAAGGCCCAATTGTTTCCTTGCCATGACGTGTCACCACTGTTATCCATGCCAAAGGTGGACATGGCAGCTATTAGGTAGGTGATCATAATGTTCTGGCTGATCAGTGTATATTTATGAATTTTATATTTAGGGATGTAGGTATTCAAATTGAGTGAAATAATAAAATAATGACCAAAACTAGACTCCTCAAACCAGTGATCCAGTGAAAACCAACCTTGGGCACTACTGATAGACACACCCTGTCCATTGAAAACTGTCTGACCTTTCGCGAATTAAAGCCCATTGGAGAACTCCAAGGTCGATTTTCTCAAGAATTTTTGAGAGCTACATTGAACTGCTTTGGGGGATTGATGTTTGAGTTGTGAACTTCATGTACCGAAAGTATAAAAACTTACAAAAGTCTGAATCCTATGGAAGTTAAATATAGCCTTGGGTGCAATGTCACCACAACCTGTGAACTTACCGAGTCAATGAAAATTTAATATAATACATTGTATTTGATTAACATCCTTCAGTTACCAGACATCATGCTATTTAAGAGGGATTTTGGCTGAGTCTGATGAGGAAAGTGTCAAGTGAGTCAGTTCTTGGTATTTAGACAGTTCTGTTCAGGGATAGAAAATTCCCAAGAATAGTGTTGACACAATTTTTCTTCAAATTGATTGAGAATTTGCACTGTAATAATAAATTCGATTTGTAACACAAAGATCAAATTATATTACTGAGACAGGTGCTGAGGCACCTGATGTGATGCTGAAGAAGAAGAAGAAGAAGAAGAGGAGGAGGAGGAGGAGGAGGAGGAAGATGATGAATGGCACAAGTAGTTTGTGTCTCTCTCTCTCTCTCTCTCTCTCTCTCTCTCTCTCTGTGTGTGTGTGTGTGTGTGTGTGTGTGTGTGTGTGTGTGTGTCTTTTTAAATCTGTTTTCAGTATAATGGATGAAAATAGTTCCTTATTCATCAATAAGTTGTAGCATTAGTTAAAATCCTTTCACATTCTGTTACAGGTATCGCATGGAACTTGGTGATCTTCAGATTCTTGTAGGAAGAGTCCGTGATAACTGGAAATATGCACATCTTAAGGGCACTTCCACTCTACATCTTTTAGACCGATTTAACATAGCTATTATGCTGGAAAGACGACGAGTGTTTACAGTTGATCCGAATTTTCCAAATTTGGCATTATCTGCAACATTGCCTCGACTTGTAGTACATATGAATGAGAACAAAGTCCAGGCAATAAAGACAGTCATGTCTACAGTTGCTGGAGGTGGTTTACTACCTTCCCCTTTCAGGTGAGGTATACAACAAAATACTTTCCTCATTAATTTCTTTTGCATTTCAACTGATTGCAATAAGCAAGTATGCAATCCTGTGTACGGTTGTGCGTAATTTACTTTTGTGAAGGTAGTTTCTGGATCCTATATAGTTTGGTTGGTGGCTCATTTTCATAGGTGAGTATTTCAGAAATCCTCCTTTTAAATGTTTTTTGAAAATAGGTTATTAATACAATGAATCTCATTCTTTATATATTTTTTCTGTCCATTGCTTCATCAGAAAATTTGCTTTTTTATTTGTTAATTGTGCCATCTAAATTGCTAATTTGTTGTGTTCCCCAGACAACTATATGAGTACTGTGGGCTAATCATTCTCTATACTTGTAGATCTCAAATGACACCAACAAGTGATATGAAAGGAGAGATACTACGAGAGGCGGAAGTTGGGGGCTCTAGTGACCTTTTATCAGAGAAAACTCAGCGAGAAGTGTCCCGTCTGCTGATGTTACAATTTACTGTGGAACACCTTTCAATTGAGGTATATTTTTATACAAAAAGTGAATATCATATTTTAGTAAAAGTAAGTCCATATATGTAAGAGGGAATTACTTCATTTTCATGAATATTGCCTTCTTTATAATATGTTTCAAAAATATTGCTTACAAATCTCAAATTTGGAATAAGATTATGTTCAATTCAGTGCAGTAATAGAGACTAAACACGTACCTCATATCTAAGTTCTACCAAATGAGAATTCATTATGTGAACTGTCTCACCACCTTGCTCACAATTGCCATAATGAAGGCTACTACATTTTCTTTTCTACGTAAGGAAGACAGAAGCGTTGGCTGCTGAACAATGATAGGTTTGCTGTCAGATAAAGTAACATGAATTAGTTGGAAGTAGTTCTTATTTGGCTAAGTGTTTTAAGAAACAGATGACATAAACATGATTGCCATATGAAAAACTTATCCTGAACCAGATTCCAGATTATCACGTGAAGACAAATGTAGTCTGCACATGTTTTGTTGGATTTTCCATGACAGTATGTTTGTCATTATGTAACTTGTCTTTGTTTAAACCGTACAGCTAATAAAATTACCCACACTGCAGTAGACACTCATTCTTCACAGATGCTTAGCAAAGTGTGAGCAGCTGTATTATCAAGAACAACCCACTCATTAAAAGATACTAAAGACACCGTCCCTAATGAGTACTTCTGCTAACTAGGCACAACGAAACATGGACTTTAATAATGTTTAACTACGTGGGTATCATATCTTATTCATTATGAATGTGGCAAAGAATGTGAGATATTAAATACCGATCATGAGTTGGAGACATTGCAAGCTAATTGTGATGTACTCATGTGGGAAGTGTTTGTGCAGAATGAAATGGGCCACCAGGGATGTCTGCCACTTTCACATACGAATGATACAGGGATCTTCCATCATGAATGAAGATATTTTGTCAATGCACATGACCCCCTGATAACAATTCTGTTGAGACATTTGGAATGATTCTGAAGCATACATGTGTCCTGGGTCCTACTTTAACTTTTGCCTTTTTGTTAGGATGACTTATTGATACTGTAGTTAGCCTCGGTAATCTTGTATCCTGCAAAGCCCAGACAAGTAGACCACTGTTGTTAGCATAGATAAATATGTGGTACATGCTGCTAGGGAACTATTTCTAATTAAATTGTTAGTTAGCATACAAGTAATTTGTTTAAAATCCCTTTTTAACGAATCTCTGGGGATCAGAATACTTTTTCCTTAAATGTGGATTTGGGTCCAATTTGCCAACAAAGTAACCCATAATCATAATGTGGAGATTTGACGCCATAGAGATTGTACTCTTGAATCAGAAGTGCATATGATTTGACTCTAGCAAATCATAAAATTTATATATATGTGCCACACATTTTTCACTAACTCAACAAGCATTTATATGTCACATGTAAAATCAGCAACTGCTGACTGAATTTGAAGGCAGCGTCTGGCACAAAGAGGAATTTTTTTGTATTCAGGAGTTTCTTTATTCAACTAATGACAGATATGTGATTACATAAAAAGGAAGCCACCTTAAGTATTATCCTTTATTTCTGGAAGTTTGTAAATCAGTTCAACACACTGTTCGGTTACAGTATTTGAGGTGGCAACAAACATGTGCATTATTTGTAAAACTATTAATTCACATTACATCCTTTTCTTTGATATGTGCACAACAGCCACTCAGTATTTTGATGTTACAGAATGGATTACGCCCAGGCCTAGTGGCTGCAGTACAGTTAGCATGAAATAACAAAATATCATTCCACATGAATGTACAGGGCATCTATCAATGATAAGAATGAGCTTTCTTCTTGTTGCATCCATCTTAGCTTGTCAACTGTTAAGAAACTTTATACAAATTTCAGCAGTCATCCAGTGCTAATAATGCCTTAAGTGTACAGTAGTGTTTTTATATTTTTAAATCACCTAGCAGTTTAAAATTGCGAGAATTGGAACTTGTTCGGAACTGAAAACAAGAAGCTATGACCTATGTATTGTCAATAGGAATTGATTGTAAATTACTGACATTCCCTCGATCAGCTCTTTAGCCGAACTCATTCAAAAATAAAAGAAATAGGTGTGAACTCTTGAATGTGATAGAAATTTCATCATATCTGGGTTGTATATTGTTCAGTATTTATCACTTAAAAGTGGTGTTCATTAAAACAAAATTTCCAGGACCAATAGAAATATTCACTAAAAGTGGGTTCATTAACACAACGTTTCACTGTAATATGTAGACTGTCCGATTGCTGTGTGGTGCTAGAAAAAAATTAATGTAGACAGAAACAGCGAAAGCGGTCTTGTTGTAAATGCCTCATTACAACTAATAACTGTATAGGAGATGTGTGGATTAATGTG
Source organism: Schistocerca cancellata (assembly GCF_023864275.1). Classification (NCBI taxonomy): domain Eukaryota; kingdom Metazoa; phylum Arthropoda; class Insecta; order Orthoptera; family Acrididae; genus Schistocerca; species Schistocerca cancellata. Next base: position 150,369,039 of record NC_064628.1, read on the forward strand.
TGATAAGGAGTGGAGGAGACAGGGAGATGGAAGAGCAGGATGAAAGAAAGAAAGAAAGAAAGCTTTGGATTTGTCTTTAAGGAATTGGATGCAAGAATAATTTTATTGGTTCATTACATACATCTCAAGTCATGGTTGATGTTATCCACCAGGAAGCAGAAATTGTCTGATACTAAAATGTAGACTTTCACGGCCGGAAATATCATGTCCATTATAATTATCCGGGCTGTTATGCCGTGGTCGGTTGATGAATTGTGTGTCGATTCCCAACGTTTCGTCTCCGACTGCGGGAGACATCTTCAAGGGGGTCTGAAGCTTGATGGAAGGTCCTACACACCCACTGGCTCGCTACTGACTGCAGTGGGTGTGTTGGGTGTGTTGGACCTTCCATCGAGCTACGGACCCCCTTACAGATGTCTCCCGCAGTCGGAGACGAAACGTTGGGAATCGACACAGAATTCATCAACCGACCACGGCATATAACAGCCCGTATAATTATAATGGACAGAAATTGTCTGTTTAGAAGTAATAATGAAGTCAGTGTACTAGGTGTACAACTTTGCTTCCCCCATTTTTTCACCAACATTTGAGGCTTTAATGAAACAAAATGGTTACACATGTATCATTCAGAGTATTTTCTATCGCTGGCCACTACTTACTCCCATCTTTCGGGCAGTGTTCGAATCCCACGTCGAAAAAATTGTTCATCTTTTGAAGCAATCCACAAATCGATCCAATTTGTGACTTCTTCATGAGATCGGAAGTATTGGTCAGCCAGGCCATGCACCATTGATTTAAACATGTGATAGTCAGAGGGATTGATGTCTGGAGAATGTGGCGGGTAGGATACGACTTCCCATTTTAACATTTCCAAGTACGTTTTGACCTCTTTTGCAACGTGGAGTCATGCGTTGTCGTGCTGCAAAATCACTTTATCATGCCTCTCGCTGTATTGCGTCTGTTTGTCTTTTAATGCTCTGCTCAAATGCATTAATTGTGTTTGATAACGAGCACCTGTGATTGTTTCACTTGGTTTTAACACCTCATAGTACATAACGCCGAGCTGGTCCCACCAAATGCAGAGCATGATCTTGGAGCTGTGAATATTCAGTTTTGCCATCGACATGGAAGCATGGCCAGAATATCCCCATGACTTGTTGCGTTTAGGTTTATCGTAACGAACCCATTTTTTGTCCCCAGTCACAATGCAATGCAGAAATACCCTCCGTTTTTGTCTCTGAAGCAACTGTTCACAAACACACAAATATTGTTCAACGTCTCTTGGTTTCAGCTCACAAGGGACCCAAGTTTCTTCTTTCTGAATCATGCCGATAGCCTTGAGATGTTTTGAAATGGTTTGCTGTGTCACTCCCATTAATTGTGCCATTTCGTATTGAGTTTGACGCAAGTCTTCACTCAGCAATGTCTCCAATTCCGCATCTTCAAAAACATTCTCTCTTCCACCACTGTGGCGGTAAGTGACATTAAAACTACCATTCTTGAAGCGTTGAAACCACTCACGACATGTTATTTCACTAACAGTGCCCTTACCGTATTTACTTGAGAGCATTTGATGAGACTCGGCCACTGTTTTCTTCACATTGAAACAAAACAGTAACACCTCCTGCAAATGATGAGAATTAGGCTCGTAAACTGACATTTTCAATCAAGAACAACTTTATGATGCAGGCACAAATTGACTAATGTTTGAATGAGGTTATGTTGACCAAGGTCCAAGCTAAGTGCCTGATATCTGCGATTTATTTCTTTTGCCTGTTACTTACCGTTGTCACCACCAACTGTCAAACGGCTAAAGCAAAGTTGTACACTTTGTACAATTCTAAAAGTGCTGAACTTTTCAGATTTATAATTATAGATCACCTAATAAATTATAGTAGTATGAAAAGACAGGTTGCTGCTCACCATGTAGTGGGGATGTTGAGTCGCAGACAGGTACAACAGAAAGACTGCTAAACAAGTAAGTTTCCAGCCAGATGGTTGAATTAATGAATGATGATGAGAGGAGGAGACAGGGAGGTGGGAAAGCAAGATGAACGAAAGAAAGTAGCAATACTTCCACTTCCAACAGCTCACATCCATTTCATACCACAAAATCCTCAGACCTCTGCGGCTATCACATCTGTAGTGACAAGCAGTGCCTCTCAAAATACACCAAGTGTCTCACTGAGGCCTTCACAGACTGTCATTACCCTCCCAATGTGGAACAGAAACCGACCTCCTGTGCCTTATCTCTCCGGTCACCCACCATCTCCCAAAGGCCCACCATCTGTCCACAGAGGAACATTTCCCTTATTGTTCAATACCAACCAGGACTGGAGCAACTGAATCACATTTTCTGCTGCGGTTTTTGTTACCTCTCATCATGCTCTGAAACGAGGAATGTCCTACCCATTATCCTTCCCACAGTGGTATTCCGCCGCCCACTGAACCTAGATGATAACCTTGTCCATCCCACACACCTGCTCCCAACCTCTTTCCTCATGGCTCATATCTCTCTAATAGACCTAGATGCAAGAACTCTCCCATACATCCTCCCATCGCCACCTACTCTAGTCTTGTCACAAGCATCACCTATCCTGTTGAAGGCAGTGCTACATGAGACACCAGTTGTATCATCTACAAGCTAAGTTACAACCATTGTGCTGCATTCTACATGGGCATATCAATCAACAAGCTGTCTGTGTCATGAATGACCGCTGACAAACTTCACCTAAGAAACAGCTTGACCACCCAGTTGTTGAGCACACTGCCCAATGCAACATTCTTCATTTCAATGACTTCTTCACAGCCTGTGCCATCTGGATCCTCCCAACCACCACCAGTTTTTCTGAATTGTGCAGGTGAGAATCCTCCCTGCAATATCTCCTATATTCCCCTAACCCTCCTGGCCTCAACCTTTGGTAGTCATTCTTGTTCACCCACTTATCCACAGTCTCTTTATTTCTCTCCTTTCCTGCTCCCACCTACTCCCATCCTTTCCCCATCCTCTGTCTGGCTTTGGCAGCCTGAGACAGTGGTCGTATGTGTGTAAAATGTGTTTGCATGAATATGTGTGTGTGTGTGTGTGTATGTGTGTGTGTGTGTGTGTGTGTGTGTGGTTTGTCCAATTCAGAAGAAGGCCTTTTAGCCGAAAACTTACTTGTTTCGCTGTCTTTTTGTTGTGCCTGTGTGCGACCCAGTATCTCCACTATTTGGTGAGTAGCAATCTATCCTTGTCATAATATTGTCATTATTTTGTCCTGGTTTTTCTGTTGTTTGATTTTACCTAATACGCTTGTTCGCCCACTGCTTGAATACTGCTCAGCAGTGTGGGATCCGTACCAGATAGGGTTGATACAAGACATAGAGAAGATACAACGGAGAGCAGCGCGCTTCGTTACAGGATCATTTAGTAATCACGAAAGCGTTACAGAGATGATAGATAAACTCCAGTGGAAGACTCTGCAGGAGAGACGCTCAGTAGCTCGGTACGGGCTTTTGTCAAAGTTTCGAGAACATACCTTCACCGAAGAGTCAAGCAGTATATTGCTCCCTCCTACGTATATCTCACGAAGAGACCATGAGTATAAAATCAGAGAGATTAGAGCCCACACAGAGGCATACCGACAATCCTTCTTTCCACGAACAATACGAGACTGGAATAGAAGGGAGAACCGATAGAGGTACTGAAGGTACCCTCCGCCACACACCGTCAGGTGGCTTACGGAGTATGGATGTAGATGTAGATGTAGATGTTAATAAGCAAAAAGTACATGACAGATGTAGCATAATTTGTCAAAATGGCATGAGTGCTAATGCTGTGATATTTACATTCTGCTTCAAACTGTTCACTATTTTCCTAAGCTATGAGAGCCTGAAGAGTCAAAATATTTGTTCTGTTAAAATGTGCCTAAAATATTTATATTCAATGTTTTGGTAGGTTTTTGCTATAATTTGATAAATTTGTTTATGCATTGGTACACTATGCATTGAAAAAAAATTTCTGCTTGTCTCATCCATAGGTCCAGTCCAGAGGCCGTAGCATAGCTGAGCTGCAGGTCTCAGGAGTGCGGGCATCATTCACGAAGCGTCCATTTGATACCAGCATGTCGCTCAGTGTTCACAGTCTACTGTTGGCTGATGCATTACAGACATTTGGCCCAGACTTTGAGCTGCTTGTTGCAAGTCATAAGCATGTTGGGTAAAGAAGTTTCCTTTTTGTCATCGTGTTGTGTTTATTTATTTATTGGCAATTTTTGAAATTTTGATTTATAGTGATTCTAGCTCTCACTATTAAAAGGGCTGATCTTGTATAAACTCTGTTTCTTTTAAATTTATTAAAAGTAAATAATGTTTCTACTTAATGGAAATTGTGGCTACAAATTGCGATATTGCTTTGGAATTGTTTAAAATTATTATTCTCTCACTGTATGAATGATAGAAATTTATATAATCAGTGGTGTGAAAATGTTTCTGGTACTGTTTCAGTGTTGAATCATTATATCATCCAAAGAATTTTAGTTAGTGGTTGATTAATTTAATTGGCAAGGAAAGTGTTCATGAGGTCTTTAATGAATTTATTCTATTTGAATGCAAGTTTAGTTATCAAAATACACAAATATAAGCCAAGAAAACTTTATATTCAAATAGAAACTGCAAGTGAATTTTTGAATAGTCATATTTGTCTCATTCTTCACATACATTTTGTCTTTCCTGACAAATCTGTTAAGTGTAATGGAGATTTTGTTTAACTTCTGCAAGTTGTTAATGCATGTGAAAGTTACAGACAGAACTGTGTGCTGACTGAGAACTCTAAACAGTGATCTTGGCTTTTGTGAGCAAAGCAATTGCTGTCTGAGCTAACCTGGCACAGCTTCAGTCCTACCAGAACCCTCTCCTACTTTCTAAACTTTCTGGGAATGTAAAGCACACCTTGATTGCTTCGCACTCCTCCTTTGTTTCCATAAAATGCTAGGATAGTTCTTCCACAAATGGTTGCCTGATTTCCTTTGCCACACTTGTTATCTGAGCTTGTGTCCCCTCTTTAATGGTCACATGATTGACAATGATAAATCCAAATCTTCCTTTTTATTGCTTTAGTTGGTTGCTTCTCTCTCTCTCTCTCTCTCTCTCTCTCTCTCTCTCTCTCTCTCTCTCACCCCCCCCCCCCCCCCCAACATCCCCCGCCCTCCCCCGGTTCCTTATCTTCTACTCATAACTTAACAAAATGACTTATTGCGTAAAGCAATTGACCTTAGATCAACACAGAAAATGACCTTTGATCAAGCTGAACTTATAAAACGGTTACAAAAATGTAAATTTAGATTTTCTTTGGCTGGTGAAATTTCTCAGATTAGCTGTATTTGTCAGTTTACAATCTAGTGACATTACAAAACAATACATTAGTTTTGTGAAAATATGAGTTAAAAAGAAGTAAATAATAAATTAGTTGTTGTTAACACAAAAAATGTTAAATACATATCTGAATACATCAGTTTTATGTTGCTAAATCTCAAAATATATTCATAGATTTGTAAGGTTAGGTTAAGAAAATCACTAGCTATGCAAATAATAAGTGCAGATAATAACTGATGTCATAACAGTTCTTGTGGATGACTCATACTTAATGTGGCTGGGGCGACCAAGATTTTACCTTATGGGCATTCCCTGGCAGGAGTGAGGAGTGTCGTAGCGCTCAGCTTTGCTGCACAAAACTCCCCCCCCCCTTCCCCCCCCCCCCCCTCTCTCTCTCTCTCTCTCTCTCTCTCTGCACTCACTCACTATCTCTCTGAGCAAAAGGAGAGGAAAGAGAGGGAAACAGCGAATGGGCCACATTTAACTGCCAGTGCAGTTTCATTGCATACATCTTGGTTTTATATTTCAAATTTCACAACGACGTAGATCAGAAACAAAACAAATATTCAGTATTATTTAATTACTTTTGGCACACTGAAGACATGATTATTATCTAGTACAAACTGTCAGCATATGGACAGACACAGACAATTTCGCAGATTTATGTACTCAAGTTTCCATATAATCGTGACTTGATTAGTTTCATAACCGAAGGAAGATTTTTCGCACAAATATGATGATCGAAATATTGTAGCACTTTCGCAACCTCATTATAGTGACGCGGAAGCTCTACCCAAGGAAAGATATGCAGATATCGTGGACAGTTTTAACATAGAATAATTTGTCATTAAAATGTGAATTCCCTTGCAGGTCAGTCTGTTACATCTGCACATGCACAGGGGTGTTTCCAATTGAATCAGCAAACAGTTTCAAAAACAGAAGTAAGATTTACAGCATCCTCAAAACATTTAAGAAACTGTCTTAATAAGTCTTTCAAGGCCACAGTGAATTCTTCAGACTTCTTGTCATCTTTAGCAGCAGTGAGCTTAGGGAAGTGGACTGTGTTTGTCAAAGTATCCCTTCTATAATGCAATTTTATTTTTAAATGCATCCCAATCAGATCAGAAAGAAGTTCATCATCATCTTGCAATGTCTTACTGTGGATGGTGTGCAGTCAAAGCCACTTAAAATGTGAGGTCAGCAATCCATAATTTTTGTTGTTGCACTCCTTTTTCCTTCATAAATTCAAGAATGGTGAGTTTAATCAAAAAATTATTCCAGGCATGGCCCTTGACTTAAAAAAATCTACTTTGCAGATGTACATAGTATCCACGCTCAGTGTACAATTCCATCAAAAACATTTGCAGTTGACAGTAGAATAATGAGTGTGACTTCACAAATTTTTCTGTTCATACCACCAAATATTCTTCACATGCTGCATACCTGCAAATTTAGCACAAGTGCTTCTTGACGTACTGAACAATGAATCAATCTGTCAACCAGGGTAATTCTTAGTTCTTTCATTGTAAACTAAATCTTTAAATTCTTTCCCTACTCAAATCCGTATTCGGTTCAGGCTGGGGAGAAGTTTGAAGATTGCACATCTTCAATGTTACTTTCCTCCAGCTTTATAACATGACACTGTTGATAATATATGCTGTCTATCTGTGATGTACAATTAATACCTGTGGTCAAAGTGTGATAATTATGCCAGTAACTGATTTCAGTGGTGTTACAAGGCATGTTCATTGCTAATTTAGATCAATAATGAAGCTCTTCCAGTGGACCCAAATTTAGTGTTAGGCAGTAGAGCAGATTTCCGAACAGAGTTCAATTTCCGAACTGATGTCAAAATTGATCTCCATTCAGAGGTGTTTATGCTGTTGGCTGTAAGTTACACACGCCGTATTGCAGCTGATACATTAGAGCTTATGAAATTCTGTTGTTTATGAAAATTTCTCTTATTATATTAAAGTTACTTTTGTCAGCTATCTATAATTTTGGCTAGGACTTCAACAATAATTATAAAAGAAAAAAAAAATTAGACATAATGAAATTTATTATGCAACAGGCAGTGCATCTTTTAAATATGTCACTTATTTTCCTGTACAGAATGGACAGTGTAAGCGGTAGCCTGCGGGACAGTGAACCTACATCTCCAACTTCGCCAGGTTCACCTGATCCCACAGCTCCTCGTTCATTCAAAGCAACATCACCCATCGCGCTTACTCAGGCATTATCTAGCCTCCAGTTAGACCCTCTAGCTTCATTACGAGGTATGTATATGTTGTAATTTATTGTTGTATGCTAAGTTGTCACTCATGTGAAAGTTACATATGTCCTTTTTTCATTTACTATGGAAATAAAAGTTTTCATACGGGTGGAAACTGCTGAAAAGTTGTTACATATTTTGGAGCTGTGCAAGACTCCTACATTTCCCATGTTACATGTTACTGTCGAAAGGAAGTCATACGTCTGACAAATTAAGTTGGCCATGCTGGAAAAAAAAAAAAAAAAAAAAAAAAACACGACTCTTCTTCTTCTTCTTCTCCTCCTCCTCCTCCTCCTCCTCCTCCTCCTTCTACTTTTGAAAGAAAAGATCAGGATTTTTGCTGTGCAGGATAAGTGAAAACTGTAAGCGAAATGATTAGTTAATACAAATGGCAAATAAAAATTTGAATCTCGAACTATCAGTCTATCAGTAGTCCTTAAGCATTTTATTCATTGGAATTAGGAAACAGTGAAAGAAAGGAAGATTCATGTTGGAAAATAGCGAAAAATTGCTGTTAACAGTTGATCAAAAAAGGCACAAAGTGCAGGCAACTCCCAGCCGTTTACTTGCACTTTATGTATTCTGATTCAGTATTTACAACTATTTATCCTAGGAGTTTCTTGTTTCCTGCGAACCTCTTTCCCTGACAATGTAATGCTTAAAAATGTTTCTTCTTTAGGACCAGCAGCGTAATGTTTGTCTGACACTGACACTGACACGATTATTAGAGTAGATGCACCAAGTAGCTGCATAAAATAAGTAAACTTTATTTATGACAGACTGTTTCAGCTTTATCACCATTTTCAAGTACATCTAGATAAACGCGACATCCATATTACTTTGTTAGTGGACTATCTTATAACTGTCACTGTTTCAGTGAGATGGTAAATGATGAATAAGTTGAAAATAAAGTGTTAACTACAATGTGACAGTAATTTGACAGTTCCACTCTTATTGACACTGGAATTGTGAAATTACTGTCACGGCATCATTAACATTTTATTTTCAATGTCTTAACATCATTTACCATATTATTTAAAAAATGATAACTATAAGACAGTCCACTAACAACATAATATGGACATTACATCAATCTAGACATACTTGATAATGGCAATAAAGCTGAAACAATGTGTCATAAATAAATATTTTTTTATTTATAAGTGGCTATATGGTGCAGCTACTCTGATAATCATGTTGCTAATGCTTAAAAAGATAAAAAAGTGGATTTAAAATGTGGTTGTGTTTTTCTTGTTGAAAAAATACGTCACTCATCTGTCACAATTGAATTTATTTGTTTGTCAATCAAACATGTGTGTAACACATTTATTTCTGTTCTAGACAATTAATGAGTGAAAAGTTTTTAACTTCAAGAATGAAAATTAATTCCTAGCTGAAGAAAAGATCAGAAATGTTTATAATGTTTCTTTCATTTGTATGTACTGTGGTTATTTTTTTCCTTACATCACATTTAGTGTTACTTTTTCCTTTCTTATTCATTTTGTGAGATTTAGTAATCAATGATAATGATTTCTTACTGTACTCATAATTAATTATCAAAATAATAATAATAATAATAATAATAATAATAATAATAAAATAATAATAAACACAGAAATTAATGACACATACAACACAGAAAAAAATTATAAATGAAGAACGAAAAAGCTGTTGCAAAGGAGCACGAGGATGTAAAGAGCAACTGATAATAGATGCAGAGGTGACACATCAAGCTAAAACTAAACAGAGGTCTCTACACTACGCATACATTGATTACCAAAAAGCTTTTGATAGTGTACCCCACTCATGGTTACTACAAATATTGGAAATATACAAAGTAGATCCTAAATTGATACAGTTCCTAAACATAGTAATGAAAAATTGGAAAACCACACTTAATATCCAAACAAATTCAAATAATATCACATCACAGCCAATACAGATTAAGCGTGGAATATACCAAGGAAACTCATTAAGTCATTTCTGGTTCTGCCTTGCTCTGAACCCACTATCCAACATGCTAAATAATACAAATTATGGATACAATATTATTGGAACATACCAACACAAAATCACACATTTGCTATACATGGATGATCTAAAACTACTGGCTGCAGCAAATCAACAACTCAACCAATTACTAAAGATATTCAGCAATGATATAAATATGGCTTTTGGAACAGACAAATGTAAGAAAAATAGCATTGTCAAGGAAAAACACACTAAACAAGAAGATTACATATTGGATAACCACAGCAACTGCATAGAAGCGATGGATAAAACCGATGCCTATAAATATCTAGGATACAGACAAAAAATAGGAATAGATAATACAAATATTAAAGAAGAACTAAAAGAAAAATATAGACGAAGACTAAGAAAAATACTGAAAACAGAATTGACAGCAAGAAACAAGACAAAAGCTATAAATACTTATGCTATACCAATATTGACCTACTCATTTGGAGTAGTGAAATGGAGTAACACAGACCTAGAAGCACTCAATACACTTACATGATCACAATGCCACAAATATAGAATACATCACATACATTCAGCAACAGAAAGATTCACATTAAGCAGGAAGGAAGGAGGAAGGGGATTTATTGACATAAAAAACCTACATTATGGACAGGTAGACAATTTAAGAAAATTCTTTCTAGAACGAGCAGAAACTAGCAAAATACACAAAGCCATCACTCATATAAATACATCGGCTACACCACTGCAATTTCATAACCACTTCTACAACCCTTTAGATCACATAACATCAGTAGATACGAAGAAAGTAAATTGGAAAAAGAAAACTCTACATGGCAAGCACCCGTATCATCTAACACAGCCACACATCGATCAAGATGCATCCAACACATGGCTAAGAAAAGGCAACATATACAGTGAGATGGAAGGATTCATGATTGCAATACAAGATCAAACAATAAACACCAGATATTACAGCAAGCATATTATTAAAGATCCCAATACTACAACAGATAAATGCAGACTTTGCAAACAACAAATAGAAACAATAGATCACATCACAAGCGGATGTACAATACTAGCAAATACAGAATACCCCAGAAGACATGACAATGCAGCAAAAATAATACATCAACAACTTGCCATACAACATAAACTAATAAAGCAACATGTTCCCACATGCAAGTATGCACCACAAAATGTACTGGAGAATGATGAATACAAATTATACTGGAACAGAACCATTATAACAGATAAAACAACACCACATAACAAACCTGAATTCATACTCACCAATAAAAAGAAGAAATTAACACAACTAATGGAAATATCCATACCCAATACAACAAATATACAGAAGAAAACAGGAGAAAAAATTGAAAAATACATCCAACTGGCTGAGGAAGTCAAGGACATGTGGCATCAGGATAAAGTTGACATCATACCAATTATACTATCAACTACAGGAGTCATACCACACAATATCCACCAGTACATCAACACAATACAGCTACATCCAAACTTATATATACAACTACAGAAATCTGTGATTATTGATACATGTTCAATTACCCGAAAGTTCCTAAATGCAATATAACATATACCGTACAGTTAAAAGGAAGTCACGCTTGATCAAGGTCCGCGTCACTTTCCATTTTTAACCAGAAATAATGTCTGAGAAAAGGATAATAATAATAATAATAATAATAATAATAATAATAATAATAATTTGTATAATGTCAACTTTATCCAAATGCCACATGTTCTTGACTTCCTCAGCCAGTTGGATGTATTTTTCAATTTTTTCTTCTGTTTATTTGTTGTATTGGGTATGGATATTTCGATTAGTTGTGTTAATTTCTTCTTTTTATTGGTGAGTATGATGTCAGGTTTGTTATGTGGTGTTGTTTTATCTGTTATTATGGTTCTGTTCCAGTATAATTTGTATTCATCATTCTCCAGTACATTTTGTGGTGCATACTTGTATGTGGGAACGTGTTGTTTTATTAGTTTATATTGTATGGCAAGCTGTTGATGTATTATTTTTGCTACATTGTCATGTCTTCTGGGGTATTCTGTATTTGCTTGTGATGTGTCTACTGTTTCTATTTGTTGTTTGCAATTCTGCATTTATCTGTTGTAGTATTGGGATCTTTAATAATATGCTTACTGTAATGTCTGGTGTTTATTGTTTGATCTTGTATTGCAATCATGAATCCTTCCGTCTCACTGTATATACTGCCTTTTCTTAGCCATGTGTTGGATGTGTCTTGATCGATGTGTGGCTGTGTTAGATGATACGGGTGCTTGCCATGTAGTGTTTTCTTTTTCCAATTTACTTTCTTCGTATCTGTTGATGTTATGTGATCTAAAGGGTTGTAGAAGTGGTTATGAAATTGCAGTGGTGTAGCCGATGTATTTATATGAGTGATTGATTTGTGTTTTGCTAGTTTCTGCTTGTTCTAGAAAGAATTTTCTTAAATTGATATTATTATTATTAACTGTAGCCACACCGACTAAGTTTAGGAACCGTGACTACGTGAATAATTATTTGTATTTTTCTGCTACCATTTCCATTAATTAAGTTATTTATTATATGTTTAATTTAAGTCATTGCAATGCCTTTTGAGCATGATTTGCTCATCATCAGACGTTTATGCTTACTCGTGTGATATAATTTTTATATGTAGATTTTGACATCTCAAAGCTTCATCTGCATCATTGATGCACTGACTGAGCTGTTGTTCAACATTACACTATTGCCCTGCTTATTTTAACATTGTTTTTTGATGCACTTTCACTACACAATCATTTCTCCATAGAAGTAAACAGTCGATCATAAATACAATATGGTGCCCTATCAGTGTGTGGATGAATACCGATTGTTTCTTTCAGTGTTATTTACAGTACTGATGATCTGGTAGTCATATGATTCACACTAGTACATCTTAAATCTATTGCATTAGTATTGCTTTAAGGTTTTTGAAGAATTTTGTCTGATTAAGAATATTATCACAATTTTTTGTATTACTTGTTAAAATTTCAATTTCTTCCATCATGTCCGTTCTTTTACTTCTTTTGATTTTGTGTGATATTTCCAAGTTGTCTTCAGTTTTCAAAGAGTGGCTTGTGTTATTAATGCATGTTGCTACTGCTGGTTTGTCATATTTCTCTACTCTGTAGCAGCCCACGCACCAATTCACACAGAATTGGCATGACATGGCACAGCGAGTTAGGGATGTAGTACAGATGGGACATGAGCAATTCACACTGAAATGGTGCTGTCAGAGACATGTGGGACAGTTGTGCTATGAATGAATCGGAATATGTAGTCTTCACCAGATGAAGATATTAATATGCTTGATCTTTTGTAACTCGTAAATGTTCAGCAGTGAAGATGATGATGGGTACATCCATTATGGTTGAAAAAAGGGGAAAAATATGGCACATTCAACGTAACACATTGAAGAGCCAAAGAAACTGGTACACGTGGCTAATAGTGTGTAGGGCCTCTGTGAGCATGCAGAAGTGCCACAATACAATTTGGCATGGACTCGACTAATTTCTGAAGTAGTGCTGGAGGGAATTGACATCACGAAAGCAGCAGGGCTGTCCATAAATCCGTAAGAGTACGAGGGGGTGACATTTCTTCTGAATAGCACAATACAAGGCATGCCAGATATACTCAATAATGTTCATGCCTGGCGGGTTTCGTGACCAGCGGTAGTGTTTAAACTCAGAAGAGTGTTCCTGGAGCCACTCTGTAACAATTCTGGACATGTGTGTTGATGCACTGTCCTGCTGGAATTGCCCAAGTCCATCGGATGAATGGATGCAGGTGATCAGACAGGATGCTTAAATCACCTGTTAGAGTTGATGTAGATGTATCAGGGTCCAGTATCACTCCAACTGCACATGCCCCACACCGTCACAGAGCTTCCACCAGCTTGAACAGTCCCCTGCCGACAAGCAGTGTCCATGGATTCATGAGGTTGTCTCCATATCCGTACGTGTCCATCCACTCAATGCAATTTGAAACGAGACTCGTCTGACCAGGTACATCAGTCATCAACAGTTCAATGTCGGTATTGATGGGTCCAGGTGAGACATAAAGCTTTGTGTTGTGCAGTCATCAAGAGTACACGAGTGGACCTTTGGCTCTGAAAGCCCATATTGATGATGTTTCATTGAGTGGTTCGCACACTGACACTTGTTAATGGTCCAGCATTGAAATCTGCAGCAATTTGTGGAAGGGTTGCACTTCTGTCATGTTGAACGATTCTCTTTAGTTATTGTTGGTCCCATTCTTGCAGAATCTTTTTCCGACCACTTCAATGTCAGAGATTCCTGATATTCAAGGTATACCTGTGAAATGGTTGTACGGGAAAATCGCTAATTCATCGCTACCTTGGAGATGCTGTGTCCCATCGTTCATGTGCCGACTGTAACACTAGGTCCAAACTCACTTAAATTTTGATAACCTACCATTGTAGCAGCAGTAACCGGTCTAACAATGCGCCAGACAATTGTTATCTTATATAGGCGTCGCCGACTGCAGCACCGTATTCTGCCTGTTTACATACCCCTCTATTTGAATACGCATGCCTACCGTATTTACTCGAATCTAAACCGCACTCGAATCTAAGCCGCACCTGAAAAATGAGATTCGAAATAAAGAAAAAAAAAATTCCCAAATCTAAGCCGCACCTGAAATTTGAGACTTGATATTCAAGGGGAGAGAAAAAGTTTTAGGCCGTACCTCCAAATCGAAACAAAGTTGGTCCATTGTAATATGAGACACAATTTAGGTCAAATGAATGATGATACAGCTACAGTAGTTTGGTTCGAGTCGTAAGCTTAGCAATTAAGCTTTACCAGGTAGCCATTGCTATGCGTCAGGCGCTCCGTCCGTATTTTTACGGATACCCTTCCTTTTTCACGTGCTTCGTCTAGTTTGAATCGATTGTTTATTTTGTTTTGATGTGATAAATGCCGTTTTCTATGTTATAGGTGTTTACGTCAGTCACTCTAAGCTGAAAATGCATTACTGTACTGTGTCATGAGTTGTTTGTCGCATTCTGATAGTGCGTGTTTACGGCCTGTCGCTGCTCGCGGCGTGGCTTGCTTTTGTGCGCGCTACCGCCGCCTACAATTAAAAAAAAGAGGAATCGTCTCATTAGCGAAACAATGGCAAGAGACTGCTATTTGTAGTTACTTACACTGCTGCTTTCTTTGATAATGATCAACAAGAACCAAATCATAGACTGCGTATGATAGAACATGTTCTGAACGAGAGTTTGGCGAAAATTTTTCTCCGTTTGAAAATCTTTGCAGCCGCTTCTTTAGTACATCAAATTCTGCACAGAAATTAGTCATCTTAGATTTAAAAATCTAGTCAGTTGCCGTGCTTCATTTCTGACTGTATCACTATTAGGCATAAGAGTAATACGAATATAAACATGACACGATACGTATATTCTTCCGCGTTTGCTGTTGTCTCACTCTAGTGTCGTAGTTTATTAGGCAGACAGGATTTAAATGAGATAGAAGCAAACACGAAAGAATACATGGCAAAATGTTTATAATCGTATTATTCTTATGGTGAAGAGAATACTGCTTGTGATTCACATTTCATCAGGTTCCTATTAGCAACCATCTCTCTCACAGGTAGGAAAAAATTCAGAACGTAGAGTTGGCCATAATGACAAAAATCCCAGTCTTGCCAGTCGGATTTTCGTAGTACATTGAAATTCTGCTACATTCGAAGATGAACAATACGGAATTTGTATTTACTTCGTTGGATAATGTATGAAAATGCAGTGGTCGAAACTCGGGCGGAGAAAAAAAGCTCGTCTTGCAATTTTTTTTAAATTTTATTTACTGACGCAGAGGTTTTGGCGCCAGTATTTATCTTTGTGCCTACATAGGATGCCCGTGTAGCGCTACATATATATGCGACAGCAGAAGTTAGTTGTGGCGGCACTTACCAACATTTTTCAGAACTTCCGCTTGCTTTGCACTCGATTCTAAGCCGCAGGCGGTTTTTTGGATTACAGAAACCGGAAAAAAAGTGCGGCTTAGATTCGAGTAAATACGGTATATAAGTTTCTTTGATGCTTAAGTGTATGTTAGCATAAAATAGATAAGTAGATAGATAAGTGTAAAACATCCAAATTCCAGAAGACTTAGGTTATATCAATAGCAAAATCCCATTTCTCATTCACTGCTTGCTCTAACACACACCATTTGTTGGACAGTATGTGACTGAAAATAGTTACTGAATGTTTCACAAATGAAACTGTTAGTGCAGACAGGAAAAATTTATGTACACAGTATATAGCTAGCTCCACCACAGGATCTGCAGCTGTCTGCTCCTAGTCTGAAAAATGTAAATAGCTCTTAATGCAGTACTAACTGAGAATGTGATTGTAACTGACTTCGGTATATGAAAGAGAAATGTATGTCACAAATACACCTACTGCATGACCATGATGTTGACTGCTGCATGTTATAGCTCATTGTGACCAAATGTCAAAATATATATTATTTACTGGGGACTGGAAAGAGATATTGCCCTTCTTCCATGGTTCAAATTTTTTTGTTGATATGATAACTGTATTTAGTTTGCAGCAACCCATATCTTAAAACCCTCCAAATATAAACTGAGCAGTGACTACATTCTTCCTTGCGAACTTTTCAAAATATGCCTGGTAGTTTACTTATTTGAGGAGTACCACAATAAGTATGGGTAATAATGATAATAAAACCAGTTCAGTATCAAGTTGTGATAAGTGACTAAAATATGTTGAAAAATCAAATTTTTTTGCTGAATAATTTCCTCAAAATTGAAAGAGAGAGAGAACACGAGTGAATCCCAAAACTGTGGCTTTCAGCTTTTTACACAAAAAGTAGAAGTTTTACTGAGAAACTATCTGCAGAGATGGATGTAGCTTCGCTTCCTGTACATAAAACTTTTGTTTTAGGCACATTGGATGAGCTTAAATCAATGAAAACAGCTATCACACTATTTAAACATTTGAAAATGCCGATCTATTGGTTTAAAAGGAGAATATGAAGTAATCCATTTATAGTGGCTGTGCAGTGATGTCAAAAATGTATTTTACGTTTTGTACAAGTATTACATTTTTTTGGATGGTAATCGACATACGAAAATTCAAAACCCAAGTTCCTGTTGGACTGTGATCAAAATAACACAGATGAAGATATAAATGGAAAAAAAATGTTTCATAAATAAATGTTCCAAATGAAGAATATACATAATGAATGCAGTAACATGGACAAAAATATGAGATGACCAAGTGGAAGAAATTAAATTGACATTAATATAGAATATAATTACAATCACATGCAAAAATATTCAAAATGAAAACAAAATGATAGGAAGAAAAATAAGAGCAAATGAAGAAGTTAATATGATGATGATTAAAATGACATGCCAAAGATCAGAAATTTAAAAAAAGTATATTTAAACCAATTAATTGAGTTAGCTCAAACACTGCGTACTATGATATAGCACCACTGTATGTGCAACTGCTATTTTTAGGCTCTAGAACATCATTGTAAAAATCTTGATTATTTGCAAAAGAGGATCCACCTGGGTGAATGTCTAGAGGGTGAGATACCTGGGGCCCTAACCATCATCACCGTATAAATGGTTTCAAAAACTCAATCCCACCTCTGGAGATTGTTCCTTGTTAGTGGAGAGGAAGTTACTGTTATTGAGGCATTTTCTTATTTTAGCATGGAATTTTGGTGTTGGGTCAACATGGACTTCATATATGTGATTGTTTGCAAAGAATTAAAGTGTTTGTAATTTATACTCTTCTTTAAGTTTGTTATTGATGGATTTAACTATATTTATTGTAAAATTATTTTTATTTGCTGCTTTAGTGGCCTATGTGTTTTTGTATAATTTTACTAGCCTTGTAGTCTTGTACTGCTTGTTCCAGCATCGTTAGGTTCTGCAAAGTCTGCAGCTATCTTTAGTGTGCATATGGTGTCTTTTATTTTGTTGTGATTCATTTTTGGATTTAGACTATGCTTCATGCTCTTTTTTAGCAGTGCCCTTATATCATGATTCAATTGAACGTCAGTTGTATTTACAACTCTTCGAAAATATTTATAGGGTTACTGTTCTTATATATGCATTTATTTATAGGTAGCTTGTTCTTCTTTCTCAAATTATCAAGCTTCCTTTTGTTGAGTACTACATTTTTTGTCATAAGTGCTTTTTGTTATGTTTTTGAGAATGTCATGGAGAAAATTACACAAATGACAAGCAGAACCACTATAGCACTCGTAGCTGAAATGCTTCTGATTATAACCTGACTATGCTGCTTCTTGTAGTACTGTTGGATGTGATATCTGGGTTTAGGATATTATTTAAAAAGATCAGGTTTTGGATTGGCAGTATCTCTAACAGCTCTGGCCGTAACAGCAAAGGGTAACTGAATTACTGCTGTACCCATAACTGTTCCTGGTAAGCACAAATTTCATCCAGCTTTATTGCAAACCATTCCATTTATTAAGTTCCCCCCCCCCCCCTCCCTTTTTTTTTAAACTCCATTTTAGATGTGCCCTGTGGCTTCTCTGGAGTGTATAATGAATATGTCCAACATGCAATCAACCTTTAGAAACGTGGATAAGGGGTTAATACTTCCCTCCAACACTCGATTGCTTTGGGTTTCCCCAGGAACAGCTGTACCTCACATGCTTGCATGCCAGTCCAGACCACTATGGTACTTCGCTAGTGAATACTTGTACTCATTTTCGTACCATGCTCCACTTCACAGCTTAAGGGTATACAATAAAACATTGATACCAGGTGTTTAAACCTACTACTGGAAAACATATTGACACACCTAAACACACTCAACCTGTCACCACTTCAACTACTGATGTGTGGTAAAATAATGCAAAGTTGCCATCATTTAGTCCCACTAAATGCCATAATTCAGTTACAAAAATGGCATGTATGGCGTGGAAAACAGATTCCTGCAATATTACTGTCTCCAATTGTGCATATTGATACCATCTGTCAAAATCTGCAACAATCTGGCTACAATTATCTACCCATCTCTTGCTAGTTTCTATACCTTTCTAAGATCGTAATTTTTCTCACTTGAATGGTATGTCAGTCCGCCTTACTACTTGTACCTGGCGCAGTGTGTTATTTAAATTTCAGATATCTTCATCATCTGTTGTTTGAAATACTATCTTGAAAAGGTGTCCAAATGTGTTTATCCATCCTCTCATTTTCCAAGTCAGTGTCCTTCACACCAGTCAGTTACCTGCTTCAACTGTTACCTTGGCTTCTTATAAGATGGTTGCAGTCAGTGATATTCCTCCTCTGCTTCTTTCTGGAAGTCCCAAGAGTGTCTTCTAAACAATGCACCTCATTTCTCATCTTCCATTCATTCAGAGTTAAACCAGGTGTCCACCGATGACTGTTTAATAGGATGTCGCACTGTCTTTAGAATGCAACTCCAAATTCAAGAGAGAGGTTCTTTAATCCACTCCCTATCCCCCAATCTATGAGTTGTAAGAGCACCAAGTTACTGTGTTACTCCTGGGTGTCTGGCATGCCACCTGAGTGAAAGAGATTTCTTGTCATTTTCCCGCCCTCCTTACAAAAGCTTCAGTGCACAACAAAATTCTTCTGTATGCTACACAATATGAACTCATTAAACTATCTAGCCTAATCAAGAGCAAAACCCCCAAAACAAAACAATGTAAATCCCGGTGGTTTAAGCAAAAACAGATGTACACAGGTAACATGTGGTCTTAATGGATATGGTATGCTACAAGAACACTGAACATTTTTAAGGCCTAGCTTCTTTGCCTTCCTAGAGTTTGTCTTCCATAACACGGGTGGTTTAGGAATCTATGGCAATGTGTGTGCTGGTCCACTAAAGGGTTTGACTTGGCCTACATGAATAACCGATGTTTTCATTGGAAACTATATCTTCACATTCATTGGCGATGTCATCCCTGTCACACGATGTGAACCCTTGTACTTACTTAAAAACTTTCTCATTCTTCCTATTGTTGGGTATAGGTTAGTTACCAATACCCTCTGATTTACTTGATAATACAGTAATTTCCCTGTATGTTGCCCCATGTTCTCTTGACGTTTGTGTGCTTTTGTATTCACTTGTTTGACCTTCTGCCAAAGTTTTCTTATTCATATCGTGAACTTCTTCATTGATGCATCATTGGCTCTGAATTTTTAGGTTTCAGAACCTTGAAAGGAGACAGCCCTGCACTACTTTCTATTTTTGAATTATATTCTGAGACGACATATTGCAAATATGTATATCAATTGACTACCAATTTAATTGCTTATTACATGTGAAATTGTATGGTAAATCCATTCAGTACGACTATTCGCTTGTGTAAAGGAAGGACTAGGTTGAAGTGTTCAGGTACAAAGCAGGTGATGAACTGCTTCAAAAGGTCTGACATAAAATTTGTACTGTGATCTGTAATTACAGTATCAGGAACATAAAATGTTAGTATCCAACTATTAACCATTGCGTTTGCAGCTGTGCTTGCTCACTGGTCTCGAATCGCTATCATTGCTATTAATGGGAAAAATGGTTTGTTATCATTAGAATATACTTGTTACCAGCTGTTGTCCTATGAAAAAGTCCAAGAGTATATAAACCAAGCATTTCAAAGTGTCTTGTCACTTCTGATAATCTTTGCAATGGCACTTGTCAGTAACTGAGATCTGCTCTTTGCACACATCCCAAATGGTCTTTCATTTACTGGTCAATAGCTTGCTTTCTGGTTCTCCACCAAAACTTTTCTGCTGCATGTCTGTCTGTTGGTCATTGTACATCCTCCATCACCCGTCAACAGATGATCATTGGCCTATTGCAAAATGTCTTTCCTAAACGATGCAGGAACTACCACACAGGGTGGGTACTTCGTAGTTCTACACAGCAAATCATATCTGTGGCTGTGACCTAAAAGGTCTACATCTGTTGCTTTTGCTTTCATTCATTGTGACAAGCTTCTGCAAAGTGCTTGCACAACTCCAATTTTTCTACTTGGTGTGTCTGCGTCCAGCCTTTAACAACACTTCCTGTGGAGATTAAATGAAAACAATCGAGCACTCACACCTTCAGCAGCCGCCACGATACCTTGTGGTGCCAGACTCAGTGTCAGAAGTGTAAGCATCATCACAAACAGCAGCCATCATGGCACACTCTCCTTTCCACAAGTCATGTGCCTCTGCTAATATCCTTCTGCCGGACAAATATTTAGGTTGCTTTTGAACTGCTCAGCAACAAGTTCACACTCCACTGCATTTAGCAACCCATCAGTCGTTCACACTTCATGCTTACATCACACTGTGTTCTTTACCCTGGCTGCGCCTAGCAGTCCATTGATAGGAGTATACCTCACCGAGCCAATGAGGAGTGTTTCATTGCAGCATCGACAGACTTGATTCATCCTTGAGTACCCTACGCTCACTATTGGTGATGGATCCATGGACTTAGTCCAGCTGTGAGCACCCTATGCTCTCCATTGCGGATGACCTCATATACTTCGGGTTTTGTCTATCCTCAAGCACACTACACTTATACTGCCACCCAAGGCCTTGCTCATAGGCTGACAGACTGATCCAAAGTAGAGCAACTCATGTCATGAGAAACTATTGTAGTGTTCTGTTCTTTATGCTTAATAAACATACAGTTTTTCTTGGCTATCTACACACTTCAGTTGTAGCGTGTTGTTTCCCCTCAGTCACGAAACAATAAAGCTACATTTAGAGTTGTGTAATAGGAGTTTTCATGAAATAAAGGCAACTGTTCATGGTCCATCGGTTGTAGGCCTTTACAGCTATCATCTGAGGTGTATCTCATGAGGTTGACTTTAGACCATTAATTAATGTGCTTGTATCGACAGCATTTTTTAAACTTGGGAAGGTCATTTATGTAGCGTAAGAATAAGAATCCATCCAGTAACAATACTTATGGGACTCCACATGTTATATTTCCAAGCTATGAAGTTAGTTTCATGCTGGGACACAGCTTTCCATTGTGACACACTGCTTTCTTTCATGAAAGTAACACTCCATCCACACAAGAGGGATATTGTTAATGCCGTACATTAGTTTTGACAAGTGGAATTTTATGATCCAACCAAAGACTTCAGCGGGGTAGCATACCAACAGAATAATTCTTCTTCTTTAGCCCTGCTAGAGCTTAAATTTGTGAAGTCTAGGATGGCTTTCTTTGTGGAGCATACTGTGTGAAAGTGAGACTGACAAACAGTTAATGTAATAAGTTCAGAAAAATGATTAGTTGTTCTGTCATAGGCAAGTTGGTACCAGATTGCAAATCATTTATGTGCTTGTCACAAGCAGTGTGTAATATCCCACCACTCCAGCAGTATGGAAACTGAATGAGAGTGTGACCACAGTAGTGTACGCGTACCAGATAGTTCAACTTGTGGTGGCTGCTGCTCCAGAGCTTGCAACAAACATAGAAATTCAATAGATATTACCCAGTGATAATGCTATGAAACTGCATTTCAGTGAAAAGTCTGTTGCCAAATGGAACTCATTAAGCAAATGATCAAGCAGCCTATGGTTAATGTTTCTGCATTATGTTTCTACAGCATCATAGGATATTCTGTGCTGCATTGGAAACTGTAAGTGAGAGATTGTAACATGTTAAAATTTTATTCTGCTCAGAGACTTGTAAAGACATGTAACTACAATGTTTTAAATGTTGTGGTATCAGCTTTTTGAAAATATTTCAATTTTGCCCATTCCTTATTTTCATTTTAGTGTTTTTTATTGTACTGAATAAATAAGTTTTACTCTTGTTTCTTCAACCTTAATCCTCATTTCTCAGTGTGTTTTTTAATATTTTACTATGTAATAGTTAATTATAAACAACCCAAAGCTCACATTTTGCTCAACTTTTTGTAGGAGGATATATATATATAAGGATGACAGTTCAATTCAAAAGCTGATTGACTGATATTTTTCCTGTTCTGCTGGTAGTTTTTATATGTTGGTGTTGTTGATATTTCTGTGTTTACTTCTTTTGAATTATTAGCTTGACTCTTGTTATTTACAAAATAAAATATTATTTACAAAATAAAATATTGTAAGTAAATATTTGATTGATGTGTTGCGTGCCTGCAACACACCTCCTCCCCCCCCCCCCCCCCCCAAGATAGTGAAATGTATTCTCTCTCTTTGTGTGTGTGTGTGTGTGTGTGTGTGTGTGTGTGGGCGCGCGCATGCGCACTTGCACATAGGTGTGGGCATGTGAGTGCGTGCTTGCTTGCACACTGTGCATCAATCAGCTGCAGGTAAGTAGCTATCTTTCCTATTTTTTTCCCTCCACAGTATGGAATTTCTATTATAGTAATGGTTTAAGGCATTGAATTCCCTTGAGAACAAGACCTAAAATCACTTACCGTGGCCCAAAAATGGGTCCAATATTCAGGAACACACATTTTCAATAAACTGCCAGCAACCTTTAAAAACATGGTTGAAGGAAGTATGGTTTGAACAGAGTTTAAAAAACTTTTCGATAGGCAACAGGCAACTCCTTATTTTCTGTAGATGAATATCTTAACAGGGACTGTTAGACAAGCTTAAGTAAAAATGTCTGTTCGGCTTCAGTTTTGACAGCACTTGATCACAACAGTTAAGATTAGATATTTTGTGTTTAATAAATTTAACAATGTTTCATTCTGACAGTGTATTAATTCTTTAAATATTAGCAGTTCCCATTTATGTAATGTATTCACATATTTTGACAATCTCTTGACATGTGATCGGGGTACTAAGTATTATATTCAAATGTTTTATGTTTCGTATGTTATATTTTCTGACATGTTCCACACCCATGAGAATCATCACATTTTTGGGTCTGTGGAGCAAAAAATGAATCTGGTCTTATGTAATGAATTGTATTGGTTTATATTTGAAAAGAACTTGAAAGCATATGAAAAATTAATCAAGTTCTTCTGGTTTACAGCTGCTTCACCTACGTATGGTGTGCCATCATCCCCACCTCATATCACTTCTCCACCACTACCTGCAAGGCCACCATCCATCACTATGGAGCCGCTGGATGCAGAAGCACTCATTACTGTTGAAATCCTGCTTGTTAGTGCCAGTTGTCCATCCAATGAAGGCAGTGGAGAAGCACTTCAAGTTGCTTCTATCCAGTTTAATAACCTGGATATAATAGGTAAGACAACTGAAAGGACTGTTAAGTTGAAAATGTTTATGCAGAAAAATATGTTAAAAATATGTTTTCTGGTGACATTGGAAGATAGTAGCAGATTTACACACACACAGAAAGGTCACAGAATTGGAAGGTCTTGGTAAAAAAGTGGGTGAAAGTTGATTCATGCAAACATTCATTGCCTGTTTTGTAACAGACTTTCAAGAAGTGAATACACAGATTTGGATTTATACTACTCCAAAATTTGAAATGAAAGGTCTGATGAGACCAAGTGCAGCTTCACAGAACAGTATGTTCTTAAGTTTAAATTTTCAGAATGCTCTCTACACAGCACTTGGCGATGGTATGGATATTCTGTGCATGTTGTGCAAATTCAATGAGGCAAAGAATATTAATTGTGCTGTTGAAAGCAGTGAAGATGATTGGTTGTCAAATGCAATTTTCATATAAGTTTATTTACCTAATTTTTCACCTGTCTGTAATGTGCCATGTTTTACTACTTACCTCTGCAGAGTGGAAGGTGTATGATTATTTAATTTTCTCATTACTATAGAGTTTGATAACTCTACTTGTGGGCATGTGTCGTAATCTCACCTAACTTAGAAATTATTATAGACTCTAACATCCACAGTAGCTTAATGGGAAAAAAACTCACACAGATTTAATAATCAAGAGAAAAGCTGCCTGGTAGGAACTCGTAGGAGGAATTCTGGGAAAATACCTGTAGTGTTGTAAGCATTATTAGTTGTTCCTTTTTGAGAATAGTTTGAGAAACTCTACATGTGAAATGGAATGATTTTCATATTTTTTTGAAGACATGCCTAAGCTGTGGGGAAGGGAAAATCAGAAGCTTGCTTGGTACTGTCTTGTTACATTTTCACAATCCTGTAAATATTTTCAAATGGAAGAAGCTTTTCATGGCTGTGGTTCACAAACTAGTAAAATTTTTAAATGACATCATGGTTGCCTTTGGCTGCTAAACTGTTCATTCATAAAATCCACTATTGGGTTTTGACCATGACGCCGTTACCCAGTGGAGTACTGAGAAAATTGTGCTTCAGTGCATATCAAAACTTCAAAAAGTATTTGACATGTTGTTGTTGTTGGGGTCTTCAGTCCAGAGACTGGTTTGATGCAGCTCTCCATGCTACTCTACATTGTGCAAGCTTCTTCATCTCCCAGTACTTACTGCAACCTACATCCTTCTGAATCTGTTTGGTGTATTCATCTCTTGGTCTCCCTCTATGATTTTTACCCTCCACACTACCCTCCAAAACTAAATTGGTGATCTCTTGATGCCTCAGAATATGCCCTGCCAATTGATCCCTTCTTCTAATCAAGATGGGCCACAAATTTCTCTTCTCTCCAATTCTATTCAATACCTCCTCATTAGTAATGTGATCTACCCATCTAATCTTCAGCATTCTTCTGTAACACCACATTTTGAAAGCTTCTATTCTCGTCTTGTCTAAACTATTTATTGTCCACGTTTCACTTCCATACATGGCTACACTCCATACAAATACTTTCAGAAACGACTTCCTGACACTTAAATCTATACTCGATGTTAACAAATTTCTCTTCTTCAGAAACACTTTGCTTGCCATTGCCAGTCTACATTTAATATCGTCTCTACTTCGACCATCATCAGTTATTTTGCTCCCCAAATAGCAAAACTCCTTTACTACTTTAAGTGTCTCATTTCCTAATCTAATTCCCACAGCATCACCCGACTTAATTCGACTACAGTCCATTATCCTCATTTTGCTTTTGTTGATGTTCATCTTATATCCTCCTTTTAAGACACTGTCCATTCCATTCAGCTGCTCTTCCAGGTCCTTTGCTGTCTCTGACAGAATTACAATGTCATCAGCGAACCTCAATATTTTTATTTCTTCTCCATGGATTTTAATTCCTACTCCGAATTTTTCTTTTGTTTCCTTTACTGCTTGCTCAATATACAGATTGAATAACATCGGGGATAGGCTACAACCCTGTCTCACTCCCTTCCCAACCACTGCTTCCCTTTCATGCCCCTCGACTCTTATAACTGCCAGTCTGTAAAGAATTCGTGTTAGTATTTTGCAGCTGTGGCTTATTAAACTGATAGTTCGGTAATTTTCACATCTGTCAACACCTGCTTCTTTGGGATTGGAATTATTATATTCTTCTTGAAGTCTGAGGGTATTTTGCCTGTCTCATACCTCTTGCTCACCAGATGGTAGAGTTTTGTTAGGCCTGGCTCTCTAAAGGCTGTCAGTAGTTCTAATGGAATGTTGTCTACTCCCGGGGCCTTGTTTCAACTCAGGTCTTTCAGTGCTCTGTCAAACTCTCCACACAGTATCATATCTCCCATTTCATCTTCATCTACATCCTCTTCCATTTCTATAATATTGTCCTCAAGAACATCGCCCTTGTATAGACCCTCTATATCCTTCCACCTTTCTGCTTTCCCTTCTTTGCTTAGAACTGGGTTTCCAACTGAGCTCTTGATATTCATACAAGTGGTTCTCTTTTCTCCAAAGGTCTCTTTAATTTTCCTGTAGGCAGTGTCTATCTTACCCCTAGTGACATGCGCCTTTACATCCTTACATTTGTCCTCTAGCCATCCCTGCTTAGCCATTTTGCACTTCCGGTCCATCTTCATTTACTGCATTTTTATATTTTCTCCTTTCAGCAATTAAATTCAGTATCTCTTCTGTTACCCAAGGATTTCTACTATCTCTCGTCTTTTTACCTACTTGAGCCTCTGCTACCTTCATTATTTCATCTCGCAAAGCTACCCATTCTTCTTCTACTGTATTTCTTTTCCCCATTCTTGTCAATCGTTCTCTAATGCTCTCCCTGAAGCTCTCTACAACCTCTGGTTCTTTCAGTTTATCCAGGTCCCATCTCCTCAAATTCCTACCTTTTTGCAGTTTCTTCATTTTAGTCTACAGTTCATAACCAATAGATTGTGGTCAGAGTCCACATCTGCCCCTGGAAGCGTCTTACAATTTAAAACCTTGTTCCTGAATCTCTGTCTTACCATTATATAATCTATCTGAGACCTTCCAGTATCACCAGGCTTCTTCCATGTATACAGCCTCCTTTTATGATTCTTGAACCAAGTGTTAACTATGATTACGTTATGCCCTGTGCAAAATTCTACCAGACTTCTTCCTCTTTCATTCCTTCCTCCCATTCCATATTCACCTACTACGTTTCCTTCTCTTCCTTTTCCTACTATCGAGTTCCAGTCATCCATGACTACTAAATTTTCGTCTCCCTTCTCTGTCTGAATAATTTCTTTTATCTCATCATACATTTCATCACTATTTGATTTTGTATTTATAACCCTGTATTCACCTGACCAGAAGTCTTGTTCCTCATGCTACCGAACTTCACTAATTCCCACTATATCTAACTTTAACCTATCCATTTCCATTTTTAAATTTTCTAACCTACCTGCCCGATTAAGGGATCTGACATTCCACGCTCCGATCCGTAGAACGCCAGTTTTCTTTCTCCTGATAACAACATCCTCCTGAGTAGTCCCCACCCGGAGATCCGAATGGGGGACTATTTTACCTCCAGAATATTTTACCCAAGAGGACACCATCATCATTTAATCATACAGTAAAGCTGCATGCCCTCGGGAAAAATCACGGCTGTAGTTTCCCCTTGCTTTCAGCTGTTCGCAGTACAAGCACAGCAAGACTGCTTTGGTTAGTGTTACAAGACCAGATCAGTCAATCATCCAGACTGTTGCCCCTGCAACTACTGAAAAGGCTGCTGCCCCTCTTCAGGAACGTCACATTTGTCTGGTCTCTCAACAGATAACCCTCCATTGTGGTTGCACCTACGGTACGGTTATCTGTATCACTGAGACACGCAAGCCTCCTCACCAATGGCAAGGTCCATGGTTCATGGGGGGGTTGACATGTATGTATGTTATCATTATTTCCATATGATGGGTATTTAACATTGTTACTATTAATACCATGAAAATGTTTAATGGTTTTACATGATTTGTGTAAAATATCACAACACTAAATAGGTAGCATGTGGATGTGATAAAGAAATGTCAGATATTTTTTAAACTTTTGAAATACATTGATGCATAATTTTCACACTACATCACTTGATAATGGTCACATGGCCAAATCTGAAATAGTGGATTTTGCAAACAAAAAGTTTTACAGTTGAACATGACCAAATGGAAGAAATAGCCTTATCACTGTTTTGTGGATAAACAAGTAATATAATCAGTGAGAACAAGTCATGAATTGAAAGTTTTTGTTTGATACCTTGAAAGTTGCAAGTAAAATCTCAGAATACACGTACCACTGGAATAACGTCACGATGAAATGCTGTAAGCTGACTGCTACAGTGTTCCATGTAGGACTACCTGACCACGTTCAAAGAATAGATGAAGTTAATTTAAAAATAATTTTGATTTTATTTGATTGGTCCAAAGAGATGTCGACAAGAACTATAATTTAGCTTGGAAATAAGAGCGGAAATTTGTTCTTAGCTGATAGCAGACGACATTTTACTAACTGCGAATAAATGTCTATTGATCTGTTGAGAATTATAAAGCCTCAGTTTCTTAAGTTGTAGTTGATAAATCCTTTGGCTTTGCACAGGTAGGACTAAGTATCTATGGCTGGATGACTTGTCTGACATAGCGCTAATAAAAACAAATGCTCTGTGTGAGGCTGGCTTTCTATTAGTGAAAATAGTATCAAAACCTCTACTGTAATTCCTGACATACAGACAGAAAGATGTTGTGAGCACTTTAGTGTAACACCATACACACACACAAACACACACACACACACACACACACACACACACACACGAGGATTCATCTGAAAGCACAAAGTTTTCAGTCATATTTTTTGTGTCTGTCATGTATGTTCTCTCTGAAAAGAGGATTCTTATGAAAGCTAGCAAAGTTTTCAGTCATGTTTGTGTGCCTTTCGATGGTTCACTGCCTTTACTATTGAGTTTTTAGCTTTAGTCTTAAAATATTTACATTCTACTTTGACTTTCTGTTACCATATTTAGATGTAACCGGATGCAACATGATTTATTTTACTGTAGCAGGAGCATCTTATAATCAAAGCAAGTGGTGTCCAAGTGTTGTGTTATGAATGGATGGTGTTTTCTTGTTGGAGAACTTACTTCTTTTGCACACCCTTATTGTTCACAGTATGAGAAGTGGTTTGCAACCAGCAAGGGGAGTCACAGTTTTACGCCATAGATTTCTAGCACGAATTCCTGACATACAGACAGAAAGATGTCATAATGCTAAACATTTGGATGATAGTGAAAAACCAGTTAAACCGAGTGCTGTTTCAATGCCAGCCACAGAATTATAATGTACACATACAGTTTGGGCAGTATGCATATAGGAACCTCCAGAAATATCTTCTTTCATATTTTTTACATTGAATGAAACCTTCAAGAACAATTATCATAGAGTTTCTAATGTGGCATTATTGGTAACAAATTGATTGGTCCACACATGCCAAAGAGATAGATAGATGAACTCCATGATGCCTCGGGTGTAAATTGGACGTGTTAATTGTTCTTGGTTCTCATGAGAGGCTTTGGGACAAAGTTCATTTAGCTCCATTGAGCAAGCTGTAGCTTGTATGAAAAAATGTATGTATATTAATAAAAGATTCTATACGTATCAGTGATAAAAATGGATTGAAATTGAGGTTGCAGTTATATACTGATCTAAGAATTGGCAGACGTTTCTCAAAACAGATTGAACATGCTCATGAGCAGTAGTCCAAGAGCAAGAAACATTATAACTGGTTACTGAACAGAAGACTGAAATTAAAGGAAGTTAACAAAGAAGAAATGAGAAATAAACAAAAGTAATATTTCACCAATAATAATCTCCAAATTGTAATATCCAAAAGAACAGTTGGAACCAGTGTAATTTGTTGAAGACTGATAATTATAACAGCAGTGGGTGGCAAGAATTATATCACATTTGCTCCAGCAGTGTTTTGTCGAAGTTTTGCAATCAAAAATGCCACAACTGTCACTGATTGGCACTACTGCAAATTGTGCAGTTGCCGGATCTCACTTCTAGGGGAGTAGACGCCACCACCACTATGATTGTCCTCGTGAGAGTGGATGTTGTTTTTCAACGTGCAATAATGGGCTGAGGCAGCTAACATTGCCACTTCGGAAGCTGACCAGACACACACGCTGACGATGAGCAGACGCCAAGTGATTGTAAAGGTGAACAAGGTCAGACAGAAATACCAGTGACTGTCTTTCTGAAACTTTATTAGTGAAAGGATAGCAAGATGGACCAAAAGTTGACTATTTCTTTGTAAAAACATTTAATAGCTTAAGTAAAATCAAACATGGGAATTAAGGATTTTGGTGAAGTAAAAGAAAGGTAGGAGATTTAAACAATTTCAACAAAGAATTAAACTGCAGGTATAAATTGAACTAAGTGTGTGATCTTAGAATGGACCATTTAAATAAAGAACTAAATAGAATAAAAAAAAATAGAGAAATTATCAGTTGTGTTTGAAGCTTCTAACCATCATAATATACAAACATCAATAAAAGTTTTGCATCACCCCATTTACCCAGAACTCCCGAAGACAGACGTTAACTGTGGATATTGTTTCACAGGCGCAGTCCCTTTGACTTTTCAGAGATGTCACTAAATCTGCCCTAAGATGTAAACAACCATGCATGAGCAGCGCATATTATACGGAGAGGGTGCGACAGCCGATCAGTTCCAGTCATTCTACCAGGAAGGAGGTGCACGACTTTCGTTGTCTGTAGTTCAACCATGCCTAGATGGTCAGTACTGTGGTTCGATCGTGTCCACATTATTACTTTGTGCCAGGAAGGGCTCTCAACAAGGAAAGTGTCCAGGTGTCATGGAGTGAACCAAAGCAATGTTGTTTGGACATGGAGGAGATACAGAGAGACAGGAACTGTCGATGATTTACCTCGCTCAGTCTGCCCAAGGGCTACTACTGCAGTGGTGACCACCACCTATGGGTTATGGTTCAGAGGAACCCTGACAGCAATGCCACCATGTTGAATAATGCTTTTTGTGCAGCCACAGGACATCATGTTACGACTCAAACTGTGTGAAATAGTCCGCACGATGCGCAACTTCACTCCTGATGTCCATGGCGAGGTCCATCTTTGCAACCACAACAACATGCAGCGCAATACAGATGGGCCCAACAACATGCCGAATGGACCACTCAGGTTTGGCATAACGTTCTCTTCACTGATGAATGTCGCATATGCCTTCAACCAGACAAATGTTGGAGACGTGTTTGGAGGCAACCTGGTCAGGCTGAATGCCTTAGACATACTGTCCAGCGAGTGTAGCAGCGTGGAGGTTCCCTCATGTTTTGGGGTGGCATTATGTGGAGCCGACGTACGCCGCTGGTGGTTATGGGAGGCACCATAATGACTGTATGATACGTGAATGCCATCCTCCGACCAATAGTACAACCATATCGACAGCGTATTGGTGAGCTATTCATCTTCATAGGCAACATGCACATCTTGTGAATGACTGCCTTCAGAATAACGACATCGCTCGACTAGAGTGGCCAGCATGTTGTCCAGACATGAAACCTGTTGAACATGCTTGGGATAGATTGAAAAGGGCTGTTTATGGATGACCCGACCCACCAGCCACTCCGAGGAATCTATGCCGAATTGCCATTGAGGATGGGACAATCTGGACCAACAGTGCCTTGATGAACTTGTGGATAGTACGTATGCCATGACGAACACAGGCATACATCAATGCAAGGGGATGTGCTACTGGGTATTAGAAGTACCGGTGTGTACAGCAATCTGGACCACCACCTCTGAAGATCTCGCTGTATGGTGGTACAAAATGTAATATGTGGTTTTCATGAGCAATAAAAAAGATGGAAATGAAGTTTATGTTGATCTCTCTTCCAATTTTCTGTACAGGGTTCAGAACTGTCTGAAGCGAGGTGACGCGAAACTTTTTTTTAATGTGTTTAGATAGGTTTGCTAATTTAAATAGTAGTGTGACAAAACTTGACAAGCATCATCAGTTAAATAATTCAAACTAATTTAGGAGAAGAACTGATTAAAAATAACACGTGCTTGAAAGTGGAATTTAACAATAATTTAGAAGTGCTTTGAACTGAAGTTGCTTGGTTTGGAGGAGGGGACACCGAGGTCATCAGTCCCTGAATTGTGCAGGAAGTGTCATCTCATATAAATATGTAAAGAATATTACAGGACGAGGGTTTCTTGGATGTAACAACTAAGTTAAGAGAAAACTAACAGTAATTCAAAACTTTAAAGAAGCAGGAGAGCTCTAATAGTCATTTGATTACTGAATTGAAAGAAACGTTCCAACAAAACTGTACTAAGGAAGTGGAAACAGAATGGTCAGTGCTAGTAGATTTTACACACATAACAGAACGTACTGAGAGTAGGTTACAGGAAGTTACTAGGCAGATGGCAGAGATCGCTAAACGCACACATTAAAAGTGCTGCGAGGACACTGGAGATAGAGACTGTAGAGTCCACACTACTGTTCTTTGAGAGAGAAATTAAAGAAATCTGAAAACAAGAGAGAATGAAAAGGAAGTATTGTTCACTCACCAGGAATAAATGAGAGATGGAAGGAATTTTGTCTAGGAAGTGGAAGTCATCTATCCATCAAGTTTCTGTGTTTCAAGCCCGAAAGGGAAATACATCTTACAGGCTTTATACGAACATTAGAAGATGCTTTTACACAAACATAGAATGATCGAAGGAAAATTAGATTCATAAGAGGTTATTGGATGGCCAGAACTGGAGAATGTGCAGTCCTTAATGTGAAGGACTTCCAGAATTGTAAAGGTTTTGGGAGACAATGTAAAGAGAAATATTTGTTTGAGGGGGAACAGCAGAAACAAACCCTAGAATTACAACCATATAACCTTAATGTGGTGGATTCTGAAAGTATTTTGAATGCCACCTAACAGGGGTAAAGTTCTTAGATGAAACAATGTGTTAGAGTCATCTAATGAAAACATTAATCAGTAGGATGCCCACGTAATGGACTGAGAAAATGATTGGGCTGGAGTGGACAAGAGTCAGGTCACCTCAGTTTTAACTTATTTGGAACAGTTGGATATCCTTAATAAAGCACATGAAGAAGAGATGTGGGGAAAGACTGCTCGGAATTCACAAGGGGGGACTAAACCTCCCCAGATAGTGACAATATACAAAGAAACATAGTTGTTACTGTAAAGCAAAGGAACAAAAAAACCAAACCTGCCATACATAGTGTTCAAATATAAAGGGAGAAAAATAACTGGATACAGGTATAGTGAAGAGGAAATAACCTCAAACAGAATGATTGAAATTGAAGATACCATAAACTCTTTGGATACTAAGGAAGTAAAACAGATCATGAGGCATACTGGAGAAATGCAAACAGCAATAAGTGTCACAAGGGCTGCCAGTTGTAGATCATAATGAGTAAACCTATTTTTGTATTTTTCTAAACTGTACAGGTTTCAGTTTTGAGTTAAAGGGAAGATGTTTATAACCTTTGCATGCCTTTACCTGCAGATTCTTTGTTATCATTCGTGTAACACAACATTAGTGCAATAACTTTGTGTGTCTCTGGTATTAATCAAACTAGACCCTTATCTGCTAATCATGCTAAGGTTTTTCCATGTGATGAGAGAGTAAAGAGAAAATGCTTTGTAGGACAAGTAGTCATGGTGTACATATTTGCACTTTTCTCTGGAATCCGCTCTTCGGTATGGAAGTATCTAGAACTACTCAAGAAAGAGAGTTCCCTGTTCAATGTGGAATGTAGTTTTGATATTTTATCCTGGTAGCTGACACCCAAAAGAATAAGGTGTGATACGACCTCCCAAGTTCCTGAGAGGATACCGAGAGTATTTTCCAAAATAATTAACAAAAAACATGCTAAACAACACCTAAAGCTTAGGGTATGAGGACTTCCCATTACTGGTCCAGCCCAGAATGTTTAAATCTTGAACTAGCATTGTGAAGGAGCACAGCAAACTGTGTATTGTTGAAAAATGAATCGTAGCTGTATCTTGCTCATCTCAAATGATGAGTGACTTAAATTACTAATGGAGATACATATTTTAGTTATTTCCCTTGGACGATGAACACACCTGCTCAGAAAGTTATTAAGTAAATGAAAGGATCTTACTTCCTTTTCAAGCTAGTTTATAGATATGTGATGGTAGATATGTTCTATGTGAAGGTGACACAGCATAAACAACATTGGGTGACAGGTCCACTCAGTATAACTTTTTTTAATTAATGAGGAATCAGCTAGAAGTTTACCTATTACAGTTGCTAACAAAGATTAAGTTGATAGAACAGTAGCTGAAAAAATGTTTTTTTCCATGCATCCCCCCACAACCACCTACTCCAGCCCCGCTACTTGTAAAACATACACAATTCAAGGCAGGGCCACATGTAAAACTACACATGTCATTTATCAACTGACATGCCTGCACTGCACAGCCTTTTACATCGGCATGACAACAACTAAACTGGCTGAGCGCATGAACGGACACAGACGAACTGTCCGCCTAGGAGATGCCCAATACCCAGTAGCGGAGCATGCCCTCCAGCATAATTCTAGGGACCTAGGAACCTGCTACACCGTATGTGCCATTTGGCTTCTCCCACCCAACACCAGTCCCTCTGAACTGCGGAGATGGGAACTTGCACTCCAACACATCCTTTCATCCTACGTTAAACCACCTCACTCCCATTTACTCTTCAGTCTTCTCCTCTTTCCCTTTCCTCTTTAGCCATTCACACATCTTTTCATCCTACATAGTTGTGTTTATCTTTATACTACATACCTCTTTACTTCTGTATGCATCCACTTTGGTTTGAAGCTGGCACAGTACTTACAGTAGAATATCTTTGGCTTCCCTCTGACAACCATGCCTCCATCCTTGCTACCATCCCTATTTTCCTTTCCCTGTTGCTTCATAGCCTGGGTTGTGAGTAACTGAATCTCCTTTCCCTTCTTCCCTTTCTTTCCCCTCTCTCCTCCCTGATGAAGGAACATCTGTTCCGAAAGCTAGGAATGTAATTTTCGGTTCTGTTTTATGTGTATCTATCGGCTGTACTGAGCTGAGGTAAGTACTGGCCAGCGCCTCTATCTCTTTGTTAGTATTTGTTTCACATCTTTATATGAGATTTTCCATTAATTATTTAAAATGTTTTTTTCAACAAGCAAGCACAGCTTGCACAAGCATTGTGCATGACTGCCATCTCTGGCAGCTCAGACCAGAATGCGACTGTCATGTAGAATGGAAGCAGCAATCTGGAGGGAGCATGGAAGGGGAAGGGATAGTAAGGTATGGGTGGGAGGGAGATAAGAGCACTGTCTGGTAGAATGTGGAAGGACTAGGCTGTCAACAGGTGCAGCACCGTGAGGCTGTGGGACAGGGAGTGGGGGGAGTTACATAGGAGAGGAGAAGGAAAGGAGGAAGATGGGCAGGTGCATTGTCAGAGGATGGCACACACAGAGGGTGGGAGATGAGAATAGGGAGGAGATGTAGGACAGAGGGAGTGGGAACTGTTGGGTGGAGGGTTATGGGGAACAGTAGGTTACTGTAGCTTGAGGCTGGTTAATGTCGGGAATGGAGAATGTTTTGAAGGATAACTCCCATCTGAGCAGTTCAGAAAAGCTGGTGGTGGATGGCAGAATCCAGGTAGCTCGAGTATTGAAGCAGCATGTTATGTTCAACTGCATGTTGTGCCACAGGGTGGTTTACTTTGCTTTTGGCCACAGTTTGGCAGTGGACGTTCATCCTGGTATACTGCTGATTGGTAATTATACCAGTATAAAAGGATGTGCAAGGACTGCAGCAAAGCAGGTATATACACGCTACTTTCACAGGTGGTCCAGCCCGTGATGGGGTAGGATGAGACTGTGACAGCACTGGAATAGGAAGTGCTGAGTGAATTGATGATCAGGTCTTGCATCTGTGTTTTCCATAGGGGTATGATACCTGTGGCAAGGGGTTGAGATTGGGACTGAGTGTGGTGTAGGGCTGGATTAGGTTGTTATGAAGGTTGAATGGGTGATAGAACAGCACTTTAAGAAGAGTGGAAAGAATCTCTGGTAGGATTTCCCTCATTTTAGGGCATGATGATAAGTGATCAAAACCCTGGCAAAGGATGTGGTTCAGTTGTTCCAGTGCGGGATGGTGTTGGGTGATAAAGAGGGCTCCTTTGTAACTGGTTTTTGGTATTGGCAGGAGGACTTGGGGGGGGGGGGGGGGCAGGGGGAAGGTTTGAGGGGAAATGGCATAGGAGATCTGTTTGCAGACAAGGTCTTCCGTGCTCCCCTTGTTTTTCGGTACCCTTTGCCCCGCACCCCTACCCCTTCTTTACCCTTTCCACCTTCCTGTCCCACAGCTTCCTGACACTGTGTTTGTTGGCATTCTAGCCCCTGCACACTCCACCAGACAGTGCTCCGCTCTACCTCCCATCCATACCCTGCTATCCCTTTCCCTACCTCGCCCCCTTCAGATTGCTGCTTCTGTTGTATGTGACAGTTGCATTCCAGTCTGAGCTGCTGAAGATGGCGGGCAGGCATGCAGGAGGTTGCTTGCTTGTGTGAATGAATGTGTTTGTGTATTTTCTTTCCTGACAAAGGCTTTGGCTGGAAGCTAATATGTAAGTGTTTATTTACTCCTGTCTGCAACTTAACATGTCATTTTCATGGTAAATAGCAATCTATGTTTTCCTTATGTTGTTGATATTCCAACTTGGAGTTTCCATTGTTTGATTTTATTCAGTACAAATAGTTACGTATGTTAACCATGTAATGCGGAAATAGTGGACAGGAGTGAGTAGATAACATTTTGTATTGGAACCCATGTCCAGAAATGTGCAGTTTCCTTTCCATGCTACAACCATTTGAAAAAATATTGGTAATGTGAATACTTAATTGATTAGACATGCCCCAGTACATCACATGTTTTCAGTTCCACTCATTAATAGCCAAAGAAATTGCTCATGAATTTGTTGACGGGTTCTCTTCAGTGTGATGCAGTTCAACCTCGTCCAGCTGGGGTGTGCTTCATTTCCTCGGAGCATCACAGTCACGCCTGCTGACATTGAAGGTAGCTTTCTCAAAGCTGTCGAGTGATTGTGGTGAAAAGGGAATGCAGTGGAGTCGGATGTTGTGGAGAACAGTCTTGATAAAGGCAATGAGCAGCTCTTCCATTACCATGAGCTTTACCATTCAGAAGGATCATGTTAGTGTATTCTGCAAGTGTGTACACTCAGACATGTGAGTAAGTCTTGAAACAGATCAAAGACATAGAATAGATGTCAAATGACATCAGCTGACCCGACATGACCACCCCCACCATTACTATCCTGTTGCATACCTACCTGTCAAACATTTTTTCGGCCATGGGTTCCTGTTCAAAATATTAGGTACTCACTTCTATTTACAAGTCACAGAAATTTCTAATGAAAATTTCCAAATACCCTGAGTAAAGGAGAGACAATAGCTGCACAACACTCTAATCTCTTAAGTTATATTGCTACATTGACTGGAGAACTTAGCTAGTTATGGACAATGTTGCTTATGAGTTATCCGAATCATAAAATATAAGGGTAACTCTTTTGTATGTGAAAATGACTGTACAAATATAAAACAGTGAATTGAAGAACAAAAACAGACAACTATCATCTTCGAAGGTGGTTTCAAAATCATGTTCCAGAACGTGATGCAGGCTTCACATTTCCTGTGCATGGAAGGTCTGTGCTGGAAAATACTGAGTGTGTTCCAGGCTTCCTCATTAGCTGCCATGATGCATGCAACTAGCTCCAAAGTGGTGTTAATGGGGGTTGTGTACACCAGTGTCATGAGGTATTCCAAGGAAATGGTCAAGGCTGGTGAGGTCAGGCGATCTTGCTGGTCAGGGCACAGTACTACATTGTCAAATTCAGTGTTGACAATACATTGCATTCATGTGGCAATGCACATGAAGACTGTAATGTGGGAGGCCCCCATCATTCTGAAACCATATGACAGAACGCATTGCAGAGGCTATGTGTGTGTTGTCCAATAGCTACAGCGATACTTGCTAAATAAGGGTGAGATAGGTTGCAACTGTCAAATGGTGGCGCAAAAAGTACAGCCCGACGAGGTGGTAGCCGACAACACTAGCCCATACACTAACTGAAAACTGTCCCTGGGCTTCATGGGTTCTTGTTGCATGTGGGTTCTCCTCTAACTACACTGGGTGTTTTGTGGGTTAAACATTCCCTCCAGCATGAAGGTTGCCTCATCAGTAAACAAAATGGTGGCTGCAGTGGCGGATTTTAAAATTTTGAGCCCCTAGGCACGCCATATTATATGCCCCCCATAGCGTGTTTTAAATAATAACTATTACCCGATCACTTCACAATTGCCGTTTTGTGTGGGAGTGCTGTGAGCTGTTTCTGTACTTTGCTATTTGTTCTTCTGAAGAACATGCCAGCGGTCTAGTCATGCTCAGTCAAAATGTAATATGGTTCCTGATGTGTACTTGGTGTACAGCAGTGGATAAAAC
This sequence comes from Schistocerca cancellata, assembly GCF_023864275.1. Lineage (NCBI taxonomy): Eukaryota > Metazoa > Arthropoda > Insecta > Orthoptera > Acrididae > Schistocerca > Schistocerca cancellata. Next base: position 150,407,492 of record NC_064628.1, read on the forward strand.
AAACTTAAAATTGCATTGTGTTAACACATTCCTCTGTTAAAAGGCAACAGAAACAAACACAAGGAAAGTAACTTTTCTTTTATGGACTAAAAATTCAGCAGAGCACGTAGGAGAAAACGGATTTTTGTTATACATTCACTTTTAATGTGTACTTTTATATGAAACTGTTGAAACTGAAAATAAAAAAAAGTTATTATAATATAAAAATTGAAGCAAATGTGTCATACATTAGAAATAAATACATACTTTTACAGAGATGCGTTCAAAATTAAAATTAAACTGTTGTTTTATGATCTAATAACTTGAATGTGTAGCAGATAAAAAACAACATGTTTGGTATTAATACGTGAATCTGCAGGAAAGCGTAAGAAATGAAAATGAAATAGAGATTTTGGTGCACTAACTAATAACTAAATACAGACAAACAAACACAGAACTGGATTTGCTATTACATAATTTTACAGACTAGTGTGGAAAAATCAAATTTGTTTTATAAACTGATAGTTAACTTGTAAAGCATTAGGATCTGTGTAGCTAGATGCTGCATAATAAGTATACACAATAGCTTTAATCCATGTAAGGGCTGAACAGTTTTGTACTGCAGCTACTGCTCTCACCATAGCTTTTTCTAACGGTATTAGCAAAGCTTTTATATATTTATCAACAGAACTGAACTTCATTTTTTATTAACACTTTATCAGCTAAGCGTACTCTCCAATAACGTATATTTCTGCTATAACTATATATTTCATCATATGCCAAGAATATGCATCACTTGTAATATACTACAGTATCAGTGTGACATGACAGTACAGTGCTGAGTGGCCTCGGTCATTTAGGTATTGTTTAGTATTGTTGGGTGCCTTCGCTCATGTCTGCACGTAAACGAGGTTTAGTGCTTTGTTCTGTAAAATAAACAAGTAATATGTAGTTTGTAAATCCAATGAATGTGTTCTAAGTTATAATAAAAATCACATTATAATCTTAAATTTTTAAAACTAATATGAATAAATAAATAAACTCACCAGTCAGCAAAGTTTGCATCTGGCTTTGGTGGCAGAAAACTCGTTCATCATATCTTCATACATCAGATGGTTATCAGTTAGGAGGTCAGCTTCGTGAAGAATGGACAAGACACTCAATCTCTCGTCACACAACATACACTATAGGTATGATTTCAGTCTTTTAAAAGCTGAAAATGAACGCTCTGCTGAACAATTTGTAAGTGCCCTACATAGAAATATTCTAAGAGCAATGTAAACATTTGGAACCATGGGCTGTTACCTCTCTTTTTGCAAAATTTTGCTCATTTCAACTGGTATATCACTAATATCAGAAGATTTCAAGAGTTCCGTGATATGTACACACTCACTAGGGAAGGAAGGCTCTAAATCTCTGTTGTATGATGTTTGGAGTTTTGCTGCACATTCAGCAATATTGTCAGGTGAACTGTTCTTAAGGTTACTGGAAACTGTGAAGGAGTCCAGCAGTGTTCAGTAGGTTTCCTTCATACTTGCTAATTTGGCGTACCAGTTGTCGAGTACTGGGAGAAATGTTTCGACTCTAAATTTTTCCCTTCCAGTCAGAAAAACTTCTTCAGAGTCCACTTCTTTGTCATCATGAAGTTTGCATTTTCTTGATTTTTTATAGGTGCATTCATAGTCTATATCAATCACAATCTCCATGGATTTATTTTCGTAATAGTCGAACATGCCACGAATAGATGCAATAAATCCTAAAAGTGATTCATATAATTCATGCACTATTTTAGTATCAATATTTACCCTTTGCAATTTCAGATTTACACTATTACATCTCTGGAGTATGTCCTCCCAAACTGTCATCATGAATACTGTATCTAGTCTGCTGAGTTGATTCAATAATGCTGAAGCCTCATTTCGCGCAGTTGGTTTTTCAAACGTACTATTGGCAATATGTGTGAGGGCATTGATAATGCCCTCCCAGTCTTCATATAGCCTTACACGCACTTCCTCTCTTGCAGACCAGCGTGTTTTTGATAAACTTTTTACCGTTTTGCTTCCTGGTTTATGAAAGAAAGAAGTTTATCCCAGCACTGTGCAGTAGCAGAGAAAAAATTACAAAGGTTTTGCACTACATTGAAAAATGAACATGCTTCCCAACAACAGTTTGCAACACTAGTGCCGACCAAATTCAAAGGATGTGCTGTACAAGGCACATAATGCACTTTCAGGTTTCATTCTTTAATGTGTGCCTGCAAACCAATGTAGGTTCCTGACATTGCTTGTGTTGTCATATAACTGGCCTCCACAGTAAGTAATATCAATGGAATTTGTAGACAGGATTTTTAGTATGGTCTCAGCTAAGTTTTCGGACTTGTGTCCTGGGTCTGGTAAAAACAGAAGGAAACATTCAACAGGTCCACCATTCTCGTTCACATGTCTTAATATGAAAGATAATTAATCAATATGTGAAATGTCCACATTAGAATCTACTATTATAGATAAATAATTGACCTATTTTATTCCACTTATTATAATTATTTTTATTAATTCAGAAAGAAGTTCTATTATTTCATCACTGATTGTTGAAGAAAGCTAACTTATATGTCCCTGCCCTGGATTTCCATATTGTTCAATCTGCTCTGCGAGTGAAGGATCAAACTTGGCTCAAAGTTCAAAAGGCATCATAAATTGATCATTATGTAATGAATGGAATCTTTCAATGTGTCCATGTAGGTGAAGTCCATGACTTGTTAGCTTCTTCACTACTGCAAACACTCTTTTCAGCACCCTACGCCAGTACATTTTTTCTGCCTCAACATATGACTCTAAATGGTTGTCTATTGTTCCAAGTGACTTTTTTTCTTGTTGAGAGTGATAACTCAGAATTTTTGTGTTCAAGTTAATTCTCATGATGAAATAAAATGTTATAAATATTTTTCCAATCTTCAATATCATTAGTACTAATTGCGGCCTTACCTCTGAACAATTTACATGGTGATGATGCCCAAAAAACAGCACCGGTCCTACAGGAGTATACTAGAAAAATCACACAAAGTTGATTCACCATTTAAAAGTTTTCGGTAAAATACATTTTTGTTAAAATATCTTGTTTTATCACCTATTGATCTTCTTGAATTACAAAAATCACCGTTTCAATTTTGATTAATGCCACGTTGTAAGAGAATGTCGATTGTTGATTCATTGACACACCATTCTGCAGGTTCATCACTAATGAGGGTATTTCTTTTTGTAATGCCTGACTCGACACTTAATTTTTCGTGAAACTCAAAATCAGGAACAATTTGCTTTTCTTCATTTTTAACTTTTGTTTTGTCTTTATTTACTTCTTTTACAACAGCTGCAGTGCCAGAAACATCATCCATACTACTTGAACTCGAAATTGAACCAGCAACATTTTTTGTGAAAAATTTATCTTCTCTACCAATTGTTTTTAGAACATTGGCTTCTTGTTCTCGCCTTTCCTTCGATAATTTCCAAAATGCTACCACACTTCATTTTGCTTTTTTCACTGTTATTCGTTTTATGGCACTTACAACCAACAGTCAAAACAACAGGAAAAAAGTGTAAAAGGAAGGAAAGAAAGAAAGACTGTATCCAGTTCCAGTCATTGTACACTGCACATGAGCACAAAGCTTTTTACTTTAAACATGGCACACAAGCACAAAGATTTTTCCTTTAAACTGACCAACTCGGATTACTTAACATAACTGTGGTATGAAAGAATGACAATGCAGAATAATTTAATTTCATTGTCACCTGTTTCTCTGTTGTCAGTTAATAGTAGAAGCATACCTTGTGGCTGGAATTCGTCTCGTAAAGAAAACGAGACAGTCCCTTTTTAGGCTTCCATTTCCTGAATCATCAGAATTTTAGCTGGGATGCAAATATGTTCGGAATATTCTTGACACTGCCTTTCTAATTTAAAAATCAAATATGTTTTGCAATTTCAATAGTGGCAGAGGGAATAAAATGTAATATATAATGGAAATTTTTGCTCAAATAATTAAAAGGGAAATTTTGAAAGAATAATTGAAAGAAATTGCAAGGTACACATATCCTGAAAGATCTTTAACTGGCATTAATATCAACAGTCCCACAATATTCAATACATAAATTCAGCATTTACATTTATGTACTTCTTTTTCGTGTTACCACCATTGTGCGTAGAGCTTTGTATGACAATACTGGTTCCGGATCGTCCCTCTTATTCTGCTCATGCAAATTATTCTTGTGTGCTTCGATCCTCTTGATGCAGGATTCTTGGTGTGTCACGGAGAGATGAAGAGATGGGTTTGGTCATCGTGAATGTACGAATAGACTTTGCTATCTTGATAATTTTCTCTAACCCCTTTTTAATGTACAACAATATTAACTGGGCAGAACTTGTCATATTGCCATTCAGTTGAAGAGCACGTATCTACTTGTTTTGTTTGTGACCAAATAGTATCGCTGGTACAAAATAACGTTTTATTTTATTTATATGTATCTTATATGTATAAAAAAAAAACAAGAGGAAGGAAATAATAATAATAATAATAATAATAATAATAATAATAATAATTCCCGTGGAGGCCCGGGAAAAGATTAGGCCTCCGGTATGTTCTGTCAGTCGTAAAAGGCGACGGAAAGAACAAACCACTAATAGGGCTAACCCCCCTTTTAGTGTGATTAGTTGGTTCAGGACAGAACTAAAGAAGCCTCGGACAAGCGCCGTCACGGTCAGGGATGACGCTTGAACCCTATGCCCGCCCACAATGGTAACGACACTGCTAGCCAACTGGAAAATGATTTAAATCCAAATAGAGGTGTTTTGCAGGATATGCTTCCTGCAACCACCCTAGAAGGAAAACAAAGACAGAGGATGAGATGGTCAGATGAAGTTAATCGACACCTCATGTTCTGTTATTACCAAGCAACAAACCTAGGAACCAACACAACTGGATCTGTAGATCACAAGTATACACAACATTTATTACCAGATACCCAGAATTAAAATTTTTAACAGAACAACGACTAGCTGATCAGATCTGTGTAATAATAAAAAATAACAGGATACCCCAGTCAGAATTAGAAAACATCAAACAACAAGTGCAACAAATACTGGAACAAAATAATGTGCAATCGGAAGAAGAAGAAAATACAGTAATGGACTCAAACATCGCAGAGCAAACAAACAAAGAACAACACGCATCAATTAAACAATCAGAGGAAAACGAAATCTTAAGACAGCCACCAGAACAAGCACAAACAGAATACGAAGTGACACAGATGTTAGATATAGAAGAAAAATTTCAGCTGACATATATGGAATACAAGGACACAAATACAGACATTAGACCATTCTTGCATAGACCGCCAAATAACCCACAAGTCGAAACAACAATAAAAACTATCAACAAAATAAAACACAACAAAATAAATGAAAACACAACTATGGAAGAGTTACAACTACTGGTTTATGTAGGAGCACTCACTACACTAAATATAAACACTAGGCAGAGATCAGAACCAACCAACACACAGAAGAAACCCACAAAACCAGCATGGCAACACAGGCTACAGATCAGAATAGAAAAAGTGAGAAAAGACATCGGACAGTTAACACAATTTATAAGAAATGAAATGTCAGAAAAAAAATGAAAAAGGTTAGGTAAAATCTCACAACAAGAAGCGATAGAGCAATTAGATGAAAAGAAGCAGAAATTACAAGCATTGGCCAAAGGACTTAGAAGATACAAAAAAAGTGAAAATAGAAGGACACAAAACCAAACATTCAACACAAACCAAAAGAAATTTTACCAGACAATAGATTAGATTAGATTAGATTAATACTAGTTCCATGGATCATGAATACGATATTTCGTAATGATGTGGAACGAGTCAAATTTTCCAATACATGACATAATTAAGTTAATTTAACAACATACTTAAGTTAATATAACAACTTTTTCATTTTTTTTAATTTATATCTAAAAATTCCTCTATGGAGTAGAAGGAGTTGTCATTCAGAAATTCTTTTAATTTCTTCTTAAATACTTGTTGGTTATCTGTCAGACTTTTGATACTATTTGGTAAGTGACCAAAGACTTTAGTGCCAGTATAATTCACACCTTTCTGTGCCAAAGTTAGATTTAATCTTGAATAGTGAAGATCATCCTTTCTCCTAGTATTGTAGTTATGCACACTGCTATTACTTTTGAATTGCGTTTGGTTGTTAATAACAAATTTCATAAGAGAGTATATATACTGAGAAGCTACTGTGAATATCCCTAGATCCTTAAATAAATGTCTGCAGGATGATCTTGGGTGGACTCCAGCTATTATTCTGATTACACGCTTTTGTGCAATAAATACTTTATTCCTCAGTGATGAATTACCCCAAAATATGATGCCATAAGAAAGCAACGAGTGAAAATAGGCGTAGTAAGCTAATTTACTAAGATGTTTATCACCAAAATTTGCAATGACCCTTATTGCATAAGTAGCTGAACTCAAACGTTTCAGCAGATCATCAATGTGTTTCTTCCAATTTAATCTCTCATCAATGACACACCTAAAAATTTGGAATATTCTACCTTAGCTATATGCTTCTGATTAAGCTCTATATTTATTAATGGCATCATACCATTCACTGTACGGAACTGTATGTACTGTGTCTTATCAAAATTCAGTGGGAGTCCGTTTCATCAGCAAAGAGAACTAACTTTGCCTCTTCATGAATATAGAATGGCAAGTCATTAATATATATTAAGAACAACAAAGGACCCAAGACTGACCCTTGTTGAACCCCATTCTTGATAGTTCCCCAGTTTGAGGAATGTGCTGATCTTTGCATATTATGAGAACTACTTATTGCAACTTTCTGCACTCTTCCAGTTAGGTATGAATTAAACCATTTGTGTACTGTCCCACTCATGCCACAATACTTGAGCTTGTCTAGCAGAATTTCATGATTTACACAATCAAAAGCCTTTGAGAGATCACAAAAAATCCCAATGGGTGGTGTTCGGTTATTCAGATCATTCAAAATTTGATTGGTGAAAGCATATATGGCATTTTCTGTTGAAAAACCTTTCTGGAAACCAATAGATAACACACACATTAAAATAGACAATCCACCAAACATAACTGACATGGAACACTTCTGGAGCAACATATGGTCAAACCCGGTATAACATAACAGGCATGCACGGTGGATACAAGCAGAAACAGACACATACAAGATGATACCACAAATGCCTGAAGTGATAATTTTGCAACATGAAGTCACCCAAGCAATTAATTCTACTCACAATTGGAAACCCCCTGGAAAAGGTAAAATAGCAAATTTCTGGCTAAAGAAGTTCACCTCAACACATTCACATTTAACTAAATTATTTAACAGTTACATTGCAGACCCATACACATTCCCTGATACACTTACACATGGAATAACTGAAGCCTTAAGATGAAGCAGACACAGCAAACCCAGCTAAATATCGCCCCATAGCATGCCTACCAACAATATACAAAATATTAACTTCAGTCATTACACAGAAATTAATGACACATACAACACAGAACAAAATTATAAATGAAGAACAAAAAGGCTGTTGCAAAGGAGCACGAGGATGTAAAGAGCAACTGATAATAGATGCAGAGGTGACATATCAAGCTAAAACTAAACAAAGGTCTCTACACTACGCATACATTGATTACCAAAAAGCTTTTGATAGTGTACCCCACTCATGGTTACTACAAATATTGGAAATATACAAAGTAGATCCTAAATTGATACACTTCCTAAACATAGTAATGAAAAATTGGAAAACCACACTTAATATCCAAACAAATTCAAATAATATCACATCGCAGCCAATACAGATTAAGCGTGGAATATACCAAGGAGACTCATTAAGTCCTTTCTGGTTCTGCCTTGCTCTGAACCCACTATCCAACATGCTAAATAATACAAATTATGGATACAATATTACTGGAACATACCCACACAAAATCACACATTTGCTATACATGGATGATCTAAAATTACTGGCAGCAACAAATCAAGAACTCAACCAATTACTAAAGATATTCAGCAATGATATAAATATGGCTTTTGGAACAGACAAATGCAAGAAAAATAGCATTGTCAAGGAAAAACACACTAAACAAGAAGATTACATATTGGATAACCACAGCGACTGCATAGAAGCAATGGAAAAAACAGATGCTTATAAATATCTAGGATACAGACAAAAAATAGGAATAGATAATACAGATATTAAAGAAGAACTAAAAGAAAAATATAGACGAAGACTAAGAAAAATACTGAAAACAGAATTGACAGCAAGAAACAAGACAAAAGCTATAAATACTTATGCTATACCAATATTGACCTACTCATTTGGAGTAGTGAAATGGAGTAACACAGACCTAGAAGCACTCAATACACTTACATGATCACAATGCCACAAATACAGAATACATCACATACATTCAGCAACAGAAAGATTCACATTAAGCAGGAAGGAAGGAGGAAGGGGATTTATCGACATAAAAAACCTACATTATGGACAGGTAGACAATTTAAGAAAATTCTTTCTAGAACGCGCAGAAACTAGCAAAATACACAAAGCAATCACTCATATAAATACATCGGCTACACCACTGCAATTTCATAACCACTTCTACAACCCTTTAGATCACATAACATCAGCAGATACGAAGAAAGTAAATTGGAAAAAGAAAACACTACATGGCAAGCACCCGTATCATCTAACACATCGATCAAGATGCATCCAACACATGCCTAAGAAAAGGCAATATATACAGTGAGACGGAAGGATTCATGATTGCAATACAGGATCAAACAATAAACACCAGATATTACAGCAAGCATATTATTAAAGATCCCAATACCACAACAGATAAATGCAGACTTTGCAAACAACAAATAGAAACAGTAGATCATGTAACAAGCGGATGTACAATACTAGCAAATACAGAATACCCCGGAAGACATGACAATGTAGCAAAAATAATACATCAACAGCTTGCCTTACAACATAAACTTCCACATACAAGTATGCACGACAAAATGTACTGGAGAATGATGAATACAAATTATACTGGAACAGAACCATTATAACAGATAAAACAACACCACATAACAAACCTGAATTCATACTCACCAATAAAAAGAAGAAATTAACACAACTAATCAAAATATCCATACCCAATACAACAAATACACAGAAGAAAACAGGAGAAAAAATTGAAAAATACATCCAACTGGCTGAGGAAGTCAAGGACATGTGGCATCAGGATAAAGTTGACATCATACCAATTATACTATCAACTACAGGAGTCATACCACACAATATCCACCAGTACATCAATGCAATACAGCTACATCCAAACTTATATATACAACTACAGAAATCCGTAATTATTGATACATGTTCAACTACCCGAAAGTTCCTAAATGCAATATAACATATACCGTACAGTTAAAAGGAAGTCACGCTTGATCAAGGTCCGCGTCACTTTCCATTTTTGACCAGACATAACGTCTGAGAAAAGAAAGAAATAATAATAATATGATTCTTCACAATTGCTCCCCATTGTGCACTGATGTCATACGGAGGTGCACAGTGTCTGAGCTTATTTCTCTTTTTACGGGTTGATAACTCTGGCCAGTATGGGCATAGCCCCTATTTTTTGGCCATTTGAGTTACCCTATATGGTTACCAATTTATATAGGCATGTCAGCTCCCTTAACACACACATACATAAGTTTTCCTTCATAAAAAAAGTGTTTGTTGTAACCACATAGTCCTATTATTGTTAGTCAGTATCTGCCCATTGTTTAGCTTGCAAAGCATGCGTGCGCAGCTTAATGTCCACTAATGTTCCTGCTCGCTTTCAAGTCAGAGTGCCCACTTCGTGCATCCACATAGTCTTCACTGCACAAATTTGTGGAGCTCGTGTTCAGCGGCATGATCCCTTGTGAAATATTTGATGTGGTGACAACTGATTTCCATTATCAGCGGCCTGAAGAATGTATTTTACCCTGTCGCTCACACTTATTCAGTGGGGACACCAGTCGTACATCCGACATCCACCAACAAGGCATGTTTCTTGCCACTTCTACAACGTTTTCAAGCGCACGAAATTCATGTTACACAAAGTATTGTCATTTTTAGGTCATAACACGCACACCCACATGTCTCACATGCACACTTGACATTTTGCAGGCAGGTTTCATATGTTTTTGCGCTTTTTTTTAGTGTCTTTCATACCGTTGCATTACACAAAATTTCTGTAGTGTCCTTTCCACATACTATAAACATGACAAAAAAAAATAAAAATACAGTTACAAAAATAAACTTATGCTATTCATTTGCTGATATGCCTTTATTGTTGCTTGTATACATTACAGTCTGATTGTCATTTTGTTTAGTGCATTTTGTTAAATTATAATATCGTTACATTGTTCAATTTCAATTATATGAGTACACTTTTTACTCTTGTTTTTGTTTTTATATTCTTTACATAACATTCATACAGTAACAGATTCTTTTTTTCCTTTATGGCATAAATTGATATACATTTCATTTCAATTTTCAGTGACCTCTTGTAAACCTGATGGTACCAATCGTTTTGAATACTTATTCAGTATTTAAAGTGCACCTCAGCATTTACTTGTTATGTTCATTGTATAAGGGATAACCATTTCGTATGCTGAGGTATACAGAGTTGTGTCATCAGTAGTATATGTTATGTGAAATGAGCATAAAGTAGTGTTTATACAAGTATCAAATGTGTATAAAAATTTCAATATAAATCAGGTGTTTGACGCTCTCGTGAGTAGTCGACACTCACGTTAGTTAGGCTTAGACCCCTTGATAGTTTGGTAGTGCTCCACCTTAGTTCAGCATCGTGTACCGCAACTTTATTCCTGTACACATATTTTCACACTGTCACATTCATACATATCATAAACTTACAACTATATTTACTTGCGGTGTGGTCATTTCTTATGTTTATGTGGTACTTAACACTCTACAAGCATTTATCTTTCTTCACTTGAGGACATGTCAATTCAGTGTTCCCTGGAAGAAAAAACTTAATACTAACTTAAACTAAATCTTCTTAGATAAGTGTACAGTGGCTTGATAGTCACTAATACCTCTTTCATATATGCATATTTACTCATATTACATACAAGAAAAAAAAAATTTTTCTTATCAACTAACAATATAAATTCTGGAATGTGATTTTCCAGCATCCTAAATCTAATATTATTAAACACGTATACAACTTAAACGGTATACAGCCCTTCTTCAATATATAAACATTCTGAATATATAAACATTCTATATTTAACCCAGGTTTCAAGGTTGAGTACTGCTTGTCATATTTTATCATCCAGTGATAATTCTGGTATCGGTATCTTGGGTAAAGGTCAGCTATTATGTTTTGATTTCCTTTTATATACAGGGTGGTCCATTGATAGTGACCAGGCCAAATATCTCACGAAATAAGCATCAAACAAAAAATCTACAAAGAATGAAACTCGTCTAGCTTGAAGGAGGAAACCAGAAGGTGCTATGGTTGGCTCGCTAGATGGCGCTGTCATAGGTCAACTGGATATCAGCTGCGTTTTTTTAAATAGAAACCCCCGCTTTTTATTACATATTTGTGTAGTACGTAAAGAAATATGAATGTTTTAGTTGGACCACTTTTTTCGCTTTGTGATAGATGGCGCTCTAATAGTCACAAACGTATAAGTACATGGTATCACGTAACATTCCGCCAGTGCAGGCGGTATTTGCTTCATGATACATTACCCGTGTTAAAATGGACTGTTTACCAATTGCGGAAAAGGTCGATATCGTGTTGATGTATGGCTATTGTGATCGAAATGCCCAACGGGCCTGTGCTATGTATGCTGCTCGGTATCCTGGACGACATCATCCAAGTGTCCAAATCGTTTGTTAGATAGTTATGTTATTTAAGGAAACAGGAAGTGTTCTGCAACAAATGATGATGCCCAAGTAGGTGTTTCAGCTGCTGTCGCAGCTAATCCGCACACCAGTAGCAGACAAATTGCGCGAGAATCGGGAAGCTCAAAAACGTCTGTGTTGAGAATGCTACATCAGCATCGATTGCACTCGTACCATATTTCTAAGCACCAGGAATTGCATGGCGACGACTTTGAACATTGTGTACAGTTTTGCCACTGGGCACAAGAGAAATTACGGGACAGTGACAGATTTTTTGCATGCGTTCTATTTAGCGAAGAAGCATCATTCACCAACAGCGGTAACGTAAACCGGCATAGTATGCACTATAGGGCAATGGAAAATCCATGATGGCTGCGACAAGTGGAACATCAGTGACTTTGGAGGGTTAATGTATGGTGCGGCATTATGGGAGGAAGGATAATTGGCCCCCATTTTATCAATGGCAATCTAAATGGTGCAATGTATGCTGATTTCCTACGTAATGTTCTACCGATGTTATTACAAGATGTTTCACTGCATGACAGAATGGCGATGTACTTCCAACATGATGGATGTCCGGCACATAGCTAGCGTGTGGATGAAGCGGTATTGAATAGCATATTTCATGACAGGTGGATTGGTCATCAAAGCACCATATCTTGGCCCGCACGTTCACCAGATCTGACGTCCCCGGATTTCTTTCTGTTGGGAAAGTTGAAGGATATTTGCTATCGTGATCCACCGACAATGCCTGACAACATGTGTCAGCGCATTGTCAATGCATCTGCGAACAATACAGAAGGCGAAGTACTCGCTGTTGAGAGGAATGTCGTTACATGTATTGCCAAATGCATTGAGGTTGATGGACATCATTTTGAGCATTTATTGCATTAATGTGGTAATTACAGGTACTCACGCTGTAACAGCATGCGTCCTCAGAAATGATAAGTTCACAAAGGTACATGTATCACATTGGAACAACAGCAATAAAATGTTGAAACATACCTACATTCTGTTTCCCCCTTCAAGCTAGACAAGTTTCGTTCTTTGTAGTTTTTTCATTTGACACTTATTTCCTGAGATATTTGGCCCAGTCACGATCAATGGACCACCCTGTATATAGCATTTCAAAATCAAATTCTTGAAGATACATACACCACCTGGCTAACCATTGGTGTAGCAATTTACAAGTTAACAAAAACAATAGGGACTGATGGTCATAGTACACTTTTGTGTGTTTACTCCAAAGGAAATATTCAAATTTTTTAAGGGACCCAATTACAGCCAAGCACTCTAACTCCGTGACTGAATATGAACGTTTAGCTTCAGATAAGGTGTGACTAGCGAAGCTGATTACTTCAGGAATGAGATTTCCTTCTTCTTCTACAGTTTGAAAAAGGCATGTACCCAGACTGTGAGAAGACACTTAGGTGCATAAACAAAAATCTTTCTTCATGTCTGGTTGAGATAAAATATTAGCATTTAATAAGGCTCGCTTGACGTTTTCGAAATCTGTTTGACATTGCTTGTCCCATACCCATGGTCTGTTTTTCCGGAGAAGATTGAGTAGAGCATCACTATTCATAAGTTGGTTAGGGATGAATTTCCTGAAAAATGAGACTAGGGCTTAGTATGCCTTTAATTGTCTCTTGTTTTGAAGAACAGAACAGTTCCTAATGGTGTCAAGTTTTTTAGGATCTGACAGTATGCCTTCCGAAGATATTATATGTCCTAAAAATTTTACCTTTTTGTGTCCGGAATTAGATTTCTTGAGATTTGCTGTTACTCCATATTTGGAAAAATGCCTCAATACTTGTTCAATTAATCTTAAATGTTCTACCCAAGTGGGTGTAGTGACTAAAAGGTCGTCCACATATACTGTTACCTTACTCAAAAGTTCAGGCCCTACCACTCTGTCAAGTGCGGAGATAAATACACCTGCACTTACATTCAATCCAAACAGTAATACTTGAAATTCGAAGCTTCTGCCCCTGGATACGAAGACGGTATACATCCGACTTTCTTTGTGTAATTTTATTTGCCAATATCAAGACCGGAGGTTGATTACAGTAAGAAATTTAGCATTATGGAATTTCATAAGATGTTCCTCTAAACTGTCTGGACGTGTTCGGACTGGTACAGTAATATTATTAATGTTACATGTGTCAAGAACCAAGTGCACCTTGCCATCTGGCTTACTCACAGCCAAGATAGGGTTACAATAAGGGGAAAATGATGGTTGTATTATGTCCCATTCAAGCATCCTGTTAATCTCTTTTTTGCTTCTCTCTTTGTCCATGGTAAAGGGTATGAGGTAGAACAAAAAGTTTCGTGAAGATACACTTCCATTTTGTGCATGAAATCCTTAATAATACCAGTTTTTTTTTTTTTTTTTTTTTTTTTTTTTTTTTTTTTTTTTTTTTTTTTTTTCAAATACGTGTATATAAGCAAGTAGCAATTCCGTAAGTTCTGCTTGCTGTTCTTTAGACAAGTACTTTTATTCACTTAACCTTTGTGCTTATTGTGTTGACGTGTTGACAAACATAACTATGGGATTTATCAATTGAACTGCAAGGTTGTGAGTAACTTTTGTTTTACATCTATTAGTACTTCCCCTGATCAGGTCTATTACAAATAATTGGTTATTTACAGTGAAATGACATTGGTCTTTTGCTATATCAATTTGTACTTCGTATGTCCTAAATGTATCCATACCAATTAAACAATCAACTATTAATTTTCTACTATCAAAAAATTTCATCTTACAGAAAACTGTCCTAATTGTATGGGAATTAAGACTTGTATCTTGACTCACTTCGATTTCTGACCAGTGGCAGTTTGTACCTTGCAGTTTTGCAGTGGCAGTGTGGATACACATCCACATGTCTTCAGTTCTTGAAAAGTATCCCTGTGGCATCAAATTAGTTGTAGCACCTGTGTCAAGCACAATGGGTACATCAAGGTCAAATATTCTGGCTTTCAATAGAAGCTTGTACCTTGCTCTCTGTCAAGTTTTTCTGTGTACCCTTATTACCTTGATACTGAGCAATCTCTCACCTCATTACCCTGATTGTATTTGATAAAGCAAATCTCGATTGAGCTTGTGCCCCCACTCCCCTCCAAGGTCACAGAACGGGGGTCCACCGTGACCGATTCAAGTTTTCCGGTATAGCGGTGGCATCAATCTCTAGGTTAGGCGTAACTTCCACTATGTTGACCATTGGTGTTTGGTTACGCCAGTTGGTTTCCTGGGAGGCTCTCCACTGAAATTCTCTTTGCCTCTTGTTATTCAGCACGTATGTGCTGGCCGAATTTCGATGTCTGTGGGTTATTTGGTTGTCTGTTATTGTTTTGTGTTTGCCAAGCGATTGGCCAATTATTGCCGATAGTTTGTGTCTGCCATATTTTACAGGCTCGGCATATACTACTCGCCCATTGAAATTATTTTTATTATATTTTTGTCCATTTCTTTTATATCCATCTTTGTATTTATGGCTTTCTCCATTGCCATTGTGATTACCGTTATCATTACCATAGGTCTGTGTGGGGTAAGGTTGCCATCTGTGTTGTACTATGAATCCGTTGTTTACTTCTTGGTCCGTAAATCTCTGTGTTGCTGTTGGCATATTAACAGGCTTTGGTTGTACTGGTCTCTCTTCGTTTATTAACTCTATTGAGTCCAGTAGAGATAGAAAGTATTCGGTATCGTGTTCCTGGATGGTAATGAGTTTTTCCCTAATCTGGGCAGGAAGATGGCTCTTTAAAATTTTCAGCACGTCTACTTGAAATACCAGGTTTGTACAGTATCTGGTTTTATTCAAATATTTTTACAAATAGCTCCTTAGCTTTCGTAGATGCTATTGAACAGAGCTGGGTTGAATACTTCATGCCTGAGCCTCTCTTGTATGGCCTCAGACCAACACTTATCCAGAAATGCTCTCTTAAACTGTTCATAATAGTGGTCATGTCCATAGCCCATAGCAGAATGTCACCATGTGTGTATCCACCAACAACAAATCTAATTTTCCGGGCTTCCATCCAGGTACGAGGTAAAACATTTCGAAATGCTCTGATAAAGAACACAGGGTGTCTTCTTTTCCCTTCAGAAGTAAATATTGGGAATTGTCGATGCCTAAGTAATCCCTCATCTGCAAGTAATATTGACAAACACACCACGCTGTCAGTGACAGGCATGTTTATGTTCGCTCGTGGCTTAGTGCATGGCAACTGTGCTTGCTCGACAGGTGCAACTGTCGGCAAATGTTGTTGCATTGTGCAACCTTCATTATTTTCCTTCTACAGGTTAACCCCATATTGTGGGTAACCTGTGAAGGTATCTAACTTTTCTAAAAGCATAGGTTTGTTTTCTGTCACATGTTGTTTTGGAATGTCAGTAGTTTTAGCAACACTGCCTCGTAACCCTTACTCACCTTCCTTTAAACCCGAGTCTATTTTAGCTAGAAGTTGACTTTCTCTCTCTTTTAGCACTTCTTCTACATAAATTTTGCATTCTGACACCACATTTCAGCAAGGGTGCTACCCTTATCTAGCATCTCGGCTTCAGCTTTTTCAGTTATTTCCTTTACATCTGCACATAACTTATCCCTCTGCTTTTTGGCAAATTCTGACTCTAAACTTAACTGGTCTACTCTTAGACCCAACTTGTGTATTTCTGTAGGTAGGTTTTTGCGTACGTCTTGCAGCTTGCTGACTGCATCTGTCACTTTTTTACTGACGCATCCACTTGGGATTCCGTTTCCTGAATTTGAGATCAATAAGTTTTTGTAACTCGTCTGCAAATTTTTCCTGTTTATAATGTATGGATGTTACTTTTTTTTGTTAGTGTATTTATATTATGAGACACAAAGGTAATTATTTCTTATTTTGGTTCTTTACCAAGCTCTGTAAACGTACCAGATAATTTGTCAGATAATTCAAGATAATTCAGTGTGTATAGTTGTGCTCACCTCACTGAACTGTTGACTAATACTACTCTTGAAATGGTTAAATGCCCTGATTTTGCTGTGCAAACTCTTGTCCTATATTTTCCCGAAATTCCTGTTGTTTTGTAAACTGTTGTGTTGTTAGTTGCATGAGTTGTGCCAAATTGTGGGTGTCACTAGTATTTAAATTGCTTTTTTGAACCATTTCCTGCTCTTGCGTTCATGGCATAGTGAGCAAATAGTCAGAGAAAGATTCACTGTCGCGTGCTTCATTTTCACTGTTTGGAAAAACGCTTCCCGGTGAGAACTGAGAAATTGTCTCATCGAGTGTCATAAAAGAGACATCATGATTAGTTACATCCAGTGTCATCAATTCTTAATAGTGGGACGCCAACCTGGTTGTCTTGGTAGCCATCGAACAGTTCATGAGTAGGCACGTTACTTTCAACTGTTGCCGAGCTCGGATTTCCGACATCTTGACATATTGCAGTTTGTAATGAGTTTTCCTTTGACTCCATTGTGAACAATGTTTAACAAAATTATGAAGAGAAAAAAGATTTTAAGCATGAAATTTTGTTTGTATCAGTACTTTTCAAATAAAACAGATTTATATACGTATCCATTAATGAATCTGATTGTTCTCTGTTACAGTCTTACAGAATTTGAATGAATTATTTTGTACTCTAATCCTGACTTTACGCAAATTTTCATCTTTCCTATAGAAATGCACTTTCTGTAAAGGACATTAATTGGAAGGAAAAGAGATTATTTACTGCGAGAGAGACAGTGCCAAGCGCGGCCATATAAGCATACAGCAAAGCAGCTTCCTACCTTAACCACTGAAATCCGCATTACTGGCGCGTCTTGTTTGTAGGCAGAATTTAAGTTGCTCCTTAAAGTTTTCATTAGTCCAAATCTCACGGACATGTAATAGATGCAACAAAGACCTCATTAGTTTCTTTTAAGGATAAAATGGATTATTTATATCAAAATTTTTTTATCTCAACAGTTGAAAGGTGTGTTCATATTCCACTCGGTGCTGTTCTTTGAACTGTCGCCATTGAATATTAGCGGGAGGAATAAGATATAATATATAGTGGAAACTGATTACAAATTGCTCAAATAATTAAAAGGGAAGTTTTGAAAGAATAATTGAAAGAAACTGCAAGGTACACATATCCTGAGTGAACTTTAACTGGCATTAATATCACCAAATCCTCAATATTCAGTACATATATTCAGAATTTAAATTTACGTATTTCTTTTTCTTGTTACCGCCATCGTGCATAGAGCTTGATATGACGATACTGGTTCTGGATCATCCCTCTTCTTCTGCTCATGCAAATTGTTCTTGTGTGCTTCGATTCTCTTGATGCAGGGTTGTCGAGGCATCGCGGAGAGATGAGGAGACAGCTATGGTCATTATGAATGTAAACTTTGCTATCTCGATAATTTTCTGTAACCCCTTTTTAATGTACAATTGGAATAAACATTTTCGGTGGAACTCATCATATGTTCACTCGCAACCACATATAGAGACAAACAGATGAATATATAAATATTTAAATATTCATCAATTGAAGAGCGTATCTCTACTTGTTTTGTTTGTGATCCAATAGTATTGCTGGGACAGAATAACTTACAATTTTTATGTATTCTTGTTGGCAGTTGATGTGGTGTGTTGTCATTTGTGTGAGCACTGCTATTATGTCTACACACGAATGCAAATGCACCTTTTGTTCCAACACAAAATAAAAAAATAACCTTTCCTTGAAGAAAAAAAGCTGGGTTAAGTTTAATGTAAAATTTGCAGTGCCACGTACTGTTCGATTGCACCAAGTGGAAATTTTGATTTTTGCAGGCTGCAGCACAATAAATGAGACAAACAGAAGTTTGTTGCTTCTTTTTGTTTTGCCAAAAAAAGTAACTAAATAAAGAAATTTAAAAAAAATTAAACTGTTGGAAGTGTATTTCACACATTATTAGATATTCTGCCTGTTCTTTTCATATAAAGACATGTTTAAAAATGTAAAACATTCCCAGTATCAACATGTTTTGTTAAATGAGTGTCATTAAGTCAAAGCTCAGATATTGAAGAAAACAGAGCTTTCACATTAATTACAGTAATGGAGGGTTGACTTGATACTTCCCTGTAATTTCTACAAGAAATTTTAGTGAGTTGGGTTTTACATACTAAGGCCCACACATGTTACAGTGTTTAAGAAACTGCTGTTTAGTTTATCACAGCTTTTCAGGGGTCCCTGTATTGTCATAGGTAAAATATGGTAGGGTTAAGTAGAAGCCGACAACATTCTCGGAATAATAACGTTTCAAACATTGTATTGTAGATTGCCATCCTGACAGCTTACTTCAAAATATTTTGAACAATCATGAAGATGATACCAGATAGAAACCCAGTGTTATATTTCCATTCAGTCACCAAGTAAGCTATGTATATTTCCAAGCTTGTATTGTCGAATTTTGTTCTTAAGGCTTATTTAAACTAGCAAGTTATTTAACAATATTAAAAATTTCTGTTGTTTGTAAGTTTAGTTGTTTTAAAATGTAAAAGGTTAAAATGAGTACAAAGCAAAAAAGGCCACCCCCTTTAAGATGCCACCCCAAGGCATGTGCCTAGTGGGCCTATATGTAAATGCACCACTGTTAATGATGTCAAATCGGCAGCAAATTTCATCACATTTCTGCCTAGTGCCACTGTGGACATGTCATATGATGGAAGGATGTGAAACCCCTTTTACCCCCACCCCACATTTCACCCCTTCTTTTAATACCTCTTCTGTGATGGGAGATCAGAACCACGACATCCAGTGTTGAAATCACACAGGCTTTTTTTGTTTTTTTTGTTTTTCTTTCTTTTTTGTGGGTGGCCAAAGAAAACAATTCAGACACCACTTGGTGGCTGGGAAATGTGGAACTGTTGTACAGAACTGCAAATACCACTGTACAGATGCCACTTGTGGAGCAAGACCATCTTTCTCCAGTAACTGCATGCTCTGGGTGCAATACTGGTGCATGGGGCTATCATGGAGGATCCACTAGATGCTGCTGTGGAAAATCCTGACATGACTATCGTATCTCCTCATTGGCTACCATGTTACTATTCGCTCATATTGTTCTCTCTCCTTGCTGGAGGATCTCTTTGCAGACTATCTCCTGTGCAAGTGTACAAAGAAGGTGTGGCAGGGGAAGTTTCCATTAGGGGTAATGTTTGGACTACAGCTCTTGTGCATCTCATCCACAGGAATTAGTGGTCCCATATTCCAGATGCATGTTGATGAGCTTGGCATTCGTTTAGTGTGCCATACTACTTCCCCTCTATCAGTAGGTGAAATGAAATTTTAAGTGAGCTTGACTACAAGGACCATGCACATGCTGCATCATCTGACATTGCAGTACATAGCACCATCTACCCCATACACCAACCAAAGCTACCCAGCAAGTTTGACTGTACTAACCATAATAAACGTGTTTTTTCACCCGGTTCGTGTCATTCCTTTTTTGTGTTTTGCATCATCACAACCACACCAGGAAAGTGTTTCTGACCATGCATTGCAGTGTGATTTGCCATCATCTAGATACACTGTATCTCTCTTGAAAGTATGTAACCTCTTTGCTGAAACACTGTGTATAACTTTGCTGTTACCATGTAGGGTTTGTTAATTGTTCTTGGTCTCCTTGAGAGGTGCTGGAAAAAGTTCAGTTAGCTCCATTGAGCAATAAAAAAAATGGCTCTGAGCACTATGGGACTTAACTTCTGAGGTCATCAGTCTCCTAGAACTTAGAACTACTTAAACCTAACTAACCTAAGGACATCACACACATCCATGCCCGAGGCAGGATTCGAACCTGCGACCGTAGCAGTTGCGCAGTTCCAGACTGAAGCGCCTAGAACTGCACGGCCACTTCTGCCGGCTATTGAGCAAGCTATAGATTTTATGAAAAAAATTTTCATATTAATTTAAAAAAAGGTCTGCATTCTTTACATACCAGCAATAAAAGTAGATCAAAATTTAGATCACAATTATATACTGATCTACAAATTAGCAGCAATTTTTGAAACTGATTAAACATGCTCATGAAAAGAAGTCCAAGAGGAAGAAACATTACATCCTTCACAGCCTCCAGATCTAAATTTGTTGGATTACTTTTTGCTAGGCCACTTGAGAAGTGTAGTTTGAGACAAATAGCAGATGCTACTGAACTGCAACGAAAGGTATAACATACATCTTCATTAGTCTGTGAAGGTTTGGAGGTAATCTAGCATGTGCGTATGCATCATTCTTGAGGAGAATGGAAGCTTGTTTTCAGGTTGGAGGGGAATGGTTCAAACTATTCATAGATAAGTTTACTTTGCTAAAGACTACAGTTTTATTTATTTACATTTAAGAGTGTACTTTCATTTGACAGGTAGTTTTGGTTGAATTGTGTGTCTGACATGTGATATTATGAAAAAATGAACGGACTGTACTTGTGTGAAACAGTTTAATTTTCTGTTCTTTATTTCAAGTAGGATTATGTAGAAATTCAATAACTACTATGTAGGCAACAATATTCTGAACTACTTGGCAGATTAAAACTCTGGACCAGGACTTGAACCTGGGACCTTTACTTTTCCCAGGCAAGTGCTGTACCAACAAAGCTATAAAAGTATGACTCACGTCCCACACGCACAGTCCACTAGTATGTCATCTCCTATCTTCCAAATTTCGCAGAAGTTTTCCTGCATACCTAGCCTGACTAGCTTTCGTGGAAGAAGGGATATTATGGAGATGTGGCGTAGCCATATCCTAAGGGATTGTTTCCAGAATGTATTCTGAAGTTTTCTGCAGGCAATATTTTATACATGGAATGAAGATCACAGTGTTTATGCTTCTAATGTGCTGCATAATAATAGTAATAATAATGCATCCCTGTACTATTTTTTGTTAGTATAAAATTTTGTCTTGCAGCTAACCAAGAGACGATAGTTGAACTTCTGGGCTTCATGCAAACTATCTTTCCGCAATTTAATGGAGGGAGTGGAAGAACTCGAACTGGAATTCCAGCTCCTTCTCCTGAACCCATAGAGGAAAGTGAAGGACCAAACTGGGAACCAACACGAACAGAGGTGACCTTTGACTTCCATAGGTTGAATGTTCTGCTCTTACGTGCTGTTGTAAGGGATGGAACTATTGTAGGTCGTAAAATTGCCACTGCTACAATGTCACAGGCAAAAATACTGGCTACAGTCGGTAAGTACTAATATTTATTTCATTTTTTGTCCAATAATGTAATTGAAATGACAATAAAGAATTATTAAAATGTCCTTTAACGTTTTTACTTGTGTGTATTGGGAATACAGTTTTTAAATCTTGATTTGCAAATAAATGCTTTAATTAAATTAATTTGCATTTTTTACAACATGAAATGACTAGCGTGCTGCTTATTATATAGAGGCGGTTTGAGTGGCAGGCAGGCACATTGAAAAAAGACTGCTGATATTATAAGGTCAGAGCTTAGCACCTGAGGACAGCAGTGGTCGTGTGTGTGTGTGTGTGTGTGTGTGTGCGCGCGTCCATGTCACCAAGAACTTTGTTTGATAGTGGCCACTTTTAAGTGTTCTTCTTTACCACTCACACCTCCTTTATGTGGTGAGTAGCAATCTATTAATTTCATATTGTTTTATTCAGTCCCTGATTTTTCATTGTTTAATTTGCCTTTTTATTGTTCTTTATGCTCAGTATCTGATTTCTGTTATTCTTTGCATTGAGATGATCTTTGTATTTCTGGCAACTCAGAAAATCTAGTATTTCTTGTATGAATGAAATTTTTGAGCAGTGGATCACACACATTGCTCAGTAAAAGCAGAAGTATGTAAAATCCAGAAACTGATAGTTTTGTGTACTATCTGAAGGTAGACTGTGCAGGTGTATGGTTTTTGAATAGTAAGAGCTGTGTATTTGATTTTGATACCTAGGGAAGAACTGCCCAAATATTCCATCTCAAAAATAATGACCCTTGTGTCACATCTTTTTGTAGTTACTATATTCTTTCCATTTTCTTTTCTGCTGTCAACTTTTGTTACATGTGCTCCAGTTCTAGTTCACCTTACACTCCCTGCACTTTCAACTTTTCAAGTTGTCAGCTCTCATGTATTGACTTCCCACTCTGTCAGTATTTCTCTATTTGTCTTAATCCATAGTCCTAAGGAACTTCACATCAGAGTAGTCTTGCTTCCTTGAACTCTTTCCTTTATTTTGCTACATGGAAGAGCTACTTCAAAAGCCAAAGTTTGTCATCTTTTGTTCACAATTGTCTTTTTCTAGCTGATATGTCGGAGATTCTTCCACCTTTGTTTGACACTGTGATGGATGTGTTATTAAACTGCTTTCATTCATCTCTTAGCACAGTGTTTATTTTGTTCATTTTACAGGAAATGATGTTGTTATTCATGGATCTCTTGGTGGACTGCAGTTGTTGGATTTGACACCAGAAGGTCATCTTCACCCACGCATCTTATCACTTGGAAAAGACCCACTTGGAGAGCGTGATTCTTTAGCAGGATTGGCTGCTGACCTCTATAGCTTTGGGCAACACCATAACCAGGTTACTGATGCACTGAGTTTTAGTGTGTGCAGACCTCTGAATCGTCACACATCACTAACAGAAGGTTTGTTCATATATATTTTGGTTTGAAATAATTGCTGTTGATTGTGTGTTACAACTTTACCACAGCTGTATATCTAGTTGGTTCCCTTGATTGCTGGACTTGTTTGTACCGATGTAACTGAAGTTGGAAAACTTGGGATGCTAGTGTTATGTGGCCTGCCCACTAACCATGTAGACCATAAAAAAACTACTTTGTCTAGCATTCTAAAAATCATTACATAGTGAATGATATATTGCACTACCTTTTCATATGTTCTGAAATGCGTCTACTGTTGCAGTTACTACCTGTAACTCATTGGAGGGGGGTTATACCGTTCATAATGAAGCATCTGTCACTTCTACTGTCATTATTAAAAAAAAATTGTGGTGTAAACATTGTGCCAGTACTGCTCCTGTCCCAGTGGCAGCCTGTGTGCTGGCCAGAACTTGCTTACTCTATTCCCTGTACCCCTTTCCGTGAGTGATCAAGAAAGATTTAACAAATAATCAGTGATTCTGGGTGGGAAGTTCATCGTGTATTGAAGTGCATCTGTCTAAGAATTATCTTATCGAAATAATTGATTCAGTGATGGTGAGAGTGCCTAATATCTTGAGGTGCATTGAGAGGGCCATATTTTATGGAAATTTTTAGCTGCACAATCGTTGCCATAAACATTGCTGCAATTTTGCCGTATAGCTGGACAGTATTGCTGGTGCTAGCTGTTGCAGGTAATTGCCAAAGGATTGCTGGTGTTAACCACTGAAGGTGGAGAATATTTCGTATTGCAGAGCAGTATCTACCTCCGTCTCTGTCTGTAAATGTTTCCCTCTTGCTCTAACCTTTGTTTTCTGTGCATGTGTACATATAGCCATGTATTTTGTAGTTGTATGTTGTGTACAACAATGTAGAAGTGGAAAAATGAGAGAACTGTGAGTTTTATAAATGCAGTTCATCTATGTGCAGAGCTATGGGATATCAAAATCAACCCGGCGTGAGTGAGGTTGGGTATGTTATACCCGAGGTGTTTTGAAGTGCTGATTATTGAAAGTCATTGTTGCCAGACAAATCTTGCTGTCACAGTAGCTGGAGGTAAGGGAGAGATAGGAAAGATGCAGTGTTGAATTTATTGTTGCACCAGCATCAGAGGGAGATAGATGGGTGCAAAGGTGGCTAGGGTACGTCACACCTGACCTCGTAGTCAGTGTTACATTTTTGAGCTGTCAGCAAGTTTGTGAGATATATAGTTATTTACAGTATTCTTTGACTTATTTTTAGATTTTATATTTCTCAAGAAGTCTTATGAAGAAAATGAACATGGGCTACAAGAACTACTAGAAGTAGTTTTAGAAAACTGTTCAAATGCTAGTTCCTGTGATTCTGAGAGTGAAGAAGAGATTGACAAAGTTTCTCAAAGAAGTGAAGAAAGTGATTCGGAGTAAGAGGGTATTTTGTATGAGGTGGAAGAGCCAAAATGTGTGTTATCGGCTCCGTCAGTCACCTGAGGTATGTGGGATTTTTTATACTTCCGAAGATGGTACAAAATGGATGAAGTATTGTCCTATATTCGTTTAGAGAATATTATTACCAATTCTGCAGGCGTAAAAGGTGCTGCAAAATGTGTCAAAATGGAGACTGAATGTTGGAGTCTTTTTATAACAAACAGTATGTTGAATACTATACTTATATCTAAAAACAAAGATGATGTGACTTACCAAACAAAAGCGCTGGCACGTCGATAGACACACAAACAAACACAAACATACACACAAAATTCTAGCTTTCGCAACCAACGGTTGCTTCGTCAGGAAAGAGGGAAGGAGAGGGAAAGACGAAAGGATGTGGGTTTTAAGGGAGAGGGTAAGGAGTCATTCCAATCCCGGGAGCGGAAAGACTTACCTTAGGGGGAAAAAAGGACGGGTATACACTCGCACACACACACACACACATCCATCCACACATATACAGACACAAGCAGACAGATGCTTGTGTTTTTAGATATATTTTTCCCACGTGGACTACTATACTTAGACATACAAATAATCAAATAAGGAATATCAGGGGGAAAACCCAGAAAATAAAGAGCAGTACCACATGAACAATGCAACATTGGAGGATTTGAAGGCATTTATGGGACTTTTGTATATAGCGGGCCTAAACTGCTCAAAAAGACAAAACTTGAACTATTTGTGGCATACAGTGGTACTGGAGTTGCAATCTTTCAGACTACAAAGTCACTGCTGAGGTTTTACGTTCTCAAAAATTATTTGAGATTCTATGATAAAAACACCTGGGATGAAAGGAAAAAGACTGACAGTCTGGCTGCTATAAGAGATATTTTTGATAATTTTGCAGAAAATATTAAGCAACACTGTATGCTGTTTGAGAACCTTAATATTGATGAGATGCTGTTGTCTTTCTGAGGGAGATGTCCTTTCCGTGTATACATGACAGACCAACCAGCCAAATATGGCATAAAAATATATGCTCTTGTAAATGTAAAGACATTCTATATCCTCAAACTGGAAGTATACTCAGGAAAACGACTACCAGGACCTTACCAGCTTAGTAATAAAGCATATGATATTGTAAACCATTTTTGAATTTGAATTTGATGTTCAATAATTGGTTTACTTGTTACCCCCTTATCATCCATCTCTTGAAAGAACATTCATTGACTTCTGCTGGCACAGCCCATAAAAACAAGACAAGTGTACGTGAGATTTTCAAAAAAGGAACAGAAGTATGTAGTTCTTGATTTGGATTCCAGAATGATGTTATATTGGTGCCCTACATACCTTAAAAAAAGTTGAGCTGATTATGTCAACATTACACCATGATAAAAAAAATAGACCAGAAATGATCACTTATTACAATGCAGCTTAAGCTGCTGTCGATGTCACAAATGAACTGAGTGCCACTTATGATGTTGCCTGTAACAGCTAACGTTGGGCTGACAATTTTTTATGGTATACTCAATATGGCTGCCATAAATGCCATCACAGTCTACAGAGAAAATAACAAAGGTGACAAAACACGCATGAAGTGCTGAGATTTCATTTGTAATTTAGAGTTTAATCTGATAAATGACAGTCTTCGCATTAGGCAAGAAAATGTAGGTCTTCCAAGAGAAATTCGAAAGAGGATTGCTGATCAACTGGGAGGACCTTTTATTTTCTTTTTCTGTTTTGTAATTAGAAGATAATATCATTATGTTAATTAATCAAAGAATCTGTAATTTGTAATTCTTCAAGCTTTCCTAGTCGCATCTGGCGCTCTGTTCGTGGTGTGCGCCGACCAATAGCAACGGCTGTAGCATTTTCTTCTAGCCACGGCTGTTTCGAATGCTGTGCGCATACTTTTTGGTTATTATCCGTTGTCAGTATAGCTGGATTAAGTTCTGAATGGCGTCATTTGAGTCCTGTGAATTAGGACGTTCTGTTACCATGCTGTGTCGTGTTAGGCGTTCCATCCGAATTCTTGTCCCCCGTCCCAGGAGTGGCTGCAGCATCATTTTCAGGCCAATTGTGTTCAAATCATTGCTCAAGACTCGGAAGATCATCCTCAGATACTTTGTATGTTGTCTGAGGTGCCATTTCACATACATCCTTAGTTACATGTACTCGGCTGTCATCTCTAATTCTATCCTTATACTTGTGTCTCTTGGGGTCTGGATGTTGTGTACATTGCATCTTCAGAAGATAGAGTGCTGGGTTCCAGGGCCACCTGCTCTACCGCACTGATGAAGGCTGCAACAGGAATATTTCTGGGGGTAATTGCAAAATTGAGACCCTTGCTCAATACTTTCAAGGTGGTCGCGTCCAGTTCTTTCTCACTCAGGTTGACGACAGTGCGAGCGTCCTCGTTCAGCTGTGCTTTGTTGTTAAGACGTTCAAACTTGGCTATTTGTCAACACGCCAATTTCTTTCTTGTGCACTCAGCTAGGGTCCAGAAGGTCCCATCAACTCGGTCCCAGTCTTGTCTGGTTAGAGAATTTGCTATAAAAATGTGTAGAGCCAGCAACTCTCTGGACATCACATCAATTTGGTGGCACATGTTACGTACTCTCTCCCTGACCAATGCTAAGCTCGCTCAATGTTCAATTCTGTTGGCTGCTCTCGAATTTATGTGATGTTTGATTCTGCAAATACTGGAACCACGTCATCTTCTTGGCATCACAGCAGGAAACAGAGAGAACTGAGCAGTCTGCTCTTCCTTTGTCGAAGCTTGTCTAGCTTTCTAATATTTAAATACGTTTGCTCCCCATAGAGACTTCTTATGTAATTCTTCAAGCTTCCCCAGCGAGGAATTGTCATGTTGATCAATCAGGTTTCTGCCAGTTATTCACGTCTTTTCTGCACAATATTTCAACTGCGTGACTCGCAGTCTTCTTCAGGTGCTGTCTGATACTGATTCCAGTGTGGAACGAGTCCGGTATTAATGCCTACGTTGTGCTAGGCGTTCCCTCTGCCGTCCACACTGTGTCTGGTGCTCTGTCCATGGTGTGCGTTGACCAATAGCAACGGCTGTAGCACCTCATCTGTGATTTTGTTCGAATTTTGTACAAAAAAATAAGTTAAACTTCTGAAACTTGTACTATTCTGAGGAAATATAGGTACCTCATTATTTCTCCCAAAAAAAGGTTTTATATCTTAAACATAGTAATTTACTTACTCATCTTGTTTAATAGACACCATTATTAATATCCCAAGTAAAAAATACCTAATACACAATTATAGTATCAAAAATCAGTCATCAGGGTTTTGGGTATCTCATACCCACCTCGTAGCTTGTGTAACAATTTCTCACCTCATTCATGCCAGGTTAATGTATAAAAGATCACAGTCTGAAAAAAAAAAGCAGTTGGATCAGCTGGGACTCACACTTGATGAGGCATACAAAAAATTCTGAAGTCTTCAAACCTGTGCCAAATGCGAGACAAAGAAGTTGCATAGGAAAAGTGGAAGCAGTTGACATTTGATGCCATTAGTTTCATACTATCTCGAGACATACCTGAAGTGGGAACTGATAGTGTAAACAGTTGAGTGCTGGTAACAAATATAAAATAGAAATAATAATAATTGCATTGTTATTTCAAACATCCCTTAATGAAATCTTCTGGTCCTTCTATCAAAGTATTGCATACTTCCGGTACCATGAAGCTTATTGATGAATAGTGAACTTAAAAATTGTTGAACATGTTACACAGAAATTAAATATGTTTTCATTTGATATCAATAAGATCTGCAGAATTACTCATGGATTCCATTTCTGTATTCTTTTAGTTGAGACAAATCTCCATTGCATTTTATTAAATTGATCAATTTCTAAAACCAAGGAATTAGAGATGGCCAAAGTAATACTTTTTACAGAACCATTCCTTTGAAGACAATTCTTCTTATTGAACTAGTTCGAAGAAACAGTTCAAGTGAACTGTATAGGTCTTTTTTCACCTTAAAGTACCAATAAATAAGTACAAAGAAGGGCAGCTCATTTTGTATTATCATGAAATAGGGGAGTTAGTGTCACAGACATCATACGTGAATTGGAGTGGCAGTCATTAAAACAAAGGCGTTTTTCATTGTGATGGGATCTTCTCATGAAATTTCAATCACCAGTTTTCTCCTCCGATTGTGAAAACATTCTGTTGGCACCCACCTACATAGGGACAAATGATCATCATGATAAAATAAGAGAAATCAGGGCTCGCACAGAAAAATGGAAGTGCACATTTTTCCCACGTGCTGTTCGAGAGTGGAATGGTAGAGAGACAGCTTGAACCCTCTGCCAGGCACTTTATTGTGAGTAGCAGAGTAGTCACGTAGATGTAGATGTAGATAAGACCACTTAGAAAAAAAAACTGATGCTAATCAATTAGAAAGCAAAATTTTACTGCCTACAAAAATTTAATGGCCTTTTTTTCCAACTGCAAACGATGGAAAATCCAAGATAGAATGTTACAGTATCATGGAAAGAGTAGTTGCGACTCACCATATAGCAGAGATACTGAGTCGCAGATAGACACAACGAAAAGACTGCCAGAAAGTGAACTTTTGGGCAAAAAGCCCTTCGTCGGAAACAGATCACACACACACACACACACACACACACACACACACACACACACAATCACAATCACAGTATCAGTCTGGTCTCAGCAGCCCCAGAGACTGTATTTATGTGTGTGTGAGTTGCATGTGTGTGTGCGTTTTGTCTATTTCCGACAAAAGCGCGATTGTATACCTGTCCTTTTTTCCACCTAAGGTAAGTCTTTCTGCTCCCGGGATTGGAATGACTCCTTACCTTCTCCCTTAAAACCCGCATCCTTTTGTCTTTCCCTCTCCTTCCCTCTTTCCTGATGAAGTAACCGTTGGTTGCGAAAGCTTGAATTTTGTGTGTGTGTGTGTGTGTGTGGAATGTTTCCCTCTATTATATTCATATCATTAGAAAGAAATATTTAAATACACAATAAATGAATTGTTAAAAGAAAAACCAGTAAATGTATGCTCGAAGTGCAAACAAATATTTATCCAAAATAATGTTACATTTACGTTACTTTCTCTTAGTGAAATATTTACAAGCCATTAAATCGTACAAAAATTATTTTAGACAACTTGTTTGTTTGCAACCTATTTCTTTTCTCAGTCATTACTTGACCAGCTTTTGAAAAATGTGTCTGCAAGAACTGAGCTAGCTGGCATGGACAATTTTTGCAAGTGAGGGTACATTACTTTTCTCGTTCCCACCAAAGTAACAGGTCAGACAGCCTGTGTAAAATTAGTTCAGCTAAGTATTTATCTGTTTTTACAATAGTAATGACTTTTTGGTTTTGTTGTGGCATTAAAACCACTGCTTCTCAATCGAATTTCACCCAAATCTTTGATGAAGTTTAGTGCACTGAGGGCTTAGGAAACTTGAGTGTGAAGTACAGTGCTGAGGTCTGAAGCATGGTTCACCAGCCAATACGGAAGCTGGATCGGAGTAGGTTGTTGAGTCAGATGTTGAGGTTGATAATGAAGATATTCAAGAATGTGATGAACTTTGTAGTTCTTGTATGGAAAAAGGTGGCGTGTTGTTCATCCTCCCTTTTTTTTTGGGGGGGGGGGGGGGGGGGGGAAGACAGTTGTCTGTTTGTTTCTTAAGTGTCTCCCTAAATTTCCAAATGAACCTCCAACTGCTTGAAGATGCGTTTTGTAGTCTTACTTTCTTTTTAATTGAAATGGTACAAACTACTGCTAGTTTGTCTTGAAGGCATTGTATGTAGCTCCGACTGCAAAACAGCACTGCAGAATTAAAAATTATGCACAAAAGTGAAAAGTACGATGTACTGCAACTGATGTATAGAAAATGGCATGGAATTGAAAAAAAACCCTTACCTTGCAATACTGGTACAGTCTGAAAATGTAAATAGCAAGGCATGACTTTGTGATTCGGGCTCAAGGAATGAAAGGAACTGTAAAGCACACTTGATCACTTGCCTGATTGTGTGTTAACTGTTCCTGTATACTCAGTTCCTATGTATTGCATACTTAAGGCTACCATACGTCCGGGTTTCCCCTGATTTGTCCTAGTTTTGAGGGTGTCCAGGTAAGTCCTGGGTGTTTTTATACTATTGTCCGGGGTAAACCTGCATGTTTTCTTGTGCCTGAGTGCAGTTTTTTCAAATATAGAGTCTTTGTTCATGTGATTTTAATTATTTTTTTGTCCGTCATAATATTTAATGTCTGAAACTCCTGTGCTGCTGGTTAATGAATAAGAGACAAAATAATGTATTAATATTGGCTCTGCAATGATGTCAAAAATGTATTTTCATTACAAAATGTATGTTTTTTGGATGGTAATTATCATACAAACATTTAAAATGTAAATTCTTGTTATACTATGGCCAAAATAATGCAGGTGAAGATTTAAACATAAGAAGAAATTGTAAATAAAACAAAATTCAAACAAAATCAGGAATAGAAATGAATTTGTTAACTTGGATTAAAATATAAGATAATAAAATGGAAGAAATCAAATTGATGTTAATGTATAAAAATAATTATAATCACACCTACAAAGACTCCAATGAAAAAAGAATGGGTAGGTGGAAAAAATGAGAGCAAATGAAGCAGTCAGTACCACGATTTAAATGACGCTGCAAAGTACTGCAATGACAAAATTAATTGAAACCAGTTAACTGAAAGGAAATAATGACCAAAGTTACTTCACCAAAGATTTAAAAATAAAAAAAATTCTAGACACCTCTGCAAAGAGTAATTGTCTAAAGGAAGACATAGGGTGATTATCATTTCAAATGCAGTAAATTATTTTTCAAAGTGGAAAACAATAATACAATATGTTCCCATAGGTTCTTTTTCTAGGACCTATTCTGTTGTTTGTTTTATTTGTATGATGTATTGAGAGCCACTCCAAGCCTTGTTTTTGTCTAATGTGATGTTCCGTTGTATCAAAAGAAAATACTTTTGAGAGAACTATGAATATTACAAAGAGATAAAATGGCTGGCCAGTTTGTACCTTCTGGAAGTGAAACTCCAGTGCTGCTGTTAGTCATATTTAAAAGTGAAAAAACTATTTTTGGCTTTCGAAACTATTAGTTCCATCCGCAGGGAGGAAAGAGAAGGGTGATTGGTTGGGGAAGATGAGAAAACTCAGGTGTTCAGAAAGCTGCTTTCTATTGTTATGTTCACCAATGCTAACCATCCCCTCTATATTATATTAGTGACCACTGATTCACTGTCATGCACAAATTTCCTCCACTGTTAATAGTAAATGATGTGGTGTTCTGATAGTATTTTGATTGAAAGAATATCTGATTAATAACATGTTCCAGCATGTGAAGTTTACTTATGGAACCATTGCATTGTGATTATATTTGTGGGGAGGATTCTGCTCTTTTGTTACTTTGTATGAAAGTTTCAAAGACTGAAATTTCAGTCATGCTCTTAACTGCTTTTTCTGCATACCATTCATGAACATTGAGGACTAATTGTATCATTGTGGTGATGTACCTGTTCATATTATGAGATACTTGAGGATGGTTCCTTGACAGCAGTATGCCAATGATGATCTTCTCTAAATGTAATTGGTCATTTATTGGATGTTTTGGAATTTTACTTCACATTGAGTGTTTGGAAGCACCTTATGTATTGAGAGCTCGACTTGAAAATCAGGGCACCAATTAGCAGGATATTTTTTATAGTCCTGTATGTGTCCGTAAGAAAGTTTAACTGTATGTATGTGATCTTCTGAAACTCACCTACTATATCTAAATGATGCCAATTTCAAACTTTTTGTATTTTCAAAAATTGGTTTTTTTTTTTTTTTTTTTTTTTTTTTTTTTTTTTTTTTTTTTTTTTTTTTTTTTGAAACATGAGAAATCTTCATATATGTGTGAAATACAGACGTACAGTAACAGTATATGTGGCACGTAACATCATTAGCTGTCTACACCATTAAATGTAAAATGTTTTGATGTTCATATAGGTTTGAAATGGCCAGAAATAAAGATCCGTATGGCGTCTGTGTGGTATACACACTCACCTCAAATTGTGGCAGAATTGCAGTGTTGTGTTGCAGAGTTTCAGCAGTATCTTACAAATTTGGCTCGATCTATAAAATCAGCCGCTACAGAAATGGCAATAGGGCTGGTTCAAGCTCGGTAAGTCAACATGCTTGCAGCAGTAAACAGTCAGAACATTTATTGATGATGTATATTGTAAGATACTTTTCTGTCAGGCTGTCCAAGAGATAAACTAGACTGTATAAGAGATGAACTAGACTGTATGTAGTAATTTCCCTTTATCTTCTACATTTGTTATTACACCATTACAGGTAATGGAAATTAAAATCAGTCCACTCAATGATTGTCACAGTGGCACTATTGCCATGAGCATAATAGATCTTTAGAACAGAAAAAACAGTCTTGGTTGCACAAAATAAGTTCATTTAATCTTTACAGGCATCATGTTCTGCCCATTGTAGGCATCATCAGACCATTTGGAGAAATTACAAACTGTATTGCTATTAAAGGCAATAATAAATGATGACTTAAAAATAAAAAGATGAAGACATAACCCCAATTGCACCATAACTGTCTTACTGATAAACATTCTTGCTAATCATAACAAGATGTTGAACGTAATTAATAGTCCCATAGAACTGGTAGGTAACAACCAGGTGTCCACTGTTGATGCTTCATTACATCAGCTAGAAACAACATGAAAAAAGGTAATGGCAGTAACAAAAAGAAAGCTACTACATTGTGCAAAAGGTACCTAACTTAGGCAAATAGGCATAGTAAGTGTACAGAAAAAACTCAAGAGTGCAAAATAAACCCCTATAATGGCTCAGCTAATCCGCCTTTGGCAAATGACTGGGCATTAATAAGAATAAAGAAACAGCAAAAATTTTTAGTAAAAATATGAAGTAACGAAGTAAGCAATGCTAAATTGGAAAACTAACTGTAATGATGATAACTTACCCATGAAGAAACCATCCCATGAACGCAGATATTGTCTGTTTACAATACAGTGAGCATGCGCTGTCATGCTGACAACTAGACTGCCAACCAAGTGTCAAGGCCCAGTGGAGACATAGTGAGGAAAGGCTCACAGGATGGTGCATTGAAACATAATTGATGGCTCAGGCTTAAATAAAAATAATCAAAAAGTAATATAAGTGGCAACCATCATTTAAAGATACAAATCATATTATCAAAAACTGTTGGCTGTTTTCAAAACACTTGTTCATTTATTCGATCTGTAATGGGAAACAGTTAATTACCTGCCTACAAGGCACTTGTCTGCCCAACCCAAAAATTGTTGTCTACTCTCCCCAGATATAAAAAACCTGTACAGAAGTGTACCTGCATCTGAAACCATTGGAATTATATGTAAATTCTTGATTGCAAAGAGTCCTTAATAGAGAAAGTTTACAAGATCACTGGCCTTCTGGAAATATTAATTTCCCATAATCACTTTTCTTTTAACAGTTTCTTTTACAAACAAGGAGACAGCTTCACAATTGGCAGTTGCCTCTCTGATTTCCTGGCTGATCCATTTGTCAATCCACTCCAGGCCCATGCCGGGATGGTTCCTCTGAAAGGACACGGCCGACTTCCTTCCCCATCCTTCCCTAATCCGACGAGACCGATGACCACGCTGTCTGGTCTCCTTCCCCAAACCAACCAACCAACCATTTGTCAATCTTTTTGGACCTGAATATATTAAATGAAAATGCTCTATTGGTGAAAAACTGATCTTGTACAAGAGATATGTGGATGATATTTTGATGATTTCACTTGCAAAGAGATTGGGTCATTGATTGAAGAGTTAAGTCAGTGTTACCCTAAGTTAATCTTCATTTATGCAATAATGGACCAAGATGGGATCTTAAATTATCTTGACCACTCTTCAACAGTTGAATGACAGTAAAATCACCTTCAATATTTTTGAAAGCCTTCTACTAGTTTTTCAACAGTGCACTCCTCCTCCAATCATCCAAGGAGCTATAAACACAGCTATTTTAGAGCTGCAGTAACATGAATGTGTGAACTCCCTCTCTCTGACGGCAATATCAACAAAGAGATAGACAATCTGTCCTTTGTAGCACATAAAAATGGTTAAAGCCATTCACTGATGAACTGTTTATATGACGAATGGAAAAGCGATGTAGTCTCCACTATTATTCACTTACATCCACAGTGTGCGAAAGTACACTTGTGGCTATTCAATTTCGTGGGTCATTTTCATACAACTTGGTTAAACTATTTCGGTATACTAATGTTAAAGATTTTTTTGAAGGGCTCTCCCATGCAATAAATGCTCCTTCATATCTACTGACAGATAAGGTCAAGTGAAAAAAATTTCCTTCTTTGCCCAATACCTCAGATCTTGTGGTCATCGACCCCCATATTTAGAAAACATTAAAATCCTTCTTGCGGCCAACAAAGGTAAGAAACTGAGTTTATTGGAAGAGTTCAAAATTTCTAAGCATATCTTTTTAAAACTTTTGAATTTTAAATGAACAAGACTTTTCTAAACATCAAACATTTTTTGATATTAAGATGCATGTCTTCAAATGATGGTTGCCACTTATATTACTTATTGATTATTTTCATTTAAACACTAGCCAACAATTAATTATGTTTCAATGCACCATCCTGTGAGCCTTTCCTCACTATGTCTCCACTGGGCCTTGACACTTGCTCTGGCAGTCTACTTGCCAGCAAGACAGCAGGTGGTCACAGCATTGTGTTTGTGGGGTGGTTTCTTTGTGTGTAAGTTATCATCGTTTCAGTTAGTTTTCCAGTTTAGCATTGCTTAATATTTTTACTAAAAATTTTAGCTGTTTCTCTATTATTGAGTGCCCAATCATTTGCCAAAGGTGTATTAGTCTAGCCTTTATAAGAGTTTATTTTGCACGTGTGAGTTTTTTCTTCTCACTGAATATACCCGTTTGCCTATGTTACGTACCCCTTGCATACTTTAGTAGTTTTATCTTTCCTACTGTTACTACTTTTTTCATTTTGCTTCGAGGTGATGTAATGAAGCATTGACAGTGGCTATAGTGCTGTTACCTCCCAGGCCTATGGGACTCTCAATTATGTTCAATACTAGCAAGAATGCTTGTCGGTAAGCTCAGATATGGTGCAACACTTTGAGTTGAAATTTGTATCTCTCACCACCCCCTGAAACACATTTGTGGCCCTGAGTTCCTCTTGTTATTTTTAATTTATTCATTTATTGTGTTCTTCAATGTCAATTTATACTTATACAAGTTTGTAGTTTTGCCAGATGGTCTGATGATGCCTAGAACAGGCAAAATACATCACATTTGAAGATCAAATAAACCTATCTTGTGCACGCAAGATCATTTTCTTTCTGTTCTAAAGGTAATGGAAATGATGACCGATCAACATCTAAAACTTTAGAAATGGGTGTCACTTGATTAAAATGAATAAAATTCTGTGTAATGCAGTAGCTCCTCCTCCTCCTCCTTATCATCATCATTATCATCATAATCCTCATCTTTCTTTATGTCCTTCTTCCATCTCTTTCTGTTTTCCACTTACCCTTCACTGTCTTCCATGTGTACTACTGAAGTACATGATTTCATCCATGCACAGTTGATCTTTTCTGAAGATGAGATAGTTTTATTCTTGGTGACGGGATTGGCTGTGAGGTTTTATTTATGGCAAAATTAATGTATGGTAGACCATATAGAAATTTCATTTGATAAATTTAACAATGTTTGTATTTAGGATATTGTAACTGTATTTCTGATTGTATTGTTTGTGAAATTAATGTGCATGTGGTCAGACTTTCTAAAATAGACAAGGTTTATTTGCTTATTCAGGTTAAATCTTCATATTTAACTTCTGTTAACAGGACAGAGCTACTAGCTCAGACTTTTTATACAAACAACAAGTTGTCCACGTCACTTACTGCCATTGGTTCCGAGACACCTTCTCCAAAACGAAGGGGTCAGAGCAGTGTCTCACAATCTGCAGCTGATCTGATGGATAGTGTAACAAGTACACAGACACCATACAGTCCCAGTGAGGATGGAATTCTAGATCAAGTCATCAATATAAAGTAAGTAATATCTTTCTTAATGGAAAAAGAGTTTAATTTTACAAACACGAATTGAAGCTTTGATACTACCTGGAGTAGGAATTATTGCCATGACTGACTGAGAGCTGGAGAGAGACCACAGGACATTTTAATTTCTACTACCAATACTTTTCCTAATAAATTCAAAAAACTTTTTCAGCGTGACCAGGAAGAAGGCAGGATTCACACTCTTAGCAGTGGAAGTTCCAAAACCTAACAGAATATTTTTTTGCATGTAAAATCTCATCAGTTTTTCTCTAACTTTTGGAATCACCTTTTGATGTAGGTATACTTTTCTTCATAAGTAAGACAGATTCTTTGATGAATTTTACAGAACATACTAAACATACTTGATGGTGTTGGGAATTCTTTGAGTTTATTTAATTGTTGAAAAAATGAATGAGTACTTACATTTCAAACTTCATGTTTAGAAAAACTCAAAATTCTTATTTAATTATCTCAATTTCCATCACTTTTTAATAGATGTGGAAAATTATAGTGTTTTGCGTTAAGGAGGTTGTTTTTATAAGCATGTAAAGTTTGAAAGTAATAGGACTTTTGCTTTGGGTATTAATGTACCTACATACACAAATTTGTGTTTTGCAGAAAATGCCCATTAAGTTTCAGGTTGTTTTTGGCATTTGTTTAGAATTTTCCAGCCTATAAGCAGGTTCTTTTTCACTTTCTGTATCAGTTTTCTTTTTTTTCACATTCATATGATACACTCATCTTGATTTTTGTCACTTCCAAAACTTATTTTTCTGCTTTCACTACATGTTCTCTATCTATCACATACAAAGCTTTTGTACAGTTCACTCCATGCGTAGTTCCTATTTTCTCTGAAACATATTTCCTGCTTTGCACACCATCATTAAAACATGAAACTGCATCATAAGCAGCAATACCAAGTGTGTTTCTTCCCGCAAAAATAGTTTTTGGAAATCTTTCCGTCATACTGATTAAAATTCCCTTTCGGGTGTTGGGTACCACCATGAAGACATTTCTTCAGTAATTCCTCATTCAAAAAGTCCATAAACATTACAGCAGCTGGTGGAGAATTCCTGTGATAATATTCTTCACCACCAGCAATTGACTTTAAGTAGCCACACCATGGTTCACTTCCCTTTGGACACAAATTGTGAGTAGGATTATTGTTTGTGGACCTTTTGTGGAACTATAAAGCCAAAATGGTTGCTTCATGTTTTCAAATCCCCTGTATTTCATCTTATTGGCAATCTACAGTATATCTATAGCTTGTCAATTTCTGCATCAGTCAGTCACCCTCTCCCTTTGATTTCCTTCCCATCAGATCATTATTTTTTTTAATGACAAATCTTGTCTCAGCTTTCTAAGTGTAGTGCTATGTATTTTCTGTGCATGCCCCACATATTCATAATTTCTGCACAATAGTGTCAGTTCCATATGGAGCACATTTTTGAACCTCAAGTAAAGCTTTACTGTCACCATTACCAATATACTTCACATATCACAGGCTGTGGGATGCCAACAGATCTGGTAAACAAGCTGACAGCTCTCTGTATTACCATACCTCCACTTGAGCCCTTATAGTTCATATTACATTCATGATCTGGAATCCCTTTCACACAACTGTGATAAGATTTGCTAAAAACTTCAACATTTAGTACTTAGCCAGTGTCAACAGATGTTGCTGTAACAATGCCATTCAACAAAGTGTTCCCTCTTTTTTGCCAAGTACGTTCAAAAGCAACCACCATGTCACTGTCACCATCATTTTCAGCAATAGATTCTTCAGCAGCAGCAATAATATCTCTCAAATTTTTCTGGTTGGGGTGGAAGATTCAGCACAGCTCAAAATGTTCTTGCTGCTTCTCTCCCCTACCAATACAGCGCTTACCATACTCTACCCTCACATCCACATCATAGCCTTTGTTTATGATTGTAGATGGCACGCAAGATGCACCAAGTTTGCATTTGCTGCAGAGTAAAGATACGTTTGTTGCAAGGCCATTCCTTGCATTTTCATCTTCCACCATAGAAACACACTGCATGCCAAAGCAATGCTTGCTCATAACATTGTCAAATATTAACTGTGATAGTGTATTAATATCAACAGCACTACTGCATGAACCCTCAGATTCACAGCCTCCATTTTCATTAGCGCCAAAAACAAATTTCTGTCTTGAAGCACTTGGTGGTGATACATTTACTGGTACTGAGAGGTTGCAGTCTTCTGCCACTGGTGTACTATTTGTTGTAGCACACTTTAATGTGTATGTGTTGCCCTGGTGACATTGTTTATGTTTGAAGCGATGAATTCTAGGCATCTTGTGTGATAATATGCCACAAACAAGCACAAAACAACACAGCGAAATGAAAAGTGACTTGAAATTCACAAAACCACACAACAAGACTTTAAAAACAAAGAATAAACAAAATCAGGCAACAAAACAATGTACATTGATAGTAGCAGAAAAAGTGTTGATACTGATAGTCCTTTGTTTCAGATATGACAATCCCTGGTGAAAGTATAAAGGTTGATTTAAGAATGTTGTGCGAAGAGATGTGGTGCTGCACTTCCTTACACTTAAGATCAAATAAGATGTCTTATATGTCCTCAGAGATGTATGTTTTATAAAGGAAAATCTCCAGGAAGATGTACACTACAAAGTGAGCATATTTTTTAAGAATAGAAATTTTTTGTTGTCTCCTGCCCCTTTTATGAAACAGGAGCTGAAAATTCATGTGGTCACCAAACAATTCTTCTCATCAATGAAAAGGCATATTGTGTCCAGACATTGATTGCAGAGAGCATACCGTATGAGAGCAGAATACTCAGCAGTTGTAGTTCTATTAATTAGAATGTTATGGAAATGTGACATCACTGATCTGAAATAGAGAGAAAGCAACATTCATATTGAGGGTGGTCTGAAAAGTTCTTGGTCTGATAATCTGCCTCTGATGACCTCATTGTTGATGGGATGTTACACCCTAATATTCTTTACTATTCCTTGGCCTGATAGTGAAAATGAGAATTTATGATTTTAAAAACTTTTTTCACCATAATCTCTTTTTAACATCAACGTACACCATCCAGCAGTGTGACATTATTCTATCTCTGTTGTGTTCTGTAAGTGCTGCAAAATACCCACGTATAGCTGCTATTGTTTTTTGGTTGCACAAAAACTACTGACCAGCAAAGAAGATTGATTTTTGGGAAGAGATGGAAGTCTGAGGAAACCAAATCTCGGGAAGAGGGCAGATGTACCAAAAGTTTGTATGTCAGATCCCTTAAATTACTGCTTGCCAAGACACTTCTGTGGGCATGTGCATTGTTTCGTTAGAATAATATTGTCATGTTCTGCAAATCAGGTCTCTTTCCTCAAATTTTTGCGTTCAGATGTATTATTGTTGTGACCTTTAGTCCAAAGACTGATTTTGAAACTGTTCTCCATGCTAATTTCTTGTGCAAGCCTCCTCTTCATCTCCACATTACCATGACCTACATTCATTTGAAAGTGCTCACTGTATTCAAGCATTGGCTTTCCTTTACAATTTTTAACCCCCACAGTTAATTCCATCACCAGGTTGACAGTTCCTTGATGCTTCAGGATGTGTCCCATCAACAAGCCCTTACGTTAATCTAGTTGTGAGATAGATTTCATTTTTCCTCAATTTGATTCAGTACCTCCTCATTTGTTATTAGAATTACCCACCTAACTTTTAGCATTCTTTGGTAGTACAAGAGTTTAAAAGCTTTTATTCTCTTCTTCAGTGAATTGCTTGTAGTCCACATTCCATTTCCATACAAAGCTTCACAACAGACAAATATGTTCAGGAAAAAAATTCTTTACACTTAAATTTATTTGTGATATTAACAAATTCCTCTTTTTCAGAAATGCTTTTATAATAGCCAATCTGCATTTTACATTCACTCTATTTTAGCCAACATCATTCATTTTGTAGCTAAAAAAGGAAACCTCACTTGCTATTGTTAATGTGTCATTACCCAGTCTAGTTCCTTGACCAATACCTGATTTAATTCGACAGTGTTCCATTACTCTACTGTTGATATTAAGCTTATAATTTCTTTTAAAGATACTATCCTTTCTGTTCAATTGCTGACAGAATTACAATGCCATTGGCAAACCATAAAGTTATTGTTTCTTCTCCTTGAACTTTAGTTCCTTTTCTAAATTTCTCATTGGTTTCCTTCACAGCTTGCTCATTGCACAGACTGGATAACACTGGGGATAGGTTACAACTGTCTCTCACTACCTTCGCCACTTTGTATTTACTTTTTATGCCTTTCAGTTCTTGTAACTCTGGGCCTCCAGAATACATCTGCCTCCTTGGTGGTAGGGGGAAAAAATCTCCTTCCGTTGCTCCCAAAGTACCTACATCGGGAGCAAGCCCCCCCCCCCCCCCCCCCCCCCACCAACCACAGGGGACATTGGTCCCCTCCTCCCAGTTGGAGAAGCAACAGCCTCCTCCGGCTCCACTGGTGTGGAAGGGGTCCCTTGGTACCCTCTTTCCCAAGGTCTCCACTAATGCCACAGTGGACACTCGCCAGTGGCTAAAGGAGCCAAAAGCTGCTGGATGAAGAGCTTCATGGTCATCATCCGTGCCTGAAGCTACTTCAGAGAAGTCCTACCAGCAAGCCCCTAAAGAGAAGTGAGAGGGCAAGCAAACAAAGAAATCTGCTAAGAAAAAGGACCCTCTGATGGCCCCAACACCACCACTCCCTCCAAATGAGATGGAAATCTCAACATCCGCTGAGGACCTGGATCTCACTGATGCCTCATCCACAATAGGAATAGATACAAATACTCAATCTGCGGCAGCAGATGACCCTGAGGCGTAACCTGCCTCCTTTTATGCTTCATGCCTTTCCAGCCTCATGATAACATCATCCTTCAGTGGAATTGCTGCGGTTTTTTCCACCACCTGGCTGAGCTACGGCAACTGTTAAGCTTTACACCTGCTTTCTGCATTGCCTTCCAGGATACCTGATTCCTGGCAATGTAGACCCCTGCCCTTCACAACTAAAGGGGATATTACAAGAACCGTAGCAACTATAATAGACACAAACTCCACCTGACACTCCATGTCCTGAACTCAGTATGCAGTGACTCTGTGCCCCGTCAAACAGCTTCAAGGTGTGGCTTTCAGGATAAGGACAATGCAGGAAATAACTGTCTGCAACGTATACATCCTCCAGATGGTGAAGTACCCCTGAACACATTGGCTGCACTGATTCATCAACTCCCTAAACCTTTCCTACTTTTGGGAGATTTGAATGCCCATAACCCCTTGTGGTGTGGCACTGTGCTTACCGGCCAAGGTAGAGGTGTTAAAACTTTCCTGTCTCTACTTGACCTCAGCCTCTTAAATACTGGGGCCCCCACACATTTCAGTGTGGCTTGTGGCACTTACTCGGCCGTTGATTTATCCCTCTGCAGCCCATGACTTGTCCCATCTGTCCACTGGAGAGCCCACTTGACTCGTGTGGTACTGATTACTTTCCTATCATCCTGTCACTCCTCCAGTGCCATTCCCCCAGACGTCTACCATGATGGGCTTTAAACAAGGCAGACTGGGAAGCTTTCACCCCTGCTGTCACCATTGAATCTCCCCCACATGGTGCCATCAATGTGGTAGTTGAGGAGGTCACTAGAATGATCGCTTCTGCAGTGGAAAACACGATCCCTAGTTCTTTAGAGTGCCCCTGAGAAAGTCAGTACCTTGGTGGTCGCCGGAAATTGCTGAGGCCATTAAAGAGTGTCGGCGAGCTCTACAGCGACATAAGTGGCTCCCTTCCCTAGAGCACCTAATAGCTTTTAAACGGCTCCGTGCCTGTGTTCGCTAGCTTATAAAAAGACAGAAACAGGCATGTTGGGAGAGGTACGTCTCGACCATTGGATGACATACATCACCTTTCCAAGTCTGGACGAAGATCAGATGTGTTTGTGAGTACCAGACCCCAACAGGTGTTACTGGCATTAACGTCAATGGTGTGTTATCTACTGACGCAAACGCAATTGCTGAGCACTATGCTCAAGCCTCCGTGTCAGAGAATTATCCCCCAGCATTTCGCACCCTCAAACGGCGGGTGCAAAGGAAAGCCCTCTCATTCATTGAACATCATAGTGAACCCTATAGTGTTCCATTTACAGAGTGGGAGCTCCTCAGTGTCCTTGCACATTGCCCTGACACAGCTCCTGGGCCAGATCCTATCCACAGTCAGATGATCAAATATCTCTCGTCCGACTAAAAGCGACATCTCCTCATCATCTTCAACCGGATCTGGTGCGATTTCCATAACAATGGCGGGAGATCACATCATTCCAGTGCTCAAACCCGATAAAAACCTGCTTGGTGTGGATAGATATTGGCCCATGAGCCTCACCAACGTTCTTTGTAAGTTGTTAGAATGTCCGGTTAGTTGGCAGTTGTGTTGGGTTCAGGAGTCACGAGGCATACTGGCTCCATGCTAAGGCTGTTTCTGCAAGGGTCACTCTACCATTGATAAACTAGTTTCCCTCGAGTCCGCCATCTGAACAGCGTTTACCTGATGCCAGCACCTGGTTGCCGCCATTTTTTATTTACGAAAAGCTTACGACACGACCTGGGGACATCATATCCTTGCCACATTATATGAATGGGGTCTCCGGGTCCCGTTCCTGATTTTTATCCAAAATTTCATATTGCTCCATTCTTTCCGTGTCCGAGTTTGTGCCTCCTATAGTTCCTCTCATATCCAGGAGAATGGGGGCCTGCAGGGCTCTATATTGAGTGTATCTCTATTTTTAGTGGCCATTAATGGTCTAGCAGCAGCTATCCACAAGGTGCAGTCATAAGCTCGAGCCCACGGCTTCCAATTTTCAGCTGTGAAGTTGTGTGTCATGCACTTCTGTTGGCATCACACCGTTCATCCGGAACCAAAACTTTACCTCAATGATACACTCACTGTAGTGGAGACATATCAATTCTTAGGACTGGTTTTTGACACCTGATTGGCGTGGCTTCCTCATTTTCGTCAGCTGAAGCGGAAGTGCTGGCAGCATCTCAGTGCTCTCTGCTGCCTGAGCAACATCAACTAGGTTACAGATCACTCTACTCTGCTGCAGCTCTTCAGAGCCCTTCTTCAATCCCGCCTTGACTATGGGAGTTTGGTTTATGGTTCGGTGGTGCCCTCAGCATTGCGTTTACTCGACCCAGTGCACCACAGTGG
This sequence comes from Schistocerca cancellata, assembly GCF_023864275.1. Taxonomy (NCBI): domain Eukaryota; kingdom Metazoa; phylum Arthropoda; class Insecta; order Orthoptera; family Acrididae; genus Schistocerca; species Schistocerca cancellata. Next base: position 150,451,902 of record NC_064628.1, read on the forward strand.
TGTTCGACTGGCAACAGGAGCTTTTAGGAAGAGTCTGGCGACCAGCATCGTAGTGGAGACCGGAGACCCTCCATTGAAGGTTAGGCGTGCACAACTTCTCGCCTGTTATGTTGCACACATTCATAGTTCTCCTGAGCATCCGAATTACCATCTCCTTTTCCCATCCATGGCGGCCCATATCCCACATCGGAGGCCCAGGTCAGGGCTTAAGATTGCTGTTTGTGTCTGATCTCTTCTGTCTGAAGTGGAGTCCTTGCCTTTACCACCTGTACTCGAGGTCCATTCACTTACAGCTCCAAGGTGTACACGTAGGCCAAAGTTTTACCTGGACCTTTGATATGGTCCTAAGGACTCAGTTATTCCCGCAGCTCTCTGCTGTCTCTTCTTCTCGATTCTTGACATGTACTGGGACCATGAAGTGATTTACACTGATGGCTTGATGGCTGATGGTCACGTTGGCTTTTGCGTATATTCATGGAGGACATATTGAACAGCACTCCTTGCTAGATGGCTGCAGTGTTTTCACTGCAGAGCTGGCGGCCATTTCTCATGCTCTTCAGCGCATCTGCTCGTGCCCTGCGAGCCATTTCTTCTGTTACTGACTCCTTGAGCAGCCTACAAGCTATCGACCAGTGCTACCCCCACCATCCTTTGGTAGCGACCATCCAGGAGTCCATCTATGCCGCAAGGTTCTTCAGCTTCGGTAGATGGAATGGCATAATCTTGGTACGCACAACAAACTGCGTGCCCTTAAGGAGACTTCGAGCACCCTACCTTCAGTGTCGGGCAACAGTGCCTCAACAACAGATTTAGTTTTACATTTTATTCGTCAGGGTTTTTTTTTTTTTTTAATCATATTGTATAAGGATGGGCATTTAGCCTTCTCTCTGAGGTGGCCACCCTCCCTCAATTTTAACTCTGTCTCACTTTCTTTGCATTTGTCTGTCTTGATGGTCATCTTTTCCCTACGTGTGTTCATCTCACCTTGTCTTTTTGGGGTGGACATTTTAATGTGTTGCAGAGTGGCTGGCTCATCCTCTTTTATAATTGTGATCAGCCAGCCCTTCCTCTACTTTTCCTTGTGGTGTATGTTTTCCTTGTTTTTTATTTGTTTCATTCATTTTCTTTTTAGTTGTGGTGTTGGGTGTTTTTTATACCTTGAGCCTTGCTTGCATCAGGAAAAAGGGACTAATGAACCTGTACTTTGGTCCCTTTATACCCCAAACAAACCAACCAGCCATCTGCAATCTGCTAAACATTTGAGCTTTCAGCCAAGAGGCCTTCTTTAAAGTAGAAAACACACACACACACACACACACACACACACACACACACACAGTGTCACTGCGTCTGGCCACTTACACTGGACTCAAATGCTTAACAGTCAATTATTGTGCCTGTCTGCACGTGAACTTCTCCTCAATATGGTGAGTAGCAACCTACACTTTTCATAACGTTGTTGTTCCATCCTCAATTTCCCATTGTTTGATTTCAACATTGTTAACTACTTTCTCTAAATTCACTAATTCTCTAAATGTAGGTTTGCCTTTCTTTAACATAACTTCTAAGATAAGTAATAGGCACTGTATTACAGCTTTTCTAGTCATCTGAGTAGAAAGGAAAAAAAAAAGGTGAATATTTTGCAACCATGACTTATTAATATTAAATTGATATTTCAATAGTATTGACACCTGTTAGCACCTCCACTCTTTGGAACTGGAATTATTACAGTCTTTCTGAAATATAAGGGTATTTTGCCTGTCTCATACATCTTGCTTATCAGGTGGAAAAATTTTGTCATTGCTAGCTTGAGAGCAAATGTCATCTACTCCAGGTGCCCTTTTTTTCCTCACCTATGTCTCAGTGATTTGTCAAGTTCATGTAGCCGTATCATACTGTCCACCTCATCTTCACCCACTTCTTCTTGTCTTTCTGTAATATTGTCCTGAAGTTTGTTTCCCTTATATGGACCCTCTGAATATTCCTTCCACATTTTCTGTCCCGTCTTTGGTGCTATTTGAGCTGTTGATACTCATACAGCTGCTTCTCTTTCCTGCAAAGGATTCTTTAAATTTCCTGTAGATGGTGTCTATCTTCCTGCTAGTCATGCATGTGTTTACAGCCTTGTATTTGTCGTATAGCTGTTCCAGCTTAACCAGTTTGCATATTTTCATTTTGTAGACATCTATGTTCCTTTTTGCCTACTTCATTTGCTGCATTTTTATAATTTCTTCTTTTGTCACTTAAATTCAATATATCCTGAACTATCCAGTGATTTCATCTAGTCTTTGTCTTTCTACATCTTTGATCCTGTGCTACCTTCTCTATTTTACCTGTAAAGCTAGCTATTAGTCTTCTACTGTATTTCTCTCCCTAGTTTAAGTCCAGTGTAACGTAACACCCCCACCAAAACCCCCAACAACCTCTGGTTCCTTCAGTTCATCCAGGTCTCATCTCCTTGCTTCACACCATTTTGCAATTTCTTTTGAGTTTTAATCTACAGTTGATAACTGATACATTATGGACAGAGTCCATATCTGCCCCCTGGAGGTGTCTTAACAGTTTAAAATCTAGTTTTAAAATATCTTACTTTCATATAATTAATCTGAAACTGTGTAGCATCACAAGATCTCTTCCAGGCATACAACATCCTTCCTTAGTTATTCAACTAAGTTTAAACAATTATTAAATTACACTGGGTGCAAAATTCTACAATGTGGCTTCCTCATTCATTCCTTTTTCCCCAGACCATGTTCTCTTTGTTATCTTGCTATTTTTCCTTCTGTTCCTTTTCCCACTACCAAATTCCAGTCACCTGTCTTAGTGATGCTTTTGTCACCTTTAACTATGTGGATAATTTCCTTTCCGTTGTCATACTTTCTTTACTCTTCACCTGTGGAGTCGGTTTGCATGTAAAGTTATGCAACTATGACGGGTGTTGGATTCACATCTGTCTTGATTGCAACAATGCTTTCACTATGCTGTTCATAGTAGCTTACCCACATTCCTGTTTTCTTAGTGATTATTAGACCTACTCCTGCACTACCCTTTGTTTTACCTTGTATTTATAAGCATATATTCAACTGACCCCCAAATCCTGATCTGCCATCACACTTCACTAATTCCCATTGTATCGGAGCCATGTTTACAAGAGAGCACCCACCCAAAAAACTGGAATAACACTGCAATGGGCGCAGCTTGTGTAGTACACATTTCTGCCGCCAGTTGAGTGCCATCTGTGTTTCGACATGGCTTGTTCTGTTCATCTGCAGTGATTGTTTGTGCTAGGCTTTTTGTTCTTGTTTTGTTTTATTTGATGGCAACTTTAAGTGAACAACATGCAGCTGTGAAATTTTATTTTGTTCTCGGTAAAAATGCCGCTGTAACTGTTTTAATGCTGAAACCAGCTTACCAAGATGATGCTATGAGAAAAACTCAAGTGTATGAGCGGTTTGCTTGATTTAAAAATGGCGACATGCTGATTGGTGACAAACCTCTTGCTGGACATCCATCAGCTGTCCGCTTGGCCAAAAAATTGAAAAAAAAAAAAAAAAAAAATTGAGAGCTGGTGCTCACAGTCTGTTGCCAGACAGTTGATCAACTGTCAGAAGTTAGTGAGTTATCTTGGAGCATGGTGTTCCTCAAAAAAGACCCGATTTATGGCAGACAGGAGACTTGTTCTTCCACCACTACAACACACCTGCACACACAGCCAGCCCTGTAAAACAGTTTTTGGCTAAAAATGGCATGCTTCTGCTGTCCCATGCACCTTCCTCACCTGACCTGGCTCTGTGCGACTTTTTCTTGTTTCTGACATGAAAAAGGGCATGAAACAGGGTTGCCACAAGTTCTGGAAATCAGAGAATATCAGGGAATTTTAAACATGTCAGGGAAACCAGAAAAAAAAACCACTGGAAAAATCTCGTTTTTGTCTCAGTAGATGAAATGGTTTGTTTGCTGAGATGTCATGCGTCATCACTGGCTGGGCGTAGCTGAGTACATGTACCACTTTGCTACTCTCTAATTCTTACTGCTTCTCCCCTTCCTAACCCTCTCCTCAGCTTGCAGTCAGTGCTGCCATCACTTCTTGCCACTAGCCTAGCAGCCACTGATGAGAGGCGGGGAGGCGGGAGGAGTGGTTTGTTTGGATCTGTTTCCCAGAGATTGTTGACGCAGTGGTCAGAGATGGCGGTCATCTGTGCATGTGTTGTGTTGAGTGACTGTGTGAATGTGTAAATGCTCTTGTTTTCTGACAAAGGCCATGGCCAAAAATTTAGTTGTGAGAGTGTTACTGTCTTTTCTACGTGCCTGTCTGCGGCTCAGCGATCATCTTTACGGTGAGTTGCTACCTATCCTCATTAGTATTGGTTCTCAGAGTATTTGTGCTAGTTCTCTGATGCATGGTTTGATCAACATGATCTCATTTCACCAACATGCTGTCTGTGATAAGTGATTAGCTGGCCACACGAGTGGATTCCCACGATGGGCCAAAATCGCAGGCCATTTCTGCTGGCATCTCCAGCGGATCGCGCCTGCCGGTCTGAAGACCATCATTTCCCACTAATGTGCAAGCCTTGTCCATTGGATCTAGTCTCTCCAATTTGCCTGCAGTCCAGGTTTGTTTGTGTGTGGCATAATGCGGCAGTGCTCCTCGGCAGGCCAGAGGCCACAGGTGATGGATTTCAGGAATTGTGACTGTTTCACCACAAGTAAATTGTGCAATGCAGCATTTTAGAGACATTTTATTTATTCTAGTAAATTTTGGCACTTTGAAAATAATTTGTATATTAGAAAGTATGGACAATAAGAAGAAGAAAACTGTGGCAGTCGCTGGCAGTTTGTATGCTGTGTGCTCATTATAACACTTGAAAGAATAAATCACACAATACTTGTAAAATATTAGACATAACACAGTGACTAATAATCGACAACAAGAACATAGTAGAACCAACATTTTATTGGTGGTCACCTATAGTGTTGGTTTACACAACTCTTCCTGTCTTGTACACTTCTTTCAAGAGGCCTACTTTTTTTTAGGTTGTTTCTGAAACCAGTGAAGGTATTTTAAATCTGTCTTTCAGCTCCAAGGAAGTGCATATTTTTGTCACAAATGTGTTTCATTTTGTTGAAATAATATAACAACAGTGGTCTTAATGAAACACATGTACCATTTGGCTTACTTTCTCCATCTAAAAACAGTTCATTACAAAATATGTTGACGTTAGTACTTAAGATTTTTGCTCACAAGGGAGAGAGATCTACCACGGAGCCCCAGCCTTTGCAGCATCTTTTCCCTTCTGTGCTGCATGTCTATCTTCTTGCTATTCTTTTTCCCCTTCCTTGGGGAACATGTCTGGGGTGTTTTTGGGAATGTTCTGCTCTAGCCATAGCTGACATAAGAATAGTCTCACCACTGTTTTTTGTTCTTTTTTCCTTTCTTCATTCACCTTCTCCTATCCTTTCTCCGCTTCGGCGTTAGAGGCTCCTCTTTTTTTCTTCTTTCTCTCTATGCACTCCTGAAGGCCGGCCCATGCATCTGATGTGCAACAGGTCACTGGGTAATGCATAATTCTCAGCCCTGGGTCTACAGGTAGGGTTTGCACGTACAGGCCAGGTCCAGGGAGGGATGATTGCCTGAGCTGCTACCTTCCCAAATTACCAATTGGTCCCTCTATCAGGTGTTTTGGAGGTGTGACCTGAGGCATGAACAATTACATAAAGCAGGTGTGCCCTCTTGTGAAGGGGACACCCAGTCGTAAGGAGCATGCCCACATAGATGCTGACAATCATGGGGGGGGGGGGGGGGGGGGGGATCTTCTTGCAATGAGCCAATCATCTTCACAGTCAGCGTTTACAAAACATAAACAAAATGAGGCAAACGACTCAAAAATGCTCCCAGCTGAACCACGGTTCCTCATGGTTTCACGTACTGAAGGCGGTCAGTCCTTAGCAGTGGTAAATCTGTTTATTATTCAGAAAGGTGTTGATGCAATCGCTGACCTGTGAAATCCTGCTCTCATTTACGCAAAGAGACTACTTCTGATTCTCAAATGCAACAACTACTTGTCGCTTTGCTTCTCCATGGCTTTCCTGTTCTTGTCAAGGCCCATAGAACTCTGAATTCTTCCTGTGATGTTTTTTGCACAAGGCTGCTCGACAGTCTGACCAAGGCTGAAATCCAAACGTATCTCTCTAACAGGGTGTCATTGCCATCTGTTGGGTGACGAAAAAGGTAGATGCCTCGTTAGTGCCCACACGCATTGTTTTTCTAAGCTTTAATAGAGTGGTACTTCTGTCCAAGATCAAAGCAGGCTTTGCAGTTCTCACAGTCTAACTGTACATTCCAAACCCGATGCACTGTAACCAGTGTCATTGTCCAACCACACCTGAATATCGTTTTGACACTCTGCCAATTGTGTAACCTCTGGTAGGGATGCTGACGAGGGTGATCGTCCACCTTCTTCTCTCTGCTGTATCAACTGCAGTGGTGACCATGCCACTTCCTCTCGAGATGGTCCCATGTATCTCAATGAGTGGTTTGTCCAGGAGATCCAGCTAGGTAAAGGTAAAAGTTCCTTACCTGGTCGCTCGCAAGTTATTGGCTTGTCGCAAACCCTGCGTTCTACTGTCTGGCACTTATAGCACTGTTCTTGCTACATCTTGTTCGATGAAGGACATGGCCATGCAGATATGCAACCTTAAATTCAGCTCTGAGGTTGTGAAATTGCCCAGTGTCGTGGTAGCATTGCAGTCCCCTCATCCAGCTGTGCAACAAGCCATCAAACTCTTGTCTCATGGGGCGAAGTCACCAGCTACACAACCGGCAGGCTGGAAAGGACAGAAGGAATACTCCCTTCTAGACTTCCCATGTCCCTCCAGCCAACCAACACATGAGTCTTCCTCTGCTAACCGGAAAGGCTCCAACAAGGGCGAATGGTCTTCTTTGCCAACTCGAAGTTCCTCTTCGATGGTGTTCCACATTATTCCTCTGACTGGCCAGCCTCCGTGTTGCTGGTGCACATCACCAACTGTTTTTCTGCACTGAACTCCTCAGACCGACAGCAAAAGAAAGCCGATGCTTCTGTGGACCTCATGGAGCAGGATCCTCCTGCCTCTGTGCCCTGTAGCAGCGAGTCTTCACAAGCTGCCACTCGGCAGCCATCGAGGTGACACCCTCTTATTTTTTTCTCATCATGGCTCTCCTCCAATGGAATGTTCATGGCCTTTGATCCAACAAAGAGGATTTGCAGCTGCTTTTATAATTGCAGCACCCACTTGTCCTCGGCCTTCAGGAAACAAAATTGCTTCCTTACGACCGCTTCGAGCTTTCGCATTTCTTCCTGCTTCGTTTTGACCTTCCGCCTGAGGTTGGCATTCCATCTCATGGGGGAGTCTTCAAGCTATTGCAGTACGCCTTTTCCTTCCTCACTCAGTCTTTTCCCTTTGTACCATTTCCTTCCCTCTCCATCATTCAATGTCAGCAGGGCTGACTTCCTCCAGCTTATTGGGCAGCTACCTCACTCATTTCTGCTGCTTGGTGACTTTAATGCACACCATCCCATTTGGGGTTCTCTCAGAACCTGTCCAAGAAGTGTCCTCTTGGCTGATCTTCTTAATCAACTTAACCTTTTCTGCCTTAACAAAGCAGCACCCACGTTCCTTTCACACTCCTCGCACATGTATTCCCATTTGGACTTATCCTTCTGGACTTCCCATTGTCCTGAGTGGTCCATTCTTTCTGACACCTACTCGAGCGGTGGTCCACTTGTTTTTTGGCTACAGTTTGTTGGTGGCCGTTCATGTGGACAGACAGCTTGTTGGTTGTCACTGTCCTCACCCATCCAGCCTCCTCCCTGTTCCCATTCCAGCACTACACAGCCGTCATTTCACCGCCATTCCCAGTCTTTTAATTTCTTTTATTTCTCTCCTTACTGCTACTTACCCCCCTCCCCCCTCCGCACCTTCTCTCCTGCCCTCTGTCTAAACTGCGACACTTCACTGTCTGCCACTCCCACCGTACTATCCCTCTCCCTCCCCGCCACAGCCTCTTCCTTACCTCCACGCAGTCACCACTCCCATCATGCACTGGTGCTGCTGTTTGCAGTGTGGTTTCAGCTCTCAGAGAATGCAGATGGTATCCTTTCATGCTAAAACAGTGAAAATTAAAATATTTTTGCCTTAAAAATGAACAAAAATGGTTCTGTATATCGGTAACTGTTACTTAGATTGTCTGATAATTATAAATGCATTTAACCTCCCCCCACTCCCTCATTTTTAAAAAAAAATTCGCATAATTTTATTCCTGGAAAAAATGTATCTTTTGTGTAGAAGTTTACATTTGTACGTCTTTTTGAACTGTCATTTAGGGAATATCACCACTATTAAAATGTTCCCCTAACACACAATAGTATATTGTTTAGGAAATAGCTGCTTCTTCATAAATGATAAAATTTCTATAAGTAACTCATATTGATTTTATGCAGTCGTTCTTACTAAAATAGACACAGTTTGTCACTGATTTTGTTTTTATGTATAATTTTTTTCTAGACTGGACATTGTACTGGACTCCCCAGTTGTTGTACTGCCACGCTGTGCTTCCAGCTATGAAGTTTTTGTTGCACACCTGGGTAAAATGTCACTGAACAACAGCTGGCCAAGTGAGTCTGAAGACATATGGATAAGGCGTGAATACTACAACATAGACATCAAAGATATTAATGTGTATTCTCTGGATACGATACGCAGGGGCACACGAGATCTTCAGTAAGTGATTCATGAGAAAGAGATAAACAATAAATGTCTATTTAGTCTATATTAAATGTGGAACTGTTATCTGTTAAAAATTTTATGTAATGTTTGTACCGTGTTAATATACTCACCCAATAATAGTGGGATAAAGATATCATGTAGAACAAATTGGGTATTATATCAAAATGTTAGAAGCAGTCACAATCAAGCTGCATTAGCCCATTACAAACAGTATTGTAAGGTGCTTAAAATGTTATTAGGAAGGCAAAGAGTATGTGGTATGCAAATAGAATAGCTAATTCACAGGATAAAATTAAAACCATATGGTCAGTTGTGAAGGAAGTGTCTGGTCAGCAGCACAAGGTCGACGATATGACAGTTCATAGTAAAAATATTTCTGTCACTGATAAATCAGATGTTGTTTGTTGTTGTTGTTGTTGTTGTTGTTGTTGTTGTCTTCAGTCCTGAGACTGGTTTGATGCAGCTGTCCATGCTACTCTATCCTGTGCAAGTTTCTTCATCTCCCAGTACCTACTGCAGCCTACATCCTTCTGAATCTGCTTAGTGTATTCATCTCTTGGTCTCCCTCGACGATTGTTACCCTCCACGCTGCCCTCCAGTACCAAATTGGTGATCCCTTGATGCCTCAGAACATGTCCTACCAACCGATCCCTTCTTCTGGTCAAGTTGTGCCACAAACTTCTCTTCTCCCCAATCCTATTCAATACTTCCTCATTAGTTATGTGATCTACCCATCTAATCTTCAGCATTCTTCTGTAGCACCACATTTCAAAAGCTTCTATTCTCTTCTTGTCTAAACTATTTATTGTCCATGCTTCACTTCCATACATGGCTACACTCCATACAAATACTTTCAGAAACGACTTCCTGACACTTAAGTCTATACTCGATGTCAACAAATTTCTCTTCTTCAGAAACACTTTCCTTGCCATTGCCAGTCTACATTTTATATCCTCTCTACTTCGACAATCATCAGTTGTTTTGCTCCCCAAATAGCAAATGTAGCAAAATAGCAAAAATAGCAAAAAATTGGCATATGATTAGTGAAACTGAATAGTTCAAATTTGTAGGTGTTCGTATAGATAGTAAGCTGTCGTGGAAAGCCCACGTTCAGGATCTTGTTCAAAGACTTGAAGCTGCCATTTTTACTATTTGAACGGTATTTGAAGTGAGTGATCATTCAACATGAAAATTAGTCTACTTTGCTTATTTTCATTCCCTTATGTCGTATGGTATTATAAAGATTTTTTTCTGGCTCAGAAACAGGCAGTTCGGACAATAACTGGTGTAAGTTAATGAACCTCTTGTCGACCCCTGTTCACGAGTCTGGGTATATTGATATTGGCTTCTCAATATATATGTTCCTTACTGTCATTTATTGTTAACAATATTAGTTTATTCCCAAGAATAAGCAGCTTTCACTCAGTTAATACTCGCCAGAAATCAAACCTGTATTTGGATCGGACTTCTTTAACTCTTTTGCAGAAATGTGTGCAGTGTACAGCTGCTTCAGTTTTCAATAAGCTATCACTTGAATTCAAAAATCTTAGCAGTAATCCATGTGCTTTCAAATCAAAACTGAAGAATTTCCTCATGGGTCACTCATTCTATTCTGTTGAGGAGTTCCTTGAAAAATTAAGCTGATTCTTGTTGTATTGTGGATTGTGTTTACTTAAACTTATGGATTGACTTTTTTCGGGTTCATAAACATTTTATTTTTATCTGTTATTACTTTTATGTTGTGATTTCATGTACTGACATGTTCCATGACCTTGGAGATTTGCTCCTCAATTTAGTCCTACGGAACTCGACGTGTTAATAAATAAATATGATCTTAAATTATGAAATTATTTTTGACAAATGTGCTGTTCATTTAGCTTGAACCCTGACTGTCCTCCAATGCGTGCAGAGAAACTGTATTCTTGTTTGGAGGAGGGCAAGCCAATTCTTCATGACACAGCTTTGCGTCTCCTGGTGGAAAGGCACTGTGGGCTAATGAGACAACAAACTGATAACCTGCTGCTTGGCGCAGAGACTCCTCCTGAGTTTCAAGAAGTGGAATTACATGACTTGATGCAGGCAGGTCTACCTTCCTATTTGCAGTGTTTTCGTACAAAAGTAATTTATTTTACTTTATTACTAGATGTTGTGTATACATTAATAGATTTTGGAGGTGATGTTTATTGAACTCAGTAAGTTCTTAATCCTTTGTGTGATTTGTTTTTTATTAATAAATCCTAGTATACACATTGATTAACTGCGTGACATTATTTCATGAACATAAAGGGAATGCCTACACTACTTCTGCTTCGTAAATGTATTTGCTGACTGAATTCCATGGCATCAGCTGTATTAGGTATAGATATACTACCCATTAGTGACAAATGAAAATTTGTGCTGGGTTGGGACTCGAACCTGGATTTACTGCTTATCATGAACAGTCACCTTAACTGCTTTGACTCTCTGTGCACACTCCCTGGACTGATCCAAACCTCCACATGTCTCGCTGTTTACAGCTTTATGTCACAGTCAGCTATATTCATCATCTAATGCTTGCAACATTACTTGGATTTCCACAATGGGGCGAATAAGACCATGAGGAATCGATATCAAGGTTATCATCATTATATGCCACCCTAGGCTTGTAATACTTGATTCCATGTCTGAAAGAACAATCAAGGTTGATTATCCTCAGCTATAGAAAATATTTGAAAATATATTCACTGGCCGTGAATTCTTTGGCAGTAACTGTATCAGGTATAGATACATTACCCATTAGGGGTGTGAAAATTTGTGCCAAGCTATGGATTTCCCACTTACTGCAAGTGGTCACCTTAACCATTTCGACTACTCCTGCACACCTTCATAGGTCACTAATGGGTAGTGTATCTATACCTAATATAGATGATGCCAAGGAATTCACAGTCAGCAAATATATTTTCGAAGTATTTTGTGCAGCTGTGGATTGCCAATCTTCTTTGTTCTTTCAGACATGAAAGTAAGTACTTTTGCTTTTATTGAGTGATGGCTGTAAAAATCAGCAGTCTGAATATTAGGTGTAATCTAACAGTGGAAACTTCAGTTTGGAATATCATCTTTATGATGGGCTGCAGTCTATCTTTTCCTTGTTTTGCAATATCAACAATGTAAGGAAAAGATAGACTGCTGCCCACCATAACTATGACAAATTGAGTTGCAGACAGGCACAACAAAAAGACCTGACACATCGTCATCTCCAGCAATTTGGTCCGACCCGCTGAAGATTGCAGTCATGTGTGTGAGATGTGTTTGCTTGTGTGAATTGAATGTGCGTGTGTTTTCTTTTCCGATGAAGGCTTTGGCCAAAAGCTAATGTGTAAGTGTCTTTTTGTTGTGGCTGCCTGCAACTGGACGTGTTACCTCTACGGTGAGCAGAAATCTATTTTTTCCTTATGTTATTGTAAATATTAGGTGTATTTTTCTCCTATGCCATATGGGACAACATTTCACAAAGTTGGATTTCACTTTGTCAACTGTACATCAGTTGTTGTTTAGTCTTAAATGTAGATACCTGTCAGGATTAGAACAACTGGTGGCAAGGTCATGCTTAAGTTTTTGACAGCACAATGCTCTGCTTATTTGTTATGAAAACAATGTAGCATGTGCCCCCCCCCCCCCCCCCACACACATTTACACATTTATATTTAAAAGGAGACTTTGAGGAGAACTTCCATGTACGCCTTTTTTAATTCAGGATGCTTTGGCTCTTATTTACTTGGGTAGTGATTCATTTAATGATAGTGAGTAATTGTTTTTGTTGACAAGCGAAATTCTTGATGATGTGTCATACACACTTGTATTAAAAAAGTTCCTGTAGAAATGACATTAAATAATGTTAATCTACTGAATGGTAGAATGGTAGGTGTTACAGGAGGCTATCAGAGATGAAGTTAAGCAGGTTACTGTCCCAATTTCTAGTGGTACACATACGGCAAAATAACAATGATATTCCAAGATAGAGTATACAAGCTACGTTTGTACTTGTTCTGTACTGCCACCAAAATTAAGATGAAAATTACTGTTCTACAGACATCCAGCAGCTGCTTCCTCCATTCACTCATTCATTAAGTCTGTTAAGTCCTCCTCACAGGTTATCTTTTTATTTTTTTAAATTATTTTCTGGTGCTTACATAGTTCCGTGCTTTATTATTTAACTCATTGCTAGCTATTTTGTTCTTATTTATTTCTTTTGGAATTTAGCCCAGAGTAACTTTCTTTTTAGTGTAAATGTTTTTGGTCTCATGCATTTTTTGTTCTGTTTTCTTCCAGTTTCATTCCCACTGCATTTTTTCACTTCATTACTGTTCAACAAATAATTTTTGTGCTATGCACCAGTTCTTGCTCATTACTTCTAATGAGAGCCACACAATGTATTATTTAAACCAAACAGGTCTTGACAACAAGATGAGCAAATATATGTTGTCTTATTTATTTTACAGCTGAAAGAAAATTTCGGCATTGTGACTTTAAGTCTTAAATTAAATTTTTTGCTGTAGGTAACTGGGACTGTTGTTACACAGTTAAAAATTTCACTTTCTCGTCAGCAATATGAACAATTATTGGAAACTGTATCAACTCTGGTAACACCTCCATTACTGGAACCATCCCCTACAGCAACTAGCCGCAGGTTAGCAGATATTGCAGAAGAGGAGACATCTGGTATATCCACTCTCAGGTTAGAAGAAGCATTGCATACTCGTGCAGTGGACTCATCAGGGCAACTTTCTGGGCACAAGCATCCCCTTACTTTGAAAGGTTGGTGTTGATAGTTAATTTTGTGTGTCCTTAAAAATGTTTTAAAGTAGACTATCATCTTAGTGTCTTTACAAACTTCATGGGTGTATGTTTAATTAGTTATCTGTGTCACAGCTGATATTCATTGTATACATGCTTGGTCATTACAATTTTGTTATCCCTTTCATATTTATGTAGAAGAATTCCAGTATACATTGATTTACATTACTCATATTCCACAGATCTCACCTACAGCAGTCAGTATTGTATGAAACTATATCAAAGATGTAAATATAGTAAGGAAATATATTTGTTTGTGTGGCCATCTTCTGAAACAGCTGTTAAAATAAGTTGTTATTAGTTTTCTGTCTTGAGCATACTGCAGTTTAATTAAAGAGAATTGTACCGACATATTTTGATTTTATTTATAAAGCATCTTCTGTGATTATTCTGCAGATCAGATACATATGTTTGTGTTCTTTACATATTCTCCAAACCACTGCTTCTTCCCTCCTTGTTAGCAGTGGTTAACGTTGAAAGACTTCCTTTCACATTGCACTTGACAGTTTTTGCCATTCTGCAGTATTTCTTCTGTTGCATTTGGGTTATTCGCACTTCACCTTCATAAAATTAACTGAAGTTGTGTGTGTTCCCCACTCTGCACAGTGTTATAGACTTTATGTCTGTTCGTTTGTTTTCATGCAGGTTGTGAGCATTGCCAACCTGTAAAATTACTAATTTATTTTATCTTTTTATTATTTATTTATTTATTTGTGTGTGTGTGTGTGTGTGTGTGTGTGTGTGTGTGTGTGTGTGTGTGTGTGAGAGAGAGAGAGAGAGAGAGAGAGAGAGAGAGAGAGAGAGATACTTCTCAAAAACAACAAGTAAAACTGATTGCTCAAACGAGGAGGACATTTGATACCAGGTACAAAGAGCATATAAGAACATGGGAATATATGACAAATCAATCAATTTCTGCAGAACACCTACACCAACATAACAGATACAGCCATGGAAATCTTAAGGATAAACAACAACAAAAATCACCTTCTCACTCATGAAAACTACCACATTCAAAAAGCCATAACCTGGCAAACCATACACTCTTTAAACTGACTGCTGATGACTTAATATAACATTAAATATACACGTATAACCACAGTCTTCATTTACTGCTACCATCTCCTCCAAGGTTCAGTCCCCTTTTTTTAAAAAAGGAAAAACACTAACTTTTCCCTGCCCCCCATCTCCTCTAACATCTCTGCCAAACATACAAGACAAGTGGACACACACACACACACACACACACACACACACACACACACACACACACACAAAATAATTAAAAAAAATAGAAATAAAAAGTTGTAGTTTCCCAGGTCAGCAACAGTCACAACCTGCACAAAAACAAATGAACAGACAGAAACACTGCTATACTGTGCAGAGTGAGAAACACCTGTAACTTCAGTTCAGTTCATGAAGGTGAAGTTTAAGAAATACTGTAGAATGTCAAGAACTGCCAAGTGAATATGTGAAAGGAAGTCTTTCATCAGCCACTGCTAACAAGGACAGAAGAAGCAGTGGTGTGGAGAAAATGTAAAGAAAGAGAAAGTGTAAAGATACACTGTACGTAATTTGCGCTCCAACTTCGTAAAAAAAACACTATTTTCAGTCTAAAATGACTGAAAATGTACAAACATATGTATTTGATTTGCAGAATAACCTCGGAAGATGCTTTATAAATAGAAGTGAAACGCATTTGGTGTAATTATTTTTAATTAAATTGCAGTAAGTTCAGGACAGAAAACCAATAATAACTGATAGTAAGGAAAGTTCTGGCAAAGTGTAAATGATTTAGAAGTAAAGGAGACCTCTCACTGAAATGAGTCCTCAACAGCTACTTAAAAAAAAAAATAACTATGCCAGCTTTCGGAAGTCTTTGGGAAGGGATAGCCAGCAGCTTGGAGTGAGGTGACAGGTGTGCAGGCTAGGAAAGCAGGAGAAAGCGGTAGCAGACACACTGGCTAGCCATGTGACCCACTGGCACTATAGCCAGTGTGGTGTGGCACATGATGATGACGAAATGGAGACATCGATTGGGTGAATAACAGGAGGCAGGAAGGGAAAAATTTTGGATAGAGGGTGTGTGGACAGCGATGCAGATTGAATCCAGGAGGTTTACGGGACCAGAGGAACAAAAACTGCAGTGCAAGGATAACACCCATCTGTGTAGTTCAGAACAACTTCTGCTGGAGGGAAGGATCCAGATGGCATGGGTTGTAAAGCAGCAACTGAACTCAAGCATGTTGTGCCTTTTCATACTCAACTTCCTTCTTGGCCACAGTTTGGCAGAGGCCATTCATTCTAGTGGGCTGTCCCATACCCTCTACCCAACAGTTTTTCTCCTTCCTCTGACCGCTCACCCCCATCCAAAATCCACACCTCCATGACATCTTTATTGTGCGTCATACATCTCTGACTTGTGGGTACCAAAGTGTCTTGTGTGCTTGGACCATGTACACCCCCCCCTCCCACCCCCCTGCCCCCCATCCCCATCCACCAACCAGACTGCACATATATTTGCAATATATTATGTGTCCTTGAATATTCCAAGTCTGAAGCAGCAAACTGCCAATTACGACTGACAGCAGGCTGGAGGAGGGTTAGAAATTGGAGCCAGCTGGTGTGGCCAAGTGGTTCTAGGCGCTTCAGTCTAGAACCGCGCGACCGCTACGGTCGCAGGTTCGAATCCTGCCTCGGGCATGGATGTGTGTGATGTCCTTAGATTAGTTAGGTTTAAGTAGTTCTAAGTTCTAGGGGACTGATGACCTCAGGTGTTGAGCCCCATGGTGCTCAGAGCCATTTGAACCAGGGTTAGAAATTAGAAGTGTTAGATTTTCCACAGAAAATCATATTTGTACTACAGTTGCTTGTATATAACTTTTATAAGCAGCCTTTGTGTTAGGTATGATGAGTCACCGTTGGCCAGCTTCTCATGATGTATGAAGCATGCAGATTCTTGTCTGTTTCAGAATCATCGACATTGCAGGATTAAATATTACTGTGCAGTGCACAATTTTCTCATTTTGATAATGAAAAATTACTTCAGTTGCAAGCATTTCCTACTGTATTTTATTACAAATATGTTAGACTTTTTAAATTGTTGTTAAACAGTTATGTGAAACTGCCACAAAGAGTTCTCAGGTCATCGGCATTATATTTTTCAGAAGTCAGGAGTGCCACACTATAGTCATTCCATATTGGTGAGAGTTTCTGTGTTGCTGCCATTTTTATCATCCTAGTTACCAGAAGTGACCCACTTCCATCCAGCACAACATCAAATATACTCTGGAAAATAACAATAAAGTTTTTGATTGAAAACCTAACTGCCACAGTGACCAAGCTAAGCCAGTCATTAATGTGACAATAAACATGATTGCTGTCTGAATTCACATGGCTCTGGCATACCTTTCTGTATCACAGGCTAACATGCTACACTTTTAGCTATGTGATTATGTCAGAAGAAAGATATTCAAGTCCTTACTATTATCATCAAGTGCCAAGCATGTTTCATTTCTTACAGCTCTGATTGGTATTCATTGGCTACTACTTTAAATATGATAGTGAGGACCTTAGTTAGTAACTGCAGGAGATCATAGACCAAACTTCTATTCATTCAGTGACATTTCTTTGTGTTGTGACATGCTTTGTGAGGCCTAGTGTTTCCTACATGCAATATGTTGTCCTGCCCTTATCCTTCTACTATTACTATTACTTCTACTACTACTCCTGCTGCTGCTGAAAGATTCTTTCTGAACTGTTCACAATCAACAAGATAGCTAAGGGGATCCAGACAGAGAAGATTGCTGAATAAAATGTGAACTAAAATCACATTACTGCTCAAGATTGTTAAGTGGTTTTTGAACAACTCTAGGTTCTACTTTTAGATTTCATGAACTATATAAAACATTTTTTTCCATTTAACATCTTGAAATCTTGATAATACAGTATATTAAATGAGCCAAGTTATTGAGCATTCACTGACACAGACTGGTTGAAACAAGTGGGATCTCACAGAACAACGAAATATAAGAAGTGCACGGCCCATATTACAATATGGAAGCAGAGAACAACAGCACCGCTTCTTGTGGCCTGGCAATGAACTTCAAATTTGAGAAAATATGGTGTGAAAATCCATATTTTTAATTCAAAATGCATGATTTAGATGACAGTATTCTTCATTTATATGAGGCACGTTTTTAAGTAAGTACAGTTTTGTAATAAATAAAGCAAGTAGACTTTTGCAGGAATTTTATTTTTATATGGAGGCCTGTACCTTAATATACCTTCCTACATATTCCCACCAGTATTAAGGCACTTACCATATAGTACAACCAACTTTCGAATACCATCCTTCTAGAAATCTGCTGCCTGGGCATAAATTCTGATAATTTAAATGTTCTGCAACAACTGCATAAAGCACACTACTTGACATTTATGAGCAATGGGATGGTACGGAGATGGGTGAGAGCTTTTAAAGATGACCTTATGATTGTGCGTGGTGAAGAACAAAATCATTACTGATAATTTGTAGCAGAAAGTTGATGAAAATGTGTGAGAGAAAAGACACTTTACGATTTTGACATCATCTGATGAGTTTCCTCAAGTATCAGAAATTGTTTTTTATGCAATTGTTAAAGAACATTTTTAATTATTGAAAGTTAGGCTCAGGTGGCAGGTTTCTGAATGGATGTTGTTTAAAGCTGTTTGTATGATACAGTAAGTGCCTTAATATTGGTGGGAATTATGTAGGAAAGTAGATTAAAGTTCAGCCTTTTATGTAAAAATATAATTGCTCAGTAAAGTCTATTTGTTTATTTTTATTTCGAAATGGTACTTACTTAAAAAACACCCCTCTTACTTTACAGCTGGGCCTAGTAGTCTGCTAGTAAAATGTGTGCATGGAAATTGAAAGGCTTCTGTGATCTTGCAAAGTAATACATTCAAGGACTCTCAATCCAAAACTAAGATTAACCTCTCATCGCTGGAGTTCACATGTATGTAAAATATTTGGAATGATCAACAGTTTTTTTTCCCGAAATAGTCTTTGCTTCTTTTCTTCTTTTGGCTATGTTTACACTCTGAGAAAGTGAATGTTTCTATTGAGAAGCCACAGAATTTTTCTGCTGGCAAACCGAGTGTGTCTTTGATTTACTGTGTTTTCCAATATTATTTTTCTGTTCCCATCCAATTTGAGAATTACAAAATCTGCAGAATATTAATTTTGACCTGTTGTGGGTATACATAACTGAGCGATGCTCACTTGACAATGCTGCAGACAGAAGAGACAAAGTATTTAGCTTAGACGTAGAACTGAAAATAATAAAAATTTCCATGTCTGTTATATTTCAACTAGTTTGGAGAACACTTCAACAGTGTGACTGGCAGTCATTGTACAGCTTCATACCTGTGTAAGAGCTGCACTTACATCTTATTCTGTGGGCAAATGCAGTACAAATACTTTTTTTAAAATTTCATCAATGTGTTTATCCCTCTCATCCTACTGTGCATAAAAGACACAGTATAGGTCATTCCTTCCATGCGTTCACCAGACCTATGTATAGCCGTTCCCTTCCATGGGGCCACCTACCCTTTACTCACCAATGTACCTACCCAAACTTGGTCACATCCCATCTTAAATCTTTAACGGTAACAACTACCCTGTGATTCCAAATGTGTGTTTTCTAACTCCTTACCTTATAACATTGATCTTCTTTCCTCTGCCCTGTTATTAGTTACTTATGTGAAAATATCTAATGTAAGGCATGTTGTTCAGTATTCTTCCTGTTTGTTACTTTATTTGTTATTGATAAAATTCCTGTTCTTCTGTAGAGGTAACTAAATGCTCAGATATGCTGCCAGACAATTTTTTCTCTGGACTGATACTTTATCTTTATTTATACATTAGTTGTCACATATATCTTCATTTAGGGAATGATTTCTGTTCTCGTTCTTTCTGCTGTTTTTATAACTTAGGTGAAATATGTATTATATATTCATGGCATTGTGCCAGGATGGAGGCAGTCTGCAGTGTAATAAACTCAGAAGTAAAACTCCAAAAAGCCAAGATTGCGAATAAAGCATTTATTTCAGAACCAAGTTACAGGGTAATAAGTTCACAAATCTAGTGCAAAACCAAAACAACAATGGTACTTCTCAAAGTAAATGTTCCAGAGTAGGGAGCACCAGAAGATAAGGAGGCATGGTGGTGGAACGAGGAGGTTCAGAAAGCAATAAAAGTGAAGAAAAATGCAAAAAACAATGAGACTTAACAGTAAGACTGGAGAATAGGGAACCCTACAAGACCGCTAAAAAGATGGCAAAAAGAGCAGTGGCAAAAGCAAAGGCTGAGGCAATGGAAGAGGCGTATGAAGAGCTGGAAAGAAGACAGGGTGACAGGCAACTCCTAGGGATTGCTAAAGCAAGGACGTAACATCAATGAGGCAGATAAAGAATGAATCAGGTGTAATATTACATGACCTTGAGGAAATCCTGAATAAGTAGTGGGAGTACTTTGAAAGGCTACTGAATGAGGAAAATGTACGAGAGAAGTGTGAAGATGGTGATGTAAATGAAGGAATGACCCAAAATATAAGTAGGGAAGAAGTCGAACACGTGATGAAGAAAATGAAAAATTTGAAGGCCCTTGGGGCAGACCAAATCTCAATAGAAGTATGGAAAAGTCTGGGAGAATAGGGAATTGATATTCTCTGGGATCTAATGTAGAAGATGGGGAAAGAAGAAAGAATGCCGCATGCGTGGAGAAGCATTATACTGGTTCCCATGTATAAGGGGAAAGGGGATATCCATAACTGTGGCAATTATAGAGGGATAAAACTAATGTCCCTCACAATGAAGATCTGGGAAAGGATAACTGAGAAGAGGTTGCATCTAGAAACTGAGGTATGTGAAGAACAGTTTGGAACAGTTTGGATTTATGCCGGGAAGAGGAACAACTGACGCAATATTTGCACTAAGGCAACTGAAGTACAAGCCGAAATGCATATGTTCTTTATTGATCTTGAGAATGACAGAGTGTCGGGGCAAGAGGTATGGAGATGTCTGAGATGAAAAATATATCAGGGTGGTGGAAGACATGTATGAAGGTGCAGTGACACTTGCAGTGCAGGTGCAAGAAAGGCATTTCCAATGAGAGTAGGACTACATCAGGGATCTGCTCTCAGCCCATATCTCTTTGACCTTGTTGTGGATGTACTAGTCAAAGATGTGAAAAAAGAGGCACCTTGGAGCATGATGTTTGCCAATGATGTTGTAATCTGTGAACCCACCCAGAAGGCACTTCAAGACAAGCTTGAACAGTGGAGAAAAGCTCTAGAGGAAAGGGAAATGAGCATTAGCAGGGTGAAAATAGAGTATATGTGTACAAAGGATGCCAAAGATCTATATCATCAGTGAAGAAACAATACTGCGTAAGTAGCAAAATAAGAATTTTACACGAGAGACAAAAAATTGTCTAAAATGCCTAATGCATTTCACAGTGGTGCTAAATTTGCATCGTAGCACTACAAGGAAATATTGGATTAATTAAAATTGTGAAACAAAAATGATACGCTTTAGAAAGCTTAATTATGACACATGCGTGGAATTATTATGCCATGATCTGTTACTTAGGCGGTATTTGTTTGTTAGTCTTCTGGCATGACTTGACACATTTATGTTGGTATTTGGTCCAGAGAAAGCTAATAAGAACACATTTTGGAGCATTAATCATTTTTTGTTGAAAGATTTCATAGAAACATTTTAAATTAATATACTGTTTACATAGTTTTGATAATGTCTGCACCTTTCTTCAAGAAAAATCCTAAACGTCACTCAAAGCAGCAACAGGAAATTACACTGCACTGATACCCATCACACAGTTACCTCCATGATAATTTTCATTCATAAGGAATGTTGTCATAATAACTATGACAGTCTTTAGGAAGAACTGATTTAAGTTGTAAATGATCCCATTTGGATTTCTAGATTTTCAGTCTTTCCTTGTATAGTTTCAGGAAGCAAACATCTCCAAGAATTTTCCTTGGACGCCTCGGTAATTCTTGCCACACCTCGTTGAAAGAGCACTTGTAGTAAATAATACCATTTGTGTGGTACTGTAGCGCTCTCAGATCGGTAACTGTAGGCTCAGTTTTTACAGCTCTTCCAGGCCTAATTGAGTTGTACAGCCACAAACTTTTCTCTGTGTAGTTGATGAAAAAGGAATAATCTAGGTAATGGACTTCATGTGGCTGTGGCTTTTTTCTCGTTTCTTTAGGCATCATAGCGTATTGGCTAGGAAGTGTAACTTCACGTCCTTTAAGGTTGCACTCAGTGGAACTGTGAACTGAGTCACTTCCATCTGAGTATGGCCTTTCTCCAAAAACTTTTGTGTAATCAGTACTCCAGTATCAATTGCTAATCTTAAAAGAGCATTTGATAATATCACATTTCTGTTCTGATATGTGCAGCCGTCAGAATAAAGAATGACTTGAACGGGATTTTCCTTAATCGTTCTGGGTAGGGTGTCCATGATGCATGAGGCAAAACATGATGCAACCAAATCACCTTGCATTTCATAGAACCAGTAACATACTGTATCACGACTTTCTAAATTATAAATTGTTAAGTTATGAACAGCCAACTTTGTTTTATAATAAACTGCACTTGCACTTAAAAATGGAGCTACTTTCAAGGCCTGTAAGTCCATGGTGTACACTGAGCAGAGCTTCTGCTGTGCTTCTTTCTTGTCAGCATCTTTTTGCATCCTTGCCTGCTCTTTCAATTGTGTGTGTTGCTTCCACACATCTTCACTCAAGTTACCAAGCCTGTAACTACAACACAAGTTGCACTGGTCTTATAAGCTAATATTTCAATCTTCTAAAATCAAGTTAAAGGTAGCCCGACTTAATGGTGAAACCTTCTCCGAATGACATTTTTCCACATAGAGTCCATACAGCTGTTGTTTGGATTGTAGAATAGGCTCCAGGTACAACTTTGAGGAGGAGTTCCTGCAGTAATGCAACGGAAGTTTCGGAAGAGAGTCCAGGAATTCTTTCATGAAGGCTCTCTCATCTTTCTTCTTCTTCTCTTTGATTCGAGGTCATGACGATTCCGTATCAGGACTCATCCCATGTGTGGAATTACCCAGCTAATATCGGACAGTCCTTTCTTTAATCCCAAGAGTATTGAGAAACATCTTTTTGCATACTTTATGTTTCCCCAGCTCATTTTTCAAATGATAAATGAGCGTCCCTTTTCTCCTGGATTTGCCAGTGTTCTTCCCTGGACGTTTGGTCGGAATTATGTCCACAAGGTTGATGACGTAAACCTTCCTCTGATCCCATGACATCGTTTCCCGAAATGTGTTAAATACTGCCTGCCTATCATCCACAGAAAACTGATGACACTTCCTTTGAACAGATTTCTGGCACTTCTTCTAAGTACATGTTGAACCTAATTTTCGTGTCTCTTGGAGTATCATGAGTGATTTTACCAATTCAACTTCTTTTATATCCAATATATGCCTGTCCACACATTCTCAGAATTTTATTGGCATTTTTATTCCAATCTTCAGGATATGGTTTAGACTTCCTTTTCCTGTCATTGCTTGTTGTTGTTGTTGTGGTCTTCAGTCCTGAGACTGGTTTGATGCAGCTCTCCACGCTACTCTATCCTGTGCAAGCTTCTTCACCTCCCAGTACCTACTGCATCCTACATCCTTCTGAATCTGCTTAGTGTATTCATTTCTTGGTCTCCCCCTACGATTTTTACCCTCCACGCTACCCTCTAATACTAAATTGGTGATCCCTTGATGCCTCAGAACATGTCCTACCAACCGATCCCTTCTTCTGGTCAAGTTGTGCCACAAACTTCTCTTCTCCCCAATCCTATTCAATACTTCCTCATTAGTTACGTGATCTACCCATCTAATCTTCAGCATTCTTCTGTAGCACCACATTTCGAAAGCTTCTATTCTCTTCTTGTCCAAACCATTTATCGTCCATGTTTCGCTTCCATACATGGCTACACTCCATACAAATACTTTCAGAAATGACTTCCTGACACTTAACTCTATACTCGATGTTAACAAATTTCTCTTCTTCAGAAACGCTTTCCTTGCCATTGCCAGTCTACATTTTATATCCTCTCTACTTCGACCATCATCAGTTATTTTGCTCCCCAAATAGCAAAACTCCTTTACTACTTTAAGTGTCTCATTTCCTAATCTAATACCCTCAACATCACCCGACTTAATTCGACTACATTCCATTATCCTCGTTTTGCTTTTGTTGATGTTCATCTTATATCCTCCTTTCAAGACACTGTCCATTCCGTTCAACTGCTCTTCCAAGTCCTTTGCTGTCTCTGACAGAATTACAATGTCATCGGCGAACCTCAAAGATTTTATTTCTTCTCCATGGATTTTAATACCTACTCCGAATTTTTCTTTTGTTTCCTTTACTGCTTGCTCAATATACAGATTGAATAACATCGGGGAGAGGCTACAACCCTGTCTTACCCCCTTCCCAACCACTGCTTCCCTTTCATGTCCCTCGACTCTTATAACTGCCATCTGCTTTCTGTACAAATTGTAAATAGCCTTCCGCTCCCTGTATTTTACCCCTGCCACCTTTAGAATTTGAAAGAGAGTATTCCAGTCAACATTGTCAAAAGCTTTCTCTAAGTCTACAAATGCTAGAAACGTAGATTTGCCTTTCCTTAATCTTTCTTCTAAGATAAGTCGTAGGGTCAGTATTGCCTCACGTGTTCCAGTATTTCTACGGAATCCAAACTGATCTTCCCCGAGGTCGGCTTCTACTAGTTTTTCCATTCGTCTGTAAAGAATTCGTGTTAGTATTTTGCAGCTGTGACTTATTAAACTGATTGTTCGGTAATTTTCACATCTGTCAACACCTGCTTTCTTTGGAATTGGAATTATTATATTCTTCTTGAAGTCTGAGGGTATTTCGCCTGTTTCATACATCTTGCTCACCAGATGGTAGAGTTTTGTCAGGACTGGCTCTCCCAAGGCCGTCAGTAGTTCCAATGGAATGTTGTCTACTCCAGGGGCCTTGTTTCGACTCAGGTCTTTCAGTGCTCTGTCGAACTCTTCACGCAGTATCGTATCTCCCATTTCATCTTCATCTACATCCTCTTCCATTTCCATAATATTGTCCTCAAGTACATCGCCCTTGTATAGACCCTCTATATACTCCTTCCACCTTTCTACCTTCCCTTCTTTGCTTAGAACTGGGTTTCCATCTGAGCTCTTGATGTTCATACAAGTGGTTCTTTTATCTCCAAAGGTCTCTTTAATTTTCCTGTAGGCAGTATCTATCTTACCCCTATTGAGATAAGCCTCTACATCCTTGCATTTGTCCTCTAGCCATCCCTGCTTAGCCATTTTGCACTTCCTGTCGATCTCATTTTTGAGACGTTTGTATTCCTTTTTGCCTGCTTCATTTACTGCATTTTTATATTTTCTCCTTTCATCAATTAAGTTCAATATTTCTTCTGTTACCCAAGGATTTCTACTAGCTCTCGTCTTTTTACCTACTTGATCCTCTGCTGCCTTCACTACTTCATCCCTCAAAGCTACCCATTCTTCTTCTATTGTATTTCTTTCCCCCATGCCTGTCAACTGTTCCCTTATGCTCTCCCTGAAACTCTGTACAACCTCTGGTTCTTTCAGTTTATCCAGGTCCCATCTCCTTAAATTCCCACCTTTTTGCAGTTTCTTCAGTTTTAATCTACAGGTCATAACCAATAGATTGTGGTCAGAGTCCACATCTGCCCCTGGAAATGTCTTACAATTTAAAACCTGGTTCCTAAATCTCTGTCTTACCATTATATAATCTATCTGATACCTTTTAGTATCTCCAGGGTTCTTCCATGTATACAACCTTCTATCGTGATTCTTAAACCAAGTGTTAGCCATGATTAAGTTGTGCTCTGTACAAAATTCTACCAGGCGGCTTCCTCTTTCATTTCTTAGCCCCAATCCATATTCACCTACTATGTTTCCTTCTCTGCCTTTTCCTACACTCGAATTCCAGTCACCCATGACTATTAAATTTTCGTCTCCCTTCACTATCTGAATAATTCCTTTTATTTCATCATACATTTCTTCAATTTCTTCGTCATCTGCAGAGCTAGTTGGCATATAAACTTGTACTACTGTAGTAGGTGTGGGCTGCGTATCTATCTTGGCCACAATTATGCATTCACTATGCTGTTTGTAGTAGCTTACCCGCATTCCTATTTTCCTATTCATTATTAAACCTACTCCTGCATTACCCCTATTTGACTTTGTGTTTATAACCCTGTAGTCACCTGACCAGAAGTCTTGTTCCTCCTGCCACCGAACTTCACTAATTCCCACTATATCTAACTTTAACCTATCCATTTCCCTTTTTAAATTTTCTAACCTGCCTGCCCGATTAAGTGATCTGACATTCCACGCTCCGATCCGTAGAACGCCAGTTTTCTTTCTCCTGATAACGACGTCCTCCTGAGTAGTCCCCGCCCGGAGATCCGAATGGGGGACTATTTTACCTCCGGAATATTTTACCCAAGAGGACGCCATCATCATTTAATCATACAGTAAAGCTGCATGCCCTCGGGAAAAATTACGGCCGTAGTTTCCCCTTGCTTTCAGCCGTTCGCAGTACCAGCACAGCAAGGCCGTTTTGGTTATTGTTACAAGGCCAGATCAGTCAATCATCCAGACTGTTGCCCTTGCAACTACTGAAAAGGCTGCTGCCCCTCTTCAGGAACCACACGTTTGTCTGGCCTCTCAACAGATACCCCTCCGTTGTGGTTGTACCTACGGTACGGCTATCTGTATCGCTGAGGCACGCAAGCCTCCCCACCAACGGCAAGATCCATGGTTCATGTCATTGCTTACGTCACCATAAAATTCGTGGCCTTCACTGTCAGCATCATTATTGCTCCCACGATCTTCTGATAATTTGTCCATAATGTTTGGCAAGCCATGAGCACCATCGCATAGCAATGAGTGTGAAGTACTGTTGTCTAGTGGAAACTGTGACTGTGGTTTCGTTTTGAGCATTGTTGGATACAGCCACTGAAGTTTCTAGGTGGAAAAATATTTATAAATTAATTTAAGCAAAGATGAAGCTGAAATTCATGTATTTATGAGAACAACGGCATCAGTAATACTATTAACAATAATACCAAGAAAATTACCTGCATCATTAGACATCTTCAACTTTTATGGTCCTGTCTTTCTCAGTTGTGTGTAATATTACGGTATATTAATAATTTTTACTTATGGACCGCCTGACAGCAACTGAATAAAACACAATTTTAGTGCCACTAGATGTTGCAGGAACAGTAACCAAGAACGCCATATATGAAATTAATTCTTCTTCGGTAAATGTAACTCCAGCGTTATGACTTTTGTCACCTGTTGTTTGTTCTGCATTCATGGAAGATCCTACAAGAAAGTGGACAGTCTACAAATCTTTGGCAGAAATGAATAAAGCACAAAACTAGCGAAGTGGGGCACTCTGATTTATATCACAATCAGACACTTGCGGTTCCACTAACATTCAAAGGTGAATAATAAAACCATTTTTTTACCGCTGTCAGTCACACTCATGAACGATTCTCAGCTTTCATAAGCTGATTTCAGCTGAGAAACAATTTCTTCTTCAGTAAAAAGATCGTCATCCATATCGATGTCCATTATCACGAATGAAGCTACAAGCGTGGAACCACTTTCGAGCGCTGTTAAATATATAATAAGGCAGTAACAATGTGCTGTGCTTGCTCCTATATTTACGTGGTATTGTTTACAGAATCCATAGATTGTAGATAGGCAGTATTTAATTCTCTACAGTTCCATAGTATTGCCATCTATTTATTTGCTGTGTCTCATAGATGGTATTGTTTTAGATAATTTTTTCATGGTAAATAATTAACAATTTGGCATTATGGCGTTAAGAGCAGATGCGTGTACGGTCAACGACATCATCTGACTGAAAAATGAAAAATCAGCAATTTGCCAGTTATGCGGTATTGTTTCTTCATCGAGCATATAGTAACCTGCAATTAGAACAACTGATGCTGTTCAAGAAATTTAAATACCTAGTCTCCTACATGCAAAGTGATGGAGGACTGGAGGCCTAAATACAACACAGGATAAATAGTGGATGGATGAACTGGAGGAAACTGAGTTGAGTACTGTGTGATAAGAAGGTTAGCTGCAGAATGAAAGGAAATCTTTACAAGTCTGTGATGATGCCCGCGATGCTGTATAGTGCAGAAACTTGGCCAATTACAGAAGCCCAAGAGAAAAAGATGGAAGTGGCAGAAATAAGAATGTTAAGGTGGATGAGTGGAGTGACACGAAAGGATAGACTAAGGAATGAGTACATCAGGGGAACAGTGAAAGTGGGGACCATAGGGAAGAAGATCCAAGAAAGTAGGCTAAGGTAGTATGAACATGTGCAGAGAAGAGGGGAGTACTACGTGTGGAGAAGAGTTGAAGACCTAGAAATCGAAGGATTAAGGGGAAGAGGAAGACCGAAACTGAGATGGAAAGACAAGATAGCAAGGGACCTACGGGAGAAAAGATCGCTCAGAGAACAAGCACTGGATAGCATTTATGGAAGAGAAGGATTCAGCAAAGCAACCCTGAACCCACATATGTGGGAAAAGGCTGAGATGATGATGATGATGATGATGATGATAATGATGACACTTGGAAAAGTAACATACCTTATGCTGTACAAATTCACACAATCTCCTCCCTCTGTATTATGTATCATTGCACATCACGAATATGCATGCGAAGGTCATGAAAATCACTGGACATCAACATGTCAGTTTTAAAATAAGCAATATGTACAGATACAAAGCCAACGTCATTGCCTCAGTGGTAACACTGGTTCCCGTAAGATCACCACAGTTAAGCGCTGTCGGGCTGGGTTAGCACTTGGACGGGTGGCCATCTGGTCTGCTGAGTGCTGTTGGCGAAGAGGGTGTACTCAGCCCTTGTGAGGCAAACTGAGGAGCTACTTGATTGAGAAGTAGTGGCTCTGGTTTCGTAAACTGACAAATGGCTGGGAGAGCGGTGTGCTTACTACATGCCCCTCCATATCCTGTGGGCTGAGTTGACATGACAGCTGGTCAGTACCATTGGGCCTTCCAAGGCCTGTTTGGACGTAGTTTAGTTTTTAGTACAGATACAAGGATAATGCACCAAATGCAAGTGGTCATACCCGGGTAGCAGCAGTGTCAAACATTGTCAAGTACATCGTCCTGTTGCTCATCGCACTGCAAACTTCCGTGTTTGACTGCACAAAGTACAGGGATCAATGTCCCAAGGGAAGGTATGGTCCCAATGAAGCCTTTTATGCCACAGCCTTAGTCCTTTTTGTGTCAATTCTAAGTGATGGTGCGCCTGAAATGTTTTCCTTGCCCACCTGTAAGAAAACTGTGTCGTTTCAATGTTGGGTGTCATGGTTCTGACCTCCATCACAAAAGCGTCAAAGGAAGAGGTGGAAAGAGGGTAGGCTGTGATGACCTTCCCATCATGTGAAGCGTCTGTGGTGGCCTTCCCATCATGTGAAGCATCTGTGGTGGCCTTGTGCAGAATTTTGGTGAACTTTGGTGCCAGTGTGACATCATCCACCCACCTTATAGCTCACATGAACTTCAGCTGTGACTTTTTTTTACATGCATTGACACCTTGCTGTTTGGATTGCTGAATCCCAAGGGGGACATATCAGGGTGACATGCTTTTGCATTGTAGCAGAGGTAGTTTGTAGGTATGTTTGAGCCAAATTTCAAACTTATGTGTCAAAATGGAAGATAATTATGAGGTTTTGAAAAAGTGAGCCTATACTTTTGTTGCACAGTGTAAATATGATATATTCACTGCATACAACACTAATGATGATCAAAAAGAACTGTAATATCACCAGGAATCAATCAAAGACTGAGTAATTTGAATGCATACGAGAAAATCTTCACTTGGGTTGAAGATAAACACAAGACTGTGGCTACACTGGGTAACTCTGTGAATCAGTTCTCAGAATAGAGAAAGGCAGGAGGATACCATATTCAGTAGGGATAAGCCTAATAAAGCACTGTTTCTGTTCATCAAGTGTTCCAAATTAATTTCTGCAAAATGTAGTTGTAGTTGTACTGAAATTTCTATCTTTTGGACTGTGCTTGAGCTGAATGATTATGACCAAAATATGTAGTATATTCACAAAGAACCTCGTATGGAAATCATTAATTTGGTTTACACACACACACACACACACACACACACACACACACACTTATTATTGGCAGTGCTTGGTTGAATAAAAATGTGATGTATAGCTCTTCATTAATGTCGTGGGTATTTCTTCTTTTTCTTGCAGTGTCCTTTGATCTTCCAGTATTCATAGCAGAGTTGAAAGGTGATTTTGGAAGAGGAGAACAAGGCCTAGTAGATTTGTCTATAAGAGACTTCAGTGTTCAGTTTGATAGATCTCATCGTTATGAAACCAACATACAGGTATATTGCCAAAACTGCATATATACATAATGTAGCTGATTTTAATTAACTGTAATGAAAAATAAGACGGTTTGTTACTATTTTTAAAGGGAAATTTGTTAGTGAATAGAATGTTCAGTAGCTGTTTGGAAAATTTTGAGAGCTCTGAAAAGATGGACATGCTTTGTCTGTCTCAGTACCACATAACCACAGGTTTAGATAAGTTCCATGTAAAAGGTTACACTATTGCAGCCTACTCAAGCAGAAATAACATAGGGAAAGGAGGAGTTGTTGCATACTTTAAGACAGAGCACAAGTTCAAAAACATTGAGAGAAGATGATTTTGTAGTGATTAGAACATAGAAATGTGTGCTTATGAATTAATCCTGAAAAGTAGTTTGCTTTTAATTGTAACTGTATCTAGATCCCTACTGAGAAATTTTGAACTATTTATGAGGAATCTAGATATCTTACTGTGCTGTCAGACAGCAGCAAGAAGTTAATAGTCTTTGGTGACTTCAGTATGGGTTTTCTAAAGGTTTCTGACAGTAAAAATGATCTGGAAACCTTATTTGGAACTTACATATTTGTCTCAATCAAAGTCCGCCGCTCGTGGTCTCGCGGTAGCGTTCTCGCTTCCCGAGCACGGGGTCCCGGGTTCGATTCCCGGCGGGGTCAGGGATTTTCACCTGCCTCGAGATGACTGGGTGTTTGTGTTGTCCTCATCATTTCATCATCATCCAGGAAAGTGGCGAAATTGGACTGAGCAAGGATTGGATAATTGTACGGGCGCTGATAACCACGCAGTTGAGCGCCCCACAAACCAAACATCATCATATTTGTCTCAATAATTAATTTTCCAACATAGGTGGATAAAGACAGTAGGACCCTAATTGATAATGGTTTCTCTGATGAAGCTCAGAGTAAGAAAATAACTGTTTACCCAATAACAAATACTTTCTCTGATCGTGATGCACTGTTAGTTAGGATAAATAACATAGCACTTTACAGTATGGATACACTTCAGTAAAAATAATCTAGACTAATTAATGATTCCAGGACAAATGTTTTTATGAATAGTTTACAAGTGATGACATGGGATGTAATTAATGAGGTTGGGTCAAATGAAAACCTTAAATATTTTTTTAAATATTGTTTATTGCCCTGAAGTGTTACAAAGCTGTATCACTTTTCAACATAATCTCCCCCATGCTCAATGCAAGTCTTCAAGCGCTTACAAAGTGCATAAATTCCTTTAGAAAAAAATTCTTTTGGTAGTCCGTGCAACCACTCATGCATCGCGTGGCGTACCTCTTCATCAGAACGGAACTTCTTTCCTTCCATTGAGTCTTTGAGTGGTCAAAACATATGGAAGTCACTTGGGGCAAGGTCTGGTGAGTATGGCAGATGAGGAAGACACTCAACATGCAGGTCTGTGATTGTTGCAACTGTTGTATGGGCAGTGTGGGGATTTGCATTGACATGTTGCAAAAGACACCTGCTGACAGCAATCCACGTCGCTTTGATTTGATTGCAGGCCGCAGATGATTTTTTATGAGATCTGTGTATGATGCACTGGTGGTCCCTATAGGCATGTAATGCTCCAAAAGTATGTCCTTTTCATTCCACAAAAGAGTCAGCATAACCTTCCCTGCTGATGTTCTGTTCAAAACTTCTTTGGTTTTGGTGATGAGGAATGGCGCCATTCCTTGCTCGCTCTCTTCATTTCTGGTTGGTGGAAGTGAACCCAGGTTTCGTCCCCAGTAACGATTTTTTCAAGGAAGCCATCACCTTCTCATTCAAAGTGCCGAAGAAGTTCTTCACAAGCATCAACAAGTCTTTCTCTCATTTCAGGAGTCAGCTGCCATGGCACCCATCTTGCAGACACTTTGTGAAAGTGGAGCACATCATGCACAATGTGGTGTGCTGACCCATGATTAATCTGTAAACATGCTGCAATGTCATTCGGATTCACTTGGTGGTTTTCCTTCACTATGGCTTGAACTGCTGCAGTGTTCCGTGGAGTAACAACTCATTGTGCCTGACCTGGACGAGGAGCATCTTCCACTGAAGTCAC
The DNA here is from genome assembly GCF_023864275.1 of Schistocerca cancellata. Taxonomy (NCBI): domain Eukaryota; kingdom Metazoa; phylum Arthropoda; class Insecta; order Orthoptera; family Acrididae; genus Schistocerca; species Schistocerca cancellata. The sequence continues at coordinate 150,484,097 of NC_064628.1, forward strand.
ACCATTTGAGAACTTCCTACTCCATCCGTAGACTTGCTGCTGTGATAAACATGCATCACCTACTGAACCTTCATTCAGTGATGAATTTCAATAGGTTTCACACCTTCACTACGCAGAAACTGAATAACAGAACGCTGTTCTTCCCTGGTGCAAGTCGCAAGTGGGGCGGCCATCTTTGTACTGATACTGCAGCGGTATGTGTGCATCTGCACTATGCTGCCACCTACAGGCCATTCTGCATGCTGTTTGTAGCATGCTTACCGACTTACAGGATAATGGCGCGAAAGTTCGATTTGTTATTACAAATTTAAGGTTTTCATTTGACTCGCGCTCATATAATGAATCAAATGCTAACATAAAATTTTATCTATTCCTTGATAAATTCATATCATTATTGGAAAATAGTTTTCCACATAAGCTAATCAAAAAGGACACTAAACAGCTATGTGAAGAGCCATAGTTCACTTGAGGGATTAAAGTATCTTGTGAAAGGAAAATGGAAATATATCTTGTGGCAAGAACAAGTATGGATCCTCCAGCAGCTGCAAACTACAAAAACTACTCAAAATTACTAAGAAATTTTATTAGAAAATCAAAGCACATGCACATAATGTCAGAAATCAGTACTTCCAACAACAGAATTCTACGCGGAATGTAGTGAAATGAGAGGCAGGACAACCAGCCACAGAACAAGACGAAATATCTATTGAACTGAATGGATGGGCTATAAATAATGCGCCACAGGTAGCAAATGCATTTAACAATCACTTCTTAAATATAGAAGAAAGCATAGGGACAAACAGCAAAAGAGCAATAGAATAAGTGTGTGTTGAAGTAGTAACTTTCATGACATTCAGTCATATGAATGTATCAAAAACTCCTTCTCCTGAAATTAAGAAAATTATTCATCCTCTTAAAAATTAAAAGCTCATCTGGTTTGCACGGTGTTTCCAATAGAGTACTAAAAATTTGTTCCCATGTAATAAGCCCAGTCTTACGTGAAACAAGTAATGCATCACTGATTCACGGCATTTATCCAGAGAGACTGAAATATGCCATTGTTAAACCCTTCTTCGAGAAAGGTGGTAAGAGAGATGCCAATAGCTACTGACTTGATTCACTGCTGACATCATTCTTGAAAATTTTTGGGAAATAGTGTATTTTAGAATAGTATCTCACTTTAGCAATAATAGTATCCTTAGCAAATCACAGTTTGGATTTCAATATGGTTGCTAGATTGAGAATGCTATTTACAGATTCACTCATCAGATTTTACAAGCATTAAGTAATAAAATAGTGCTGGTTGGTATTTTCTGCAACTACTTTAAGGTATTTGACAGTGTGAATCACAGTATTCTCCTAGATAATTTGTTGTCTGATGGGATTTATGTTATAGCCAACCAACGAATAATATCATATCTAACTGAAAGAGTGCAGAAAGTTGTATATAGTAATTTAAGTAGTGTAGTGACATAATCCTGACTGGAGAGAAATCACATGTGGGGTTCCCCAAGGTCCACCACTGTTCCCCTTATATGTGAACAATCTTCCACCTAGTATACAATAAGCAGAATTAGTTCTTTTTGCAGATGACACTAGTATTGTAATCAGTCCAATCATACGTACAGAAACAGAAGAACTGACAAGTAAAGTTCTTAAAAGTATTGTTGACAGGTTTTCTGCGAATATTCAGTTCTGCACATCTAGAAGTCCTGCACAAATGATAAGTGTAACATATGGTGGAGAAATAATAAATAGTGTGGAAACATCAAAATTCTTAGGGCTCCATATTGATGAGATTCTAAATTAGGAAAAAAAAGACGTTTTGGACCTCCGAAAATGACTTAGTTTGCCACATTTACTCTTAGAATCATTGCAGATCATGGGGAGAAACAAATCAGTAAGCTGACATATTTTGCATGTTTTCATTCAGTAATGTCATGTGGAATAATGTTCTGAGGTAACTCATTTTGAAGAAAGAAAGTCTTCTTTGAGCAAAAATGTGCTGTAAGAATAATATGTAACACTCACCCATGATCACCTCATAGACAACTGTTTAAGAAGTTCGGCAGTCTGACCACTGCTTCACAATGTATCTGTTCCTTCATGAAGTTTGCTGTAAACAATCCACTACAGTTCAGAAGGAACAATGAAATACTTAATTACAGTACCAGGAGGAAAAATAACATTCATTGCTTCACATTAAGATTGTCTTTGGCGCAAAAAAGGGTGCACTGTACTGCAACAAAATTTTTCAATCACTTTATACGAAATGTCTGACAGACAGCAAAGTAAAATTTAATGGCAATCTGAGAAAATTTCTCCTTGGGCATTGGTGAAGGGTACTTTTTATTAATATTGGAAAGAAGGCATGAATAATTGCAAACCTAATATGCCAGTGAAGTATATAAAATCCAAATAGAGATCAGGGAGAGTAAGAGTGCTTATTTTATACATCGCCAGGTGCAGATGCGTGCTTCACTGGGGGCCACTGCTGCAGGTGAAAGCCGAGTAAGGGAGGGGGCGGCATTAGTGAAACACAGTGCTGCAAGTGGAAGCCCTTGCCCAGAACAACATTGTGACTGAACCGACTGCCTGGCAGACCAGCAGACTGCAGTGGTGATGCCCCAACAGGTTGTGGACGTAGCTGATTTGCTCCCTACCAACATCCACCACAAACAACTTCAGAACTTTGTGGCTCACCATGATACCTAACAGCCACTTCTGCCACTGGCTGAAGGACTGTACCCAAATGATAGCCCTTGGAGGAAAACATGATGGTCCACAGTTGTCTGTGAAATGACACTCAAGAGTCCAGCAAATACAGGGGAACCCGCACATCCATGGTTACTTTCCACCAGACTATTCCTGTTGACAGGCACCGTCCTAGTATGTAGCCAATAAACTCGACAGTGCATTGCCACACGAAGCGGCAGACACAGACTTCTTTGTTTGGATCTTAAATGTATGCATGAAGTGCTCCAACTCCGAGTTAGAAACCTGGTGAAATACTGCAGTAGTCAGATACTCAGTATCATTGTGAACACAAAAGTCCTCAAACTCCTGTGGCACAAACTGGCGATTGTTGTCAGATACCAGGGTCCTGGGAGCCTATCAATGGCAAAAGTGACTATGAATGCACTAACTGTGGCAGTCAGCAACATAGAGGACAGCTTGGCTACATATGGGAAATTGCGTTGACCACCAACAACCATGTGGTTTGCCAGTCAAACTCCAGATCAGGTCCCCTTGGTAGCCGCCATAGCACACGAATGTCATATCAATAGTTACTGAGAAAGAGGGTCCACCACTGCAACCAGTGGACACTCCTATCTTTCTGCTTGTAATGAAGGCCAAATAAGCAAACCAATGACATGTGATCATTGATGTGGAATTTAACCCCATAGAAGAAGACATAGAACTTTTTAACCCCAAAGATAATAGCTAGCACTCATGATGCATAAGCGAAGAGCTGTTCGATGCCGTCTGGGTTCTGGTGTGACAAGACAGCACCAGTGCCATTCTGGGAAGCATCACAGGCCAGGGTTAAAGGTTTGCTCAATGTAAAGGAAGTCAGACAGGAAGCAGAGCACAAACACTGCCTGAGAGACTGAAAAGTGCCTTGACAATCCGCATACCAGACAAACTTATTGCATTACTGATGAAGGTAGTTGAGAGGCTGGCATGTGGGCATGGAGTGGGAATGAACTGAGCATATTACAAAAGATTACACAAAAAGACTCGAGCTCCTTCAGGTTTTTGGACACTGGTAGGTTGACAGTGGTCTTGATGTCATCATCCAGGTGGACAAAATAATCTTGAGTAAGCACATGACCAAAAAAATTCACCTTCAGGGAAAAAACTCCAGTTCTCAAGCTTGGAACAAGGGCCATTCTCCAGGTGGTGTTGGAAAACTGACTGAATCACCACCAAAGAGCTGGTCCACATACACGACGAAATAGGGGAGACAATATCCTGATCCTGCCAACACTGCAACTCAGCGTTTGCCATGATGCATGTGGCAAAGGGAATGAGGTGGAGATGACAAAATTTGGGTACCAACAATGGCCTCAAAATTTTCTGCTCAGACCAAGATGTTCTCAAACAGCTCCTGTAGGAGCTCTATAATGGGTTCAAATTGTGAATAGGGATGGATTGAGACACTGAATGCACTCTGTTAACTATCTGGGAGCCAAAAACAGAAAATCCAACAAGTCCAAAAGTATTTTGCACACATGCTTAGTTGGCCACTAACAAGTTAAGTTGACTTTCTACATTCTTATAACATGTGGATACAGAGAATTGCTCCCACAAAGGAGCACACAGTTTAATGTAAGACGTAAGCTGACGAAACGGCCATTGCAACTCTAGGCACCCCAAGAGCCTGATTGTATCTAAGTTAATTAGGCTGACTGCCGCTTCTGTGTCTGCATGAAATTGCACTGGCTGCCTATCCACTACCAACATCAGCAAAATACTTTGGGGCGACACATGCAGGGATTTGGATGCAGCCCCAGAGTCCAGTGAAAACACCAGGGCATCAGATGACTGACTCACAGCCCATCCACTGTCACAAACAGTTGCCAGTTGACCTGTTCCTCACCATACCACACACAGGGCCCCCTCATGCTGGCAGTCATGGCTAACATGCATCAAATGACAGTTGAGGCCAGACAGCTGGCTTGCCGGACGACTGAAAGGACAATGGTGCTAAGGACCTGGAAAATATTGCTGGCGGGAATGATGACGCTGCAAGTGGTGTGAGCCTGCCGAGCTCGGCATGGGTGAGGACGGAAAGTGCAGTGATGCCACTGCACTGACTTCATCAACAGCAGCAGTCCACAATGACTTGGGCAAGAGTCTAGCCGCCTTGGTTATACAGTGGGGAACCAGTGGCTGTTTACCATGTACATCCAGTTGAGCCATCAGCCAATAGTGAATTATCAGAAAGGATGTCCCATGCCATCTCCATAAGCTCATGTGATTCTGCAGTTTGAGCAATGTCACTTAAAAAGGGGTCAGACAAGGTCAATGCCCTAATCCGAATGTTGTGATCAGGAGCTAGCCTGGCAATCAAGTTCAGAATTAGTGAATACATATGAGGTGGCATTTCGGACACTCTAAACAACACTTGGTGAGAGGCCCTGCAAGAGGATGATCCACATTGCGTATGACTGCCCAGGGCACTTGTGATGCTGATTAAGCTGTAAACCGGCCACCACCAAATGGGTTGATGGCAAAAATGGCGTGTAAGCAACTAACAAAGCTCATTAAAGGGGAGTTTCTCAGCCTCAGTGGAGTGCTTCAAAATTTGAGCAACTTGCACACTGTTCAGTTGCGCTACATGTCAGCTTGACTTCTCCTTCATGATGTCCACTGGCAGGTATAGTTAAAGAAATAAATTCAAAACCTTTGTACACATACCAAATATATTTACAAAAATTCATGAACTCTGTGAAGTTGTAATTGGTTGTAAATAAATTATGATCTAGGCAAAAATGTAGTAGATACAATGTGCTACATAAAAGAAAATGAAAGGCAGAAAAATTTTTTGTTTAAAAATGACACAATGGATATTTGTATACTAAATTCTGAAAACTCACTCTGCAACAACTTGTATCTGAAGAGCTAGAACTCTTTGTGGCCATAAAGATAAAGTTTTTTTATGCATTCCTTGCTTCGTTTCAGTTGATGGTTATAGTGTTTTATTGAAAAACGTTGTGGTATTTTCCTGCTTCCATCCGTACTTAGTCTGAGATGTTGCCCCATCTCTGATGATTCTGTTCTTGATTGAGTGTTACATCTAAAGTTTTTCCTCTTTTTGTTGAAACTCTGAAACCTGCAAAATGTGTCATGTTTTAAAAACAGTGCATAAGTGTTAGACATTCTCATTCACTGCACTCTGCTTGCTTCTTGCCCACTGTAACTACTTCATGTACTTTCATGCCTCACATCTTACTTCTCTGATTCGAAGGTTTGAGCACTTTTGCTTTCCTCTTGTGCCTGAACAATCTGCCCTTACTTTTACTGATTTCTTTTTTTCCAACTCTTCTAATGAAAGAATTATTAAAACTTAAGTTAGATAATGAACAGCATTTAATTTGTATTTTAGTTCTGGTCTAGTTTTATGCCTGTGACAGCTAGCGATAATTTAACATGTGGGTATATCATTGGTGTAATTGCTGTTGCACACAACAAACTGTGTGTTATTGTATTTTCTGATACTTGATAGTTTATTATGGGAAAAATATACTGAATAAATCCATTAATTTAGAACTTTTCTCTCCTCTTTTAGATGTGCCTGCGATCTCTGTTGATGGAGGATTTGATGAAGGAACCTGGAGACAAACATCGTTGTATAGTTGTGTCATCTGCACAGAGTGATGGTCAGTATGTGCAACCGCCTTCATTTGTCTCTAAGTCATGTCCAAATCTTGCTGCTACATTAGCAGTACAGCCACCTCCGGAGGTCAGAGGATCACTTCCATGTCACCTGGGGACTGGTTTCAGAAGACCAGCAAATATTACAGCTTCAGGTAAGATCTGGAAGCAGGTTTGTTCATTTGCAAAATAGGATGGAGGTTCTTGATGAAGAGCTCGGTCAGACACATTAGTGAACATCAGGCCTTTACTACATGCTAAAGTATGTGTCAAATACTGGTTTACATTTGGTTGGGTAGTGGAAGAGAAGCATGGTGGAAGGGGTGAGGAAACAGTAGGGAAACAAGGGAGTTGGTGGATGTGGAGGAGGAGGAGGAGGAGGAGGAGGAGGAGGAGGAGGAGGAGGAGGAGGAGGATGATGATGATGATGATGATGATGGAGGGGGTGGGGGTCATGAAAGGGCAGCATGACTGGTATTTTGAAGAAGTAGATATATTTTGTCAGCTTAGGTTATACCATTGTTACTCATCATCATCATCATCATCATCATCATCATCATCATCATCATTTAAGACTGATTATGCCTTTCAGCGTTCAGTCTGGAGCATAGCCCCCCTTATACAGTTCCTCCATGATCCCCTATTCAGTGCTAACATTGGTGCCTCTTCTGATGTTAAACCTATTACGTCAAAATCACTCTTAACCGAATCCAGGTACCTTCTCCTCGGTCTGCCCAGACTCCTCCTACCCTCTATTGCTGAATCCATGAGTCTCTTAGGTAACCTTACTTCTCCCATGCGTGTAACATGACCCCACCATCTAAGCCTGTTTGCCCTGACTGCTACATCTATAGAGTTCATTCCCAGTTTTTCTTTGATTTCCTCATTGTGGACACCCTCCTGCCATTGTTCCCATCTACTAGTACCTGCAATCATCCTAGCTACTTTCATATCCGTAACCTCAACCTTGTTGATAAGGTAACCTGAATCCACCCAGCTTTCACTCCCATACAACAAAGTTGGTCGAAAGATTGAACGGTGCACAGATAACTTAGTCTTGGTACTGACTTCCTTCTTGCAGAAGAGAGTAGATCGTAGCTGAGCGCTCACTGCATTAGCTTTGCTACACCTCGCTTCCAGTTCTTTCACTACGTTGCCATCCTGTGAGAATATGCATCCTAAGTACTTGAAACCGTCCACCTGTTCTAACTTTGTTCCTCCTATTTGGCACTCAATCCGTTTATATTTCTTTCCCACTGACATTACTTTCGTTTTGGAGATGCTAATCTTCATACCATAGTCCTTACATTTCTGATCTAGCTCTGAAATATTACTTTGCAAACTTTCAATCGAATCTGCCATCACAACTAAGTCATCCGCATATGCAAGACTGCTTATTTTGTGTTCACATATCTTAATCTCACCCAGCCAGTCTATTGTTTTCAACATATGATCCGTAAATAATATGAACAACAGTGGAGACAGGTTGCAGCCTTGTCTTACCCCTGAAACTACTCTGAACCATGAACTCAATTTACCGTCAACTCTAACTGCTGCCTGACTATCCATGTAAAGACCTTTAATTGCTTGCAAAAGTTTGCCTCCTATTCCATAATCTTGTAGAACAGACAATAACTTCCTCCTAGGAACCCGGCCATATGCCTTTTCTAGATCTATAAAGCATAGATACAATTCCCTGTTCCACTCATAACACTTCTCCATTATTTGCCGTAAGCTAAAGATCTGGTCCTGACAACCTCTAAGAGGCCTAAACCCACACTGATTTTCATACAATTGGTCCTCAACTAATACTCGCACTTTCCTTTCAACAATACCTGAGAAGATTTTACCCACAACGCTGATTAAAGAGATACCTCTGTAGTTGTTACCATCTTTTCTGTTTCCATGTTTAAAGATTGGTGTGATTACTGCATTTGTCCAGTCTGATGGAACCTGACCCGACTCCCAGGCCATTTCAATTATCCTGTGTAGCCATTTAAGACCTGACATTCCACTGTATTTGATGAGTTCCGACTTAATTTCATCCACCCCAGCCGCTTTATTGCACTGCAATCTATTGACCATTTTTTCCACTTCCTCAAATGTGATGCTATTTCCATCATCATTCCTATCCCATTCTACCTCGAAATCTGAAACATTACTGATCGCATTTTCACCTACATTGAGCAACTCTTCAAAATATTCCCTCCATCTGCCCAAGGCATCCACAGGATTCACCAGCAGTTTTCCTGACCTGTCCAAAATACTTGTCATTTCCTTCTTACCTCCCTTTCGAAGACTGCTAATTCCACTCCAGAATAGTTTTCCAGCAGCTTGACCCATAGTCTCCAACCTGTTTCCAAAGTCTTCCCACGATATCTTCTTGGATGCTGCAATTATCTGTTTGGCTTTGTTTCTTTCTTCAACATAACTTTCTCTGTCTACCTGGGTTCTGGTATGTAGCCATTTTTGATACGCCTTCTTTTTCCTTTTACAGGCTGCCTTGACTGTATCATTCCACCAAGCTGTTTGCTTCATCCTACTTTTACATGCTACTGTTCCAAGACATTCTTTAGCCACTTCTAGTACTGTGTCCCTGTACCTTGTCCGTTCCTTTTCCAATGACTGTAATTGACTACATTCAACTAACTGGTACCTTTCTGAGATCGCTGTTATGTACTTGTGCCTGATTTCCTTATCCTGAAGTTTCTCCACTCTTATCCTCCTACATATGGACCTGACCTCCTGCACTTTCGGCCTCACAATCCCAATTTCACTGCAGATTAAATAATGATCAGTGTCATCAAAGAATCCCCTGAATATACGTGTGTCCCTCACAGCCTTCCTGAATTCCTGATCTGTTATTATATAGTCAATGACAGATCTGGTTCCCCTGCCTTCCCAAGTATACCGGTGAATGTTCTTATGTTTAAAAAAGGAGTTTGTGATTACTAAGCCCATACTGGCACAGAAATCCAAGAATTGTTTCCCGTTCCTGTTGGCCTCCATATCCTCTCCAAATTTAGCCATAACCTTTTCATACCCTTCTGTTCGATTTCCAATCCTGGCATTAAAATCACCCATGAGCAGAACACTGTCCTTGTCCTTTACTCTAACAACTACATCACTGAGTGCCTCATAAAAGCTATCCATCTTATCTTGATCTGTCCCTTCACAATGCGAATATACTGACACAATCCTAATTTTCTTGCTAGACGCTGTCAAATCTATCCACATCAGTCGTTCGTTTACATACCTTATTGCAACTATGCTGGGTTCCATTTCTTTCCTGATGTATAGCCCTACTCCCCATTGTGCTATTCCTGCTTTGACTCCTGACAGGTAGACCTTGTATTCTCCCACTTCCTCTTCTTTCTCACCCTTTACCCAAATGTCACTAACAGCTAAAACGTCCAGCCCCATCTTACTTGCAGCCTCTGCCAGCTTTACCTTCTTCTCAGAGTAGCCCCCATTGATATTAATAGCTCCCCATCTCATTACCATTTGTTTGCCAAGTTGTATCTTAGGAGTCCCTGGTTTGTCAGTTAGAGGTGGGACTCCGTCACCTCCAAAGGTCCGAGGCATTTTGCTCTGATTGTTGCCAGCATCATATTTAAAGTACCAGGGAAGCAGGTTGCTAGCCTTACTTGCCCCGAGTCCCATTGGGTTTTACCCCTAACGGCTGAGGGACTAACCGGTGGATTTGGTAGTCTTTGCCGTATGAGCACAAAGGTGACCATGACTCAGAATATGTCTGAGATGCCCAGCCTTATTCCAAAGTAACTGGTATCCCGACTGTCGGGACCACTTACTTGGCCACTCATACGTTGCCCGTGGTTCATGAACTAGGACATGACTACAGGAACCCACACCATGAACCACACCATTGTTACTTAAGCAATATAATCAAAAGGATGGTTGCTACTCACGATAAAGCATGGATGCTGAGTCACAGAAAAACATAACAAAAACAACTGTTGGAAAGTTGGTCAGAAAGGCCAACAAGGCCTTTTTGGCCACAAACTGTCTTTTTTGTTGTAGCTTTCTGAGACTGTTCATTTGGGATTAGATCTGGTGATTTGGGAGGGGGAGGGGGGCAGCACATCATTTGGAACTCACTACTGTGTTTCTCAGACCACTCCATCACATTGCTGGCCTTTTGACATGTGCATTTTCTTGTCAAAAATGCCACTGCCACTGGGAAACGTGTACATCATCAGAGGTGTATGTTGTCCCAACTGGTGTACAATACTTCTTGGCCGTCATGGTGCCTTGCACAAACTCCACTGGGCCCATGAATGACCATGCAAATGTTCCCCAGAGCGAAGTGGAACTTCTGCCAGCTTGTCTCCATCTTGCAGTACAGGTGTAAAGTAGCTGCTTTACTGGAAGATGATGGGTTCGTGCCCTCCTGTTGGTGTGATGAAGAAGGTGTCGGGATTCATCAGACCATGTAATGCTCTGCTACTGCGCCAACATCCAGTAATGATGGTCATGTGCCCATTTCAGTCATAGTTGTTGGCAACAATGATTTGCAAATGCTAGAAATTTTTTCAAGGCTGTTGAAAAGGTTACTAGGGTGTCTTGAACATAACTTTGGCACATATGGCAAGGTTGTTAGGTAGGAATGTGTGCTTGACCTGAGAAAGTTGTAGCCCATCCATGCAACCATCCAGTCAGTAAAACCAAAAACATGAACCTACCTATTACCATGTATTCCATCTTTTCAAAACACGTAACATCAAAGGCAAGTCTATATCTAGAACTACTCATGTATTTTACCAGCCGACATGTTTGCTGCATGACTAATACTTATGATTGATCGCTAGCGTACAGGCAGGAAGGACAAATGTATGCAAATGGACTGTCACTCTTGTAGATGTCCTGTCCATACCCCATTTTCCTCTCCTTTATTGATGTTTGTTAGAATTTTCTTTATTTATGTCCAATAGGTGTTGATTTTTTATCTCTATTAATTGTACTTTTTGTATTATTCCTTTCCCTAACTGTACAATTTTTTTTCTGTGTCTGCCTGAAACTGCCATAATACTTATTGGTGTTTTATATTTGACCTATTATCTCTGACATATTATCCTTAGTGAATAGGGGAAGTATCTGACATGATTATTCCTTGATATCAATTTGTTGAAAAGTATGTGCACCTGTTTTAGTGACTCTAAATCATTATTTTTTGTGAAATTAATGTGAGTGTGGCCGTTGTGCCTGTTTTGATTTATAGTCTGAGAGAATGCCAGATAATATATTCAAACAGCTGATCCTGTGAACTATTAATATTATGAGACAAATTTAATTTCAATTTTGTTTGTTATAGGTAGAACGCTCCAGAAAACAAAAACTGTGGAATACCCATGCACACCACCACCATCTCCGCGTGCACACGGATCACCTCAACGAATGTTCCGGGAAGATAATCTCATGCACATAAATGTTGTACTTGTAGATACAAAAGCACCAAATTTTGCTTCATTTTATAATTCTGTAAGTATTCATCCCACTTGTCTATCGTGTTTAGTTTGATTTTTGGTTCACTATGAGTATGCTGATTGTGTGTATGTATTAAATTAGATTATTGTAGGTACAAGGGACAGTTATAGAGTTTTAACTTTTGCTTTGAAAGGACAAAGTTATGTACTAAAGTAGAGATGGGCTGTGCCATTTGGTTTTGGCTCTTGTAGCTGCATGCTGTGGTAATGTGATGGGAGTATTTCATTGTGTACCAGGACTGCGGACATGAACCAGCTAACAAAAAATTGAATATGTTATTCTATTTTGTAAGGTGATAATTAAACTTTAGTTGCCCCTCTGACACAGATGCAAGATGATAAACTACTCATCTGCAAATGAGTGTGGGTTTAAAGTTCAAAGGAACAGAGGATGAAATAATAAACCTTGCAAAACACAAAAAAAATAACAGTTACGTGAAATAAAAGCAAAACAGTAGCTGAAATAAAGGCAGCCCATCTGAAACTGCTCATCTTTTTACATCCATAAAATCAAAACCAGTTGCTGGGTAATTTTCAGTGCTATGTTGCTCCTTTCCATTCACTGTAATTTCCTTGGATCGTCCTTGACATGGTGCTCACAAAGTAGTTGAGAAATTGTTCCTCATTGCCTATAGCTCTTCGTCAGTGGTCGCCCAGAGGCCATTCAGTGTGTTAGGAGGGTTTGTCACTATAAGCGTAACATGTTCCAAGCATGCTCAGTCAGATTTATGTCAGTAGATAGTGCAGGCCATTTTTGTTTGCTTCGTGCCTCCTACAGGAAGCTGTTCATGAGGTTGGCAAGGTGTGCCCATGCATTTTCGTCTGGGGGGAAAGGGTGGGGGGGTGGAGCCTTGCTAAGAGCCGAACTATTGTCCTGTACAGGTAGCCAGTGTTCTCAAAGGCAGGTATCTGGTTACACAGCAGGATCAACAGCTTGGGAAGGAAGCAGATGCATGAAGGAAGAAACTCTGTACCATAGCAGATGGCTATAGTGAGCTAGGGACGTACAGAACTGCTCAGACGATGGGCTGTGAAAGTTCGCCACAATACCACCCCCAAACATGACTGCCTTGCTGAATTTATTGGACTGCTTGCCTGACATGGGCATTAGTATATGACTAGGTCCATACACTTCTATGATCATCATCAAGCGGAAAATAAATCCTGTACTTATCAGTGGTGAGAACCTGACAACATTGATCCTGATTCCACTCCAGGTGCTCTCGTAACCGTCTTCTTCACTCCCTACAGTACTTAGAATATTTGCACTGTCGTTAATATGGATGTGTAGAGGCCAAATTATTTGTGTGCATATGGTTATGTACTGTCTGGGGCAACACAGCTGTTCCAATTTCCTTGAAAGAAACAGCTTGCAGTTTTGTTGTCTTCTCCTCCACACACCTAAAAGCCACAATATGTAGGTAGCTCTCTTCAGCTTGTTCTTTTGATTGCGGGGGAAGGCAGATTTTCAGTGTTTTGTTTTCTCACAGCAGCAATTAAATGTTTGAAAGACATCTCTCTATGCAGGAAAGGTCTCATTTTAACAACTATACTTTTCGTGAAGTGACTAAGTGTGTGTGATCTAAGGTTGATTTGACTCTTGAGGTGTGTTCACAGACTGAATGGTGTACTCGAGTTGCATTGCTCCAGCCACAGTTGGAGGCATAGTTCTCTACTGAACAGCACTGAGAATGCAGGTTTACTTTTATCTAAGTTACGTAGGTGACTGTAGGTAGCAAATTCTTGTGTTTGAATGGGTATTGAGAAAGAGCTTTCTAACAAAAAATAAACGATGGCAGCAACAGTACGAACAAGGCAGGTCATGAGGGTGGTGACATTTTTTAAAAGCAGTTTATGATTACCCATGGTTGAATTTGTGAATTTTTGAAGCTGATTCACTGTTATAAATATGTCATCACTGTTATCTTCTAGGTCATTTTGTTGTTTGAATTTCTAATTTGATACAGTAGTTTTGTGTGGCTGTATGTTACTCTTCTCTATAGCATTACTCTTCTCAGTGTCCGTTCTTTCTCTGCTTTTCTGTGTTTATTCACTGCCTTTCAAAACGCATCTACTTCCGAACCACACTGTGTCAACGACTGTCTGCACACAACACAAACTTCACGACGGAGCAGATTGTTGATGCAAGCCCCAGATTCTCTCCTCTGAAAATTAATTACATTTATTCTTGTTGATCCCACTTCACCCCAAAACAAATCCTGACCTAATCATCCTACCTGCTGTTAAAGCTCCACCACTGTTGTTATGAATCGCAGTGACTACCTGGCAGAAGGCCTCTGCAAATTGTCTGGCTCCAACTATAAGCTTTGCCAGAGTTATCCCATCCCAAAAGTCCAACACAAACTCCAATCCCTGCTAAAAGCCTTAGGCCCTTCCCAGAACATCTCCTTTGAATCCATTTCCCTCCTCACCCTGTCACAGCCCGCACACCCACCTTCTACATGCTCCCCAAGATCCACAATCCCAACAGTCCTGGATCTCCATTGTGGCTGGTTATTGTTACCCCCCTGAAAGAGTTTCAGCACTCACTGATCAACACCGCCCACCAGTTGCCCATAATCTAGCCTCCCATGTCAAAGACACCAACCACTTCCTTCACTGACTCTCCACCATCCCCACCCCTTTACCTCCTTGATCCCTACTCGTCACTGTTGATGCCACCTTCCTATTCACCAACATACAACAGGCCCATGGTCTTACTACTATTGAACACTCCCTTTCCAAATGTCCTTCAGACTCCAAATCCACTGCCTCATTCCTGATTCACCTTACTAACTTTATCCTAACACACAGCTACTTCTTATCTGAAGGGAAGGTATATTAACAGATAGGCAGCACAGGCATGGGCACCTTCCTGGCATCCTCCTATGTCAACCTTTTTATGTGCCATCTAGAGGAGACCTTCCTAGTGTCCCAAGACACCAAACACCTAGTCTGGTTCACATTCATTGATGATATCTTCATGATCTGGACCCATGACCAAGACATCCTATCTTTGTTCCTTAACAACCACAACACCTTCTCTTCCATCCTTTTCACGTGGTTCTTCTCAGCCCAGCATGCCACCATCCTAGATGTTGACCTCCTCCTCTCTGATGGCTCCATTTGCGCCTCTGCCCACATTAAACCCACCAACCACCAACATTACCAGCATTTTGACAGCTGTCATCTCTTTCACACCAAAAAATCCTTCCCATATAGCCTGGCTACACAGGGATGGCATATCTGCAGTGAGAAAAGCTCCCTTGCTTGGTATGCTGAGGGTCTCACTAAGGTTTTGACAGACAGGCACTATCCCCCAAACCTAGTTCTCCTAAGTGATTTCCCCTCACAACCACCAATCCTCCCCTACCCTCAAAATCCAGCCACAAAGGAGTGTTCCCTTCATCACCCCGGACTGGAACAACCGAACCACATTCTTCGCCAAGGTTTTGATTACCTATCATCGTGGCTTGAAATGATGGATATTCTACCCGAGATACTTCCCACCACCTCCTAAAGTGGTGTTCCATTACCCTCTCAACCTCCACAACATCCTGATCCATCCCTATGCCATTCCCAGTCCCAACCCCCTTGCCACAAGGGTCATATCCCTGTGGATGACCCAGGTGCAAAAATTGTCCAATCCACCCTCCCTGTTACAGGTTTGTCATACCCCATCAGAAGCCAGGCCACCTGTGAACGCAGCCATTTCATTTACCAGTTCTGCTGCAATCATTACAGCACTTTTTATATTTGTGTGACAACTGACCAGTCGTCCACCAGGATGAATGGCCACTGCCAAACTGTGGCCACGAATAAAGTAGACCAGCCTGTGTCACAACCTGCAGCTGAACATAACACACTTGATTTCAATGACTGCTTCAGTACCCAAGCCATCAGGATCATTCCCTCTACCACCAGCTTTTCTGAACTGTGCAGATGGAGTTATCCTTACAATTCTCTACCCCTGTAATTATTCCAGCTTCAACCTACAGTAACATACTGTCCCTACACCTTCCACCCAACAGTTTCCATCCTGTCTGTCCTATCATCTCCTCCCCATTCTCATATCCCATCCGGTTTTTTTTGCATCCCCATGTCTTTACCCTCTCCTATCCTGTTTTTTTTCCCTTTTTTTCCTCACCTCTGTGCCCCACAACCTCTTGATGCTATGCCTGTTGGCAGTCTAGTTCCTGCACACTCCACCAGACAGCATTTGTCCCTCGCCCCACCCACACAGTACTATCCCTTCCCCTTCCCCACCCCTCCATATTGCTGCTTGCATCATATGTGATGTTGCATTCTGGCTCGAGAAGCTGGAGTTGGCGGTTTTGTATGCTTGAGGTTTGTGTAGTAGTTTATCTTTTCCTACATTATTGTATGTGTTAAATGTTACGTCATTATGGGTCACCCAAGAAAGACATGCATTCATTTTTTTCTATGATGGATCTTCTCTTAATCTTGTTAAATTTCCTGTTTCCTTATCTATGTTGTCCTCCTGTACTTAGTATCTGCTCTTATATCTGCCTTCTCCAGCAATATTTTATCTACTTTTCTCCCTTGTAACCTGATATTGGTTCATATTCTGATTCACTAACCCTAGTCATATCCTGTCAGACTCTCTCATCAAAGGCTCTACTCTTTTAATGAAAATGTGGAACACAACAAGCTATGTTTGGTGTCACAGCTTCATTATAAAAGTCACAGCTTCATTATAAAAGTCACTTGAGAACATAATGTACCCAAAATACGAAACAATTAATATCAAAACTAGGAACAGCACGTCTTAAAAATGTACTATGAAATGTGAACCAGTGCTATGCAAGATGATTCACTGTGTCATGAGCCAAACCTAAGAGACATTACATAGGAATAAATATGTGATGAATTTAGCACTAAAACTTGAGATTCTTGAAATAAGATGTTTCAAGCCATCAGTTCATTAAAGGTCTATCTAAACCTCTGCATTTTCATTACAATTTGTTGTGATCAAAGAAATTTTGTGCTTACAGCTATTCATCATTTACTACACACCGCTATATTGTGAGTGTCCACCTGTTACTCAACCTCCAGCGAGCCATCAAATGCTATTCTACCACATGCCTTTGTTGGAAATCGCATCCTTGACCACATTCACATCTCTTGTGGATGCATCATTACATTCACTTTAAAGCTGCTTTTTTACGCAATTGGCAGACATAGTCATATCATGTTACTGGTTCTCTTGTATCATTGTCAGGTGTCAACCTCGAAAAAATTACATAAAAATGGCATTGTACAAAGAAATATACACTTGAAAATGGGTATCATTTCACGAAATACATCATATATGAATAAAAGAAAATTGTGACTTGTAGCAGAAAAGTTATTTATAAATAAACCCAGTGTTTTTACAATTCAGGCTTTCACAAAAACTGTTTTTAATATACAAAATCAGGTGTCAACCACAACAGCAAGTGTAGTGCCTGTCAACATCCAAACAGTGTGGCAGCAAGTACCCAGGGTGGCTGTCAACATGTGTTCTATGTGGTTGCAGTATTACATAAATGACACTTCATGTGGATAGCGTCTTAATTAGGGTGTGCATGGACCTGTGAGCCCTTAGTTGTTAAATGTATTTGATACATGTAAACTATTTTCATTGTACTCTTGTTGATGTAACTTCATGCCCCAATAAATTGTGTCTTTAATGATCTTGTGTATCCTTGTGTTCCTAAGTAGAACATTAATATTGTAATTGTTGATCACATTGCATGCTCTAGTTGTCATATTTCAAATTGCTTGACATATGTTCAGGCTGCTGGAAGCAATATTGTGTAAGGTGCATTGAGATCATCATGTTAAATTCTAGTTCTTGTCATTCTGAAGTCCACATTTAAGGAATACAGTTTGTTACTTTATTTTACTGCTAGGTACAACGTTCAGTGACAGTAGATTTCAATTCCCTGGATATTGTGGCCAACATTGAGTCTTGGGTTGTTGTATTTGACTTCTTCAGCATTGGCTCTGGAATGCCATCAATATCAAGAACAGTCTCACCCGAGGGGTCATCGGAAGCAACAGGTATGTGCTCTGTAATTGTGCCTTTGCACTGTGAACCATTCTGACAGCAAAATGTAATTTGACTGGCAGCAAGTAAAATTCTTTTTGGTAGATAGTCTATTTTTTCGAAGTTATTAAGTAAACACCGCTATTTACTTTGTTGCTTATTATAGATAGGTCTGTGACCCAAGTGTTGTGGCTATCACACTAGGAATACAGACATTTTGAATGCTTCCTCCAAAATCCCCTTCATTGTATTCACCTTCACATGTTTTTGAGGTGATCTTGATAAACACTTCAACTATTTTGAATCTTTGGAAGCCATTTAGAAAACAGCACATTCAGTGTCCTATATGGTTCAAGACGAGTATCAGGGTGTTAAGACTATGTAGCATTTATTATGTTCAACGTATAACTATAAATATTACATCAAATAAAAAAGTGACTTAAACAGTTTTATTTGTATACCTGTGTACATGCATTATTTTAGGTCTCTTCCTGTCAGAAACCACTACTTGCAAAAATGGCAACTAATGAACAGAAAGCTTTTTGTGTTTTACAGTTTGCAAGGATTAATCTGTTGTTACAGTGCAGTGTGCGTTCTGTATGAAGTTCCATTATAATCCTCCAAGTGACGGCAACATTCATAGATGATACCATCAATTTGAAGACACCAGCTGATTTTGCAAAGGGAAGTGTAAGGGATGACCAAGAGTGACTGAAGAATGCATTTAACAAGTGAGAGTCCGGAAAGCGAGATATGAATTAGCAATTCCAGTGACATCTTTGTGGTGACTTACGGCCATGTTTAGTATTATTTTCTTATCAACGTTTCACCTAAGTGGAAATGTGAGCACGTCAGGGGGTCTGCAAATCTCACAGGAAGGTACAATTGCAACAAGAATCTCCTATATGGAATGTTTTTGTATTGTATCCTGGCAGAAGGTTTATGGGTCTTCCTTGTTCGGTGAAGCAACTATAATGTGTGTTTCTTATAGTGATGTGCTAAAACTAGGGCATTTCCTCAATTGGAACAAGCTGAACTACATAACATTGGCACCAAGATAGTGCACCACCTCACTGGCATAACTCATTATGGGATGGGTTAAATGACGTACCTGACTGCTGGATTGGCTGCAAGGGGCCAGATGACAGAGCACATTTTTCATAGCCTCCATTTACACCCAATCTGATGACATTCAGTTTTTACTTTAGTGGGTTCATAAAGGATCATGGATATGTGCCTTTGCTACCAGCTTATCTACCTGACTTACAGAACAGAACTGAAGCAGTTGTTGAAACAATTACTTCAGACAGACTGATCAAAGTTTGGGAAGAACTTGCCTATCGATTTGATGTGTGTCGCGTGACGAGTGGTACTCACATTGAACAACTGTAAGAAAATTTGTTTCAGTTACTCTTTTGTGTGATGTATTATTTATAATTGCAAGTTGACTGTAATACATGCTACAAAGCCTTAGAACCTCAATACACATTTTGAAACATCTGGCACTTTGTTCAGTGATAATCTACAAATAACCAGCTTTGAATGAGAATGGCATTCTGCAGCTTATCCTTCATTGCCTGAACCATAAAATATTCAAAAACACAAACCTGGGAAAAAGAAATATGAAATTATGTTGGCTGTCTCGTATGTAGTTCAATAGGTGACAGTTCTTGATCATGCAAGATAAGGGATAGGTGCTGTGTCGTGATGCAGCACCTGATTATAAAGTGCTGACATTGGAGTCTGGAGTGTAATCGTATATGGAAGTGAAACACTGGTTCTAAGCAGGTCAGACAAAAAGAGAATAGTAGTTTTTGAAATGTGGTGCTACTGAAGAATTCTGATGATTAGATGGGTTCGATATGGAGGTAATGTATCAAATTGTGGGGAAAATAAATTTATGGCACAACTTGATTAAAAGAAGGGATTGATTCATGGGACACATCAAAGTATTGTCAGTTTGCTAATAGAAGGAACTGAGGAGGGGGGGCAAACATTTTAAAGGGAGGCCAATTTTTGTGACTACAGCAAGAGGTTAGACTAGATGTAGATTGCAGTAGCTATGCAAAGATGAAGAGACTTGCACAGGATAGAACAAAACGGAGAGCTACATCAAGATAGTCTTGCCATGGCTACAGCTGGGAGGGGGAACTGTTTTAAGGTTAAATGCCTCATTATGACAGATTTCATTAATAGAGATCCAAATAAACTGTGTCACACACAAAAGAAACTTTTGGAATAACCTTACCATTATGCATTACAATATTATATGATTAAAAAACAAAAAGAAACACAAAATAAGAACAGCTTTTGCTTGCTTACAGGGAAGTCAATAATTTTGTAACTTATACATTTACAAAATATCACATTTACAAAAGATGTTCAAAATTTGTGCTGTTTGCTCGAATGCAAGTATTGCATTGCTCAATCATCCTTTCTCACCTAAGCCCAACTACCCCAAGTGTTATGAGATACATAATCTGGCAATGTCACATGTTCATTTCTTATCCATAGGGTATTACCCTACATTTACAGCCCCATGGCTCTTATATTAAATTACTTGTCTCAGCATCATCTGTGTTGCTTTGGGGGTTTTCATATGTTAATAAGAATGACCCTGTATATCTAACAAGTAGAAGTAATTCTCTTTGCTGACTACGCAAGTGTTACAAGCAAACTTAATGGAGTAAGTTAAATACTCGAAAACGTAAATAATATATTTCTTGAGAATCAATAACTGTTCTCTACTAATGGACTGTCACTGAATTTAGATAACACTTGATAATTGCAACTCAGGGCTGCACAAGAGCAGACCACACCATTAGAAATAATAAATTAAACATAATATTCTGATTTTGTTGTCTCTGTGTGCTGAGGCCTGGAGTTGACTTGTGTGTGTGTGTGTGTGTGTGTGTGTGTGTGTGTATGTGTGTGTTTACATACGAAGAAAGACTTAATGGGGTGGCTCATCCAAAGGTCTACATTTAAAAGAATTGTCTGCTTCTAAACATGGTGAGTAGCAATCCTGATTCATATTATTAGTCTGTTGTGGATTTTCCAATATTTGGTAAATTCTGAATTCTTAGCTGTTTATTTCGTTAACAGGAAGTTGCATGTTGCAGATGTTCTAAAGCATCTAAGCTCTGCAACTTTTGTATTACAAATAATAGCAGGTTTTGGAGATGAAAATGTCAAAACGTTGATTCATTTTTCCTATTTTCACTCACTAATTTCTTATGCCATCATATCTGAGGTCTTTACCTTCAAATTTCTTTTTCACAGCTTTGCTAATGTTTTATTTATCTTTGTATGAAATTTCACATGATTTTTAATAGTCATTTTTTGAATTCCTTTAAATTGCATTTGCACTTGCAAAATACTTCAGATATCATATGTAGATGTAATTGATTAAATATGCTCCTTCTGTGGTCTGTTTCAGTGAAGGAACCAGATACTATTAATTCAGACTTGGAGGTGGATGTAAGATCTGTGACCTTAGTGTTAAACCTTCCAGCACATGAGGTTGCTTGTGCTAATATCTCCAATTTGCACACTACTGTCCGCTCTCGAGGCCAAGATACTTATGTGGATGGCCGCTTGGGAAGTATGTCCCTTTTGGATGTATCCCCACATAGTCATCTTTACAGGGAGCGATTTATTTCATCAGGCCATGAGGCTCTTAATTTCACTTACTTTAGGTAAAGAATACAATTTTTTTATGGATAAGATTGTGGAAACAATGACAAAGTATCAAGAAATGTGGAAATCATAAAATTAATGAACCAGATTATTACTTATTAAGCAGGAAGATACTTAAGTATATTCGTAGTTAAGAGTGCTTTTATCATTGGTAGATGCTGTGCTGTACTGATTTGTCAGCTCACAGAGTATTAGTGTGTACCACAGTTACAAAACTTGCACAAAACAAAAACAAAATTTATCAAAATGTCTGATGATAGTTTTGTTATATATTAATAACAGGTGAGTAGTATATTACAAAAATCACAGGGAATTGTCTTGATGTAGTTTTGTTGTATCTTGGCATATACATGTGGCTAAATTTTCGGTATTGAATTAATTAATATCCACAGTGGAATTATGTAGACCAGGGATTGGCCACTTACCTTAGTCCACAGGTCATGGTCTTGCGGTAACATTCTCGCTTCTCGCGCACGGGATCCCTGGTTTGATTCCCGGCGGGGTCAGGGATTTTCCCTGCCTTGAAATGACTGGGTGTTATTATGTTGTTGTCTTCATCATCATCATTCATCCCCATTACGGTCGGAGGAAGGCAATGGCAAACCACCTCCGCTAGAACCTTGCGTAGTACGGCGGTGCGGGTTTCCCGCATCATCCCCTACGCTCCTTGGAGTATGGGACTTTTATCATCATCACTTACCTTACCTTATCTTTAGGAGTGAGCTGAATTTTTTAGGGACTAATAATTGATATAACACTATTGTATTACACAACAAGAAATCAGAAGTTACATTGGTAATGTGTTTTCCTCATTGTTTGCTTTGATCTGAGCTGTTTGAAATCGGGCTGATAATTTTGAAACCAGGTTGATAATTGGTGAGCCTAGATTATCAGATAGAACACGTCAGTATTTAGATTTGATGAACTTGTGCACACATGTAAGTGGTTCCAAAAATGGAACAGTCTCTTGGCACGCTCCCTTGTTCATTGATATTTGTCTTCTGGAACCTTCGTCCAAAATTCAACAACTGAACAACCACTGCATTAGTCCTTTGTCCTCTTGAAGTTCCCTTCAGTCCAACTGTATAGCTGCTGAGTCCTTAAGAAGTAGCAGTGAAATGGAACACCCATCTTCCACAACATCAACAATGTAAGGATCTTTCAGGAATGAAAGTAAAGATTTAAGTGCCATGAAATCACTAAATATGACATTTATTTCTTCAGAACAGATATTCTGCTTAAATAATCTTGTATTTGCATCTGACATAAAGGAAGTCTTTCATTAATTTCCTTCAAGTTAATGAAATGAGCAAATTTTTTAGTTGCAAGGTCTTTCAGAAAGAGTCTTAATCTGTTATCAAAGCTGAAAACAGACTATGCTAACCCAGAATAAGTTTCTTTCTTTCTTGTAATGATGTGTTTAGTGTTTGTAAATGCTGAACATTGTCAGTAAAAAAAGGCCACAGGTAACAGCCAGTGTGGCTCATCAAGCCGAGGGAAAGATTTTCCTTTTTCTCGCTTGATTGTATCCATTAATTAGAAAAATCTGCCTAGAACATTACTTCTGATAGCTATATCAATAAACAATACCAAGACACATTGTCAGGAAGATCGTATTGCTGATTTGTTTTATGGAGGATTTGAACTGTCTGTGTCTTTCGTCATTTGAGTAAATGTAGCTCACAATTCTTTGCACCATCTGCATAACTTTGTGGATATTCAAAATATTTAGGTGCTAAATGTTCTCTATGAGAAATGCAGTGGACACTAAAACACCATCCAGGGCTTTTTTGGTATCACTACCTTGTGTAGTATTCTTCAGTGTAAAAAAGGGGAAAAGCTCTGCCCTTGAAATTTTTCCTTTAATATCGACAGTTTAGCTTTCTTTAACTGGGAAACAAGAGGAAAGTCTTCCCTGTGGTTAGTGTCATGATGGGATTTGAGAGTACTTACCTTGTACTGTAACAGTCTTTCAACACAAAAGACACATTGGTTTCCCATTCCTTTCTACAAAAAGGAATTTTCTTCTCTCTCTTTATTAAACACACTGTTCTCTTCTTTGTGTCTTTGCACTTATTAGATAACATTTTAACTATCAGGTTACAAGCAGCACTCACAAGTTTACTTGAACAGTTTCTCTGCTCACAGAAAAGTAACCATATTATTTGCTATGAATGTGACTGGCTGCTGACCTAGTGTTGTCAAATTGACAAGAAGGTTGCACAGTTGTGAGTTTGAGCGAGGAGTTCCTTTTGTATTAAATGCATCCACCCAGCCGTGCCGCTCTGTGCAAAACCAAAAAAGGAGGTTCAGTGCAGTGTGGCACATCAGACGTGGGTGTCAGACAAACCTGCTCTGCACAACAATAAATAACTTCCACACTATATTGATACATCAGAGGAAATGGTTCATTCATGTGGAGGTCTTTTTGGTGATGTTTTCTCATTTTCCATTTTTAATGACGAATGTGTGCGCACACTGGAAGATTTCTGTGTACCTACGAACACTCTGCTAAAACCTGTGCAGTGTGTTTGTGTGCTGCATGATGCATCAGGCATGGACGTGGTCTTGTATAAGTGTGTATTATTTTTAAAAAATATTATTATTTTTATGCTCTATCTATTTATATACTCTATTTCAAGAGCTGCACTACACTGAAGCAAAAGCGATATGTGGCTTATGAATCTCACTATGACCACTCCTGATATAAAATAATGATTTTTAAATTGACCTAGCAGGTAGTTTTATGAATACCACTTTTAATATGTAGATTATCAGTGTTATTTCTTCACTTGCAAATTTTATGTATTTAAAAACCACTTACAACTTGAATTCTGCTTCTTCGTTATGTTAGTATACAAGTTTCAAGAGTAGGTGTCCCAGCTGCATGTAGACTTCAGTATTTCCAGATGTGTCGGTTAACATTATGTGAGGAATTGCCTTTACTCTTCAATTATTTGCATTTCAACAGAACTTTATGTTACCATATTTATAATGTTATGTAATGTGGGAGAAAAGTTGCAAAACAGACTTAACACTGTCTGTGTATGTAACTGATTTATTTGTACAGTTAGAATTGTCACTTCAACACAGCCTCAGTATTGAATGAAGTATGTTAAAAATAATGGAAAATGTGATGTAAAAATCTTTAATCAGTTGAAAGATAGATCTTTTAAGATAATCCAAAAGAAAGATAAGACAGTTACTATCCCCTCATTCGAGAAAACTAAACATTGTTGTAACGGAATGAGGTACTGATGATGAAGGCAAATTGTATTTGGGAGAAACGTGGTGCAAATCCTAGTGCACTTATTTAGAATTAGGTTTTCTGTGCTTTCTATATCATAGTACCATCTAAAACACAAAATTCATCACTGCAAGTTCTAATGTACAATATGTAACAGTGTCGGCAAATATTAAGAGAGGAATAGGATTTTAACAATAAGGAGGAGAGATATTGATGTCGGTCCGTGAGGCCTGGCACAAAGTTGGCATTCCAAAACATCCCAAAGGTGTGCTATAGGATTCAGGCCAGGGCTCTGTGCAGGCCAGTCCATTACAGGGATGTTATTGTCATGTGACGACTCCGCCACAGGCTGTACATTATGAACAGGCGCTCGATTGTGTTGAAAGATGCAATCTCCTTCCCTGAGTTGCTCTTCAACAGTGGGAGGCAAGAAGGTGCTTAAAACATCAATGTAGGCCTGTGCTGTGGTAATGCCATGCAAAACAAGGGGTGCAAGCCCCCTCCATGAAAAACATGACCACACATAACACCACTGCCCCCAAATTTTACTGTTGGCACTACATGCGCCGGCAGATGACGTACACCGGGCATTCACCATAACCACACCCTGCAATTGGATCACCACATTGTGAACTGTGATTTGTTCCTCCTCATGTTTTTCCACTGTTCAAGTGTCCAATGTTTACACTCCTTACACCAAGTGAGGCGTCATTTGGCATTTACCGGAATGATGTGTGGCTTATGAGCAGCCGCTCGACCATGAAATCCAAGTTTTCTCACTTCCCGCCTAACTGTCATAGTACTTGTAGTGGATCCTGATGCAGTTTGAAATTCCTGTGTGATGGTCTGGATAGATGTCTGTCTATTACACATTACAACCCTCTTCAACTGTCGACAGCTTCTGTCAGTCAACAGATGAGGTCGACCTGTACACTCTTGTGCTGTACATGTCCCTCCATGTTTCCACTTCACTGTCACATTGGAAACAGTGAACCTAGGGATGTTTAGGAGTGTGGAAATCTCGCGTACAGACGTATGGCACAATCCAATCACCTGACCACGTTCGATGTCTTTGAGTTCTGCGGAGTGCCCCATTCTGCTCTCTCACAATGTCTAATGACGACTGAGGTCGCTGATATGGAGTACCTGGCAGCAAGCGGCAGCACAATGCACTTAATATGAAAAACATATGTTTTTCGGTGTGTCCAGATACTTTTGATCACATAGTGTAGTTACATGTTCTGTTGATCATTTGAATGATTCTTTTATTGAAATTATGTGGGCTTAGTCAGCTCACAGAATATGTATGATTTACAGAATATATGATTAGTGTTAACATTAATGAACACAAACTATTTTAGTCCTACTCATGCAACTATACTTAATATTTTCATTCATTTATTTATTTTTTAAAATGGAGTAGTAGTTACTAAAAATTGTTCCCTGTGGAGTATAATTTCTCTTGTTTTGGCTGATTTGTGTGTGTTTCAGTAAGAGTCAGCTGTTTCCAATATTTTTTCAGCTATGGGCAGCAAGATGTGTCACTGCAGCGCGAGTATGATTCTCATTTGAAATTAGAAATGTCAACAGTTCTATACATCCATACAAAGAGATTTGTTGCTGAAATACAGGCATTTTTCCATCATTTCTCACAGTTGCGTGGTGTCATGGCCAGTATTCGAGCTGCTACAACTGGTAGAGAGGTATGTGTAGATTCCATGAAGTTATTTCTAGATACATTTATGAATTATTTGTCAGTCCCAAATGATCAGCCCAGAAATACAAGTGGTAATTGGTAAGATAAACTAATGGATAGTTACTTATAGTACTGTTGATAATGAGAGGCAGGATGATGAGCCAAATGTTTGATAAATAACAGTAAAAAAGTAATGGGGAAGAACTATTATGTTGTATATTACATGACAGACATAATAGTGTCTCAATAGCTGCAATTGTTTTATCTCCATTTGCACTACTCAATTTGAGCTGTGCTCATTTTTAAGCAATACCTATGCAGCTTGATACCAACACTCTGTTACAGACTAGCTGATTCACCATCCAGTCAGTACAAAAGAAGTAGACCTGAAATGTACCACACTTTGAAACATCATTGTAGAATCGATACAAATGGCCACTGGATTCAACAAAAGGAAAGAATGTCTGATTTGATAAAATAAACAGACAGATTTAACTGTTCATTAATGCCAAAAGACAACACTCTTCATCTCTACCTCAGGTGCTGTCTCTAGTGTGAAGAAGATTAATTTTTAAGAGCTGCAACAGAACTGTCAGACAGAAATAAGAAAACTCAAGAATAACTTGTGGTTAAAAGAAGAAGAAGAAGGAAGAAGAAGAAGAAGAAGAAGAAGAAGAAAAAAAAAGAAAAAAGAAAAGTCAATGAACTACATGAGTTACACATTACCACCTACTTGATTTTTATATCTATACCATCTGTACTTCATTAGGAACCCTCACTGATTACATCATTATTAACATTATCACTGATAGCTAAGACATCTTGAGACACTGGAAAGAACACTTTAACTCACTGTTGAAGTGTAACTCTCCTGCTGTAGAAGACTTTCTTTTATAATTACTCCCAACATCCTTTACAAATCTTGACAGCA
This sequence comes from Schistocerca cancellata, assembly GCF_023864275.1. Lineage (NCBI taxonomy): Eukaryota > Metazoa > Arthropoda > Insecta > Orthoptera > Acrididae > Schistocerca > Schistocerca cancellata. Next base: position 150,511,607 of record NC_064628.1, read on the forward strand.
CCTTCATTCACAGAGCCCAAGAAAGCTCCTGAGAGGCTGAAACCATGAAATGAAATGTCTGTGGACCAGGAGCAGACAATATTTCCGTAGAATTCATACAAAGTGTAGAATATCCCATCAAGCCTTGAATCATCACTTGATCCTTTTAATGTGAAAAACTGAGTCGGTAAGAGCTAATATGCAAAACAAACAACTCCATCATAGCTGTTTAATAGCTTCACTGTTCCAATAAGTCTTGCACAATGGAATATTAAAGTAGCATTAAACGACAAAGGTGGAGTAATTTGTTTTACATACTAATGATGCGGCTCTTGCAGCAGGAAATGGATCCTATCTAGTAACAGTTGACATGAAAAATCTGTTGTACAATTCCTCTGAAAAGTCTTCAGACATACTGTCTCAGTATGGCATTCATTCCTCCAGAGTTGCAATGGACATATTCTTCAGTATCGTATAACCAGAAGAAAAAGGCAGAGAACAACATTGAACTTCTATTCTTAGTGTTCTGTGACTTGTAACAGACCTTCAACAAATTGCCCTGAATACATGAGTGGTTTTAAGGTGCTATGGTTGTTCTGTACACTGATAAGCCAAAACATTATGACCACTGCCCACCGTGATGTCGGATGCTGCCTGATCGTGTTGCGGGTATGTGACATGGTAACAGAAGTATGTAAGCGGAGCAGACATGGACAGGGCATCATCCTAGCAAAGATATGGGCTGCAAATGGGGGAAATCAATTGAGTTAAATGACTTTGATGAATGGCAGATTATTATTACACAGAGCCTGTGAATGAATATCTTGAGAACGGCGAAGCTGTCGAATGTTCACATGCTACTGTCGTGAGCATCTACAGAAAGAGACAGTACAGTGAAACTACCACTAGGCGCTAAATGACTGGACATCCATGACTCTTCACAGAATGTGTGGTTCTAAGGCTTGTCTGCTCTATAAAGTAGGATAGATGATGATCTGTGGTATCTCTGCCAAAAGAGCTCAATGGTGGTGCATGCACAAGTGTTCTGGCGTACACAGCTCGTTGTATGTTGTTGAACATGGGGCTCTGCATTAGACGCCCCTACGTGTCCACATCTGTACCCAACAACATTATCAATTATGATTGCAGTGGGCATAGGACCTTACGGATTCAACTGTCGATCAGTGGAAATGTGTTGGCTCTCCAGGTGAATGACATTTTTGCTATAACTAAGGTCTATGGTCATCTCCACAAATGCCATCTTCGAGGTGAACAGTGGCTCGAAACGTGTAGCACGCCATGGACACAGGCTGGTGGGAGCAGTATTATGCTATGGGAGACAGTCTCCTGCTCTTGCAAGGGGCCTGTGGTAGTAATCGGGGATACGCTGATAGCTGCAAACCATCTAAATGCCTTCATGCTTGGTGTCTTCCTTAATGGTAGTGTCATCTTGCAGCACTGTAATTGTTCATGTCTTGAGGTAGAACTGTGCTACAGTGGTTGGAGGAGCATTACAGTGAACTCACATTGATATCTTGGCAACCAAATTCACCTGATGTAAAACCTATAGAACCCTTCTGGGTCACTGTCAGGTGCCATAGTTGTGTACACTTATCAGCATCCCATTATTTGTGTGAATTACATGACCTGTGCATAGACATATAATGCCACATACCTCCACAATCCTACCAACAAACTGTCAGATGTAGGATACACAGAATCAGTGATGTGTTTCATTCCAAAGGCATACAAACAGGCTATTAGACAGATGGTCATAATGTTTTGGCTCATCAGTGTACATTTTGCAGTTGTGACTGGAGTAATACTCCACAGTTTTGTGATTGCTTAATTTCTGTACCAAAGTGATCTCTCTGTGTATTTCAGTTACAGACGGGATTAAACACATCTGTGTGTTCTCACACACAGTTTTTACCCTCTACTTAGTGGTCATACCCAACAAAGGATAGCGTAGCAATTGGATAACATTTTCACAGTAAAAGATTAAACAAACAAACACTGTTAACGAAGGAAATGATTCTCCAGTTCATGTTTCTGTCGTTTGTTACAAAAGTGCATATGAATAATTGAGAAAACCCCAGTGCTTCCATATGCTGCTCAGGAATCTGCTCTTCCTTACTGTGATAGTGTCCTTGGTGATTGGTTTATGGAACAACAGTTCCATATTGCTGTTATTCCGTCCTGAATTTTCCATTGTGTGACATATATTGAGCAGGTAGAACACTTCTCCAACTTTGGAAGTGGTGTCTCTGAATATTGCACCCACGAAAATGATGTGGAAATCTGAATCTGTATTGCACAAACAACCTTAGGACAATTTACCGCCAGATCTTTTTTGATAGAGATCTACAAATAAACATGATGATGAGCCATGTAGTTATTGTCTTAACAGTGTTTTATAGATGTGGAATGTAGATTCATGATAACAAGAAATTGTTTGAATTTTACCAGCAGAAGCTTCCTCAAACAGGAAATCACAGTTGAACATACAGATGCCACTGTGATTAATCAGTGTCAGATGAATTGCACATATCCACCACTTGAGTAATAACAGAATTCCTTGCTAAACAAGTATGTGAGTTTCTGGTGCCAGAATAACTCATGGTGCCTCTGTAAAGCTCCATAAGGACAAACTCAGAAAGATTTTGCTGAGTGCAAACATAAATCAAAGTACCGGGAATACTCTTGCAGAAGGCTGAAAGCTCTGGTGCTTGACGACACCAGCTGGGAACAGAATCTCATCAAAGGTGAAAACCATGACAAATACAACCACACACTCTGTATACAAGTATGTGCAACATGCTTATGTAGATGCATGTTTCAACAGTAATGTATATAGAAACTACAGGAAAGGAAATTACACTCTTAAATGAATAATGGCTGATGACAGCTCTACATCCAGTAGACTGATTCCTCTGTTACTTCCACCAGTTTTGTTGGTTTCATCTTTATCTCTTAACATCAATTTTACTCATCCTACTTTGGCAGCAAATAATTACTTCTAGGCAATAGAGAGGGCGTTATGTTCAAAATACAGTGCAATTTTTCAGATGCTAAAATTACCAAGATGACGTGACATTGTAAAAAAAAAAAAGCACTTTATGTATATATGGAGCTACTTCATGTACCTCTCAGGCCACCTTAATTAATAAGGTGCTGCAAGTGATATTAATGTGTCTCTTCCAACAGTGGCACATTCAGTTTCATCCAGCTTTGTCAGACCTAACCTAATTCTTGGCATGTAATAAGGTATTAGTCAACTGTGTTTTAAACCCAATAACCAAAACAATGGATTTAATTTCACAAACAAACATTGACGTGTGTATAAATTCCTCAGACAAGTGATGTGGAGTTGAGTGTTACATTGTAGAGATAATTAATCAAAAGCTGAATATTGGCAGCAACATACTCAATTGTGAGGCTAGAGACTTGTCAATATTTCTGAAACATAATGCTCTGCTATTTAGATATATTTGAAGCAGTTCATAGTGATGGGGTAAATAGCCACAGTTTGCGAATAGCTAATGACAGTTTGGCAATGGTCAGCAGTCTTGAAGTTGCTGCATAAGGGAGCTGTGGTGGTGAAGAATCTGGCACGCCATGTGAGACATTTCAGATGTCACTTGTTTCATCCAGATGTTTAGCTGCTGTGGCATCTCCTACTGTATCCGACACAATGAAATTGCCTTCACCACAGGGTAAATGGGGCAGGTGGTAACCCATATGTGTCACTCAAGGCTCAGAGTCAGTGTGGAGACTGGCCATCTGGCCTCACCCATTCACTCTGTGAGTGGACGTGTAGCCAGTCGTTCAACAGGGTCTGAACAGGCAGATGGGAGGAGGGATTTGCTACTGATAGGAAGTTCCAATGCTAGTATCCAGGGCCGGAAAGAAATCCAGTATGCACTCAGTATGTCTGCCAGGGGAACTCATCTGAGATGTCAAGAAGGCCCTTCTTGTGGCTGCCGGGCATGTAAGGTGCAGTTGTCTGTAAGTTGTGGCTCATGTTGGCACCAGTCAAGTTTCACACTTGATTTCTGGGACCATCCTCAGTTCATATGGGCAATTGGTGGAGGTGGTGAAGACTCAAATTGTTCTCAGAACTGAGAGTCAGCTGAGATCTGTAAGTAGAAAGCTCTGAAATATGTAGTGAAGTGTGGAACATATACCAAAAAAAGACAGATCGGACACTATAAGAGGAGGAGGAGTGTTCATTGCAGTCGGCAAAAATATTATGTCCATCAAGCTTAAAATTGAGTCTGACTACGAAGTTATCTGGATGTGTGTAACAGTCCAGGTGAACTCAGGTTAAGTGCTGTTTTTACCAGTCACCTGACAGTTTTAGAATAATTCAAAGAAAGTCTATACTCAGTAGCAGTTAAATACACAGATTGTGCAGTATTAGTTGAAAGTGACTTTAATCTACAAATATAGACTGGAACATCTGTGGATTCATTGCAGGTGGTATGGACAGGTAGCCTAGATGGTAACATCTATGGATTCATTGCAGGTGGTATGAACAGGCAGCCTTGTGAAGAACTTTTGAACATGTTCTCCAAAAACTGCCTTAAGCATGTAGTTGGACAAGCTACATTCTAACGTTTTCCTGGGACTGGAGACTGTGTGGTACTGGGGTGCAAGACTCGCTCGTCTCTTGCGGGTGATTTATGTGTTGCGTGCAGCCAATGGCTGCGTCAATCTTCACAATGCTTCTTCTAAGATGATTTTATGCTGGTTAGGGAAATTATACTGAACTACTTTCCTACTTTTGAAATGATTTCTTACTCTCAGAATACTTTCATATCAACTTCGCTATATTTCTATATTTTCTTCTTCACAATAAAAAAACTACACAAGTTTCACATGCGCTTTCACGTCTCGCAAATCAACCCCATCTGGTAAACCTTAGTACTTTACATATATCATTACAGTTTCTTTTGGTTTTAATAACCCTTGTCAAAACAGTTCTTGCTCCTAGTAAGTCAAACAATCTCTAGATAAAACATATTTCATTTGTTCCCAACAGTCACTACTATTTCACTGCCAAAGAATAGCTTTGGATTACTCCTTGTACTGGACATACGGCTTCCAAGGTATGCGCAGCCACCACTTGTCAGTGCCGATAGACCGCCACAACTTTAGTCTTCTCCTAACAACGCATGTCCTGCACACACATAAGCCGTGTCACAGTAGGCACATTTCCACTCTCGCACACTGATCCTTAAAATATCGTGTGTTTGAGATGATGAAATACCAGTGTCTGTAGAATTTACCCTGAAATTCTCAGGGCACTATATATCCCTCCACTTAGCTTGAACACGTTCATTATGTACATCAAGATCATATTCACATAACGCTAATTTACATTTCAATCAGTTTATATAATATTTTTTTCCAGCAATTGTGTACCTAATACATAGCTCTTCTTTTTCTTTTTCTTTCAATAACAATTATCTGAGCATTGCACTTAATATTGAAGTTAGGACTTAAATATATATTATATATGAACTTTGAGGACAATATTCTTAACCTCCAATCACAGACTCCAGGTGTCATTGACACTTAATTATGTCGTTCTTTACTCTACTCCTCTGTATTGTTTTTTCTTTAGTACATATTAATTTCAGTAACTACTGTTTCCCGTAGTCTGGAGGAACTGTGGGCAAATGAAAACGTTCTTTTTGACACTTATAAATATAAAACCTGAGAATGTTAGTGGAATAGAGAATTAAAACTTACCAGATTAATCTCAACAAAATGTGTGACTTTTGTCACGATACTGTCCTTCCCTTTTGGCACAGTACCTATACTTTACCTCCAGGTTGCCTCTATGGATGCACTACCTGCTACCATTTTGGTAGGTATGCCCCTTTCTTATTCCTAAATTCTATGGTACAGGTGAATCCCCTTCTTGGTGCCCCTGCCCGCACAGTATAGGTCAGCCTCTCTTCGTTCTGCCTATGTGCCCTTTTCTTCATTCAATAAAAGCTGGGTGCACCCACCTTATCCTTTGTGAGTAGGCCCCATGGTTCATTGATCTGATGGACAGGGTGAGCAGTAGTCTGTGGCTCTTTGCTGGTGATGCTGTGGTGTATGGAAAGGTGTCATCATTGAATGACTGGAGAAGTACACAAGCATGTAAATGCAGAAAAGTGAAAGTTAATGCAGATGAATAGGAAAAACAACTACACAACGTTTGAATACAGCATCAGTAAAGTGCTGCTTGGCAAAGTCGCATTAATTAAATATATAGATGTAAGATTGCAAAGCAGTTTGAAATGGAAAGAGTATGTTAGGATACAGTGGTAGGAAAGTCAAATGGTTGACTTTGGTGTATTTGGCAAGCTTTAGGAAAGTGTGATTTATCTTTAAAGGAGATTGTGTGTAGAACACTAGTGCGAGCCATTTTTGAGTACCCCTCAAATGTTTTAGATCCCAGTTTTTATGTGATATGTCTGGTTGATATGATACCAACTGTCCATTTGCTCCGATGAAGGAAAGATGCACATTGTATAATAGAGATGGATTCTCAGTTTGTGACTATCAGTAAATAAATTCATGAATTTAAATACAAAAATGTTGGAGGGTTCACACTATGAGAGAAATGATTAAATTTTTCTGTGGAATACTGTTATAAAATATTTTTGTGTTTGAATTACTTAGTTTGTTAGCACTCTATTTCTTTAGAGCATTTCTGTTGTCAACTTTGCTAGTTATGTGTGTAAGTCTTTCATTCCAAGTCTAATTTGATACTGCAAGTACGAGTCCTTTTTGACTTTTGTGTCAACACCAATTCATAAGGTGGAAGAATAAATTTTATAAAGGAATCCAAACAGATACAATGCTCAGATCACTTCTACAGGCAGACAATAATTTTGTTTGCTGGCAATGAATCCCACCTCCATTTACGTTTGCACTGCAGTAATAGATAATAAAAGTTTCATCCAAGAAACAGTCAGTGCACATTGTAACACAAGAGGCAAAAAGATCATAGATAATGGTTAACAATGACATAATAGAACAAGTAAAAGTAATGATATCTGAGATTTGAAATAATGTAGGTTATAGCCAGGACTCTGAACAGAAAGTGAACAATACATTTAATATGTGGAGCAATTTTAAAAGTTGAGAAACAAAGAACACAAGAGGACATTAATTATATCCTATGAGTCTGTTGCTGTCACCACACCCAGATGTGAAAGTGAATGATAGTCTTCATTACCAATAAATAAAAATGAATAATACAACACAAGAAAAGACTTATCATACAAAACTGAAAGGCTGTACAAGAGCATACAGTATTGGAAATAAGAACCTCTGATGTAGTAGTAGTAGTAGTAGTAGTAGTAGTAGTAGTAGTAGTAGTAATGGTCTGTCATTCCTGAGACATTTTAGTTGTATTTAATTACTTTTTGTTTTCCATAGATTCAAACACTTCATACAAAACATTAGATGTGTTATTCATTCCAAGCTGTTGCTGAGAGGCTTTTAATTTCTTTTAGATACCGAAATCATTGACACATGCACCACGCATGCTTCTGGAATTGCATGCAGGCTCTCCAGTTATCATGCTGCCAGTCAGTTCACTCTCATCAGACATCCTAGTAGCAGATTTGGGCAGGCTTACCGTGAGCAACAGTTTTAAGATGTATGGGTCACCTGGGACTATAAGAGTACCTTCTCGACAGGAAATATCACCAGATGCGTCACCACCAGGTCAGTTCCTTATTTAATAAATCTGTTTGTTGTTGTGACTGGTGTTTAAGATAGTTTTGGATGCTTAACTTTCTTTCACAAAATTGTTAGTCCATACTGATCTTTTCAGTACCAAAAAAAAAAAAAAAAAGAGCTGAAAAATTTTGCAGTTGAGTCGAACATACTGTGAAAAGAGGAGGAGAAAAGAAAGACGTTTATTATATATGCAAGCAGAATAAACATTTTACTCTGTTGGATTGTCATGGTATGTCATAAAAGTAAATCTCCGATTGCTGGGTTCATTAAATATACGTGACACAATAAAACCCTTGTAGAGCAAAACTTTGAGATGATGTGAAGACTTAAATTGCAATCATCTTATCAAGAATGTTTCTGTCCTGTTGGTACACAATGTGTATGATATATGCTGTGGCATGAAGATCAGTTTCATATTTTATGGTACTCATAGGTCCTTTACATTGACAATTAAAGAATTTGTTGATGACTTATGTATGGATCAATACACAAGATACTGACTGAATAAAGGGGGGGAGGCGGGGGGGGGGGGGGGGTAGGAGAACAGAATGAGACAACAATATGAATACTTGCCTGCCTGTTTCTACAAGGTGATTCACGAAGACATGCAAATATTTTAATATGTTATTCTACAAGTAAAACTAAAGAAAAAAGTTCAGATAAACATAGGTCCACAAATGTTTAGTTACGGAGTTACAGCTAATAAAAGATTTTGCCTGAAATTTAGCACCTTCGCTAATGTGAAGCCATCGAAAACTGTACAAGGTTAAAGTAAAGCTTGATTTCCATTTATCAGGGTGTATACGACCCGGGACAACCAGGAGATCTGGGAAAAACCCAGGAATTTTTTAGAATTTCGGGAATTTATCATTGTTTCAATTTTCAGTTAAATTTTTGTAATTTTAGCTGATAAGAACCGATACTCTAACAAAGGATATTACTGTATCCCGCTACTGCAGAATAATACTTCAACAATAAAACATAAACAAGAGAAATAAACGAAAATAACTTAAATTGCAAAGGAAATGCGCCATATACAACAACGACACACAGTGCTCATGCAAGCATCTGCCAACAGCAAAATGTGACTATGCAAATCCTTCATAACAACAAATTGCCTCCAATGAGTGTCAAGTCACAACTGTTTACATTAGATTCGTTTTAGCAGTTACGAGTGGGCTCATGCCTTTCTCTTTAGAAATTTTAATCCTGGGAAACTAAGGTACCACCATTACAGAACTGCAGCCAGAAAATGGACCATTTCATCACCTGGACAAGAGAGGTCAAACCCGCATCAGGCTGCTTGCAATTACAAACAATGTTGTGCTACTATGGGAACCAATGCAGAGAGTATAACCAGGCTTTGGCAACAAACAGAGAAGTGAAATTAGTTAACTGAAATGACATACATTTCCATACATACAATTATTATTGGCTGAAATGTGCCCATTGGACTTTAACACAGGGAACCAGAATGGTCTAATAATTATTTTTACAAATTGAAATTTGTTGGCTAAATATGTCCATGCTGCCAAAACAGCTTCCTTCTGAATATCAAAACTTAGCAAAGATATATACCCTTGACGATTTTAACCAGACATAAGGTGAGACAACTCTATCAATTAGAACCTTGAAAAGTCCAGAAGGACACCAATTCAAAATTCAGTGGCTGCAAGTGAATGCAATGTATAACATTTATAGTGATTTGCAATGCCAGCGCTGTTCCCCACATTGTCCCGGCTCACCATATTAACTGTTGTCCAAAGCTGCTACAGGTGTGCAAACTCCATCTCACCAAAAAAAGCATTTCATCTGGCACAAAATGTTCACATATCCCACAGAACCATTGCCAGCATCAGTCTCCGGTTGCACCTCATTCAGCAACCCTCCCCCCCCCCCCCCCCCCCCCCCCCAATAGCGTGCTGCTTGATTGGGAGGGGGGGAAAAAAAAAACTTCACAGCGTGACATGTATCCACCAATCACCTACTAGCGATGTCACTGGAATGGATTGTGGTTAAACCAAAATGATTGCGGCACATCACCTAGATTTGGCCAGTTGGTTGGAGGTGTTGGTCAACAAGGATCGAAATTATTTCAATGGTAGCACAATAGCCAGCTACAGTGGATCATCAAGGACTGTTGAATTTGTGGATGTTGGGGAGCATGTAGAAGGTGTGCGCGTGTGCATGGTGTTGTTGGGTTGAAGAGAGAAATGGATTCAGGGGAAAGATTCTGGGAAGGGCCTGTAGATTTCGGTAGGGATCGGAGGCTATGATGGACTTTTGGGATGGGATCACTATGGTAGAGCTTGTAGGTGGAGTAGTCACAGTTGACAGATGCCTTCTGTCAGGTATTCAGTGTGACTCATCACAACAGTTGTGTAGCCTTTGTCTGGAGGAAGGATGATTAGGTCAGGATCTCTCTTCTCCTGTTCAACGGTTGGTGTTCTTAGGAAGTGTCCTGGGGTAGGATGGTGAGGCCAAGCTGGAAGTAAGGAATTAAAGGAAGGTGTTGCAGGTGTGGTTAGGTAGGAGGGTCAATGTTGGATGGGCAAGGGTTCAATATTGTCATTACGTTGGCATTGATTTGAGGCCTAAGTATCTTCACTGTAGGGGTTGGCAGGGGGGGGGGGGAGGGGGGGGGGAAGTAGGTCTTTAACAAGTCCAGTGTGATTAAACTTGGGTATGAGGATGAAGTTGAAGCCTTTGGATACAACAATCCTCTGTGGGATTGAAGTTTTTGTTGGAAAGTTTAACAACATTGTTTTTGGATTTCTTGGGTTCTGGTGTTGGTGGGGTGTTGGGAGGTTGTTTCGGAGGATGTGGTTAATTGAAGATGTCAGCTAGATAGTCTTGGTGTTCTGTGTGGGGTTGATGAGGGGGAGGGGGGGGGTTCATTATGAGTAGGATGGGTGTTGAAAGATATTGATAACTAACACGTGATCAAATATCCTCAACTCATAAAACCACCCTGTTGCTCCCAGCTCAATTATTTCCATCCTTTTCACTCCTCGAACTCACGCTCTTATTATCCAGTTCCCCTAATAACCAGCTAATATTTTCACTCTTCCATTTTCCATATCATTTCCCATTTTCTAACATCATCTCTCCCGCAATGGACTCCTACTCCATCTAACTGCACCAATTTAGAAAAGTATTCCTTTCCATGGCTAAAACCTTAAAACTGTTCCCTAAATGCTGTCTAAGCCATGGAATTCCCCCCACCCTCTCCCCACTCCCAGTGTCCTAGCCATACAAATCCTGTTCTCTGAACCCCACCCCTCCTTTCATGACTGCAGAAACACCTCACCATGGCTCAGGCATCCGAGAACCACTTCTACTCCCTCCGCAAGATACTGTTACTATGCAATGCTTACTACATATACTGCACCTCCCACTGAGTGAGGTGGCACAGTGGTTAGCACACTGGACTCACATTCGGGAGGATGGCTGTCAAACCCATGTCCAGCTGTCTTGATTTAGGTTTTCCATGATTTTCCTAAACCGCTTCAGGCTAATGCCCTTTCAAAGGGGTATGCCTGATTTCCTTCCTTATCCTTCCCTAACCTGAGCTTTTGCTCAGTCTCTAACAATGTGCTTGTCAAATATATGTTAAACATTAATCTTCTTCCCCCACCCCCACCCCCTCCCCCACCCCGCCCCCTCTACCACACCTCCAAAATTGAAATCATGGTAGTCCAATACCTGGAAGAGCATTACAGGCACCACCTTCCTAAATCATCCACCCTTTTGACATCCTACTTCCATCTTGCGGCAACACTATCCATCAGCACCAATGCTACTCACAGTGAACCTTCCATAGCTTCAAGTTGGCCTCACTGTCCTTCCCCAGGTCCCTTCCTTCATACATTAACCATTCAGCAGACCTCCATACACAACCTGAAAACTGCTCCTGACAAGGGCTCGGCCACTGTAGTGGTGTAGTGTAGCTCCACTGACATGTATGATAGCTTACAAGCAGGTATAAGGTCTCAGTAACTACATGTCTGTAACTATTTCATGGAAAAACACCAATGTGATTTGAATGTTAGTGATAGCAGAATTGTATACAGCAGGAAAACTGGAACAGAAGAGAATCAAAGTTCCTGCAGAAGATCGTTGAAAATTAGGTGGACTGATAGGATAGGGAATAAGGAGTTTCTCCACAGAAACAGCGAAGAAAGAAATATGTAGAAAACCCTCACCAGAAGAAGGGGCAGTGGAGTAGGACAAGTGTTAAGACATCATGGTACTGGAGGGAGCAGTAGAGGGTAAAAACTGTAGGGAAAGAGAGATTGGAATATATACATTAAAAAAAGTCAGTGTTTTACCACAGCCATTACCTGGTGGTAGATCTCCACCCATTGTCTGAAACCCCCACAAACAAGCCTTGATGCTGGGACCCCATTTCAGAAATCCAGAAATCCATTGTGACCTCCAGTGCCTATCCAAATCCTTAGGTCCTTCCCAGAATCTTTACTTAAAAAAATCTTTTTCGTCACTCTCCTATTGTCACCCTCTTTCATGTGCTCACTTTCTAAGTTTATCCCAAAATACTGAACATGCATATCTGATCATTATTTATATTCCCATATATTGTTCAGTACTACTACTATGGTTAGCATTCCTCCTAGTTTTTTTCAGTTATTATGTTAATGTTGTACCCACCTTGAGTAACCATATTTCAGATCATGCTTAGTTATTCAAATTGAGGCTCTAATTGCTCCAAAATTATATTTGAGTAAATGGTTAAGGCATAAAGTGATGACTAAATGCATTTCCAGCCTCAGTATAAAAGTAAAAAAAGGAATATTAATATTATTTGGGAGGAGAAAATGTGTGTTCTTATGAGGAAAAACAGGCAACTGAATTAATGTTTGAAGAGACACTACTTTAATCTCTTGCTCGCTATGCCTTTTAGTATTGACAGTTACCAGTGTGTTACCTCAGATTTTGTGCCCTGTACTTACTACATCCTCTGATCCTACAGCTTTCTTCTTCTTTTCTATTATCCCATTTTTCAAGATGAAGTAAATGTTTAAGAGGACAGTGCTGTATGTATGTCAGCCTGCAGGAGTCTTTACTGTTTCAGCTGTAAGTAAATTTTTCCTTTTTGTTGTTAATGTAATAAAATTTTGTAACATTGGATATCTGTGTTTGCAGAAATGTGTTTACTGGATGTAATGGAAGTTGAACTGATGAACATGGACCTGTATCCTGGACAATGGAAAGTGATGTGTTTGGATGACCACTCTCCTCCTGCAGGCAGCCTCATGTTGGGAATGTCAGCTTATGTCATGCGAGCAGGGCCATCACTTTTACGAGAGAAATGTCAACTGCACCTGCAGGTTGATCGGAACCTCAACTATCAGAAGCATTTGTGGAGTAGGTTCTGTTTATAACTATTTGTGTTACTGTATCTTGTATTTGTAGCTGCTTGCAAATATGTGGATGTTGAAGGAAAAAATGGAAGAATGCCATTGCATGCATGCAGTAGAAAGAGGAAAAAGTGTCTAACAATTTCTCCAAGACTGATCTTCATAAAAAGAAGAGGAGGGGTAGTTTCTGTTAGATCGATATCAGTGTTGAACTGTAATAAATTAAACTGTTTGACATGAAATAAGAAACAAAACATTTATTAATCATAAGTAGGCAGGAGAAAGGAGTGTTTTTTTTGGGAGGGGGGTGATGATACTTAAACTGATAGGTAAGTTGAAATTTTTGGAAGTAGCTTGAAACATACTTGAGCATTAACAAATCAACCTGTCAATAGCCCTTCAGTTACGTTTCAGCCAAGATATCGGTTTGATATGTTGTATGTTTTTGCGACAGTCACCTCCAGCAGTGCAACATTCAAAATGTCACTAAATGATAAGATATTAGTGAAACTGTAAAGATGACAGGTAGACTAACCCTCAGAAGATACAAATCATAGTATTGACATAGCATTTGATTTTCTAAACAAACCAGTTGTGTCATAGCACTTGATTATATCTTATGAAGGTCAGTCCCCCTCCCGTCTTAACTGTTTCACTAACATCTTATCATTCAGAAGGGGTACAAAAAACCAACTCCTGATTGACAAAATGGTTCTGGAAAACTGCAAATGCTGGAAAACAAATCTATGTATGTCCTGGATTGACTGCAGAAAAGCCTCTGACTCATTGCCATACATTTGGATTGTTAAGTTTCTGGAAAACATTGGGAACAGCAGCATCATCAGGAAATTCACATAAAATGGAATGGAACACAGTAAAATAGAACTATTGGTTGGAAAATAGAGTTACCAACTAATCAACATTATGAGAGAGATGACTCATTGAGTTGAAGACAGGCACACAAAAAGACTTTTACACATTATAGCTTTCATCCAAAGCCTTCTTCAGCAAAGGAAAACAACATACATTCTCACAAGCAGGCACACTTCATGCACACATGACACTACCACTGGCATGCTTTTTGTAACTACAAGTTATAAAATATTTACATTGCATGTGAGTTGTTGAACTAGCTACTCCAGACATGTTTCTGGAAAACATGTTCAGAACTTCTTGACAAGACATTCTGTCCACAGCACCTTAAATAAATCCGTATAATCCCAGTCTATCTTTGTTAAAGTTGCCTCCAACTAATATTGCATGATTGGAGTCCTTCCACGCTACTGACATATTTATTTATTTGGAACTACTTTTACAGAAGGCAGCAATCAGTTTAATCTTTAAAGTAGGCAGTTCTTATTATTCTGATTTCTCTGAAACTGCTTATCTTAGTTTGGATAGTGAAACTTGATTAAATTTGTCTTTTTGTAATCCATGAGGGTGCTAGCAGAAATTACTATTGTCTCATTTGAAAAAGTGAACATAGTCCAATATATGTGTAATTAATATTGCTCTGACAAGATAAAGTATGTCATTTAGTAAATTCTTTCGTACAAAAATTCCCTGAAACATGTAAGATAACATCTTAAATGTTTCAGGAAATTTTTGAAGTGAACTGCTTAGCTGAATTATCGTCTATGCATTAGACACACTTACTATTTATCACTGAAATCTTATAGTAGTTCATCAGTAGTTTTCACACTGCAAAATAGTCAGACAATGCCATATTGTAAGTAGACTCCATTTTGCTCTGTTCACAATGTTTCAACCTCTTAACGCTGTGCGACGATAAGAAGCGGTGTGACTTTGGATTGCAAGCAAAATCCACACCTCTCTCACATCAGTTGACTTACCTGATGTGCACAGCTGATCGTCTGCTCTGGATAGCTGGCTACATCGATCTCCAAAATCTCCTTCTCCAAAGAATAATGCTGGTTAGGGGAATTTATCGGACACTCTCTCCTCTCCCTCTCCCTCTCCCTCTCCCTCTCCCTCTCCCTCTCCCTCTCCCTCTCCCTCTCCCTCTCCCCCGCCTCTCCCTCTCCCTCTCCCCCGCCTCTCCCCCGCCTCCTCTCCTAATTTTTCTTTAACAATAATCACAGACACCAAAACAGCAAGAAATACTACATGACTACTTCTTGCTCTTCCAATACAGCTTCCATGGCTGTACGTTCTCTCACACTTAATTTTTAAAATATTGTTTGTTCGAGACTGTAGAAGGGTGAGTGGTTCTGGAATTTACACGGAAATTCTTGAAGCACTACATATCCCTCCCCTCAGCTCAAACACGCAATATTTAATACATACTCATTATGTACATTATTATTACATAGAATAACAATTCATAATTCCACACTTTTTTATTAACTGTGCATAACCCTTTTATTTACTATTTAGCTTTTCTTTTTTCATTTTACTTTGATTATAAAACGGGAGTATTTCATTCAATGTTGGAATCAATTTTTTTATGTCTAGGAGTTGTGGGGCCTAGACCTTTGGGTTTCCAATCATAAACTCCAGGTGTTCATGGCACTTGAGTATTTTGCTCTTTATTCTAATTCTTTGTACTGCTTCTTTAGTACATAATAGCCTCATTAATTATGGACTATTTGTAGTCCAGAGGAACTCTGGGCAAATGAAAGTGTTCTCCTCGACACTTGTAAATTCACATAAAACATAATAATGCTAGTGGAATGTAGAATTCCTATTAAATGTGTGACTTCTGTCACGATACTGTCCTTTTCCCCTAGGATCAGCATCTATACCTTATACCTGGGTTGACCCTATGAGTGCACTTCCTCCTTCCGTTTCGGTAGGTATGTTCAACCTCCCACAGAAGAACCCCAAAAGTGCCCCACTTGTGACAGTATACTTTTCGGGACTGGATCAGACTCTGAATGTGGCTCTCCAGCAGGGATACGACTTCCTCAAATCCTGCCCTGAAATGAAATCCTCCGCACTCCACCAAGAGTGTCTTTCCACCGTCCACCTAACCTTTGTAATCTCTTGGTTCATCCCTATGAAATTCCCAAACCGCCTTCCTTACCCTCTGGCTCCTACCCTTGTAACCGCCCCCGGTGTAAAACCTGTCCGATGCACCCTCCCACCACCATCTACTCCAGTCCTGTAACCCGGAAGGTGTACACGATCAAAGGGAGAGCCACGTGTGAAAGCACCCAAGTGATTTCCCAACTGATGTGCCTACACTGTGAAGCTTTCTATGTGGGAATGACCAGCAACAAACTGTCCATTCGCATGAATGAACACAGGCAGACAGTGTTCGTTAGTAATGAGGATCACCCTGTGGCTAAACATGCCTTGGTGCATGGCCAGCACATCTTGGCACAGTGTTACACCGTCCGGGTTATCTGGATACTTCCCATTGACACCAACCTATCAGAAGTTGCCGCTGCTCATACCTCACCTGTCATTCCCGGTACGTTGATAGAAACAATAACAAACACAAACACACAAATTTCAAGCTTTCGCAACCCACGGCTGCTTCATCAGGAAAGAGGGATCTCATATTAACTTCACTTGAGCAAGTGCAGACCAGTACTTCTCATTAAATTTTATTTGAAAGTCTCCCCACTGCAAAAGTCACCAATTCCGTAGGTAACACAACATTAGGTGATGATACATTTTTTTCTACTTTGTTTTGGATAAGCTTGAATTCTATCCACATGTCATCTGTAACCTTGCTAGTATCATTAAGTTTGGAAGAAGGAATAGTCGAAACTTTTCCGGAGGTTAGACTCTCAGTAACTTTTCGATCTATAATTTTTTCAAATGGTTCCTCCAAACTACATACATTTATAATATCAAAATTAAATATATTCTCTTTGAAGTATTCATCGACATTATCCACTCAACTACTGACACCTGTAATTTGCGATTGAATAACCAGTATTAATTCCTTAGGCTGATCTACACCCTGTTTCAAAGTATTCATTCTTACATTATTGTATTCACTATGTACACGTCTTCCAAAGATGCTAAGTTTTCAGTAGGTTCTGATTCTACGTTATTACATTTGACATCGAATTCAGTTTTTAAAGGACCCATGCCTTCACATAGATTACTACATTCTTTACTTTGAGCATCTACTTTGACATTTAACGCACCTATATTCATTGTTTGAATATGTAGAGTTTCATTCTGAGCCTTCAATTGAGAATTTACTAAATCTAGTCCTTTATTTGCAGTCTCACCTCGAGCCTTTAATTTAGAATTTGTTGAGTTTATTAAGTCTAGGTATTATTATATATATTAAGTCTAGGTATTATTATATATAAAAAAAATTGCATCTAAAGCTGCACTCTGAGCATTGGAATGAGCACGTAGAGCTTCACTCTGGGCTTTGAAGTGAGTGTCTAATTTACTAACTCGACCCTTCTTTAGTAATTCTCATAGCCATAGCTGGTTCTGACTTCTCTCCAACTTGTTGCATACTGTCCATGCTTCTATAGACTTCAGCTCTTGTGAGCATTTAATACCAATTATAATTATATCAATTACACAGTAAAAGTTCACCCCACAGTATTTTGTAACACTTCTTACTAGAGTAATAAAGTTTTTATTTCACGCTCACCTGGCATAGAATTCTAGCTGTGTTGGTGAGCGGATGTGTAATCAGAGCCGGTGAACAGTGCTGGCACCGACAGCGTCGAATGGTGGTTGCAGCGTTGGAAAGTGTGTGTGGAATCGGCACCAGTGATCAGCGACTGGTACTGGCGTCGTTGGTCTTAGGCTGGTTTTCATGTCTGCGTCCTCGCGATGTGGGTGAGAGCCGCTTACTCCCCACACCGGATCTTCTTCTGCAAGAACTTAGAAGCAACTGAGGAATGACAGAAAGTGATGAAGCACATTTTATTTTGTACCCTTGTATGTCAATAAAATCATGAATGCACAGATACAGCAGTTTTAATGTTGGTACATTGACATGTTTCATTGTTTGTGCTATTTGTTATAGCAAAACATTGGATAGGTTATCATAACAATGTTAAAGAAATAAAAGTTCTATTTATGAAAGTTTGAAGAAATGTATGTTGTAATGCCACAGTAATGAATGCAGCACATTCATAATTTTCTCTCATCATTGATTCTTACTGTGTAAGATCAGAATAGTGAATTGTTTTCTAGATGCTCCATCGAATGCACCCAGATTCTTTTGTAAGAATGGGTTTGTTTTGTACGAGGGTTGAATGAAAAGTAATGCCTCCACATTCGTTAACTGGATTTGGATGTCAATATTTTAATAAATAAAATGCAGAAATAATCCTTAGAATGTGATCTTTAATTACCAATATTCACTTTTCTACATAATCACTGGCCAATTGGATAAATTTCTGCCAACAATGAACAAGCTTCCTGAAGCTGTCACGGAAGAAGTCGACACTCTGTTTCTGCAACCAAGGTCTCACAGTTCTCTCAATGTCTTCATCAGAAGCCTGATGATGTCCCCGCAGATCATCTTTCATTATCAGGAACAGATGTAAGTCAGATGGTGCTAAATCTGGACTGTATGGAGAGTGCCGTACGGTGCTGAGATTCAGTCTCTGAAGTTCTGCCATGGTGGCACATGAAGTGTGTGGTTTGGCATTGTCATGCTGCAGGGAAACATTTCCCTTTTCCTTTCGGATCCTTTTTAGCCATTGTTTCAGAGTTTGCAGTGTTGTGATGTAACACTCTGAATTTATTGTTGTTCCACGATTGATGAAATCGTAACACCATCTGCATCCCAGAACACTGTGACCATGATTTTTCCAGCTGAGGGTTGCGTATAGAATTTATTTTTCTGGGATGAGTCTTTGTGTCGAGATTCCATAGACTGATGTTCTGTCTTCAGGTCGTAATGGTGTATCCACATTTCGCCTCCTATCACAATTGAATGGAGAAAGGTGTCGCCTTCATTTTCGTAACGTGAGAGGAGTTCCTGGCAAATTTCAAGTCTGTGCACTTTCATTTCAGAAGTCAGCATCTGAGGTACCCATCATGCATAATGTGAACTACATGTTCATGTGAAATGCCGATTGTGCTTCAATTTCTCTCTGAGTGATACGACAATTGTCCTGAATCAAACAGCATCCGAGGTACCCATTGTGCATAGATCTTCCGATAGCTAAGCATAGCAATAATGTGACCCCCACGTTCATGTGAAATGCCGATTGTGCTTCAGTTTCTCTGTGAGTGATACGACAGTTGTTCTGAATCAATCTGTCAACATTTTGTGTGTGAAACTTGCTGGTTGCTGTCACAGGATGTCCAATCCTTTGTTTGTCACACAGGTCAGATGTTCCCGCCTCAACATCTTTCGTTCTTTGATGAATCTCCTTTGGTGTGACACCATCTGATGCCAAGAATTCAATGCCTGCACATTGCTTAAATCGCGTTGACTGACCGTCTGCACAGGGTTCCATACTTTACACTGTAACAACACAGCCATTCAGTGCTAAGGCTTCCTGCCAACTGGAGCTGTAGAGAAGAGGCTACGGAACAAGCCAGGCTCTGTGGAATACCATTGCTGCCAACTGTTGAAGAGTTACGAAGGTGGAGGCAATACTTTTCAGTCAACCCTCATACATTGATTAAATGCTCTGACAGCGTATCTTACATGTGATTTCAATCACATAATCTGTTGTTATTTACATCTTTTTTATGTGTAGAAATGTGACTTGTAACACAATGCATATGCTCAGGGAATTAGCCAGAGAGAAGTTTTAAAATGTATCATGAGAGTTTGGTATGGCTGCAGAGGCCAAGGCAAGAGCTATTAGTGAGGGGGCTTTCGATGTGGGCTTCTTATATCGACACAGGACTGCCCAACAGTGCACAATTGGAGGGTTTTTCCCAAATAGTAGGCAGTGAACAGCAGACCTCCAGCCTGGTCCAGAGTGCATATCTGCTACAATAGTGGCTTTTGCTACAGTATGAAAGACAGCTATGTTGAAATTCTTCATAATTCTATAATAATTTGAACATCTTCCACTGGTGGACAGCAACTGAAAGCAGTGTGGCAGTTCTCAGCTCTAGGCATATGTGACCATGTAAAGTGTACCTCAGTTATCAACTATTTATGAATGATAATTAATAGTTATGTTGGCCTTTATTAAAAGCTTTGTAACTTAAAAAAATTAAATGATCTGTGAAATTTAATACCATCATTTGTGTGTGTATATTGATGCCTCAACACTTCTACTTTTTGGTAAGGAAACAAAAGATCCTTGAAGGAGAAACATGCGTTGGAACCAGAGAAACAGAGTAACTGAAGCAACATTTTCTACCTACTCTGTGTCAGAATGTAGGTACATTCAAATGTTTTATGTTAGTTGAAGACAATTATCAGAGCAAGAAGTACATTGCTTGCATGAACTCGTGTTTCAAACCAGCTAGACCTGTTTATTGCACATCATATCCAAAAGATGCGACACATCCACCCATTATACTCCATTAAAGTTCTTTCATGGGTATTTCCTACATTGCCAGGGCTATATGTGGAAACAGTCAACTCTGCTGTAACATTCATGCAACCTTTTGTGCAGACATGACCACCAATCAGCTGTCCATCTGAATGAATACTAACTGCCAAACTGTGGCCAAGGACAAAGTTGCCTAGTGGCAGAATATGCTGCTGATCACAATATGCTCAACCTGAATGATTGTTGCATCACAACCTGTGCCATCTGAATCATTCCTCCCAATAACAGATTTTCTGAATTATGTAGATGGCTATTATATTTACAACACATCCTTCAATCTTATAATTCTCTTGGCCTCAATCTCCACTTGCCCCTGTCCCATATTCACCTCCATCCCTGTCTTAATCCTGCTTATGACTTTAATCCATTAATCTACGGTCACATTTTCCTCTCCTTAATCTCCCTCTTTCATTGTTGCATCCCACTCCACTCTTCTGAGCCCACTCCTTTGATTTATTGTGTGCCACATAAAACTTCACCTGTCTGTACCAGGATGATATCAGCAGTGTTGCATTGCCTGCAGTACGTCTTGTTCCCTCTTTGCTACTTTCTCCCAGCTGTCCACCACACTTTCCCTCCAGACCATCATTCCCCGCTACGTCTCACTGCTCCTCTCATCCACTTCACCCCTTACAACCTCTCACCCCAGTGTGGGGGCAGGACCAAGACAAAGTAGCTGTGTATGTGTGTTTTATAATAATTAGCTCTGAAGCAGGACATTGTCTGAAAGCTCAGCAATATTTCAAGTCCAGTTTGTATGTCTCTTCACCACCGTTTTCCTTAACTGCACAGTGAGTATAGTGGTTGTATTTACTCATTCCATTACACACAGAGGTTACAAAAGTCATGGGATAGCGATATGCACATCTACAGAAGGCGGTAGTATTGAATAACGAGGTATAAAAGGGCAGGGCATTGGAGGAGCTGTCGTTTGTACTCAGGTGATTCATGTGAAAAGATTTCTGATGTAATTATGGCCCCATGGTGGGAATTAACAGACTTTGAATGTAGAACAGTAGTTCAAGCTAGAAGCATGGGACGTTTTGTTTTGGAAATTGTTAGGGAATTCAACACTAGCTATCCGCAGTATCTAGAATGTGCTGCGAATACCAAATTTCAGGCATTACCTCTCACAACAAACAATGCATTGTTGACGGCCTTCGCTTAACAACCAAGAGCAACGGCGTTTGCATAGAGTTGTCAGTGCCAACACACAAGTAATACAGTGTGAAATAACTGTAGAAATCAATGTGAAATGTACGGCAAAGATATCAGTTAGGACAGTGCAGTGAAAGTTGTTGTTAATGCGCTGGGTCAGCAGACACCTGATACAAATGCCTTTTCTGACAGCACAATATCATGTGCAGTGCCTCTCCTGGGCTAGTGACCATATCGGTTGGACCCTAAGATGACTGGAAAAATGTGACTTGGTTGGATCAGTCCTAATTTCAGTTGTTAAGAGCTGATGGTAGGATTTGAGTGTGATGCAGGTCTCATAAAGCGCTGGACCTCAGTTGTCAACAAGGCAATGTGCTAGCTGTGGTGGCTTCATAATGGCATGGGCTGTGTTTACGTTCTGGTCCTCTGATCCAAATGAACAATTGACTGGAAATGGCTGTGTTCTGCTACTTGGGGACCATATGCAGCCATTCATGAACTTCATGTTCCCCAACAACAATGGAATTTTTATGGGTGACAGTGTGCTATGTTACGGGCCCAAAATTGTTCACAATTGGTTTGAAGATCATTCTGGATAATTCAAGCAAATGTTTTAGCCGTCCAGATCACCAGACATGAATCCCATCAAACATTTATGGGACATAATCGAGAGATTAGTTTGTGTGGAAAATCGTGCACCAGCAACACTTTCATAATAATGGATGGCTGAGGCAGCATGGCTCAGTGTTTCTGCATGAGACTAGTGACTTGTTGAGTACATGACACATCAAGTTGCTGCACTATGCCAGGCAAAAGGAGGTACGACACTTTATTAGGGAGTATGTAATTTTTTTTTGTCACGTCAGTGTATGCCAGCAGAGTGTCAGAGAGAAAGACTTGTAGTTTTTACTGAGCCAGGTAGTCTCACATTTTACAAAAAAACAATAATACACCTATGACATGGAAACCTTTCCCTGTGGATACATTGTTTTAAGAAATTTTGGGAGATTTGCTAGATATCAGTAACATGCTGCAACAATATTTTGGCGCAGAGGCTAAAGATCATCTTTGGTTGTATACTGGTGGTGGAATACTGAACTGTGTAAGACCCAGCTGACACATGTGTGGTATGCTTATGAGTCATTGCACATAAGTTACTTGAAGGGATGGACTTCTGATGCAAATTCTTTAGGCATACTTTTTGATTTCATTCCTTAAAAACACAAAAGAACATCAGATAGGTCAAGTACAAAGTTTCCCCATTGATAGTATTCCTCATAGTGTCCAGCTGGAAACCACTGTCCGAATTGAAGTCCTCAGATAATCATATTTCCACTGTTTCCTTAATGATGGGATCCCAAATGTTCATAGTGTGGGTGCCAGTTTTTGTTGTAACACACATACTGCTCACAGAGAAAGTAATTTGTCTCATATGTTTCTTCAAACCATATGCATGTGTTTTATGCACTTCATGTTGTTGTACAGAAATAGATTAAATTCCCAGTATAACTTTGTAAGCCTGTTGACATTAAGCACTTTGTGTATATAATTGCATTTTCTTGCATCTGATTGAATAGTAGTTGTTAAGTGAACAATTTTATGATCATTTTATTCTTTCATTGCAGTACCGGACATGAGTGTTAATGGAAAATTATCAGCAGTACATGCTGCAGTAGATTTGGCTCAGTACAAATTGATTCGTGGTCTTCTCACTTACAATATTGGAGAAAATGTAGAGGACCTTCTGGTTTATTACTCAAGCAGTCCTGATGCATCAAGATCATACTCCCTGGTAAAAACAATTCTTAATAAAGTAATGAAATATTTAATGCTAATTATCTCATGTAAAATGTCAGAATCTAAATAGAAAATAATTATTTACACATTTCTAACAATTGTTATGAAGATATATGTCAGGTTTATAGTGGACTTTTATTGATAAATGTCTTGAGAAATAACATATAAATTGTCAAATAAAGTAGGTATTTTCCAAGAAATAAGTGTTGCTAGTGGCATGGTATTCCAAGTGCTGTGATGGCAAGACTTTCAACAAGTGGAGGGGGGGGGGGGGGGGAGGGGGGGGAGGTTGACATGTGAGAGCGTGTTGTGAATCATGACATGAAATTAACAGTGGAAAAACAAGAAATGTGACAAAGAACTGTGAAAAATAATTAGATTAAAGCTGACGCTGATACAGACATTTACACTGTTGTCTTTAATTGGAATGATATGATCCTTGCATATATTTTAGGGGGTAGTCTTAATGCTGTTGCTTTGTGGAAATCCCAAGGTTATCATCTAAAGGAGAGTAAGACAAAACCTGGCAAAATCCAAATTAGTTCCATCCTAATGAAAGATAACTGAGTATTTTAATCTGTCCAGTGACAGCCATTTTGGCATAATACAGGGTGATTCAAAAAGAATACCACAACTTTAAAAATGTGTATTTAATGAAAGAAACATAATATAACCTTGTGTTATACATCATTACAAAGAGTATTTAAAAAGGTTTTTTTTTCACTCAAAAACAAGTTCAGAGATGTTCAATATGGCCCCCTCCAGACACCTGAGCAATATCAACCCGATACTCCAACTCGTTCCACACTCTTTGTAGAATATCAGGCATAACAGTTTGGATAGCTGCTGTTATTTCTCGTTTCAAATCATCAATGGTGGCTGGGAGAGGTGGCCGAAACACCATATCCTTAACATACCCCCATAAGAAAAAATCGCAGGGGGTAAGATCAGGGCTTCTTGGAGGCCAGTGATGAAGTGCTCTGTCACGGGCTGCCTGGTGGCCGATCCATCACCTCGGGTAGTTGACGTTCAGGTAGTGCTTGAACCAATTTCAGACGATAAGGTTTCATAACTAACCTTTTTCGTAGGACTCTCCATACAGTTGATTGTGGAATTTGCAGCTCTCTGCTAGCTCTGCGAGTCGATTTTCCTGGGCTGCGAACAAATGCTTGCTGGATGCGTGCTACATTTTCATCACTCGTTCTCGGCCGTCCAGAACTTTTCCCTTTGCACATACACCCATTCTCTGTAAACTGTTTATACCAACGTTTAATACACCACCTATCAGGAGGTTTAACACCATACTTCGTTCAAAATGCACGCTGAACAACTGTCGTCGATTCACTTCTGCCGTACTCAATAACACAAAAAGCTTTCTGTTGAGCGGTCGCCATCTTAGCATCAACTGACGCTGACGCCTAGTCAACAGTGCCTCAAGCGAACAAATGTACAACTAAATGAAACTTTATAGCTCCCTTAATTCGCCGACAGATAGTGCTTAGCTCTGCCTTTTGTCATTGCAGAGTTTTAAATTCGTAAAGTTGTGGTATTCTTTTTGAATCACCCTGTATTATCATTCAGACAACTTTTTGTGTACTCTATAGCAACCAAACTATTGGAATGCCACTGCTGTAGTGTTCCAGCTTTTCATTGGTGATTATCATAATTTACTGTAAAATGTTTTGGTATTGAGGTGTGCTGATTATAGCTTATTTATCTTTGAGTTAAAGAGCTCTTCTGCTTTTATATTTACGTTAAAGCTTAAGCATGCTTGACATTAAGCGATTGTTTGGGCAGATACTCCAGTCTACATTGGTCAAGTCATCACTATAGTATAGAACAGAAGTTTATTGTCTCATAATCTACAATTTCAAGCCATTGACTTAATGTACTGGAAATTCATCAAAACACAGAAACTAGTTTACAATTTTCCTTATAATTTCAGTAATATACAGTACTGAATAATTAATTAAGTAAGCAATTAATAATTTTGTTCAAAAGTAACAAACTTTTAAAAATTAACAGCCCTAAATACTTGCTCTCTCCTGCTCAAAATTTCAGGTTGTCATTTATGAATTCTTCTATTGAATAGTAAAAGTTCTGCATTAGTTACTCGTATAAGGATTTTTTTCAGTGTTTCTAAATTTATGTTGAGCAATTCTCCTCTTTTCACTTTGCTATTAATTTTTATAACCATATAATGTGGAGTTCGAGCATAAAGTTTTAAACGGTGGATGGGCAACGTAAAATTATTTTCATTTCTGGTATTGAAAATGATTTGCTATAAATAAATCAGGGTTACTGTGTACAAAGATAATCAGTTCATGTATGTATAGTGAGGGAGCACTTAATATATATAAATTTTTTAGAAGTAGTTGACGTGATTTTCTTTGCCCCACATTGTACATACTTTTAATGATGGTTTTCTGAAGTTTAAGTATTTGACACATATTTGATTATTTTAGGACACTCCTCAGAGACATTCACTGGACTGATGTTTACAGTGCTCATGGCATGAATGAAAAATATAACACTTTGCTAATAAGTGCTTACCTTATTCGAACACTGTTTTCCCCCAAAACTTACAAAGGTTAGAGCAAAGTCTACTCCAGGAATAGGGGTATCTTGTAAAACAAAAAGAAAACTGTATCTGTCAATCTGAAACAGTTCTGATGTTGATGCTATAGCACATTACAAGAAATACTGCAAAATATTAAAGACTGTAATATGGACATCAAAGCAAATATATTACAAGGAAAAGATAGTCATATCAGATTACAAAATAAAGACAATATGGGATATAGTGAAAGAGGAGACCAGTAGAACCAGACATGAAGAGGAACAAATAGCATTAAGAGTAAATGATACATTGGTGACAGATGTGTATAGTGTTGTAGAACTTTTTAACGAACATTTTATAACTGTTACTGAAAAGATGGGGTTATCAGATTCAGTAGAGGCTGCTATGGAATACCTCAGACCAGACATTTCAAGTAACTTCCATAATATGAATTTGAACCTCACTACCCCAGCAGAAATAATGTCCATCATAAAATCTTTAAAATCAAAAACATCTAGTGGGTAGAATGAAATATCAACAACGTTAAATAAAGAATGTGATTCTGAGCTAAGTAACATATTAATCTATCTGTGTAACCAGTTGTTTATCAGTGGAATATTTCCTGAATGGTTGAAATATGTTGAAGTTAATCCACTGTTTAAGAAGGGAGATAAAGAAATAGCATCAAATTTCCATCCAATTTCACTGTTGCCAGCATTCTCAAAAATTTTAGAAAAAGTCATGTACAGTCAGCTTTATAACCATCTTATCTCAAATAACATACTGTCAAAGTCACAGTTTGGATTTTTAAAGGGTTCTGATATTGAGAAGGCTATCTACACTTACAGTGAAAATGTGCTTAATTCATTAGACAAAAAAATTGCAGGCAACTGGTATATTTTGTGATCTGTCAAAGGTATTTGACTGTGTAAATCACAATATCCTTTTAAATAAATTAGAATATTATAGTGTAACAGGAAATGCTGCAAAATGGTTCAAATCTTATATCTCTGGCAGGAAACAAAGGGTCTTATTAGGAAAGAAACATGTATCAAGCTATCAGGCATCATCCAACTGGGAACTAATTACATGTGGGGTCCCACAAGGTTTCATTTTGGGGCCCTTACTTTTTCTTGTGTGTATCAATGACCTTCCATCAGTAACATTACCAGATGCCAAGTTCATTTTGTTTGCCGATGATACAAACATTGCAATAAATAGCAAATCAAGTGTAGTCTTAGAAAGATCAGCTAATAAAATATTTGTGTACTTTAATCACTGGTTCCAAGCATTGGTATGTTGATAGAGACACAAACAAACACAAACACACACACACAAAATTCAAGCTTTCACAACCCACGGTTGCTTCATCAGGAAAGAGGGAAGGAGAGGGAAAGAGGAAAGGATGTGGGTTTTAAGGGAGAGGGTAAGGAGTCATTCCAATCCCGGGAGCGGAAAGACTTACCTTAGGGGGAAAAAAGGACAGGTATACACTCGCACGCGCACACACACACACACACACACACACACACACACACACACACACATATATCCATCCACACATATACAGACACAAGCAGACATATGTAAAGGCAAAGAGTTTGGGCTTTTACATACTCTTTTGCCTTTACACATGTCTGCTTGTGTCTATATATGTGAGGATGGATATATGTGTGTGTGTGTGTGTGCGCGTGAGTGTATACCTGTCCTTTTTTCCCCCTAAGGTAAGTCTTTCCGCTCCCGGGATTGGAATGACTCCTTACCATCTCCCTTAAAACCCACATCCTTTTCTCTTTCCCTCCCCTTCCCTCTTTCCTGATGAAGCAACCGTGGGTTGCAAAAGCTTGAATTTTGTGTGTGTCTTTGTGTTTGTTAGTGTCTCTATCAACATACCAACGCTTTCGTTTGGTAAGTTACATCATCTTTGTTTTTAGATATATTTTTCCCACGTCGAATGTCTCCCTCTATTATATTCATATATATAAGTACAATATAACTTATGCACAATTTCAGTGCAGTAATGTGTTCATTGTAGATAAATATTATAGTAGTTCTATTACATGTTTATTAACTTATAAATAAATAAAAAACTTTTTTATTTTAATTCAGTGCATTAGTATTTGTAAAATGACTCTTTCATATAGTGTTCATTAAAAAATGACGATCATTCCATTTGGGACCTGTAGAATGGTTCATTAGCTTATTTGTTTGAGTTGTAAATATTTGTCATGTATTGTTGTTTTTCTGACATGTTCTACATCCTGGAGGACCTCCTCACTACGGATAAATTGGAATGAAAGTAAATCTAATCTAATCTATGATTTGAGTTACCCCTAAATACAATTCTATACTTTATTACTGACTCAAAGTAGCTGTGTTATACTACTTTTCTTATGCCCATACTAGTAGCATTGTACAATATCCTCATTGCAAATGCTAGGCTATTTAAAGCTTCCTGCAAATCCTGGTTTCTGTGACTGACCTGAATATCATTTAATTTTGCTTGTTTTGTTTTAAACTGCATTACCGAGTCTTTTCCATTTTTAATTTTAACCCATTTAAATCAAACTGGGCATCTAATTTTTCTAAAGCTTTTAATACAGTTTGTGGAATTTGATCAGTACTGTTACTTTCAATGATTATAGAAGAGTCATCTGCAAATAAAACTGAGTGACACTCAATATTAAGTGACAGATCATTTATGTAAAACAGAATGGGACCTAAGATAGAACCTTGGGGTACCCCTTGTGAAATGTTTCTCCATTTTGAAGTGCAAGTCCCTCTCTCTGATGATACAACCACTCTTTGTCTTTGGTTGATTATATAGGACTTAAACCATTCTAAATCCATGTCCCTAATTCCATACTTTTCCAGTTTTCAGAGTTGCAAGAAGTGATTTGCACTAACAGAGGCCTTTGATAGGTCACAAAAAATTCCTGTGGCATGCAGTGAGTTGTCTAGAGACAAGCTAATTTTATCAACGAAATGATTTATAGCCGATACTGTGGTTTTGCCTTTTTGAACTCCATACTGGTTTTTTGAGATTATTTTAAATTTTTCTGTGAAATTTTGAATTTGTATGGTGACGACTTTTTCAAATATTCTCAATAGTGATGGAATAAGAGAGACTGGCGATAGTTTCCCACATGTTATTTTGTCCCTTTTTTGAATAGTGGCTTAACTACTGTGTTCTTCAGTGTGTCTGGAAAATAACCTTCTTGAAGGGACTGGTTAACTATTGTAGTTAGTGGATGCAAAGTTATTTTAGAGGCTGTTTTAACAAATTTGTTGGTATTCCATTCCATCCTGCTGATGTTTTACTTTTTAGTGATAGTGTCACATTTTCTACGTCTTTTACAGTAGTTTTGGTAAATTTACTGAAAAATTCATCATCAAATCGCTCACTGTTAAAGAAAATTACCATGTTTTGGGCAATCTTCTACATTGATGATTGATTTGTTTCCATTTATAAAGAATTAATTAAATAATTCAGAAATTTGATCAGTATTTGCTATAGTTTTACCCTCTATCTTGATTTCAGAAATATCATGGCCTCTACCTGTGGCACCTATTTTAGCTTTGACCAGTGACCATAATGCCTTTGATTTGTTTTCACTATTCAGTATAAATCTATTGTCTGCCAGTTCTTTGGCTGCCTTTACATCTTTTTTGAAAATAATTTTGTAATTTTTTACATAGATAACAAAACCAGGACTTTTGTTATGTTTTAGTTCCCTATGTAGCCATCTTTTTCTTGCACTAGAGATTTTATTGCTTCAGTAATCCATTTTACTTTATTGTCAAGAGGACAATGTGTAAACCCTTCAGTGACTACCGTAGTAGAATATTATTGAAGGTATGTCCACAAAACAAAAAGAAATTGTGGTCATATGTAAAGACTGTTAGTGGCACCAGGGTTTGCATTCAAAGCCTCACCATTATCTTTGCAACTGAAATTGAGGGTAGCAAAGCAAAAGAAGAATTGCTGATCTTCATGTTCAAATGTCCATGGGTATTTACCCAATTTAATTCTTGCACCAGTGTAAAGACAAGTGATATAGTTGTTGAGAAATAACTGCAGTAGTTATAACTGAATAAAGCTGTAGTTCCCTATTGAATTCTGATCAGATTCTGTACTGAATTTGAACCGAATTTGCACCTTTTTTACCATAATTTATTGTAGATACCTTGAACAGAAAACCATGCCCAGTCGTTGGAAGAAAGGACAGCTCATACCTTTGTATGAGAAGGATAGTAGATGTGTTCCACAAAACTACCATCCAATATCCTTGACATCCATTTATTGTATAACAGTCTGAGCTCAAACATTATGAGTAGGCACCTAAAAAATTCACAATCAGTACAAATGTGAATATAAATGTGAATTCTGCCCCAAATTGTGAATATGCCAAATAATTGCAATTTCATAGTGACTTGTATCCAGATGAACTATCGAAGGACGTTTGAAATAGCTTTATTTTCTGCATTTAAATATAGAAAATTTAACCAGTTTTTGGTTACTGCTATTGCCCAATTTGGCAATAGAATGTACGTAAGAACATGTTTGCAAAATAGATAGCACACCTAGGAATGAATGCAACAGTACGTCAGTGCGCGTAAGCTATGCTCCGGTGCAACAAGACTGAGTAGGTTGAACAGCCCTTCTAACATACACACTGTGTAAGGCAGTTTAGGACTCTGCCATGAGACCTAGCATCTTAGAACAATGAAATATGTACATTTGTTTGCTATGTTGTTTGTTTGGTATTATATGAACACTGTAACATGGCAGTTTCAGGCAGCAGGTGTTTTGATCTAATGTGGTTTAAGGCACTGGTAGAGGTTGAGCCTGAACTGCCTCATTTATGATGCTACCAACCTTAGCAAGCAATGACACAGGAGCCATTATCAAATACTAATTTCGACAAAAATAGTTGCTAAATTTTCAAGTCCCTGGTAGTGAAGCACGTATCTTGAACAGAATCACTTGCTCCCTGACAACTAGCATGGATTCCAAAAACACCAGTCACATGAAGCTCATGGTGTCTTGAAAGCCATGAATGAAGCGGTCACTTAAATGCTTTATTTCTCAATTTCTGAAAAGCATTTGACTAAGCACCACATCTATACTTATTAGGGGAAGTTTTATTGTGTGGGATATTAAGTGAAATTTGTAACTGGATCTAGGATTTCTTGGTAGGGAGTACACAACGTGTTAACTTGGATGGAGACCCATTGAGAGGTACAGAAGTAACTAAGGTGTGCCCCATGGGAGTGTGTTGGGACCTTTGCTGTTCATGTTGTTATTAACTGCCTTGCAGTCAGTATTAATAGTAACCTCAGCATCTTCAAATCTGAAGCAGTAATATGTTATGAGGTAGTATCTTTGCTGTTCATGTTGTTAATTAACTGCCTTGCAGTCAGTATTAATAGTAACCTCAACATCTTCAAATCTGAAGCAGTAATATGTTATGAGGTAGTATTTGAAAAAAAGGCCAATAAAATGTTCATTCTGATCTTAATAAAATTTCAAAATGGTGTATAGATTGGGAATGCGCTTTAAATGGTCATAAATGTAAAATTGTGCACTGTATGAAACAAAAAAAGCATACTATCGTATGACTACAGTATCAATAAGTCACAACTGGAATCTGTGAACTCATACAAATAGTTGACTGTAACAGTTTGTTAGGTAATGAAATGGAACAGTAGCACTGCTGCAGTCATAGGAAAATGCAGAAACAGACTTCCTTTCATAGGAAAAATACTAGCAAAACACAATCAGTTTACAAAGGAGACTTCTTACAAAGCACTCATGCCACTTGCCCTAGAATATTGCAGAAATGTGTGATCTGTTACCAGACTGCATCTGTTCTGAACTGCTGGAGATTGTGGTCATTGTGTGTGTGTGTGTGTGTGTGTGTGTGTGTGTGTGTGTGTGTGTGTGTGTGTGTGTGTGTGTGTGTGTGTCCTTTTCTGAAGAAGACTTTTGCTGAAATCTAATCTGTAAGTATTTTCGCTGTGCCTGTTTGCAAGTTACTATATCATCTTTATGGCAAATATATATAATTTCTTTATTCTCGACTCTTTCATACAGTAACACAGTAAATTATGTGCAGAACTATTGGCAAAACAACCCTAACTGTCCAACAATGTTGCAAACAATGCTGTAATCATTTTGCATCTTATATATCTCATTTCAGTTTGTATACATATAGTATTATATGTAATGGGGTTTTATAGGATCACTCCCTAGCTTTCTTTGTTACACAATACACAATGTGTGCTGTTTTAAAGTAATATTCTGACTGAAAGGATATTCTAAGTAACTTTCTAAGAAAAAAAAATAAAATAATGCAAATACCACCTACAGATTAAATGTGAAGTCAGAAAATTGAAAAATGTCCTTTTTTTAAAGGAAGGAGACAGAACTCTGCTTTCTATTCTGTTGGAGCTGGAGAATGTAACTCTTCAACTGCAAAGGCAACAGGGCATTCCTTTAGCTGGAATAAATTTCATTAAGTCTAGATTACTGCTGGAACTGATGAATGATGGCTCACAAGACATTGACCTTGCATCTCAGGAGATACTGCTTATTGACACACGTTTCCAAGGTAAGATTGGTGACCTTAATTCTTATATATTGTCTTTTTGAAGTGTTTTAAACTACTTTGTCACACCGAGGATAGCTAGTTCTAAGTTACCAATGTTGACAGTTGTTATTGATTTCAATTCTGGAGTATTTATTTCACCTTCTTTTGTGAAAGAATTTTGGAAAATCATATTTAGTAATTCTGCAGTTGTGGTGCTGTCATAAATAACATCGCCATTGTTATTGTGCAGTGAAGGTATTGATTGTGTCTTGCCACTGGTGTACTTCACATATGACCAGAATGTTTTTCAGTTTTCTGCCAAGTTTCAGGACAGAGTTTCATTGTGGAAACTACTAAAAGCATCTCACATTGAAGTTTGTGCTAAATTTTCAGCTTTTGTAAAACTTCACCAGTCTTGGGGCTTTTGCGTTCTTTTAAATTTGGCACCCCCTTGGATAGCTTCCTGCAATGCCTCATCTTTACAGACGCCCGTAATCTCATCAGGAGATTTTAGTAGTATGCTTCTCTGATGGTCTGCCCCCCTTACAGGCATAAGCTGACAATCTGTTAGCATCGCACCATGGCAGTCTCCAAACATTCGGCATCATCATGCCTGATAGTAGTTGGGCCTTTACTGGTACTGGTAGTGGTGAATGCATGTTTCCACTGCTTGCTTTGCTCCTTTGTCAGGAGGTCATAGTACATAATATGAGCTGCTGTCCAAAATTTTTGGAACTGGTGCTGCCATCTGTTAAAAACCTTACCTTTGATCTAATGGTCACCATCACCCTCGAAGTAATTCCCATCTGCATGTACACACTGGTCCCAGCATTTCTGCCACTGGTCAAACATTTTCTGGAAGTCGTGTTGTTTGAGGGTGTTTATCACTGCCAGCGATGCTTCTTGAATCCTCTCTAGTGTCGAACCGACGGCCTTTCAACTTGAGTTTCAGTTTTGGAATAGCATGAACCCGCAAGGTGCCAAATCTGCCATGTATGGTGGGTGGGGTACAACTGCCATGTTGTTTTTTGCCAGAAAGATCTTGGTGAGCAAGGACATGTGCCAGAGCGCGTTGTGATGCAGCAGCCGGTTCCCTTGACGCCAAAGTTTGGGCCGTCCTTGCCACACGTTTTCACGAAGCCGTCGCAAAATGTCACAGTAGTACGTGGAATTCACTGTTTGGTTGCACAGTTCCTTTGGCATCATAGAAAACAATTATCATGCTGTTCACTTTGCTCTTCACCTGTCTCACTTTTTTGGGTCTTGAAGAGCCCGGGCTCTTCCACTGGGAGAATTGTTGCTTTGTCTCTGGGTCATAACCGTAAATCCAACTCTTGTCACCAGTGATAACTTGTGACAAGAAGGTTGGATCATCAGGTGCAGTCTGACGAAGGTCCGTGCACACTTCAACATGCTGTGCCTTCTGATTGGCAGTCAAGATCCTTGGCACAAATTTTGCAGTGACGTGATGCATGCCCAATTTATCAGTCAACATTCATTGACATGTCCCATAACCAATACCCACTTCATCCGCAGGGTCTTGAATGGTTCGACGTCGGTCCACACGAACCAGTTGTTGAAGTTTGGCAACTATGTCTGGCATTGTGTGGCTAATGGGCCTTCCAGTGCGAGCGTCATCTTCGACATCTGTATGGCTGGCCCTGAACTGAGCATGCCACTCAAACACATTCGTACAGCTTGTGCTCTGTCCCCCAAACACTTGTTGAATCATTGCAAGGGTCTCCGTAGCACTTTTCCCGAGATTTGCACAGAATTTGATACACATGCACTGTTCTGTTTGCAGATCCATCGTAAAATCGCCACACACCAAACACGGAGTATTACTGAAATCACTGTGGACACGCAACATCCTCCCAGCTGAATGCCACTCCGCACTCTGACTCATCAGATATGTAGCCCTTGCCACCT
The DNA here is from genome assembly GCF_023864275.1 of Schistocerca cancellata. Lineage (NCBI taxonomy): Eukaryota > Metazoa > Arthropoda > Insecta > Orthoptera > Acrididae > Schistocerca > Schistocerca cancellata. The sequence continues at coordinate 150,546,228 of NC_064628.1, forward strand.
AGCGGTGTAAAGATCTACTACTCCTACTTTCCAGATGACAGCACCAGTCCTGAAAATTTTGGATTCCACCTTGTAAATACAGCTCTTGTGTCTGGTAATTTAACACAGAGTGAGGTGGTGCAATGGTTACACACTGGAATCGCATTTGCGAGGACAGTCATTCAAACCCATGTCAGGCCATCAAGATGATGATATCAGTGTCAGCAGAAAGTAGAACCATAATGTTCCTTTCTTCCTTAGATGATTAATTGGCTAAAATGCACATTTACTCCACAGTATTTTGTAAGGTGATTAAAAATCTTGCAAGCAACTTACCTCAAGAATGCCTGGAAGATTATCAGGTGAATTATCAGAACAAGAATCATTAATATCCTGGATGCATACCAGAAAAAATGATGAAATAAAGGCTGCATTGCTATGCATGTGTCTATAACTTCATCCATTGAGATTTGCATTTGTAGTTGTGAACAAAAGTATCAGTAATTGGGTAAAAATGTGTCACTCTAAATTTAGTGAATGGCTTTGTCAGCCTCTCATTATCATTCTCTACGGTGTTTTGTTTGTTAGGCAGTTTACACTCAATGCCCAATCATTCACAGATGTCAAAAGTTTTGTTGAACGACTTATCCAGAGTAGGGACTATTCCGGATTATTTCATGTTTGAGGAACCCATCATACTGTTGTTTTTGTGATTTTAATACAGGTGGTTTCTTTTTTTTCCCCCCATTTCAGTGACTAGCCTTGTGGTTATTTTGTCCTGTGGAACAGTTTCCCATCCTAGGGCAAAAGAATGCTCTGAATTTTCCCTCAGGGAAGGCTGTTGACTCTTGAAACAGGTGGGACTCCTTATCCCGAGGATCGCTCGGTACTTGCATATACACCCATGATCATAAATTAAGGATAATTGCAGAATGTGGTGCCACACAACGTGGCACTACACAAAACTGGTGCTAGTAACATAGGCATATAGGGAACACTCACGACACAGATCTGAAAGTCCACGGTATTGATGATAAGTTAAGAAAACCGTCCCGAAACACATGTGCTACAAAACGCCACTGTTTCCTGTGCATGTACCCTGGCATCAATATGGGATATGATCACCATGCACACGTACACAGGCCGCACAACAGGTTGGCATACTCTGGTGGTCGAGCAGCTACTGGGGTATAACCTCCCATTCTTGCACCAGTGCCTGTCGGAGCTCCTGAAGTGTCAAAGGGGTTTGAAGACATGCAGCGATATGTTGGCTGAGAGCATCCCAGACATGCTGAATGAGGTTTTGGTCTGGAGAACAGACAGGCCTTTCCATTCACCTGATATCTTATGTTTCAAGGTACTCATCCACGATGGCAGCTCGTTGGGGTCGTGTGTTGTCATCCATCAGGAGGAAGGTGGGACCCACTGCACCCCTGAAAAGGGGGGCATACTGGTGCAAAATGATGTCCCAATATACCTGACCTGTTACAGTTTCTCTGTCAAAGACATGCGGAGGTGTACATGCACCAGTCATAATCCCACTCCACACAATCAAACCATGACCTCCATACAGGTCCCTTTCAAGGACATTAAGGGGTTGGTATCTGATTCCTGGTTCATGCCAGATGAAAACCTGGTGAGAATCATTGTTCAGACTTTACCTGGACTCATCCGTGAACATAACCTGGGACCACTGTTCCAATGACCATGTACAGTGTTCTTGACACCAGGCTTTACAGGCTCTCCTGTGACCAGGGGTCAGTAGAATTCACCTTGCAGGTCTCTGGGAGAGTAAACCATGTCTGTTCAGTCATCTGTAGACTGTGTGACTGGAGACAACTGTTCCAGTGGCTGCGGTAAGGTCCTGAGGAAGGCTACCTGCAGTACTCCATGGCCGTCTGTGGCCACTGGTGGTGATATATCAGTCGTCTTGTGGTGTTGTACACTGTGGACGTCCCGTACTGTAGTACCTAGACACATTTCCTGTCTGCTGGAATCGTTGCCATAATCATGAGATCACACTTTGTGGAACACGTAGGGCCCGTGCTACGACCTGCTGTGTTTGACCAGCCTCCAGTCGCCCTAGTATTCTACCCCTCATAACGTCATCAATATGTGTTATTTGAGCCATTTTCTGCACACAGTCACCTTTAGTATGTCTGGAAATGTCTGCACACTTAGTCACTGCACCGTACTCTGACATGCACCACACACCTCTTCGTATGTGGACTGCTGCCAGCGCCACCATGCGACGACCGCAGGTCAGATGCACCGCATGGTCATACCCCGAGGTGATTCAAACCTGAAAACTGCCCATCAGAGCATTGTTTCACCATGTATTAGCATTATCCTTAATTTATGAGCATAAGTGTATTACTCGTCCATGACATTGCATGTTCTTCATGATTGTGAAGGTATAGCTCACGATTTTCCCCTTAGTGGAAGATAAGACCCTAAAGAATTCGTCAAATTTTTCAGGCTGTTGAGAGCTGAATTATGGTACCATTGATAAATGTCATTTGAAATGATTTTAGTTTTTACATCGGAAACACATGTCTGAAGAGAATAACACTGAATAAACTACACTCATGGAAATGGAAAAAAGAACACATTGACACCGGCGTGTCAGACCCACCATACTTGCTCCGGACACTGCGAGAGGGCTGTACAAGCAATGATCACACGCACGGCACAGCGGACACACCAGGAACCGCGGTGTTGGCTGTCGAATGGCGCTAGCTGTGCAGCATTTGTGCTCCGCCGCCGTCAGTGTCAGCCAGTTTGCCGTGGCATACGGAGCTCCATCGCAGTCTTTAACACTGGTAGCATGCCGCGACAGCGTGGACGTGAACCGTATGTGCAGTTGACGGACTTTGAGCGAGGGCGTATAGTGGGCATGCGGGAGGCCGGGTGGACGTACCGCCGAAATGCTCAACACGTGGGGCGTGAGGTCTCCACAGTACATCGATGTTGTTGCCAGTGGTCGGTGGAAGGTGCACGTGCCCGTCGACCTGGGGCCGGACCGCAGCGACGCACGGATGCACGCCAAGACCGTAGGATCCTACGCAGTGCCGTAGGGGACCGCACCGCCACTTCCCAGCAAATTAGGGACACTGTTGCTCCTGGGGTATCGGCGAGGACCATTCGCAACCGTCTCCATGAAGCTGGGCTACGGTCCCGCACACCGTTAGGCCGTCTTCCGCTCACACCCCAACATCGTGCAGCCCGCCTCCAGTGGTGTCGCGACAGGCGTGAATGGAGGGACGAATGGAGACGTGTTGTCTTCAGCGATGAGAGTCGCTTCTGCCTTGGTGCCAATGATGGTCGTATGCGTGTTTGGTGCCGTGCAGGTGAGCGCCACAATCAGGACTGCATACGACCGAGGCACACAGGGCCAACACCCGGCATCATGGTGTGGGGAGCGATCTCCTACACTGGCCGTACACCACTGGTGATCGTCGAGGGGACACTGAATAGTGCATGGTACATCCAAACCGTCATCGAACCCATCGTTGTACCATTCCTAGACCGGCAAGGGAACTTGCTGTTCCAACAGGACAATGCACGTCCGCATGTATCCCGTGCCACCCAATGTGCTAGAAGGTGTAAGTCAACTACCCTGGCCAGCAAGATCTCCGGATCTGTCCCCCATTGAGCATGTTTGGGACTGGATGAAGCGTCGTCTCACGCGGTCTGCACGTCCAGCACGAACGCTGGTCCAACTGAGGCGCCAGGTGGAAATGGCATGGCAAGCCGTTCCACAGGACTACATCCAGCATCTCTACGATCGTCTCCATGGGAGAATAGCAGCCTGCATTGCTGCGAAAGGTGGATATACACTGTACTAGTGCCGACATTGTGCATGCTCTGTTGCCTGTGTCTATGTGCCTGTGGTTCTGTCAGTGTGATCATGTGATGTATCTGACCCCAGGAATGTGTCAATAAAGTTTCCCCTTCCTGGGACAATGAATTCACGGTGTTCTTATTTCAATTTCCAGGAGTGTATATATCCAGGTAGTTGGTGAGTGTTTCACATCTTACAGAAGAATCATGTTATCCAATTAAAACGAATGAACATATATTTATCTTTAAAGAAAAATCTGAAACAAATGGAATAACAATGAGGGTACCATACCAACACGTGAAATTGAAGCATGTCAGAAGTGCAATCCTAAAAAATCACCCAGACTTTCACTATATTATACCCTGTAAGTGTACTTTACAGATTTGCAATGTTTCAGTGTGACTTCATGTATGTTAAATGAAACATACCCAACAGTAAAGAAGCTTCAATTAATCAGCTTCCAAAATAGGAACAACTGGACAAAGCTAGCATATGTGTAATTTTTAAAACAGATTTGAAACTAAAGTTTTGATTAAAAAATAATTTTTTCATTGGGAAAATGCAAGGAAACAGGAAAAATAAAGTGTTTACTGGGAAGACAGTCACTCCAACCCATGGATTATTAGAGTTTGGGTGTACAGGAATGATTCAGAAGTAACAGTCAACTGATAAACTAAAATACAAATTAAGTTAATCACATAACCATTGTGGTGGCTTTTCTTATAAAACTCAGACTGATCTTCATTGCTATGTTGCCTTTTGTTGACTTTTATGCTGATACTGGGGCGATCTCTGAGGCTCCCACTTTCATAATATCTATAGCTGTTGGTCCAGGTGTGATGTCCACCTATTTCTTCTAAGCAGAACCTTCTGCTATTTTTATTTGAATGTATTTTTATTTTGTAGTAAATTCTTGTGTTCTGTTTTTGTAGAAACAGTGTTAAATATGTTTAAAAAAATCTTGCATACCAAAGTAATCAGCAGTTGTTCATAATGAGAGTTAGCAAATCTTTTTTTTTTTAAATTTATCTTTTTCATCTTATTCTAATAACTGAGTTGATATTTAAATTTTATAATTACAGCTGAACCAGTGAACAAGAGATCTAATGTGTTTACCAACATTCTTCAACCTATGAAAACTGCTCATGCTGAGAAAGAAGTACAAGCTGAAGTCCATCATAGGTGAGGGAGTGCAAGAATTTTCCTTTTTGGTGTTAAATATGAGGGTCATCCAGTAAATAAGTTTCCTTGTTTTAATTTCTCTCCAAAATAAACTGTCCCTGTGACAACTGAGGGCTGGTGAGTCGGACTGGTATGTAGAAACAATCCTCACAGCAGCTTACGATGCATGCCACAGTATCCTGCCGGTTGCTGCCAGTTGGCATGGAGTTGTCACTGTAAAGTGTCCCACTTGTGAGACGCACTCCATCATTCCCACCCCCACCCCCCCCCCCCCACCCCCACCCCTGCAGCAAAACAACAATTCACCGTTGATATCAATCAGGGGTTAATCTTTTTCTGTGGGGTAGGCTGAGCATTCAGATGGGGGAGACAAAATGTCAGAGCTGGCAACTTGGCAAGAGAGATCCATAGTAAAAGGCGAAGGTTGCACATTTGGCAGGTAAAATTGTCGCAACCACGTTTTGGGACTGTCAAAAGATGTTACTCATTCACCACCTGCCTTACAACAAATAACAGAGCGAGGTGGCACAGTGGCTAGCACACTGGACTCACATTCGGGAGGACGACGGTTCAATGGTTCAATCCCGCTTCCAGCCATCCTGATTTAGGTTTTCCATGATCTCCCTAAAATGCTCCTTTAAAAGGGAATGGCCGATTTCCTTCCCCGTCCTTCCCTAATCCAATGAGACCGATGACCTCGCTGCCTGGTCTCCTTCCCAAAAAACAACCCAACCCTTAAAACATCACAGTGAATGCAGAGAGGTACTGTAATGTTGTGAGGAATCTGCAAACTGTCATCAAAAGAAAGCGCCCTGGACTTTGATCATCATCACAATCTTTTTACATCATGACGAAGCATGAAATAACTATAAATACATAAAGTCCAATCAGTTATACAGGGTATTACAAAATGGTATGGCCAAACTTTCTGGAAACATTCCTCACACACAAAGAAATAAAATATGTTATGTGGACAAGTGTCTGGAAACGCTTACTTTCCATGTTAGAGCTCATTTTATTACTTCTCTTCAAATCACATTAATAATGGAATGGAAACACACAGCAACAGAATGTACCAGCGTGACTTCAAACACTTTGTCACAGGAAAGGTTCAAAATGTCCTCTGTTAGCGAGGATACATGCATCCACCCTCCGTCGCATGGAATCCCTGATGCGCTGATGCAGCCTTGGAGAATGGCGTATTGTATCACAGCCGTCCACAATACGAGCACGAAGAGTCTCTACATTTGGTACCGGGGTAGTGTAGACAAGAGCTTTCAAATGCCCCCATAAATGAAAGTGAAGGGGGTTGAAGTCAGGAGAGCGTGGAGGCCATGGAATTGGTCCGCCTCTACCAATCCATCGGTCACCGAATCTGTTGTTGAGAAGCGTACGAACACTTCGACTGAAATGTGCAGGAGCTCCATCGTGCATGACCCACATGTTGCGTCGTCCTTGTAAAGGCACATGTTCTAGCAGCACAGGTAGAGTATCTCATATGAAATCATGATAACGTGCTCCATTGAGTGTAGGTGGAAGAACATGGGGCCCAATCAAGACATCACCAACAATGCCTGCCCAAACGTTCACAGAAAATCTGTGTTGATGACGTGATTGCACAATTGCGTGTGGATTCTCGTCAGCCCACACATGTTGATTGTGAAAATTTACAATTTGATCACGTTGGAATGAAGCCTCATCCGTGAAGAGAACATTTGCACTGAAATGAGGATTGACACATTGTTGGATGAACCATTCGCAGAAGTGTACCCGTGGAGGCCAATCAGCTGCTGATAGTGCCTGCACACGCTGTACATGGTACGGAAACAACTGGTTCTCCCGTAGCACTCTCCATACAGTGAAGTGGTCAATGTTACCTTGTACAGCAGCAACTTCTCTGACGCTGACATTAGGGTTATCGTCAACTGCATGAAGACTTGCCTCGTCCATTGCAGGTGTCCTCGTCGTTCTAGGTCTTCCCCAGTCGCGAGTCATAGGCTGGAATGTTCCATGCTTCCTAAGACGCCGATCAATTGCTTCGAACGTCTTCCTGTCGGGACACATTCGTTCTGGAAATATGTCTCGATACAAACGTACCGCGCCATGGCTAATGCCCCATGCTAATCCATACTTCAAATGGGCATCTGCCAACTCCACATTTGTAAACATTGCACTGACTGCAAAACCACGTTCGTGATGAACACTAAACTGTTGATGCTATGTACTGATGTGCTTGATGCTAGTACTGTAGAGCAATGAGTATTGTAGAGCAATGAGTCACATGTCAACACAAGCACCGAAGTCAACATTACCTTCCTTCAATTGGGCCAACTGGCGGTGAATCAAGGAAGTACAGTACATACTGACGAAACTAAAATTAGCTCTAACATGGAAATTAAGCATTTTCGGACACATGTCCACACAACATCTTTTCTTTGTTTGTGTGTGAGGAATGTTTCCTGAAAGTTTGGCCATACCTTTTTGTAACACCCTGTATATAGGTGGTATAAATTCATACTTACGGAAGGTAAAAATTAATCACATGTCATAGCATATCATATCAATATGGCGATCCATATAATTACTGCCTCATCGGACTACAGAATCGAATTGATATACCTTGCCCAAGACGTGGTGTGTCCAATTTGAAATCACTGCTATAACTGGTCATCAGATAAATGAAAACATATCGAGGAGGTATTTATAACATTATTATAGTTATTATTAATTAGGCGTAGGCTGTAACAAATTAGCCTTAGAAGTGAATATTGGCAGAACTGTTATACAATATCATATATAGAACACAGGTATATTAAATTACCATGATACAAGTTAAACTCCATGATGCGCTTTGAACTATTGAAATGAAAGAGAATATGACTCTAACAATGAGAAACAAAAGTTCACAACAGCAGTAGACATTCCTACACATAAATTGTGTCTGAGTATCCTGTACACATGAATTCCCTTGAAGACTACACCAATCAGATCAAGACAACCTCACTGGTATTCCTCTTGCTAAAAATTCACTCCTGGAAATGGAAAAAAGAACACATTGACACCGGTGTGTCAGACCCACCATACTTGCTCCGGACACTGCGAGAGGGCTGTACAAGCAATGATCACACGCACGGCACAGCGGACACACCAGGAACCGTGGTGTTGGCCGTCGAATGGCGCTAGCTGCGCAGCATTTGTGCACCGCCGCCGTCAGTGTCAGCCAGTTTGCCGTGGCATACGGAACTCCATCGCAGTCTTTAACACTGGTAGCATGCCGTGACAGCGTGGACGTGAACCGTATGTGCAGTTGACGGACTTTGAGCGAGGGCGTATAGTGGGCATGCGGGAGGCCGGGTGGACGTACCGCCGAAATGCTCAACACGTGGGGCGTGAGGTCTCCACAGTACATCGATGTTGTTGCCAGTGGTCGGCGGAAGGTGCACGTGCCCGTCGACCTGGGACCGGACCGCAGCGACGCACGGATGCACGCCAAGACCGTAGGATCCTACGCAGTGCCGTAGGGGACCGCACCGCCACTTCCCAGCAAATTAGGGACACTGTTGCTCCTGGGGTATCGGCGAGGACCATTCGCAACCGTCTCCATGAAGCTGGGCTACGGTCCCGCACACCGTTAGGCCGTCTTCCGCTCACGCCCCAACATCGTGCAGCCCGCCTCCAGTGGTGTCGCGACAGGCGTGAATGGAGGGACGAATGGAGACGTGTCGTCTTCAGCGATGAGAGTCACTTCTGCCTTGGTGCCAATGATGGTCGTATGCGTGTTTGGCGCCGTGCAGGTGAGCGCCACAATCAGGACTGCATACGACCGAGGCACACAGGGCCAACACCCGGCATCATCGTGTGGGGAGCGATCTCCTACACTGGCCGTACACCACTGGTGATCGTCGAGGGGACACTGAATAGTGCACGGTACATCCAAACCGTCATCGAACCCATCGTTGTACCATTCCTAGACCGGCAAGGGAACTTGCTGTTCCAACAGGACAATGCACGTCCGCATGTATCCCGTGCCACCCAACGTGCTCTAGAAGGTGTAAGTCAACTACCCTGGCCAGCAAGATCTCCGGATCTGTCCCCCATTGAGCATGTTTGGGACTGGATGAAGCGTCGTCTCACGCGGTCTGCACGTCCAGCACGAACGCTGGTCCAACTGAGGCGCCAGGTGGAAATGGCATGGCAAGCCGTTCCACAGGACTACATCCAGCATCTCTATGATCGTCTCCATGGGAGAATAGCAGCCTGCATTGCTGCGAAAGGTGGATATACACTGTACTAGTGCCGACATTGTGCATGCTCTGTTGCCTGTGTCTATGTGCCTGTGGTTCTGTCAGTGTGATCATGTGATGTATCTGACCCCAGGAATGTGTCAATAAAGTTTCCCCTTCCTGGGACAATGAATTCACGGTGTTCTTATTTCAATTTCCAGGAGTGTAATACAGTACATGTGCCACATCTTGTTATGCTGAAACCTATGCATCTAATTTATAGCTGGATTAGCAATCCTCCCCAGCTTTGCACAGGTAGCACAAAGTCTCTACAGTTTGATGACTTGTGTAGGATAATGGCAGTTGTATTTATGGATAACTGCATAGATTTATGATTAAAGTTGAGAGAACAGTGTGGTGCTGGAGTGCAATACTCGCACGTCTCTCAATTCAACGGTGTGTGTAGCTGATCCTCTTCTCTGGTTAATCCACTTGTCGATCTCCTGAAAGCTTCTTCTCCAAAGATATGGCGCTGCTTAAGGGAATTTACTAACTACTTTTCTATTCTTGAAATAATTTGTGTACTTGTAGAATACTTTTCAGTTTAATCACAATATATTTTCAATGTTCATCAACAATAACTTCGCCAAGCTAACTCATTCTTTGAACATTAGAATCATTTGCTCTTCTTCAAAATAGCTTACATGTGTCTCGCTTCGATCATAACCAAGACATAGAGTAATTCGAGAATCTCTAGTCTCAAACAAGTCCAATTCATGAGCGTCCTTAGGAAACTACTTTCATTTGTATGCTAGTCTTTTTACAATCATCACAGAAATTAAAGAGCACAGAATACTACATAAACTTTTCTTTTTCTTCTTTGCCCGTACATGAAACTCTGTGGACTTGTCTGCTGCTGTTTGTGCCGTCGTGTCCATCTTTTTCCTCGTGGCTGTTCTTTTTGACCTACACATACAGATATGGGCAGTCGGCTGATTCGTTTCTCCTACTCATATCTAAAATATCGGGTGTTCGAAATGGTGGAAGGCCGAGTGATTCTAGAATTTCCTCCGAAATTCTCGAAGCACTACCATAAACCCCCCCCCCCCCCCCCCCCCCCCCCCTTAAATCGAACACACGATATTTTATAAAATCATTAGGTAAACTTATATCGCATACAATTCTAACAGTATACATTCTAACACAGCTCTTTGTACTTATTTAGAATAAACTTGAATTACCTTTTCCTTCATTCTACTCTTACACTAAGTTGACATTAAACTCGAATATTTAATGGTACTCTGATAAGTTTTCCTAATATTTAGGGTTCGTTAGACCTATGTCTCAATTTCCAGTTGTAAACTTCAGGTGTCACAGACCCTTAATTATGGTTGCTCTTTACACTACCATTCTGTACTGTTTTTCGTTTTCTTTCTTTAGTACTTATCCATTTCATTATTTACAGTTTCTCGTAGTCTGGAGGAACTCTGGGCAAATAAAAGTGTTCTTTCAGACACTCTTAAACATACAACCTGACACTACCAGTACAATAGAGAATTCAAACTTACCAGAATAATTTGTGCAAAATGTGTGATTTTTGTCACGATACTGCCTTCATTCGTTTAGGCACAGTACCTATACCTTAGCTACAGGTTGACTCTGTGAATGCTCTTCCTCCTTCCGTTTTGGTCGGTACGCACCTTTTAACTTCCTAATCTCTGGTACAGGTCAATCCCCTTCTTGGCGCCCCCGTCCGCACAGTATAGGTCAGCCTCTCTTGGGTCTGCCTATCTGTCCTTTTCATCCAATAAATACTGAGTGTGTCATCCTTCTCCTTCCTGAGGGGCTTCATAGTTCATTGCCCCAGTATACGTCTATATGTACACCATTATTAAATATTATCTGGTAAAATTAAAATCTATTTCACACTTCATACTCACTCTTTAATACCTCACTTCATATACTAGAGACCTCCTTTAAGCAACAACTTCTACTCTTCCAGCGTACATCATGCCTACATCCATTATTCAACATATTTTATGCTTTTTTGGGTTATAAGAGTCCCACTATCCTACACGTTGTCAGACTTTTTGATAGACTGACCCTCCTTAATAATTTCTCCTCTGGCTTATGTCCTCTTTCTTTACTCACGTATCCTCTGATGCATACTTGATGTAGAATTATTCTAGCTTTTCTATACTTCTGTACATATGTGATATGGGGTCATTATTAGTCCTCTCTCTCTCTCTCTCTCTCTCTCTCTCTCTCTCTCTCTCTCTCTCTCTCACCAAACGGGAAATTGCTGGTAAATAGACACAATAAAAAACACACAAATATCAAGCTTTCGCAACCCACGGTTGCTTCATCAGGAAAGAGGGAAGGAGAGGGAAAGACGAAAGGATGTGAGTTTTAAGTCACTTTCGTTTGCTAAGTCACATCATCTTTGTTTTTAGATATATTTTTCCCACGTGTAATGTTGTGTATGCTTAAGTGTGTTTGTGTATCCTGATTCTTCGGCTGACTTATGTGAAATAAGTTGAAGGTTATAATGAACCATGGAAACTGAGGAGGACTTAAATAGTAGAAGTATATTCATGTGGAAAGAGGGAAATATAGATAGGTACTCAGTAGAGAAGTAAGTAAGGAATGGTTGCTAAGATCAAAGAAGTGAAAGAAGATAGCCCCAAAGACAGGAAACCCTTCCCCCCCACCACCCACCCCCCGCCCCCCTTCCCCAGGATCCTTTCTTTGCCGGTACTAGAGTGAGAAGCCGGAGGATGTATGATGTTAAACGTCTCCTGCAGAACGGACATTCTGACCTTCACCTTTTAAGTCCCTGAAGAAAGAATCTTAGCAGCACCTATGGAACGGCAAATGGTGAAGAATCAGTCACACTTGTCTGCAAAGGTTGTCTGAAAGGTGTGATGTGTGTGTAGTGTTAGTCATGCTTTTACCTACACTACTCTCCCCTTTCAAAATCGATACAAACCCTCCCCATTTACAACACATTACATAAAAGGTATAAAATATTCTATAAAAATAGAAATTTATACACTACAATCAGTTGTCTAGTTATTCAGTTTATATTATACTTTTATACACATATATAATCCTCTATTCAGTTCATGTCACCTCGAGATCACTATGTCTCAATAGTACCATCATATTATACTGTCCACTCTCTCTCTCTCTCTCTCTCTCTCTCTCTCTCTCTCTCTCTCACACACACACACACACACACACACACACACACACACACACACACACAAAATCCGTCTCCGTTCATCAATACCTGTACACACATGTTTGTATGGAAAAACTGGTGAAGAGATTACGTACAAAGACTAATTTAGGCAAAAATAAAAACCTAAATATATGTGGAAGGCGGAAGAGACTGGCTGTTGAATCACATTTATATTATATCTTACAAAGGGTAAAAAATTATGTTTTATGTAATGTTTCATACAGATTTCTGTCTTGTATTAATCTAATATTTCTTGGTAACTCTCAAAGAACAGCTTAGGCAAAACGAAGACCTAACTATACTCTGATACTGGGATTCGGGATACTTGCCGACTAGAGCGGAGCACATGGGTGACTTAAATACTCAAGGACTTCTTCTAACTCGGGATTTAATGCTAACTGGAGTGGAGGGTGCGCTTGACTTACATCTACATCGGGCACTAATTGTTATGGAGGCAACTGCGGATATATCAAATCAGAATCCAACTGCTTTTAGAGAGCATATTATGAAAACACTATTAGATTCTTCAGTCTTGACTTGATATAATAACACAATTTATGCAGTTGATTACATAACATGGACCACCTTCGAGACCACGAATGATGATACGATCACTTATTGCTAATAGTATAAGAAGCAGTATGGCCTTGATATTAGTGATCTGCAGCAGTCATTGCTTGTCAGTCAAGTAAAGACAAGGATGGAAAAGCAACAGGACCATAGAATAGTATAAGAATCCAAGAATATATTACAGTATAGTTCAAATTTTGAATGGAATTTGGTGCAGGAAAAGTAACCTTGGAAGGAACACCGAAAACAACTTGGGAGCTGGCGGTTGTCGCTCTGCCCGTTAACACAGAACATTAACATCCCATGGGGGACAGATGTGACTCCACCCAGATCCCATGGATCTGATATGAACCTCACTTGAGCAAATGCAAACCAGTACTTTTCGTTAAATTTTGTATGAAAGTCTACCCACAACAGAATAATTACCACTTTACTAGATAACACAACATCAGGTAAAGTTATTCTGTTTTCTATCTTGGCATGGACAAGTTTGAATTCTTTGCCCAAGTCATCTATAACGTTCTTAGTATCATTAGGTTTGGAAATAGCAACAGTCCCAATGTTTCCGGAGATTATACTCTCGGAAATTTCTCTATCTATAATTAGCTCAATAGGTTATGCCAGACTACTTACATTTATAATGTCAAAGTTGACTATTTTTTCTTTGAAGTTTTGTTCTACATTATTTACTTGTGAACTGACATCTCGTGTAGTAACAGCTCGTATACTAACACATGGAATTTTCGATTGCGTAATCAATATTAATTCCATAGATCGATCTGTGCTCTCTTTCAAGATATTCATTTCCTATCTTACAGAATTAAATTTAACATTACATACATTTTCACAAAATTTTAATTTTCCACTAAATTCAGATTCTACATTATTACATTTATCTTCAATATCAAATTCTAGTTTTTGGGTCGACTTCTGAAATTGGTCATCCTGCTTTTGGCAGGACAATGGATCACACTACTGCATCAGTGGTGGCTCTAAGAGATCGAGAACTTTCACTACTACAGGGAGTAGCGAAGGAGGGCATTCTCCTTCGCACAGTAACAGCCTGCACTTTGAGAGACACCATAATTAAGTTAGTGAACATAATTGGTGTGATGGAAATCACATTATTCTGGACAATATCTGAATGTATTAGTGAAAACCAGGTCAAAATGTGCACAGTAGTGTCTAAGATTAGCCTTCACATACAGACAGAAAAATGTGGCAGGTAACTTGTGTGTGTAAAATGTATGGATGATTTCTAATAGTGCAGTTCACATCTAGAGGGCAATGGCAGATGCCTTGGCTTCATCTGATTACTGGTAAGATTTAATGGAAGTCAGCAGAGAACAAATTGGTGCGATTATCCATAGGGCTATGGTTGTTATGCAAATCTCACATTATTTTGTGTTATGCTTCAACAGATGTTTTATGGGGCACTGGAACCCAATCCCAAACAGGAAACACACTTGTGCATCATTTTCCCACTGTTACTTGGCATTGAAACATTTCAAACACAGTAGATGTTGTCAGCATAAAATTTCAGGGGAGATTGAATATACAGCAGTTCATAAACAACCTGTGATGCTTGCACCAGAGTGGCGCAATAGTCAGCCGGCCCTACGCCTTTCACTGCTAGATGGAAAATCATTTTCCCAGCGGTGGGGACTTTCATTAATCGTAGTTCAGCTAATTAGCACAAAATACTTAAAATTATATACACAAAACATCCTCACAAATTGGTCCGTATGTTAGTGAAAATGGTATCAAAATTTGAGAGTAGCATGAATGTGCAGGCAGAAGTGAACAATGGACTTCAATTCACATATGTAGAGATATCTGCTTTTTGTGGAAAATGGGCAATACTGACAGTCTGCTGTGGACAGCTGCTGAAACTGATGGGTCACCATTGTAGGTTGGAGAATTTCTGCTCTGATCAAGGCTGTAAGAAGTTTGTGCTGTTGTCTGTCATAACATGAACACCCAAGTATCATGTAGGTGAGGTCTGCAATCTCATTGGATGCACTTTGCAGTACTGGGATGGCTGAACTTTCATCCTATAAAGATGTGAAGAATAACATGTGACCCAACGTGATGTGTGTTATAGTAGTGGTATAGCATCTAGATAGCATAAACTGTGAAACACAGGTTTCTTGCAGAATGCTCAGCTGTGTTACTGCGTAATGTCTTCCTTTCATGTATTGTGAGAGTTTCCACATCTGTGACCATTCATGAAAGATTTGCTTCCTCATACTAGTAATGAAATTCATATGTGGTGGACAATTGTAGGAAGGTCGGCAATCAATCACACTTTGTTTCATGAGGTGGTCCTCTACATGTTTGTTGTGAAGAACAAACAAAAGCAAGGATATAACTAATGCTGCTTCATGCATTAAATGTTAAAAGTCGATACAACAAGGTGCTTAAAAAGAGACTGCCTACACTACATTTGTCCGTCCTCTTTTGGAGTACTGCTGTGTGGTGTGGGGTCCATATCAGATAGAATTAACGGAGTACACCGAGGAAGTTCAAAGAAGGGCAGCATGTTTTGTATTATTGAGAAATAGGGGGAGAGTGTCATGGACTTGATACAGGATTTGGAGTGGACTTCATTATAACAAAGTTGTTTCTCATTGTGACAGGATCTTCTCACAAAATTTCGATCACTAACTTGCTCCACAGAATATGCACATATTTTGTTGACACCAACCTACATAAGAAGAAGTGATCATTGTAATAAAATAAGGGAAATCAGAGGACACTTGGAAAGGTATAGGTGTTCATTTTTTCCTTGCACTGTTCAAGAGTGAAATAACAGAATTATTGTGAAGGTGGTTCGGTGAACCCTCTGCCAAATACTTAAGTGTGATTTGCAAACTATCCATGTAGATGTAGATGTAGATAAATTGTGATATAAATGTGCAAGAAGCTGAAGACATGGTTCTTGAAAAGAAGTGTAATACAATAGCCATAATTAATCTTTAATGGTGGTTAGACCCTGATATAATCCTTGCTTCTCTCCCCCCCTCCCCCCCCCCCCCCCCTTCTCTCTCTCTATTGATGTGATGCCAGTGTTATCCACATTCCTTTTGTAAAATGAAATGAAACAGTTTAGAAATGTTGAAACACATTAATGAAACACATCAAAAGGTGATATATAAATTGTGTACAGTGGTTAGTTGAAATGAAGAGTTGTGTACACTGATAGAATTTTACAGCTACTTTTAACATAAAAATCTGTCATCAACTAACTATCCCAGTTTTGAACATTTTGATCATATTCTGGAGACATAAGAATTACAATTGAAACAATTCTCAAAATATTTGTGAAGACTTCCTACAAAAGTGACTTGATTGTGTAATATCTCATAGGCAGAACACATGGGCAACTAATAATAATCGATTATAACAGCTACTGTGAAGATGGCCGTGGAAACAAACATATTACAGAACAGTATAGCTTTGAATGGTACTTATTTGATTAATAGAAGTTCCTAGCTCCAACTTAAAGTTTGAAGGCTTGCAGGTTCTCACCCTACAACATCCGTAGTAGATACATTGCCAGAGATGACAGAAATATGCAGAAACCTAATAGACTGTTATTTTGTAGGTAAGAATAATTATTGTGACTTTGTACGCATTTCCGGCGTAATAAGTCTTGAAAGTCTCTTCAGGTTTGCTAAATCCTAAAATCAAATCAATTCAATATTTGGGCAGTCCACCTGTTCGCCATCTTCAGTAGAATGCTGCTGCTGGTGCATCCTGCTGAGAACTGATTCCAAGGCTGCAAATCGACATCCTATGTAGGTTGCTGAAATTATATTTAATAAAGCAAAACCTGTAGTTTAGTCAACAGTATTCTGATGTTGCCGAGCAATGTGATAACTGTGAGGCTAAGATAATGGGGTACAGGGAAGGATGAGTGGAGGCAGGGGAAGAAAAGGGGAATGGGGTGGCAGATGTGGATGATGGACCTACATTATACAGGCGTTGTCAGGAATCTGATTTGATTGAATGTGTTTGTGCCCTGTGTATCAGTTCCTTCTCTTGACCTATGTTTCCCTTAACATTCTCTACATCTTGATTTACCATTGTGTATTCCATTTAGCATACCTTTCCATAATTTTGAGTGACTTGTAGATGAAAACACACCAAGAAAACATTTATGTTGAATAGGTTATGTGATGTAACTTTCTCTTGGTCTCCTGAAAGCACTTTATCTCTGCTACCGAGAATGTAAAATCACATACCAGTGACATACCATTTGTCTCTTTGTTGACATATAATGTATGTCCTCACTGGGAGCCTGGGAAATGGCGCACCAGAAATATTGTAGACAGAGTCTAGTGTTCCCGAGATAATTCAGTTGCAGGGTTGTTTCTGTAGTGGCCTTGACTGACTTTAATGATAAGTGACCAATTGAACAATGTTTAAAAGAGTCTGCTTGAGATCTAGAAGGCAGCAAAAAGAAAGCTTTAATTTTAAATTTTACCATTGATGTAGGAGGACTGTACAGACATACCATCACTTGACTGTCACACAGACTTATGTATGAAGAACATAGAATAGTCATACCTGACACAGTAATAGGCTTCACTGACATAGAGAAGCAACTGAAGGAGTTGAAAACAAATAAGTCGCCAGATCCAGATGGAATCCCAGTTTGGTTTTATAGAGAAAACTTTATGACATTTGGTCTTTCCTTAGCTTGCATTTATTGCAAACCTCTTGATACATGTAAAGTCCCGAGTGACTGGGAAGAAGAGCTGGTGACTCATGTATATAAGAACGATAAAAGAATGAACCAGCAAAATTACAGACCAATATCCTTAACATCTGTTTGCTGCAGAATTCTTGAGCATATCCTGTATTGAGATATGATGAATTTCCTTGAGACAGAAAATCTTCTGTCCACAAATCAGCACGGATTTAGAAAGCATCATTCATATGAAACACAGCTTCTCCTTTTTTTCACATGATATCCAGGGAACAATGCATGGAGGGCAACAGGCAGATTCCACATTCCCAGATTTCCAGAAAGTGTTTGACACAGTGCTTCTCTGCAGATTGTTGACTATCATCCGAGAGCACAGAATGGGTTGCTGCTAAGGTCATTGTTGCTACATTGTGTCATAGATTAACAGATGGGTTATCTTACCTTTGCAGATGAAGCTTTGGCAGTTGAGGCCACATGTAAATGTATGAGGGTGGTTTGGAAAGTCCTCAGAATCACCACAAGACGTCAGCACTAGCACAACGAGTTGTTCACGTGATATTCATTGGGCTGTGGCATGTAAACACATGCCACGTCAGTGCTCTTGGAAGAGAGCTGTGGTGGTGGCGTGGCTCTGTTGTTCCTGGGTAGTGATTTGCGAAGATGGAAAAAATTGAGATTCGAGCAGTGATTAAGTACTTAGTAAAGAAAGGTATGAAAGCAAAGGACATTTATGCTGATTTCCAGAATACACTGTGGGACTCTGCTCCTTCATATTCAACTGTTGCCTAGTGTACAAATGAATTTAAATTTGGTTGGGAGAGCTTAGATAATGATCCATGCAGTGGTCGGCCAAGATATGTCACTACTCCAGAAATCATAGCAAAAGTGTACAAAATGGTCATGGGGAATTGCTGATTGAAAGTCATCTTCCATCAAGACAATGCATGCTCATACATATGTGCCATTGCCATGGCAAAATTACATGAACTAATGTATGAATTGTTGCCTCACCCACCTTATTCACCTGATGTGGCTCCGTCAGACTTCCATACCTTCCCAAAACTGAAAAGATTCACTTTAAACGAAGAATTGATAGCCGGATTTGACAATTATTTTGCAGCCCTGTAGGAAACACATTTTCGAGATAGGATCAAGGCACTGGAACATCGTTGGACCAAGTGCATTAATTTACAAGGAGACTACATTAGAAAATTAAAAATGTTTTAGTGATATCAGTACTTTTTTTTATTCTGTTCTGAGAACTATTCCTACCACCCTCGTATTTTGCAGAATTTGGAAGAATTGGAGAGGGAACACTGTCACCAGCTTTTTCCAATAAATTTCATTGCCCCTCTTTTAACTAACAACAGTTTCAGATCTGGTATTAGGTTCCATCCTGAACACAACCTCAGAAATCGTGACACGTTCAGAAGCTACCAAGCATTTGTGACAACCAAGATTATAAATTTCATTGCTGCTCTTTTCCCTCATAGCAATTTCAGTTATAGGGGAGATAGTTACACCTGGAGGATAGTGTACCTATGGAAACACAATGATTCCTGATCGGTTCTTCAATCTAATGACATATTTTAGAAATAAAATGAGGGAACATTCACTAGAGACTGCCATAAGAAGTTTCCAGCATTTTCTATTATTTTTTGTTGTTGTGAGACATGAGTTGTGTTTTGTACAGTGTTTGTAAGTATTGTGAGCTTTACATACATGAGTGCTGTACTATATGTTAAAGCTATTTTGTGGTTATTACTAATTATTCATTTACAGTGTTTTACGGTGACTAACATTATGTGTATTTCTAAAACTAGTAGCATAACGTGTGGCTGTTTGTCATACTTTGTCATAGTGCACCATCTTGTACCATGAAATGGAAGCTCTCTTTATTATCGAACACATGATATTTTCAAAAGAACTGAGTTTACTTAATGTCATAACAGTTTTCCATGTCCCAAAAATGGAATTTTGTTTTTGTTGCTAATAATTTCTATTACAAAATACTTCAACTTGTTACAAGCTTTCTATAAAACCACTTCCTAATTTGAATTCTCCTGCTATTATTGGTATGTAGTAGAATAACAATGTAATACATAGACTTTTAAATATAGCATTGACAAGATTTTTCTCAGTTGCAGTATTTCTAAATTTGAATAGAATATTTGTCACAAGGTACACTGTTAAGTAACATTAATGTGACCATCTGTCAAAAGCCTGAATAATCACCTTTTGCAGTATGGACCACTTCGACATGTGCAGGAAGTGTGTCAGTGAGGTTCTGGAAGGTTCCAACAGGGATGTGGAGCCATGACAAACTGCGCTAGGTTTCTTGGTTGGCAATCCATGGTGCATACAGCCTGATCAGGCTGTTCCACTGATTCTCTATTGGGTTTTAATCTGGGGAATTTGGTGGCCAGGGGAGTATGGTAAACTCATCCTGGTGCTCTTCAAACCACGCATGTACATTGCAATCTGTGTGGCATGTTGCATTGTCCTGGTGATACGTGCCATCCTGCTGAGGAATAAATGCTAGATTTAGAGATGGTGTGGTACCCAAGGACAGATGCATATTTCTGCTGATCGACTGTGGGCTGTGTCCTCCAGAATTATGAGATCATCCAGGGAATGTAATGAAACAACATTCCCCAGATCATCAGCCTGACTGTTGTTGCAAGGATAGCCGGCCGCGGTGGTCTAGCGGTTCTAGGTGCGCAGTCCGGAACTGCGCGACTGCTACGGTTGCAGGTTCGAATCCTGCCTCGGGCATGGATGTGTGTTAGTTAGGTTTAAGTAGTTCTAAGCTCTAGGAGACTGATGACCACAGATGTTAAGTCCCATAGTGCTCAGAACCATTTGAACCATTTTTGTTGTTGTTCCAAGGTGTTTTTCTTTCTGTGTTATGGAGCATAAAATATGATTCATCTAAAAAGGCCACGTGTTATCATTCAGTGGATATTCTGTAGCAGTATTGCCATGCAAATTCCAGCCTTCATCGGTGACAAACAGCAGTCGGCATGGATGCATAAACCAGGAACTCCACTGAAAACGTGTTGAGATGACACTGTTGGTAACCCCTTGGTTTGCCTGGGCAGTCAGTTGCTCAGCAGCTGCATTTATATTCAGCTTCATACATCTCTGCAGCCATTGTCACCCCTGTCATCTATGACCTGTGCTGCAGCACATTTGCCTCAGTGCCAGTTTTAGATAGCACTATTTGCCTTAAAGAGTATACTTTAGCCATGGAGTCATGCAAACAGTTTACAAACATGGCTGTTTTGGAAATGTTTCTGTGCTTGCCCCAAAAGCCAATGATCATGTCCTTTCGCACTTCAGGTAAATTTCTCCATTTCCACATTATGACAATGACTGCACTGTTTTTGATATCCCCCAACAAGCTTTATATACCATCCACTGCAAGTGCTGCAACCTGCCATCTACATCTACATCTACATCTACATCTACACTCTGCAAATCACCGTTAAGAGCAGGGCAGAGGGTACGTCTCGCTGTACCAGTAATCAGTGTTTCTTCTCATTTCATTCATGTAGGGAGCATGGGAAGAAGGAGTGATTGACTATGTCTGTGCATGTAGTAATTCTTCTAATCTTATCCTCACAGCTCTGTGTGAGCAATATGTAGGGGATTGTAGTATATTCCCAGAGTCGTCATCTAAAGCTTGTTTGTGAAACTTTGTTAATAGACTTTCTTGGGATAGTTTATGTCTGTTCATCCAGTTCAGTTCCTTCAGTACCTCTGTGACACTCTCCCAAGCATCAAGCAAATATGTGACCATTTGTGCTGCATTTTCCGAATATGTTCAGTATCTCCTACTTGTCCTATTAGGTATGGATCCCACACACATGAACAACATTCTAAATGGGGTCACAAGAGTTACTTGTAAGCAATCTACCTTGTAGACTGATTGCACCTCCCCAGTATTCTACCAATAAACCGAAGTATACCACCTGTTTTACCCACAACTGAGCCTTTGTGATCATTCTACTTCATATCCCTAAATAGTTTTACATCCACTTACACAGTGGTTATTGCACTTTAATGTCTAATGTAAGTGGTGGTCACTTTAATGTGACTGTACCATGTATATGAGGATGTTGTACCTTGAAACAGTTTTTCACCTTGCTTTTCTGAAGTAGTTTTAGTAATTTCAGAAAAAGACTGCAGCTCACACAAAGCTATTGCTATCATTTCAAAATGGAATAAGAAAATATATTAAATTTCTGTTACAGGGCTAGCTCTATAAACCTGATGTAAACATTACCACATGTATTCTTCCGCGTTTGCGTGAAACTCGTTGGATTTCGTTTCACATGGAGCGGAAGCCATGCTGTGACCAGTACAGTCAAGTACGATTATAAGGATATGTTTTATCCTGTGTTACATGCACATAGACTGAACGATAATGTGGGACAGCAGCTTTACCAGCACATTAAACTTGGGACAGCACTGCCCAGCCAGTGGTCCAACTAAGCTGTTAAGACATGAGCAGTTGCAGCTCAGATGTAAAAAGAGATGAGCAAAGAAACAGTATAGCTTTGCATGTCATTTAATTTTTAAAGAGAAAGAAATAATATTCAGCAAAACTCCAGCATTACCGTGTGCTTCTTAGGTGACCAGACGGGAAGCATAAAATGCTCTCATCCTTATGTGACATAATATTCTAATTACAAACAAGAGTGATGAAAATTTCCAACTTAAACATAGGGTAATTAGGGTAATTTTTCTGAGTGAGCTGTGTGTGATGCAAAAATACACTGCAGGGATTTCACCATACTGTTGAATACTGATGCCACTGCAGATAATTGCAGTCAGTCATCTGGTAATCTCTTAGCTCGTTCCTTATCAGAATCGGAGAAATACTTTTCAGTTCTGGAAGTGTCACCTGCTACGTTGGTAACAAGCCTATCAACAACAGAATCCATGAAGCCAACCAGGCAACGCATTTTCTCCTTTTCTTTTATGAGGAGCCATTCTATATTCCGCCAGTGTTCGGCAGTGACACATGAAAAATTTATGTACATCTGGCGGCTTGACAGTCTTGTTACTTCTTGGCCCAAATCCCATAACTTGGCTCCAGATCAGTTCTGTTGGGTTCATATTGTACTGGTACAGTGGCAAATGTAAAAATGCGGCATTTGTATGGTGTGCTTGATACTGTGAAAATGATTATTTTTCAAGTTTCTTCATGTTTCTACAATACTTATCTGCATATGTGATATAAAACGATGGACATAGTCCAAATAAAGAATATTTGGTTTTTCATTTTTGCCTTAAAAATTAAATTTAAAAATTAAATTGTTATGTTTCCTTAACTTAAGCAACTTTTATCAACAGTCTTTCATAAAATATCAATAATTAAGAATTTATATTTGAAATGAAAACAGGAATTTCATGTGGAATATGTAATTAGAAACAAGAAGGCGTGAATTATTCACAAAAGAATATGAATTTTACAATTACGAGATGTAGGTATTTATTTATAATTGAATGAGAAAAATCAATGACATGGATGAGATTTGAACCAGCGGACCATGAACTATAGTAGATTTTCAGTGAATTCTGCTACCGATTCTGCTGTATGTCCTGTTGGTATTTGTGTCTCAACAGAATTTAGTATAGTTCAATGGAAAACTTCAAAGCTGACTATCTCTCTAAATTTATGAAAATCATTAAGATCAACCTATTTCACGGCACTTTTTAACCGTGTTTCACTACAGAACAGGAAGCATCCTCAGTCATTTTATTTATACTGTGCATCAACAGAGGACAATAGTGCAGAGGATGTGACTGTACATGATTTTTTAAAATAAAAACTACGTAGCTAAAATTTGATTAAGAAAAACATTGATGGCTGTTTATACATTTGGATATCTTAAAGTTTCTTTTAATGTAGCTTAGCAATAATATATCTAATACAGAAGTAGGACCTACTTCCAAGAGTGAACAACACCAGTGTGCATGTGTTATGGCTTCTGACCAACCATTGCGTTTGTACTTGTTTACGTTAGGTTTATTCTTATGATGAATGGAGTGTAGAAGTGAATGTCTGGAGAGTGTTCTAAGGTACAAAACTCTCCCTTACTATTAGGACCTATCTCAGAAATTGCAACATATCTGGAAAAAATGCCTAATATTTGTGACAACCAAGATCATAAATTATGTTGCTGCTTGGTTCACTCACAGCAAAGGGGTTGTCTTATGTTCAGAGTTGTCCTATACTTGGGTAAATAGAGTATATACATTAAGCAAAATATGCAGGATGAGTCAAAAAGGACTTTACAACCTTGGAATGATGTAGAAATTTACTCAGATAACTTACAGAATTGTTGCATGTGACATATTATAGCAAACAACATCAAGTTTGATTCATGCAGTGCATCAGTACACCATTCTGCCACCAGGAGCACCAACACAGTACACAGTTACAATAGCTACTTTCACTGGTGCAGAGTGTGCTTGCTGTGTGTTTTGGTTTCATGAAACAAACAGTGCAACAACTGTTAGGTGTAAATTTCGCACCTAATATGCTAAAGAACATGCAAGTAGGCCTACAATTTGCTCATGACACAAGAACTTTGTTGAGACGGGTTGTTCACTTCAACATGATAAATCCTCAGCATGCCTGTGTGGTGATGATTATGCCTAACAGGTTAGGGAGAGCTTTTCCTGTAGTCCACAAAAATCAATGTTAAGTGCATCTCACGAGATTGGCATTCCTCAAAAGAATGTTCAGCGAGTACTACCTAGATGTTTACACTTGAAACCATACAGATTCATAATGACACAGCACATTAGTTATGCAGATAAAGTTACTTATGAGGAGTTCTGTGCAGAAATGTTACATCGGTTAGAGGACAACCAGATGTTCCAGAACATAGTAGTCTTCAGCTATGAGTCAACATTTCATATCAGTGGCATGGTGCACACCCGCAACTACAGAATATGGGATGGTGAAAAGCCACATGCAATCCTTTAACACATTTATGACAGCGCCAAAATTAATGTGTTTTGTGCCCTTAGCAAATTGAAAGTGTACAGTCCTTTCTTCTTCATGGAGAAAACTGTCACTGGTATTGTGTAATAGGATGTGCTTGGAAACTTTGTAATTTCACAGGTCGATGAAGATGACCACGAAGGGGAGGTTTACTGCTAGCAAGATCATGCACTACCTTAATTTCTCACGGAAATTTGATGTTTCCCCGATAATTGCTTCCCAGGTCAGGGGATTGGCTATGGAGGGTCTGACGCATGGTCACCTCACTCCCAAGACTAGACACCACTGGATTTCTTTCTCTGGGGTTTCAGTAAAGACCACTTGTTTGTTCCTGTCTTAACAGACAATATAGCTGACTGGAAAAATCGAATCTATACTGCCATTGCACAAGTTATACCTGATTATCTGCAACGAGTTTGGAAATAAATTGATTACCATTGGGATATTTGCCGCATCACAAATGGTAGTCGCATTGAATCAATATGACACTTGACACTTTTATGTAAAACTTGAGGTTACTTGCTACAAATTGACACATCTACCGATTGTGTAAGTTATTGCAATAAATTTCTATATTATTCCAAAGTTGTGAAGTTCTTTTTACTCACCCTGTATAATGACAACATATGAATAAAAAAAAAAAAAAAAAAAAAATTAACTCTCAACAAATGCCAGTATTTCAGAGAACAAATACAGCAGGAAATCACTTAATAGGACTCCCTCCCCCTCTCAGATTTACTTTGTACTCTTGGAAAAATATGTTGTTGTTTTTAGGAGGAGACAGGATAGTGCGATGTTCACAATTCTGCTGAAGGACATGCGCCTCATGGCAATTCTAGACTGGTGGGAAGCTGTTAGGAATTTTATAATTGAGAATGCAGACGTACCCAGAGGAGGTATGTTTTTATTTATTACTATTGTATGTTGTGAAATATGTCAGACTCTATTTTGTTCATTATAAACAGCTGAAATACTTTCTCATGGAACTTTTCATATCATTCCATGAAAATCTAGAAAATAAAACAATACAGAAATCAGGAGCAAATAGCACAGCTGGAGCTCTACCAGGCAGTAACACAGTTCCAGCATTTGAACTAAAGATGAATATAACAAACTGTGAAATAGTGCTAGTGGAAAATGCAGCTCAGTGGGACTCCAGTGCTGTTATACTGAAGGTAAGTTACAGTACTGAATGCTGTGTTTGGCATGTTATACTTTTGGATTAATTGCTAAGTACATATTAATTTGACCAGTTATTAAATATTTAAACTAGAATGTCAATGATGAAATTACCTAAAATGAGCTATAGGTGGAAAATCTGCTGCATTCAATAATAGTGGAGGCATAGTGTCGCTGGTAATGACAGTGACACCTGTCCTGCTTGCAAGAATGTGAAATGAGAAAAAATGAAAACAAGTAATAATTTCAAATTGAAGAAACTGCCACTGTTGAAAACTTGCCTTATAGGTCAGGGCACAATGTAATGTTGACAAAGTGGAGATAATTGTGTACAGCCGGCCACAGTGGTCTAGCAGTTCTAGGCGCGCGACTGCTACGGTCGCAGGTCCGAATCCTGCCTCGGACATGGATGTGTGTGATGTCCTTAGGTTAGTTAGGTTTAAGTAGTTCTAAGTTCTAGGGGACTGATGACCACAGATGTTAAGTCCCATAGTGCTCAGAGCCATTTGAACCATTTGAATTGTGTACACTATACTATTTACTTCTTTTTGGTGATATCCATTTCTTAAATAGCACTTATTTTTATTGCAACAGCTAGTTTTGATTGGCTTAATTGCATTAAATTTTATTTCTTTCCTCTTTTACATTAGTCATTTCAGTGTACTTTGTATTAGCTAAGACATTTTGTTGTCATTGTAAAATATCTTGCACTATCACAATTTATAAACACTTTTTATGTCTTGCAGAGTAACTCTGTTGTTGTTTATCGCCCACAAATAGAGGAGAAACCTCTCTCTTGTGAACTAAATAATTGCGAACTTTTTAGCTGTGTATTGGACATGGAAGATGACACAGCATTGTCAATAATAGATCCTGTTCACATTAGCATAGAAATAGCTCGCCATGCATCAAATGACAGTATGCTGGAGGTAAGGGTAACACAAAAAAACCGTAAAACATTTATTTCTTTGGATGGCTGCAGTCTGACATAGAATATGTTTATTTTTCAGATAATATCAAAGGATCTAACTATACGATTGTCATATCATGATATGCGCATGTTCCTTCAAATCCTAAATAGCTTACCAAAACAGACCCCATGGGCCAAGGCTCAAGACTCTCACAGCACCAAGAGCAACCAGCCTGCAAACATAAGATGTATGTAACATTTTTATTTTTTACATGTATCAAAGAAACAGGATAATATTTAACACAGTATTTGCACAAAAAACACTACACAACAAATGATTAAATGGCACTTTTTTACAGAATTCACTACTTCCACACACTTTCTTGTATGTTTTTTGGAGTATATCTCAAACTGCTGTTTAAAAAGTAGGTGCACTGATGTACTACTGGCACCATATATGTAAGCATGGCCCCATTCCACACAGTTTTAATTGCAATTTAGAAATGTGACAAAGACCTTTGTTTCATGTAGGCCTTCAGTGCAGAGTAGTGATGGTTCAGAAAAAAAAAAATAGTATTGGATGTTGGATCAGCAGTGTTCATTACAAAGTGTCTTTTATCCATCTTTAGTATGTCTTCACTGATTGTTACATATTTTATGCTGGCAGATCAAGTAAACAAACTAGTGAATATTGGATTCAAAGCCGAGGACTGTCTTCGTGCCCTGGAATTTTGCCATGGTGATATAGATGATGCAGCTATTTGGCTTACACAGAATGCTGTTCCAGATTGCAGAGAGAATTCTGACAGTTTGTCAGATAGACACACAGCTTTGGGTTTTGAAGCAATCACAGTAAGTATAAAATTGTGTAAAAATATGTTTAAATTGTGCTCACAGCATCAGTAGAGCTGATAAAAATTTTTTTTATACTACCAAAAGTTGCAATTAAATAATATTTTATTCTGGCAGACTTAACAGTTGAAACAGTATAAACCACATATCGATGATTATAATGTACCCCAAATAAGAATTTAACATTGTGGAAGCAACATTTGTGATTGTACACTGAACGAAATCATGCCATACTTGAGACCAATCTGCTTCCACAATTTTAAATAATAGCCTTCGTTAGTTACATTTTGCTGAGTCTCTCCCACTCAAGGCCCCCCCCCCCAACAAAAAAAAAAAAAAAAAAAACCACACACACACACACACACACACACACACACACACACACAGTTTTCTTTGCGCATTCAGCATAGCCACAGACTTTTCTTTTGGCAATGAAGAGAATAATGAGAATGGTACTATTATTAACTGTATCCTATCTGTGATTCCTACCTGAAGATTTTTGTTTTGTGTGTGATTCAGTGCCAACTATGCTATTTGAAAACACCTCACAGGCTAACTCAAATGGGAAGTCCAGGATGGAATAATGACAATATTATGAAAAGGATAGATTGCTACCCACTGTATAGTGGAGATGTTGAGTTGCAGACAGGTACAACAAAAAGACTACTAAAAAATAAGCTTTCAGTCAGAAGTCCTCCTCCTGAAATTGGTTGGTCATGCGTGTGAGATGCATTTTCATGAATCTCTGGGTGTGTATGTTGTCTATTTCAGAAGGAGGCTTTCTGGCTAAAAGCTAACTTGTTTAGCAGTCGTTTTGTTGTGTTTGTCTGTGACTATAATATTTTTTTTTTTTTTTTTAATATAAGATGTCTTCAACTCAATGAGGCCATCTGGTAAAACAACTGTATGTACGAGGGCAGTTCAATAAGTAATGCAACACATTTTTTTTCTGAAACAGGGGTTGTTTTATTCAACATTGAAATACAACAGGTTACTCCCCAATCTTTTAGCTACACAACACTATTTTTCAACGTAATCTCCATTCAATGCTACGGCCTTACACCACCTTGAAATGAGGGCCTGTATGCCTGCACGGTACCATTCCACTGGTCGATGTCGGAGCCAACGTCGTACTGCATCAATAACTTCTTCATCATCCGCGTAGTGCCTCCCACGGATTGCGTCCTTCATTGGGCCAAACATATGGAAATCCGACGGTGCGAGATCGGGGCTGTAGGGTGCATGAGGAAGAACAGTCCACTGAAGTTTTGTGAGCTCCTCTCGGGTGCGAAGACTTGTGTGAGGGCTTGCGTTGTTATGAAGAAGGAGAAGTTCGTTCAGATTTTTGTGCCTACGAACACGCTGAAGTCGTTTCTTCAATTTCTGAAGAGTAGCACAATACACTTCAGAGTTGAGCGTTTGACCATGGGGAAGGACATCGAACAGAATAACCCCTTCAGCGTCCCAGAAGACTATAACCATGACTTTAACGGCTGAGGGTATGGCTTTAAACTTTTTCTTGGTAGGGGAGTGGGTGTGGCGCCACTCCATTGATTGCCGTTTTGTTTCAGGTTCGAAGTGATGAACCCATGTTTCATCGCCTGTAACAATCTTTGACAAGAAATTGTCACCCTCAGCCACATGACGAGCAAGCAATTCCGCACAGATGGTTCTCCTTTGCTCTTTATGGTGTTCGGTTAGACAACGAGGGACCCAGCGGGAACAAACCTTTGAATATCCCAACTGGTGAACAATTGTGACAAGCACTATCAACAGAGATGTCAAGTTGAGCACTGAGTTGTTTGATGGTGATCCGTCGATCATCTCGAACGAGTGTGTTCGCACGCTCCGCCATTGCAGGAGTCACAGCTGTGCACGGCCGGCCCGCAGATCAGACAGTCTTGCTTGATCTTGCGGCGATGATGACACACGCTTTGCCCAATGACTTACCGTGCTTTTGTCCACTGCCAGATCACCGTAGACATTCTGCAAGCGCCTATGAATATCTGAGATGCCCTGGTTTTCCGCCAAAAGCAACTCGATCACTGCCCGTTGTTTGCAACGCATATCCGTTACAGACGCCATTTTAACAGCTCCGTACAGCGCTGCCACCTGTCGGAAGTCAATGAAACTATATGAGACGAAGCGGGAATGTTTGAAAATATTCCACAAGAAATTTCCGGTTTTTTCAACCAAAATTGGCTGAGAAAAAAAATGTGTTGCATTACTTATTGAACTGCCCTCGTAGAATATTTGAAATAAAAACCATCTTGGTTTCGGTTTACTCTTTTACTAGCAATGCATTTCATGTTCATGGAGCGTCTCTGGATTATCCTAAAATTTTCCTTTTTCAACATTTTAAAAACCATTTAATCTCTCTGTGCTAGACTGAAGCATGAATCCAATCAGATGAATCATAATGACCTTTTCCTTTTACATTTTAAAAACCTTAAAACAGGTCTGTGTTACATTGAAGCACATTACGAAAATGTAAAAGGAAAAGACCCCTGCATATTCATCTGATTGTATGCATGCTTCAGTCTAGCACAGAGCCATTTAATGAGTTTTAAAATGTTGTCAAAGGAAAATTTTGAGGTAATCTGAAAATCCCTCACAAAGGTAAAACATGTTTTAATAAGACTAAATTGCAATTAAGAATGTTTTGAATTAAAAACATTCTTTTATACTTCATTAGCATTTAATTCTATCACACATTTCTGAAAAGAATAAGGTTGTATTCCTCAAAATAACGGAATATTAAATTACTCAGTATTTAAAAAAAATTCTTAAACATTAATACCTTTTTTGAAATTTTAAAAATTTTAAGTGTGTACATCCTTACAAGTTACAAATATAGGATTGGTACACACAGTATTACACATTTTAGTGCATTTTGTGATCTAATAAAAAATATATGTCGATCTTTTCAATATACATGTTACTTTTTTATATATTCTGCACAATCTTCACGTAACATTAAAAAATGGGATAAAACAGGCCTTTTCCACAATTTACACTTTTTTGTGTGTTTTAGTCTTTTGCATTTATAACACCGATCTCATTTGCCTTCTGGAACCATATCCTTTTCAGTGGTAATCCCAGAAAGCATTGCTCCTAACTGGTGCATGTTAGCTATACGTGCCACGTATGGTGTTACCAGTTCCAAACTCAGTTGTTGGAGAAATGTGTGTTTGCTTAGTGTGCTACAAATTTATACGAACATTATATTCATAACACATAGCATCAACCACATCCACTCCACTCTTTGTTGAATTATAGAATGTAATAATTTCTAGATACTTCAAATCACCTGATTCTACATCAATTTTATTGTTTGTGTGCATTGTTGGCAGCAAGATTTCACTTTTTTTTCTTTGGTACATATGACACCAACGTAAAATGTTCACTAAATTTGAATATGGATTATGTAGTTCTCTATTTTTGCTAGGCAAGAATTCAAAAGGAATTCCTCTTTTATTTTTGTTTGTTGTTGTTGTGGTCTTCAGTCCTGAGACTGATTTGATGCAGCTCTCCATGCTACTCTATCCTGTGCAAGCTTCTTCATCTCCCAATACGTACTGCAGCCTACATCCTTCTGAATCTGTTTAGTGTATTCATCTCTTGGTCTCCCTCTACGATTTTTACCCTCCACGCTGCCCTCCAATACTAAATTGGTAATCCCTTGATGCCTCAGAATATCTCCTACCAACCGATCCCTTCTTCTTGTCAAGTTGTGCCACAAACTCCTCTCCTCCCCAATCCTATTCAATACTTCCTCATTAGTTACATTATCTACCCATTTTCCTGTTGATCTCATTTTTGAGGCGTTTGTATTCCTTTTTGTCTGCTTCATTTACTGCATTTTTATATTTTCTCCTTTCATCAATTTAAGTCAATATTTCTTCTGTTACCCAAGGATTTCTACTAGCCCTCGTCTTTTTACCTACTTGATCCTCTCCTGCCTTCATCACTTCAACCCTCAAAGCTATCCATTCTTCTTCTAATGTATTTCTTTCCCCCATTCTTGTCAATTGTTCCTTTATGCTCTTCCTGAAACTCTCTACAACCTCTGGTTCTTTCAGTTTATCAAGGTCCCATCTCCTCAAATTCCCACCTTTTTGCAGTTTCTTCAGTTTTAATCTACAGTTCATAACCAATAGATTGTGGTCAGAGTCCACATCTGCCCCTGGAAAAAAGCTTACAATTTAAATCCTGGTTCCTAAATCTCTGTCTTACCAGTATATAATCTATCTGACATCTTCTAGTATCTCCAGAGTTCTTCCATGTATACAACCTTCTTTCATGATTCTTGAACCAAGTGTTAGCTATTTTTGTTCAGTGTTCCTATAAGTGTAAGTGTAAAATCGGTGTAAAGTTTTCTAGCAATATTGTAACTTGTGAATAAATTGTTACATGTAATATGTCTTCCTGTTCCCTTCACTGGTAATAAAAGTCCAAACCCAACCTTGTCAGTTGTGTTACTCACTTGGAAAATACCTGCAGATTGTTGTCCCAAATATACGTGTAAAATTATTAACGTATTTTGCGTTTCCATCTGCCAACTGATGGTAAGGCCAACAAATTACCCATCTCTAGCTGCCACTCTTCCTTCCAAAATGACCTCCATCTGTTCTCATACCACCAGTCCTTAACTCTCACCAACATAGTCCTTCAAAACCATATCAGTCAGGCCAAAACCTCCTTGCAGTACCTTCTCTCCATCCATAAAATTCTCCTGCTTTGCGATCAATCCCATAACACACATTGAAACTCTTGCCCTCCAGGAACTAGAGCAACATGCATAACGCTAACTCAAAAAACACTCTACCATGTTCAGTTCCTACTCCCGCCTTGGACTACCATTATCCACCACATCTACAACAAGCTGCTAGGTGCAAACCTCCCCCGAGTCCCATCATAGCTGTTAAACCGTGTCTTGCTGCCCTTCTACATTTACCCCACTCTCAAAAATTCCCTCCCACCACCACACAGTATCCAGAACCTAAACTGTCCCGAAACATAGTCATGAAACTTTCCTCCAAAACCCTTAGCACTGCAGAAGTATCAATCCTTTCCAAAGGCCTCACCTTTTGGCCCACCCCCAAATTCAATCACGAAGGACTTGTTAAAGACTTTATCTCCTTCTCCTGGTCCCAACAGGGGAATCATTTATTGCCACCAATCCTACCAATCAGACTCAACCAAAGATTAATGTTGAACCCTGCCCAATTCAGTTCACTCCCCTATCCAACTGTAATCCACCCCCACTGCCCCCAAACCACTCCCTGTTAACATTCCAGTATTTCTTAACCTCAAACCATGCCTCACCATCATTCCCCAAATCCCTCAACATGCAAACTAACCTTACATCCACAGAAAGAATCGTCATCCACCACTTAAAAAGTGATCCTGACTTCATAATTGTACCTGCTGACAAAGGCTCCACCACTGTTGTTTTAAACCGCAAAGATTACCTAGCAGAAGGACACAGCCAGCTGTCGGATTCATCCACCTACAAACCCTTCCACAGTGACCCCTCATCCCCCATTCACTTCACCTGGTCCTATTCAACCCATCAAGCCACCTTCCTCGTTGTTGACCTCCACTTCAAATACGGCTACATCTGTTCATATCAAACCTACCAAACACCAGCAATAACTCCACTTCGACAGCTGCCACCCATTCCATACCAAGAAGTCCCTTCCATACAGCCTAGCCACCCAGGGCCATCACATCTGCAGTAACTAACAGTCCCTCTCAAAATATACTGAGGGTCTTATTGAGACCTTCACAGACCATAATTACCCTCCCAACCTTGTACAAAAACAGATATCCTTATGTTTTGAGTCACCCACCACCTCCCAATGGCCCACCATCTGGCCGCAGATGAGTCTTACCTTTGTGGCACAGTACCACCCAGGACTGAAGCAGCTGAATTACATTCTCTATTAGGGTTTCGACCACCTCTCATAGCACCTTGAAATGAGGAATGTCCTAGACAGTATCCTTCCCATTGCTCCCACAGTGGTAATCCACTGCCCATTGAACCTATGCAATATCATTGTCTATCCCTACATAACACCTGCTCCCTAAATAACACCTGCCTCATGGCTTGTATCCCTGTAAGAGACCTAAATGCAAGACCTGTCCCATCTCTCTTCTCACCACCACATACTCCAGTCCAGTCATAAGCATCACCTATCCCGTCAAGGCAGGACTGCCTTTGAAACTAGTCATGTGATCTACAAGTTAAGCAGCAACTACTGTGCTGCACTCTACATGGGCATGACAACCAACAGGCTGTCTGTCCGCATGAAGGGCCACCGACAAACTGTGGCCAGGAAATAGCTGAAACCCCCCCCCCCCCCCCCCACTCGTTGCTGAGCATGCTGCCCACCACTACGTTCTTTATTTCAGTGACTGCTTCACAGCCGGTACCATCTGGATCCTTCCCACCAACACCAGCTATTCTGAATTGCACATGTGGAAACTCTCCCTGCAGTATATTCTGTGTTTCCGTAACCCTCTTGGCCTGAACCTTCATTTTTCGTTGTCCTTACTCATCTAGCCCTTCACTGTTCCCATTCCAGCACTGCACAGTCCTCTATTCCACCAGTGCAATCAGTCTTTTTACTTATCCCCTTGTCTCCCAACAGCTCTCCCCCCTCCTCTGCCCCCTGTATAACCTCCCAACTGCACCTAGCTGCCCTACCCTCTCTCTGCCTCGTCCCTGCTCGCTCCCACAAGGAGCACTTTACCATCTCGCACTCCTACCCTGCTATCCCTCACCCTCCCATCCCAACTTTCTCCTTACTCCCACCACCCAGTTTCCTCTCCAATCATGCACTGCTGTTCGCAGTCTGGCTTCAGTTGCCAGAGACTGTGGTCTCTCTCTCTCTCTCTCTCTCTCTCTCTCTCTCTCTTTCGTGTGTGTGTGTGTGTGTGTGTGTGTGTGTGTGTGTGTGTGTGTTTTGTCCATCTTCGACAAAGGCTTTGTTGGCATTAAAGCTCACTTTCCAACAGTACTATTGTTGTGCCTATCTGCAACTCAGCATCTCCACTATATGGTGAGTTACAATTATCCTGCTGTGCAGTCTGAGGCACCTTTCCACAATTCGTGCAGCTTCCCCCGTTGGAGGTTCGAGTCCTCCCTCAGGCATAGGTGTGTGTCTTGTCCTTAGTGTAAGTTAGGTTAAGTTAGATTAAGTAGTGTGTAAGCCTAGGGACTGATGACCTCAACAGTTTGGTCCGTTAGTAACTTACCACCTACCACCAATTATCCTTTTCATAAAATTCCTACATAACATCAAGTTTTGGGGGGCCAGCTTGTCACATTTTTTACATTGCTCTCTTGTGTAAATGTTATCTATCACATCTCAAAAGAAAATGAAATCTTCACAGTGACATTCTTGAAGGAAAGATTACTGCCTACAAGTGTCCCAAAATTCTTCCATATTCATTTTGCCTCCATGAGGAAAGATAAAAGTCTACAAAACACTCAAAACTACCTTAAACTTCTCTTTTTTCGAGCTTCTTGTAGTACTTTGTTCACTTTTGTAAAGAGATTTTGTGTGATCTGCTTTCTCTAATATGAAATCCAGCAAATCATTGTCAGTGAATAGTCTTCAGGCCTAAACAGTGCTGTTAGCATTTCTGGCTACACCACTGACACCAAGCAAATGTGTTACTGGATTGTGAGATCTGGAGTGCACATTTTGGTTGGGAACATTTTTCAGCCATTTAGTTTCTTTTTCTTGACAAATATTAAGGTGATGGTTCACGTGAAGAGTGATCACATTTCTGACAGGATGGTCGATATTGTCTTTGCTGTCCTGCTGCTGGTCAGTTATTTTATTTCTTTTCACGATCACTCCCTGGTTTATTCGATGCTACCAAGCCATTTTTGTGTAGTTTTATTGTATGCAGTCAGTGGTACTAGAAAAGTACATAAGCACAAAAAGCTAACGTAAATGAACAGGCTGGGTCTCACAAATCCAGATCATGTTGTTCATTTCCATGTCAATATCAACTGATGAACAAAGTGGAGTGATGAAACACTTAGTGGTCTCTAGGAATGTTAACTGCAAGCTACAATGAATGGCTTAACTTATAAATAGCATACTCTTGACGATATTTAAAAACAAAATCCACCATAATCTTGGAGGACCCAGCCTGTTCCTTATAGCATTAAGCTGGCAGTGGGGAGATATAAGACCAGACCTGTATCTATCCTCTGAGCTGAGGGTGGTGAGCAATCACTTATCATCCAGTAGCAGTTCCTCATTGTATGCCAGGCATACTACCTATTGGCCACCCTAAAATCATCTTCGTGTAATAGTGTTGGTTTATTGAACATTTCATGGTTTCAGTTTTTTTAGTTCAGAAGATTTTTACAACCAAGCACCTAAAACTCCCAATTATTGTCACAACCGGATGTGGAGTGGTATGCGCGTGCGCGCGTGCGTACCCTAGATGGTGTTGTACTCCAAATTAAAGGATAAAGAATATACAGTAAAACTGACAAAGTAGTTAACAGTATGTGTGGAGAATATGTAATACACCTAATGACAAATTCATACCAGAAACCAATATTAAACACGGTTATTTGATTGCTCATTCAAATTTCAAAATAGATAAAACAATTAGATGTTCATTACATACCCTTTTCTGGTACTACTTGGGAAATATAAACTACAGGTTTCATTTCTCTTGTCGTCTACAGGACACAAATGAGCACCGTTAGATCTTCCAGTGTTTTAGAATAAATAGTAACTGTCTAAATGACTTTTTTTCTTTATCCCCACCCCCACTCCTTGCAATCCCCTACACACTACCACAAAAATTGATGGTGACTGATTTGGGACTATAACCAAAGCTGGTCTTTGGCAAGAGAAGTAAAAAAGAAACTGTGATTTAGATTGATACTATTTATTCTTGTATATATCAAATTCCTGAAGTTCTAACTGGCTGCCAAAATTTCTTTCACTGTATGCTCCCTCCACACACCATTTGTACTGTGTGACTGAACTGACTTCTCCACTGTTTGTACTTACCTCTGAAAGGAGTGGGAAAGATGTACTGGCCTATGCAATGAAATCCCTAAAGAAAGCAATGAGATGCTTGTTAGAAGAAAGATAGGTCATAAATGTGTACTTCAAAGAATTTCACCTGTTTTGTTCCCACAGTATAGATGACACATAATCTAAGAGTGAAACATGAGTTACTTCCAATACATCTCATGCAACAAATGAAAATTATAAAATTCCGTATTAAGATAGCTTGTAAAAATCAGTATGCTTTAGTAATTACAACAATGCATTTATGGCTGTACATGTGCACTGAAAGATGGTGGTGGTAAATTTTTTAACTATCACAGAAATATTGTTTCTATAATAGTAAGCAAAGTTCTGGCAGAATGTAAATAATTAAGGAATGTAGGAGATGACTCACCAGATAGAAGTGTTGAGTCATGACACACACACACACACACACACACACACACACACACACACACACACACACACACACACAAAAGAAATTGCATGTACAGTCAGCACAATATAGGTGCACACAGAGAGAGAGAGAGAGAGAGAGAGAGAGAGAGAGTGTGTGTGTGTGTGTGTGTGTGTGTGTGTGTCTGCCTAGCTTGTCCAAAGATGCAAGCTAGCAAAGTTTTCATTCTCTTTTGTATGTGCCTGTGGACGAGTCAACACTCCTGCTGTTTGGTGAGTGGTCTCCTTTACTCCTTAATTATTAATGTGAAAGAAATTTCAGTGTAAATCATTATATGAATGATATGTGTGCAAGAACATATCACCCATAACAGCCCATATTTTTGATAGGTGGAGACCACATGCCTACGTTTGGTGATAATAGATGACTGCAGAGATGCTGATGTCCCATTATTTGAACTTACATTTCTGCAGTTGCAACTGAAACAGGAACTTGGTGGTGCTGGAAACTCCTCTTTCTGTTTATGTGGTGATTATTACAACAGGCTCTTGTCTGGATGGGAGCCTTTCCTTGAACCATGGGGGTAAGTAACAAGTACCTTTACAGCTAAATAAAAACATGAAGTTTATATATCAACAAAAACAATTATATATTTTTGTGCTAAAAATGTATCTAATATATATAATGTAATATAAAAATATAATATAATATAATAGGGTTGGTACAAAAAATCTACTTACCAAGTGGTGACAGGAGAAAATGCATATAAAGTTTAAAGAAATGTGCAAGCTGTCGGAGCCAATGGCTCCCTCTTCTGGCAGAAGGATTGAAGGGGGAGGAAGAGAGAGGAAGAAAAAGGATTGGCGAGTTTTAGGAAAGGGGGAAAATTCGGAAAAGTCACCCAGAACCTTGGGTCAGGGCAGACTTACTGGACAGGATGAGAAGGAAAGATGGGTTGTTTACGAAGAGCGGAAAGGTAAGTGCATTGTATGTGATAGACTTTATGGGAGGGAGGGGAGGGGGATCTGAGATAGACAGGTAAAAAAAAAATAAAAAGATTTATAAAACTAAAAGGGAATGAAGAAAGGAATAGTTACTGAGAAGAAATGCTGAGATTGAGGAAATTAAAGAAAATGACTAGTGTAAATTAAGGCCAGGTGGGTGGCAAAAACAAAGAACATGTTCCAACCTTTGAAGTGTTGAGAAACTTGTGTCTGGGAGTAAGAATCCAGATAGCACATGTGGTGAAACAGGCACTGAATTCATGACTGTTTTGTTGCAGGGCACACACTGCAACAGGATATTGTGTGTTGCCAGTTTACACCCTCTGTCTATGCTCATTCATCCTGTTGGATAACTTGGTGGTAGTCATACCTATGTAGAAGGGTGAACAGTGTTTACATAACAGCTGATACATGACATAACCTAGATGAAGTAGCTGACAAATATCTTTAAGACCAGGATAATACTGAGTGATGAGAATTGTACTCCTGAACCCTGTTTTTGGAGGGATCAGCAGTACCAGGATTGGATGTGGTGGCCTGGGAAATCTAATTTTCAACTAGATTGGTAGGGCAATTATGCCCAGTGAAGGCTCAGGTGAGAATGATGGTGAACTGATGTAAAATGTATGCAGCTGAACAAATAAATTTGCCTCGGATGTCAAGGCTGTATGGGAGAGGTTGTCTGACATGGAAGGGATGGCAACTGTCAGAATTTAAGTACTGGAAACTTGAGATTGGAGTATCAAACATATTAGGAAAAGGATAGACTGCTACTCACCATATAGATGATGCAGTGAGCTGCAGACAGGCATTACGAAAAGACTGTTAACACATTTAGCTTTCAGCCAAAGCCTTCTTCAAAAAAGAAAATACACCATTCACACAAGCAAGCACCTCACGCCTGCATGACTGCTTTCTCCAGCAGTTCTGACTACATTTCTCTTCTCATTTAGGTAAACCTCTGCCTTTTCCTCATGTCCACTTTTGTTGTGCAGTTTATGCTAAAAAATCTAAAATTCCTCTCTAACCACTTTATCATTTAATGCATACCCTTTGATAGAGCTAAGGAAGTTCTTCTCTGCTGCTTTTGTGTGACTTTTGTCTGTTTTGGGCATTACCCATGTTGTACTTCTCTAAGGAACTACCCACCAATCATAATTTTATAAATTTGAATTGATTTTCCATTTTTGGTTTCCTTCCAGATTGCATTTAATTGTTATGTACATTGTTTGGGATTTGTGTAGTTTTATATGTGTATTATCATCATACTGTTAACTGATATCATAACCTAAATAGATAAAATGAGAATTTGTTTTTTTATCTAATATGTTATATTTCTATGACTGCAGTGTTGTTTTTTTAGATCAGTAAATGTAGGTAGACTATATGTGGTTCAATTTGTGAATAACATTTGCTCCCTGTCTTATACATCCTCTGTAACTATAATGTCAAAAGCAAAGCATCTGTTGGGTCCCCATAAGTTTCACACAATACTTGAACAACAATGAATGGGTTGCAGGAACTCCTTTCGCAATTTCAATGGAATGAGAGAGAGAAAACTCCTTGATTGTTTAAGGACAGTCTAGTGGAGTGGATGGATTTGCCAGACACAAGAAACCTGTTGTAATAGAATAAAGTTTCTTGGCTTTAATCAATTATTGCTCAAGTGTGAATAATATTTACTGCTTGAAACATTTTTCCCTATTATGAGAGTTATCTTAAAATTGTCTGGCTTTTTGCCTAGTTATGCAATAGAGACAAATGCGACTCACATTTGTTCTACTTCTATCAAATCTCTGCTACTTCTCGTAGAAGTGAAAAGAACTGATGTCGCTTGTTCTAGGTCCATTGTGTGAGCTCTGTTACTTTTAGGTGGCCCAGTATTACTTATCAGTCCAAAAAATTCAAGATGTAGTTGATTAATAGTACTGATCTAATTCCATACCGCAATACAGTCTCTTCCACAAATTCTTTCACCACTGTCTCAACACCTTGATATTCTATTGGATCACTGATGTGACCTTACTTAAGTCATCTTGAAATTTTAGTATGTGCATGTTTCCTGCTTTCATTACATATATCGAATAGACCCTCTATATTGATACTGCATTTCTCAAAGTCCATTTCTCCCCTGTCTGTAATCACTAACAGTACTTTCATTTTGCTGTGTATGAAATTACTTTTCTGGCAAGTGTTACAGGTTCGAATGTACTGTAGGATATATTTCTTCATTTGTCTCTCTGTTTTATACTATTTATGCGGTCTAACATCCTGTGATCCCTTGGTGCCCTTCTAATTGATTATCATGCATATCTTTCACGTTCCGTGGCTGTTCATCCACACTAATTTCATTGCTCTCTTCCAGTGTTCGTGTGTCTACTCTTTGTGTGGCTCTCTTTCACTGGGCTGTATTTTAATTATTGCATCTGTACGTACGTAAATTTTCTCATCATGTACACATCGTCATACAGGTATTCCTTGATCTTCAACCACAACTTTAACAATTGTGACAGTGGGTCTTTAACACTGAAAATACAGGTCAACGGCTTGTAGTGAAAGTTCTTCAGTACACATATTGTCTGAACTGCTTCATAGCCCACAAGGTTGCTAAGCATTCTTACTCAGTCACAGTAAACTCTTATCTATTTTTAATGAGTGACATCAAGGCACATGCTATTAGCAAATCTGCACCAAACTTTCCGTGTGACAGAAACAATTGTAACACTTATCCTCTGGTATTGATGGTTACTACAAACAGTTTTCCAAAATCAGGGTAGCTCAGTATCAGGGGGTTCACCAATTTTTCTCTTAACTCTTAGAACACTGCTTGCTGCTGCTTCCCCTCTTGTAATTTAATAACATGTACAGGGGATTCAAAATCTGGCTAATTTTTGGAATGAACTTGCTGTAAAATCTTGAGAGTCTGAGATACCCTTCTTTTTTCTTTGTTGTCCTAGGGACTCGTAAGTTTTTGATTTTTTCCACGTCTCTTTCATTCACTTCTATCCTTTTGTTCATTAACTTGTGCCCCAAAAATAGCACTTCAGACCTTAGAAATTCACACTTACTTGGCTTGAGGTTCAGCTGGTGCTTCCTTGTCCTATCGAAAACTTCTTGCAACTTCATTTTCTCATTTAGTGAGTTTCTAACAAAAATAATAATATTCATATATACTAGACACTTTGTTGCCTATAACCCTGGCACAGGAACATTCAGTTATCTTTGGAAAATGCTTGTGCATTTCTCAATCCTGTGGACACACTCTTGTGCTCATAGTGCTGGAAATTTGTACTAATTGCTGTTTTCCTTTTGTTTTTTGGTTCCATCAGTATTTGGTGATTTCAACTAGCAGAAAATAAAGTGGGAAAGTACATTGCTCTTACCAGCTGATCCAGTATTTCAGTGATAAATAATAGGTATGGGAAAAGCCTCTTTGACTGCTATTTCATTCACGTTATGGTAGCCCTGTCATCTTTATTTTACTCATCCATTAGCTCTCCTTTTCTTTGACAGTAATAACACTGGCACATTGGCTTTCATGAATTATGTCTTCTTCCAACATCTTTTCTGCCAGTTCTTGTAAAACTTTCTTCTGTGCCTAAAGTACTCTGTAAGGATATGCATTTACTACCATTCTAATATGTTCTGGTAATACTGAAAGGGCCTACTTCACTGTTCAGTATGGAACAACTTGTTACCTTTCATGTAAAATGTATCATGACACTCAGTACAGACATTTTCTAATTCGATAGCTAATTGGCTTCAATTGTAATCAAAACTCTGTGATTGCTTTTTGATAGCTTTATAGATAAATCCTTGTTCTCAAATTTGACAATAGCTAAAAATTGCCACATTCTTGGTTATAAGGACATTTCTTCCTGAGCTGTGCTAAATATATTAAGAGGTTTGATATT
The DNA here is from genome assembly GCF_023864275.1 of Schistocerca cancellata. NCBI lineage: Eukaryota > Metazoa > Arthropoda > Insecta > Orthoptera > Acrididae > Schistocerca > Schistocerca cancellata. Next base: position 150,588,317 of record NC_064628.1, read on the forward strand.
TCTCTAATAATCACCTCTAATGTAATAAGATTATCTGTGTTTGCTACTCTCATTTTCCTACTTTTTTTGTATTGCATGTAACTTTCTGTATTGCACTTAATTAAAAAAAAGCTCCACACTAGTCCTCTTTATTTATGAGTATCTATAACATAAGGTGTGTGACTTCATAGTTGAGTGCCAGACTACAGTTCCATAGGTTGTAGGTTCAACCCCCAGGCAGTCTAAGGATTTTTCTGTCATTTATTACATCTTTCACCTCTGGTTGTGTTTTTTAATCTGTCAGAAAGGCATGCCTGTTACATTTCTGTTGCAGTGACTGTGAAAGCTTGAGTACAAATGTGTACTGTGTATTACCATGCAGGTAATGATGTATTATCTGGAAGAAAGAATGAAAAATTAACTTACAAGGAACCCTGGATTATTATTATTATTATTATTATTATTATTACCACCATTATTTATTATTAACAATAATTAAAAAAAGGTTTTACATACACGAGCTTTCAAAGCCTATGGCTCCTTCTTCCAGCAGAAGGATTGAAGGGGATGGAAGATGGGTGAAGGGAAAGGAACTGGACAGGTTTAGGAAAAGTCACCCAGAACTCTGGGTCAGGAGGCCCTTACTGGACGTGATGAGAAGGAAAAACAGTTTGTCAAACAGTTTGTCGGGGACTGCACCGGATGAGATTTGGAAACGTGAGAGCTTAAAGGTGGGAAACAGGGTAATATACATTCTATGTAACAGAGGTGGGAGGGGATGGGGAAAAATAGACAGATCAGAAAATTAAAGATGTAGCAAAATGGAGTGAAGAAAGGAGTAGGTACTATGAAGAAATGCTGAAACAGAAGAAGTTAGGTAAATTAAGGCCAGGTGGGTGGCAAGAACCGAGGACATGTTGTAGTATTAGTTCCCACCCGTGGAGTTCTGAGAAACTGGTGTCTGGGTGAAGAATCCAGATGGGCACATGTGCTGAGATAGCCACTGAGGTCATGGCTGTCATGTTGTAGAGCATGCTCTGCAACAGGATATTTTGTATTGCCAGTATACTCCATCTGACTATGCCCATTCATCCTGACAACTTGGTAGTAGTCATGCCGATGTAAAAGACTGAATAGTGTTTACGTAATAGCTGGTACATGACGTGTCATTTAACAGATGGCTCTCCCTTTGATAGTATATGTTTTGCCAGTTACAGGGCTGCTATAGATGATGATAGGAGGGTGCGTAGTGGAAATCTTGGAGTGGGGACAGTCACCAGGGGTAGGAGCCATAGGGTAGGGAGGTGGGTGCAGAAAAAGCTTAGGGTCTGACAAGGACATTGTGGAGATCGGGAGGGCGATGAAAAGCTATTCTAGGTGTGGTGGGCAAGATTTCAGACAGAATGAATCTCATTTCAGGGCATGATTTTTAGGAAGTCATTGCCCTGTCAAAGTAGCTGCTTAATACATTCCAGACCAGAATAATACTGAGTCACCAGTGGTGTGCTCCAAAGTTGTTTTTTGAGAGGATCAGCAGTACCAGGATTGGCTGTGATAGCTAGGGAAATCTGCGTTTGAGCTTGGCTTGTGGAGTAATTATGTCTAATGGAGGCTGATGTGAGAATGGTGGTTTATTGCTGTAAAGAGTCATCATCTGAATAAATACGTTTGCCTCGAATGCCAAGGCGGTATGGGGTGAGTAAAGTTTGACATGGAAAGGATGGCAGCTGTCAAAATGTAAATACTGTTGTTTGTTAGTAGGTTTAATGTGGACAGATATGTATATCTGGCCTTTGGTGAGAATATCATTATCAAGGAAAGTGGCATGGGATTCAGAATAGATTCAGAATAAGACGATGTGAAATTAAGTTGGGAGAAGATAAATTTTAACAGTTGAGTTGGAATCACAGAGATGGGATCTTGATGGCAGATGCTGTAAGTAGAGGTGTCAGACAACTGGCATAGACCTTCACTAACATACTTCTGTCAATCAAGTACCACAGTGGTAGGTCCTTTGTCTGTTGAGAAGATAATGATGGAGTCATCAGCATTTGGGAACGCAAAGCCTGGAGTCGTGCAGAGGACAGATTAGAGCCATGTTGCTGGGAGCTGAAGAAAGATTGTGAAGCAATACTGGATGTGAGAAATTCTTGGAAGGCTTGTAAGGGTTGATTTTGAGGTAGTGGTGGTGGATCAAATTGGGATTGTGGTCAGAACTGTTCAAAGCTGGGTTCAGAGCCAGGTTTGTTGTTGGAAAGGTTTTGGGATTGGGTCACAAAGTGATATTTCCAGTTGACAATGTGGTTTAGACACAGTGATGACCTCTTTGCCATGCTATCTCTGGTGAAGCTGACCTGTTTAATTTCCTGGAATCTCTAAATACCTTCTTCCAATTAAATTTCATATGATCCTGTTTTGAATCCCATGCCCTCCAAAAATCAACTTTGGAGCACTCCACTTGTCACTCAGTATTGTCCTGGTCTTGAATGAATTAATCAGCTCCGTCAACAAGGCCATGACTTTCTAAAATCATGTCCTGAAATAAGATCCATTGTGTCTGAGATTGTGCCCACCACACCTAGAATAGCTTTTTGTCACCCTCCCAATCTCCGCAATGTCGTTGTCAGACCCTATGCTTTTTCTGCACCTCCCTACCCTATGGGTCCTACCCATGTGACTGCCCCTGCTGCAAGACTTGCCCTATGCACCCACCTACCACCACCTATAGCAGCCTTGTAACTGGCAAAACATATACTGTCAAAGAGAGAGCACCACTTGTAGAATGACACCTGTCATATATCAGCTGTTACGTAAACATTGTTTGGCCTTTTACATTGGCATGACTGCCACCAGATTATCTATTAGGATGAATTGGCAAAGGCAGAGGGTGTATACTGACAACACGCATATCCTGTTGCAGAGCATGCTCTTACAATGTGACAATGGTATCCTCAGTGCCTGTTTGACCAGACGCGCCATTTGGATTCTTACCCCAGGCACCAGTTTCTCGGAACTTCACAGGTGGGAACTAGCACTACAACATGTCCTTGGTTCTTGTCACCTACCTGGCCTTAAGTTGCATTAATTTCTTCCATCTCAGCATTTCTTCAATATAACTACCCTTTTCTTCACTCCACTTTAGTTTTCTACATCTTTCATTGTCATTTTTCACTGACCCCCTCCCACCTCTGTTATGTACAATGCAATTAGCTTTTCATTCTTACTAACTTCTGTGCAATGTTTTAGCAGCAATCTCTGTCTTGATATTACCCTGTCTTCCACCTTTAAGCTCTTGGGTTTACAAATCTAGTCGAGTGCAGTCCTCAACAATCAATCTTTCCTTCCCATCCCATCCAGTAAGTCTCCCCCAACCCGGGGTTCTGGGTGACTTTTCCAAACTCTATCCCTTTTCGTGAACCTCTCCGTTTCTTTTTCATTGACCCCACTTTCTTTCCGTTCAACCTTTCTGCCGGAAGATGGAGCCACTGGCTCCAAAAGCTTGTGCATAGTAAAACCTTTTGTGTGTATGTGTGTTCTCCGGCTGCTACTCGGTGAGTAGATTTTTTATGTATCCAATTACATTACATTTAAAAAAAAAAAAGATTATTTTCATTGTTATATTACCAATAATTTGACTTTTTCTTGTCTAATGATTTCTGTTTATCTTTGGCTCTCTTTCTGTACCTGTGCGTATTGCTTACTAGCATTTATTTTGTCAATGACATTATTTTCAGGTGTCAGTTAACATGGAATCACACTCCATCATCACCCTCCTCACCAAGTCCGTTAGAGAACAGATTAAATGTGAACATAACTTCAGTAGATATCTTGAATGTAAATATTACCAGTACTATTGTAGACTTGTTCAAGACTGTTAAAGAAAATTGGATGCTAGATTATGGGAGTACATCACAAGACAGGTGAACTTGACCTTAAAGTTGATTTTTCTGGAATCCAATTTCCATACTCCGTACTTTATTACTACTGAGAGTGTGTTTTTGTTCCAGAGTTGACTTTTATTCCAAGAATAGCCCAGCTGGTTACAGACGCCGCTCTCCTTTTGTACCATATGCTGTACACAACAAGACAGGCTCGACTCTGTGGTTCCATACTCATGTCACGGATATAGAGAAGTAATATATATGTAAAATATTTTGTCTTCATGTTAAAGATGGAGCTAGCATTGAGAATTAATTGTTCATTTAATATGCAAAGTGACAACAGAAATAAAACTGATAATGAATTTAGGATCTCTCAAGACATCTGTTGTTAAAGTACATTGAATACCCCAATTAAGCAATCTACTGAATAATAAGATAGTGAGGAATAATTTTCCTAATACCACCAGAGAGTCAATGGTGGTGAAATGGCTGAATAAGATACTCTCAGTTTTCAAGCAGTGTCAATTATGTTAGCATTTTCAAGTTTTCAACAACTATCACTGGCAGTGTCTTCAGGAGTAAAATGTCAGGAATGGCTAAGTGTTGCAGTTAAATGAGCAAAGGGGCACAGTCAATGGCTTACTAGATGTGGACTGAATTTATACATGTGCAGGAAGACATGTCAAGCAGTGTCAAGCCTGGCCTTTCGTAGGACTCTACAATGTCACAGGCACAATGTTCAAAACTGCCATTCAAGCTTCCTGTACCTGATGATCATCATTCTTTACTTTTGCTCAGTAAAGGTAGCATATTGTGTTCCTGGCAGGTGGTAGTGGTCCACAAACTAGTTCATATATAGTGTATAGATTAACTGTTTACTTAAGTGCTTATGTGTACGGTGTTACTCTGGGCTGTGACAATGATGAGGCTTTAGGCTAATGGCTGTGCCACCTCTCGTATGAGTAACATAACCTGAGATCCCTGAGCACGCTGCCTCTTCTGATGTGATGTGCTTAACCAGGGTAAATAGCTGAAAATGTGAGCCACCTCACTTGTTAGTACTGGGGCCAATATTTCTACAAGGTCTGGTATTGAGAAGGGGTAGGGCACCTCATCCAGGATGTGGAGAAGAGTGTCAACCACTATTGAATGCACTGGGTGCATCCAGCAGCAGCTGTCAGGTAATGGCTCATATTCACACCTGTGATGCCTATTGCCTGGGTTCGAAGGCCATCATAAGTCCCATTTGGAATATGTAACATTGTCTTATTGTGTGGTGCCGGGTGGAAGGTTTAAACCAGATGCTCAATCAATTTTGCGTAAGTCTGAAGTGCAGTTTTATTGACCAGTACTAATGAATAAAGATTTTTTTTATTTATTTATTTTATTTTTTATTGGGGGTGGGGGTGTTTAAATAAACCCCTCTGTATACAAATAAGCAGGTAGATGTTCTACTCAAGATCCATGAGTGTGTCACCTGTAGTTGTTTTGGAAGAGAAGAAATATCCATTACATTTCAGAAAAGGAAAACTGAAATATCAGATTGTTAAATTGTCTTTTTGCATTTGCTTTACTGAAGTCTACAACACAGTTTCTTCTTTAAGTTGTAGCATTTATGCAAAAAACAGTAGAATGTAAAATATGTGAGTGCAGAATTGGAAGTAAGTTGAAGTGGTCAATCTGTTGGCTGTCTCATACCAGTGTTTTATTTTTGGCTGCTGGAACAATAAAACATACATGTGAGTGGAGAAAAGGTTTATCAAAACAACTCTACAGAATTATAGACTTTTTCCACTTAGATGAGTTTTATGCGTATCAAACAACGTTTCTGTAGAAATCAACATGGTTTCCACAGTACTTACTGTTTTTAATCCAGCTTGTTCTGTTCATTCATCATATCCAAGAAACAGTAAATAGTGGAACTCATGTCAATGCTTGGGGAAAGAATATTTGAATCTTGTATAGGTCTCTATATTGTTACAAGCCATAATATCCACCCTAGCTATAGTAATATTTTATGTGTCACTAATACAGTTAGTAACATCTGCTGTTGAGTTACTTTTGGTTATTGTTTGCGTGTAAAGAAAAACAGGCACATCAGTATTTAAGTATAAGAGATCGGGTTCCCTGTGATTTGCTTGCTCCGTCTTGTAGCAGTATGACAAGAACCTTCTGTGTTATTTAAAATGTGAATGAAGGTGTAGCTTAAGGTATATTCCATTGCTAGTTATTATTATTATTATTATTATTATTATTATTATTATTACTATCAGCAGCAGCAGCAGCAGCAGGAGGAGTAGTAGTAGTAGTAGTAGTAGTAGTATCATTATCATCATCATTATTACATGCTTCAGTACAACAGCCTAATTGTTTTACATACTCAACCAAAAATTACACAGGTGCAACTATTTACACTATATAAACATTCAGGTTTGCCACAAGTTATGGAAATCAGAGAATATCAGGGAATTTCAAACATGCCAGGGGACTATCAGAGAACTTTGAAAAAGAAAAGAAAGAAAGAAAAAAACTGGAAAAATCTTGTTTTTGTCTCAGCATATGAAATGGTTTGTTTACTGACATGCATCATCACTGGCTGCGCACAGCTGAGAACATGCGCCGCTTCCCTAAACTCTCATTCTTACTGCTTCTCACCTTCCTATAACTCCCCTCAGCTTTGCAGTCAGTGCTGTCACCACTTCTTGCTGTTAGCCTAGTAGCTGTGGACGAGAGGCAGGGAGGCATGAGGAGTGGTTTATTTGTATCTGATTCTCAGAGATTGTTGATGGAGCAGCTGGAGACAGCAGTCATGTGTGCATGAGTCTTGTCTGAGTGATTGTATGGATGTGTATGTGCTCTTGTTTTCTGACAAAGGCTATGGCCAAAAATTTAGTTATGAGATTGTGATTGTCTTTTCCATGTGCCTTGCTGTGGCTTGGTGATCACCTTTAAGGTGAGTTGCTACCTGTCCTCATTAGTATTGATTCTCAGAGTGTTTGCACAAGTTATCTGTTGCATGGATTGATCAACATTTCATCAACATACTGTCTGTGACAATTGAGTAGCTGGCCACATGAGTGGATATCCGCAATGGGCCGAAACCACAGGCCATTTCTGCAGGTATCTCTAACGGATCGCGCCTGCTGATCTGAAGCCCATTGTTTCACACTGATGTGTTGACTGTGCCCATTGGATCTAGTCTCACCAATCTGCTCATAGGCTGGCACTGTTTGTGTGTGGCATAATCTGGTGGATTTTTGTGGTTTATACATGGACCCAGGATTGAGGTGCTCCTCAGCAGGCCAGAGGCCACAGGTGATGGATTTAAGAGAGTGTGACTGTCTCACCACAAGTACATTGTACAGTATGGCATTTTATAGACATTTTATTTATTGTAGTACATTTCGGCACTTCGAAATTGGTGTATATGTAAGAAAGTGTGTATGATAAGAAGAAGAAAATTGTGGCAGTTGCTGGTGATTTGCATGCTGTATACTCATATATTTCTCGAAAGAAAAATCACACAGTACCTGTAAAATAATAGATATAACACAGTGGGTAATAACCAACAATAATGAACAAAGTAGAGACAACATTTTATTAGTGGTCACCTATAGTGTTGGTTTATGCAGCTCTTCCCTGCCTTTTACAATTCTTTCAACAGGCCTACTTTTTCTGAGGTTACTTCTGAAACCAGTGAAGGAATTTAAAATCTGTCTTGCGACTCCAAGGAAATACATATTATTGTCACCACATGTGCTTCATTTTATTGAAATAAAAAACAACAGTGGTCTTAATGAAACACACATACCATTTGGCTTACTTTCTCCATGTAAAAACAGTTCATTACAAAAGATGTTGATGTTAGTATTAAAGGTCTTTGCTCGCACAGGGGAGAAACACAGAAGTCTTTATATTTTTTGTCAACTTACATCTGTACTTACCCTCGAGATCTTAAAATTTGTCAGGAAAAATGCTAAAACTTGTCCAGAAATCAGTGGAATATCAGAGAATTTCACTTAGGCCATCTCGTTGCAACCCTGACATTACACAGCGCAGTTTGATACTACCAAGGAAACATCTGTCGAGGCACTTATTTACAATGTGGCTCACGGTCTAAATATCACCACAATCAACAATGCAGGAAAAGACAGGTTGCTACTCACTCATGCACAATTAAAAGACACTTACATAAAGCTTTCAGCCACAGCCTTCATTGGTAAAAGAAACACACACACACACACACACACACACACACACACAATACACCACCATTCACATACACAAGCAGGCACACCTCACACACACACACACACACACACACACACACACACACACCACCATTCACATACACAAGCAGGCACACCTCACACACACACACACACACACACACACACACACACACACAACTTCCAACTCCAGCATCTCGGGCTGGAGTTGTCCACAGCTCATGGTCTAGTGGCTAGAGTGTTGCTGCATCGGGATCACAGGGTCCTGGGTTCGATTCCCGGCCGGGTTGGGGATTTTCTCTGCCTGAGGACTGGGTGTTTGTGTTGTCGCTGTCATTTCATCATTCATCATGACAGTGGCTAGATTGGACAGTGTAAAAATTGGACTGTTTAAAAATTGGGACTTGTACGGGCGCTGATGATCGTGCAGTTGAGTGCCCCACAAACCTATCATCATCAGGCTGGAGTTGGCAAGTGTGTGTGCTTGTGTGTGTGTGTGTGTGTGTGTGTGTGTGTGTGTGTGTGTGTCTTTTACTGATGAAGGCTGTGGCCAAAGCTTTACATAAGTGTCTTTTAACTGTGCCTGTCTGCTACCTGACATGTCTTCTTTATGGTAAGTGGCGATCTGTCTTTTCCTACATTGTTGATATTCCTACCAGGAGTTTCCATTGTCTGATTACTGTCAGAGCAAAAGCCCCATTTGTGCATGTTGTATTTGCATATATTTACTCCGGTCTGGAATATGATGAGCTGTACTTATACTTCCCTAAGATGAAGAAAGCTTGGAACATTAATTGTAGGGTTAGAAAATTGTGGTCTCATGTTTTTGTGGCTCACCACTCACATTTTGATTAAGCGTGCTGATTGAATCCAGTGGAGGTCATTTTGACTCCTCCGTATATTGGTCTTTCGGTTTCTAGGCATCTTGTTGGCAGCAAGAGTAAATCTTTGCAAAAATAAAGTGATTCAGTTTTAGAAACTTGCTGACAAAGATTGTAAAGGAGCTGCCCTTTGATGAAAATAAGCTGGGCAGATGTTTGATAGTATCAGTAGCCAGCTTGTAGATTTAGAATTGACTATGCCACTAATAATTCTTATTGCAGCATTCAAAATAATTTAAACTTTCTCCACATATTGCTACAGAACCAAACTTGTGTGCAATATCCGACTGCAGAGTATATCGTTGCAAGGGATGCTCTGTGGGGAACTGATGTATATGCTCACCTGCCAGATTCCACACCAGTTTCACTCATGTGTTTGTACTTTCTTACCTCTGTTGGAAAGGTGTTTGTTATGTCAGCATTCTGTCTAATGTGACACCAGGATATTTTGGCTTACTGTTGTATTTGACTATGCTAAGAGGATGGTACCATGGGCTGGTTATTGCTGATGCCAGACAATTAGAGAGGCGGAAAAGACATATTTCTGTTTTAAAAACATTAGTTCAAAGTTGCCATGAATTAATAATATACCTCTCTCTCTCTCTCTCTCTCTCTCTAGCATCTAGGTGTGTGTGGGTAGAAGGAGAAAGATGCGGGAAGCAGGAAGAAGGGTTGCAAACAGGTAGATAGCAGCTTGAAGAGAGACAGCAGGTATGCAGGTTATGAATGCCGGAGGGAGGGATGGTAGGGGCATGGGCTACGCATGCGGCACATGGGTACTGGAGCTGATTAGATACTGTATGTGAAGAAAATGTTATGGAGGCATGGTTTGGGTGGAGATTACAGGACAGAAGAAGGGGAAACTATTGGGTAGAGGGTAAGGGGACAATGGGTTAGCAGAGATTGAGGCCAGAAGGATTATGGGAGGAAAGGATGTGTTGCAAGGATAACTCCTATCTACATTCTACATGGCTCAGAAAAGCTCTTGCTGAAGGAAAGGATCCAGATGGCACAAATTGTGAAGCACCCATTGAAATCAAGCATATTGTGCCACTGGGTGGTCAACTTTGTTCTTGTACACAGTTTGGTGGCAAACATTTATTCTGTTCGACAGCTGGTTGGTGGTCCGTGGTCTTGCCCACATAAAATGCTGTGCAGTGATTGCATCAGAGGGGGTATATGACATGGGTGCTTACACAGGTGGCCATCTCTCTTCAACTGTTCTCTCTCTCTCTCTCTCTCTCTCTCTCTCTCTCTCTCTCTCTCTCTCTCTCTCTCTTTTAAAAAAAGAGCATAGATCTCTTAAATTTTGCTGATAATGTATGTTTGTGTAGAATTTTGTTAAAAGTGGAATTAGTTAATTTTGCGTCAGGTCACTGTGTGTCACGTCAGAAATTCAGGATAGAGCCTATTTGCATTCAAAACTTTTCTTAATTTTGTGTGGCTGAAGTAGAGATTTCATGACCTCATTAATATTTTTTTTTACTTGTCGAACATTTGCTTTATCTGCTGGAACCTAGGAAATTCTTGCTAAGTCACATGTCACATGAAACTGTTGACTCCTTTGTGTTAAGGGATGGGTCTTGTTGCAGCTTCCAGACCAAAGTCCAAGCTTTTCTGCTGGAATGTGTGAAATCAAAGTCCCTGGTTTCTTTGTGCCATTCTTCTCTGCTTCATTCATTCAAGGAATTCATAAAAATTGTATCTGTTTATTGGTCTCCACTTTAATTTATTATATAGCTCAACGGGGTTTTGAAAGCTACTGTTAACTTTGCTTATTTGGAAACTGATAAGTTCACTTTACATGTATCAGTGCATGATGAAATGTTTTCTTTCAGTGACATTGACAAAAGCGATAGGTGCTGTGGAATACAACATACATTCATTATATTGTATTTCTCCGTAGCACCAAACCAGCATATATCTGTATGATGTTCGTAAATAATAATTTACAAAGAAAAGTAGAAATTTTTTGCTGATTAATCGCGAAAGAATATTTAT